>NC_141940.1:30373377-30998377 GCF_057802395.1 Ceratotherium simum simum
TTTTGTATGTGGGATGCGGCCACAGCATGGCTGATGAGTGATGTAGGTCCACACCCGGGATCTGAACCCGTGAACCCAGGCTGCCAAAGCAGAGTGTGCCGAACTTAACCACTATGCTACTGGGCCAGCCCCCAATCACTATTCTTGCTGCACTTATGTAAATAATTGGGCCAAGTTTATTGAAACTAGACTTATTTTGCAAACAAATTAGTCTTAATTTGACTATTTTTGATAAAATAAGGGTGATTTTAGAGAGAAAAGTTATGTTTCAGTAAAAACTATAATACACATCTGTAAATATTCGATTCTACTGCTATTAATTTTCCTTGAAGTTTTGTTATTTACCTAAAAATTGGACTAGATCCTAAGTTCTTCTAATTTCTTTAAGTATTTGGCTACAACTCTATAAAATAATGTTTCTCATTTTTCTCCCACTTTTGACTTGGAATCATTAAGAACTAAAGCTGCCCCGTTTTCCCTGAAGCCCTACAAACTGGAGCTGAACAACTTAGTATAAACTGAGGAGAGATTGCCACAATAGCTCATGTTTAAACAACTTTTGTGCCTGTTGCTGATTAAGTCACTCAGAAAGTTTACCTGAACACTTGATGACACCATCAGAGACATTTCAAACTGAAAAAGGTGCTTTGACCTTGACATCTAGAAACCTTCTTGACTGGCTGTCCCCTAGGCTCAGAAACTGGTTTATAATTTGCTCCAACCATTAACCATTGTTTTTCTTTGTTTCCAAAGAAATACCCCTTTTTAAATACCTGATTGCTTATACCACAGACCTAACTCTGGGAGCCTACCTGCGTCACTGCCTTCTGAAATGAGACCCAACTGTCTAACTGAACTGATCTATTTTCAAGACTAAAAGATTAATTCAATGAAACAATGGAACAATCTACCAACTCGACTTTTAATATGTGAAACTTCCAGGGAAGTTTCAGAGGAGGGAACTGTCGGGACCCAGGGCAGGCCACCCCAAAATATCCCACAATTGCATATTGGTTATTTTGAATTAAAGATACTTGAGAAGCAAAAAGCTCATTCTGACCTTCCTGTCTGTGTTCCCCCTGAAAGCAGGAAATAAATCTCCCACGTGAAAGGTGCTCTCCCTGCATCCTTATCACCAGAGCTAGGGGGAATTCAGGGCCGAGAAGCCTGCATAGACAAACCTTGGTAATTTACTCCCTCAAGCCTAAACTCGGCTTAAATACCTCACTAATTACGTACCTCAAATCTAAGTTTCTTTGTCCTGTCATGCCTCACAATTTTATTGTTTCTTTGTGTAAAAGATATATATACTGCCTGATTTGTTCACTCTTTGAGCATCATTTCTCTATGATCTCCAATATGTACGTATTAAACTGGGTTTTTCTCCTGTTAACCTGGTCTTTTTTCAATTTTTTATTTTTTATTATTATTTTTTTGCGGGGGAGGAAGATTGGCGCTGAGCTCACATCTGTTGCCAATCCTCCTCTTTTTGCTAAGGAAGATTGGCCCTGAGCTAACATCTCTGCCCATCTTCCTCTATTTCGTATGTGGGATGCCACCACAGCATGGCCTGATGAGGGGTGCATAGGTTTGCACCCAGGATCCGAACCTGTGAACCCCGGGCTGCTGAAGCAGAGCATGCGAACTTAACCACTATGCCACTGGGCCGGCCCCCTGGTCTTTTGTCAATTTTATTATTAGGCCAGCCATAAGAACACAAGAAGGGTGGAAAGAGATTGTCCCCCATCCTGACAGGGGTCAGAGAGAAAGGAGGTTTTCACTGAAGGAGAAGAGAGACATATAGTTTGCCATTTCTTCTAATCCAGAAGTTCTTAAAGTGAGGCCCAAGGACTACTCCTCAGAGGGTTGCAAACATCCCTAAAACTGAGGGCATAACTGTGTGTCCATCTCAAGGGTATTTTTTTCTGGGAAGAAATTCCAAAACTATTTTATCAAATTCCCAAAAGGCTCTGGGACCCATTCATGGTAAGAACCACTGCCTTTAGCTTCTTTCTTTTCTGGTCTCCCCCTCCCCCTCCTTCACGTGGCCCCCTTGGGAACCTCTATCTATGCTCCAGCCATGCTTGGGAGGAGGGAGGGGTGAGGAAAGGGGAGGATATATGGCTAAAACCTGGGATTCTCCATGCACCTCTTCCTAATTCCTCACACTTTTACCCCCATCCTGCTGCTCCTAGGGAAAACTGCAGCTGGGAGTGGGGGGCTGGGGGTGTATGGGGCCCATGCTTGGTTCGGGAGGAGAGGGCAGTGTGCCCCTTGGAGCTGCAGCAAAGAGTAAGTGCTAGGAGGAAATCATGGCCCTTACTGGTGCTGCCCACCCCTTACTGGAAGAAAAGAAGGAAGGTGCCACCTCTGATCCATTGGCTTTGACTTTCCAGGCTACCTGTATCCCAGAGAACTGTGCCCGTATGAGCATGGGCATTGGGCTGGGCAGGACCATCTCAGGGCACAGGCCTAGGTCAGGCCAGGCCAGTGGAGGAACATCAAGGTTTCCTCCATTCTCACATGCACTACGGAAGTTGCCAGCATTCTGAGGGCCTTCACACCAGGCCCCTACAGGTCCACAGAGCCAGGGGGCAGGCCTTAGGCAAAGTTGTAACAGAAACAATTGTAATAGAAACTCCAGTGTAATGCTTCCCCAGCTTGAGCCCCCTTCCCCCAATCAAAACTCTCTTGCAGACCAACCGATCTCAACATCCTGTTCTGTGGGTGAAAAAGATTTAATCCGCTAAATGTATCTAATCCAAGGTGCTTCATCCCAAGGAACATGGAGCTTTTAGGTAAGTGAAAACCCTCCCATTCTGCACCTGTGTGGGAGAGAGTTGGGGTCAGGGAGTTCTTTTTTCCTGGCACCCTTTAAGTCAGTTTTTCACCATCCCCTACTCAGTCGCCAGAGCAGTGGGTCTCAAGTGAGGGCTGCACTTCATTTCCCCAAATCTGGTTAAAAATGTAGATGCCAGAGACAAAATCAGCAAGGCTATAGAAGAACTCAACAATAAAATCAACCAACTAGATCTAATTGACATTTATAGGACACTCCACCCACTCCAGCCAAATACACATTTTTTGTTCAGGTGTACATAGAACATTCACCAAGATGGGCCATATCCTGGGTTATAAAACACATGTCAATAAATTTAAAAGAATTGAAATCATACAGAGTATGTTCTCTGATGACAATGGAATCAAACTAGAAATTAATAATGGAACGATAAGAGGAAAAATCTTTAAATACTTGGAAACTAAACAACAGATGTCTAAGTAATCCATGGATCAAAGAAGATTCAAGGGAAACTAGAAAATATTTTGAACTGAATGAAAATGAAAGTATCAAAATTTGTGGGCTGCAGCTAAAGCAGTGCTGAGAGGGAAACTTACAGCATTAAATGCTTATATAAGAAAAGAAGATGGGGCTGGCCCCGTGGTGTAATGCTAAAGTCCCGTGCACTCCACTTTGGTGGCCTGGGTTCTCTAGTTTGGATCACAGGCATAGACCTACACTGCTTGTCAAGCCATGCTGTGGTGGTGACCCACATACAAAATAGAGGAAGACTGGCACAGATGTTATCTCAGGGGAAATCTTCCTCAAGCCAAAAAAACAAGAGAAAGATTGGCAACAGATGTTAGCTCAGAGCTAATCTTCCTCACCAAAAAAAAAGAAAAAAAGAAAAGAAAAGAAGAAAGCTTTCAGCTCAATAATCTAATCTTCCACCTCAAGAAACTACAATAAGAAGAGCAAAATAAACCCAAAGCAAGCAGAAACAAGAAAATAATAAAGAACAGAAATCAATGAAATTGAAAACAGAGAAATCATAGAAAAAAACAAGGAAACCAAAGGCAGCTTCTTTGAAAAGATCGATGAAAATGACAGACCTCTAGCAAGACTGACAAAGAAAAAGAAAGAAGAGGGCCGGCCCTGTGGCTTGGTGGTTAAGTGCGCGCGCTCTGATGCTGGTGGCCCGGGTTCGGATCCCGGGCGCGCACCGAGGCACCACTTCTCCGTCCATCCTGAGGCCGAGTCCCACATACAGCAACTAGAAGGATGTGCAGCTATGACATACAACTATCTACTGGGGCTTTGGGGGGAAAAAATAAATAAATAAAATCTTTAAAAAAAAAAAAAAAAAGAAAAAGAAAGAAGACACAAATTACCAATCTCAGGAATGAAATGGGGGATATCAATACAGACACTGCAGACATCAATGGAATAATAAGGAAATACTTCCAACAACTCTACCCATAAATTTGACAATTCAGATGAAACGTTTCAACTCCTTGAAAATCACAAACTAGTAAAACTCACCCAAGAAGAATTAGATAACCTGAATAGTTCTATAATTATTAAAGAAATTGAATTAGTAATTTAAAACATTCCAAAAAGAAAAGCCCAGGCCCAGATGGCTTCATTGGTGAATTCTACCAAACATTTAAAGAAGAAATAATACCAGTTCTACATAATTTCTTTCAGAAAATAGAGGAGGAAGGAGCAGTTCTCAACTCATTTTAGGAGGCCAGCATAAGCCTGATACCAAAACCAGACAAAGATGTTCCAAAAACCAATCAATCAAACTACAGATCAATGTCCCTCATGAATATAGACTCAAAAATCCTCAACAATATATTAGCAAATAGAATTCAGCAACATATAAAAAGAATAATATGCCACAACCAAGTAGAGTTATCCAGTAATGTAATGTAAGGCAGATTCTATATTTGAAAATCAATCAGTGTAATCCACCATATTAACAATCTAAAGAAGAGAGTGTAGATGCCTAGGCCTCAAGTTCAGACCAGGTAAATTATCATCTTTGGGAGCAGGAGCAAGAAATCTGCATTTTAGCAAGTCCCCCAGGTGTTTCTGGGGGTGTTTCAAGACCTACAACCCTTCAGGATAAAGAATTCTCTTCTTAGCTTGGCATCCAAGGCCCTTTGTGAGCAGGCCCCTGCCTACCACTCTTCCCCCATCTTTGATCTCTCCCCTCCTGAAGCTGGGAAAATGCTCAACCACTTGAGGTTACCACTACCCTCCACACACAGACCATACTATGCCATCCATCTGTTCTAGACTCCTCTCTGGCCTTAGCCCAGCCAAGCTCAGTGTTTGCCTTCTAATTCCCATTATTTTTTCATAACTTAGCTCAAACGTCACCTTATTTAGGGCTCCTTCCCTGACCTCCCAGAAAGGGCCAGGCACTCTTCTTGGGTATTCTACAGTCTCCTTGGGCTTTCCTCTCTCAGATTCCTGGTCAAACTGTATTGGGATTGTCTGTTCCTTGCTCATCTTAGCCATCTTTTTGACTCAGGGCCAACACAGAGTAGGTGCCCAGTAGGGAGCACCTAGACATCTGGGAGGCAAGTGGTCCCTCCTACAATTGTAGCGTGAAGGTAGTTAAGCAACGAGCCCCTCTGGAAATCCCTCAAAGGTCAAGGGTCCAGTGACAGAGAGACCCAGAAACCTTCCTCCACTACAGGAGGCTGATTGGGGGGTTGTTCTGAGCCTTATTCCTCCAACTGCACCTTGGTTTTGTGCAGTCCTTTCACCTGTGTGAGGCAACAGTAGGCCTAGGGTTAAGACTCCAGATGACTCTCCACTATGTTAAGTGAGTGGGAGGGAGGTAGAAGAGATTAAAAGTGCAAGCCATTCAGCAAAACTGTGGGCTAAGAACAGTGATTCTCAACTGGATGATTTTGCCCCCCAGGGACATTGGCCAAAGTCTGCAGACAATTTTGATTGTTACGTGGGGGTAGGGTGGGGAGGAAGTGCTACTGGCATCTAGTGGGTAGAGGGCAGGGATAATTCAAAAACATCCTATAATGCATAGGACAGACTCCCCAGACCGCTAAACAATTATCCAGCCCAAATGTTAATAACGTGAGGCTGAGAAACCCTAGATTAGAGAGGAGTGAGCAATGGAGCTCAGAACTGCCCTGAACGGTGAAGAGATGTCAAATTACTTGTCTGCCAAAATGGCCTGAATAACTGTATTGACTCACGTGCCTTTGCCCCATGAATCAACTGGAGACCCCCTAAGGTATACGATGGTAGTTGGTGTCACTGTTTCTGAATAATTAGTAGGTGAAAGTCCCCTATGATAGTAAGAAGTTCAATTCAGAGACTGTTTAAAAATAAGTTATTTTCAAGTAAAACAGTAACCTCAGCTAATGCCTAACAGGGTGTAACTAAGTAGGGGTTCCCTTGACCTTTGTTAACGAACAGATAAGGTAAAGTAATTAGCAGACAATTAGCATGCAAATGGTGCTTCTCCTAAACTAGTTGAACGGTCTCCAGCCATTTTTATTCAGATGATTAATTTTCGTAGCTTACTCTTTTTTTTGTAGTTGGGGCAAAGGTAAGCTTCAGTTGCCTGAACTCCTCATGTACTGTGAATTATGGCTCTTTCAATTAATGAGATTTTGCTCTGTTTTTCAGAGGTCCAACCAAGGCTTCATTTTAATGTTAAGTAAAGAATTTAAAACTGAGGCCAAATCATGTAGGAAAAAACTATATGCATGTGAGATATATTTATATCTACATTTATATATTTCTGTCACACACACACACACACACACACACACACACACTCAATACTCTCCAGCAGCAAGGAATAATGCACACTATGGGGAACCATGGCCATCTCAAGAAGAGGGTGTTAGAAAGTACTTATAGGATTTGGGCTTGTGTTCTGTGATTTAGGGAGGGTTTAAGGAAGCCAGAGTTTGCTCTAGATCCGATGCTGTCAGGAAGCAGGGCCACTTCTATGATTGGATATTTCAATAAATCTTATCTTGAAGGAGGGCAGACTAGAATGAGGCTAAAGCTATAATTGGTAAAGAAGTGGCAGCCAGTCATATTAGCCAGGAGAGGGGGATATTTGGTCATTTCTGTGGTTTGGGCAGTGTTCATATTTTGTCTGTGTTCAGACATGATTAAGGAGTGGTCTTGTTCTTGCCTTGGTCCGTCACTGTTACAGAGTGGCCTTGTCTGATGCTGCTGTTCGTGAAGTTATTTATGCTCAGCAGGAGAATACTAAGGCCTAGCTGCGAGTATAGGGCCAGCTGCCAGTCATACCAGGGCCTAACTGATAGTGCCAGGCCAGTTCCTGGATGGCAGAGGATGCTTCTCTCTTTCTCGATTGTTATATTATATTATATTATATTATATTATATTATATTATATTATATTATATTATATTATATTATCTCACTATATTATAGCCATATATATCCATATATATACACATATATATGGGTATATATCCATATTCCCATGACCCAGAGTCAACTACTATTAACTTAGTATTCTGCCTTCCAGTCACTTCTTTGGTGCCCAGGTTTTCGTTTGTTGGTTTTCTTTGCATCAAGACTTTAAGCTTGCTGTTTGACTACTTTAGGAGACACTGATTTCCCCCTCTGAAACATCCACAAATTTAGTACATTCACCAAGCACACCACCACCACCAGTCTTCAGCCCTGCCCTCATCCCAGTATGCAGTTTTTCCCTTTCTATTTGCCCACCTCTATCTCCACATCTATCAAAAGCTTTTTCCTACTTGATATTCACTTGGGAGTCACTGTGAGAACACCATAGGATGTGGTGTTTGGCAGCTGCTGGGGGGGGGTTGCATTTTGGCAGCTGAGGGGACCTAGCTGGTTCCTACCCCACAGAGGAGAAAAGGGGGCTCTAAGCTAAAGGAAGGGTGAAAGTTCAGGTCTAGCAATGACGGGAGGAGTAAGCACCATGAAATTACACCACTCGGATTTTAGGCCACCTGGGTTTCTGGGTGAGGGTTGAGTGATGCCCAATGCAGGGGAGCAGAATTTGCCATCCCAAAATGTGTCTCTTTGGCTTGATTATTTTTAAGAACGAAGGACTAAGGAAGAAACTTTGACCTTCCCCCTAATTGCCTAAAAGAGTTTAAGATAGAAGCCTGTTCCAAGAAGGAGCTATCACCATAGATGACTACAGTATAATATGAACTAGGTGTGGTAGACAGGGAGGAACCTAGCAAGGCCCATTTGATCAAAGTCCTCTCCATGTCTCATTGTCTCTGCAAGGCATGGTAAACATTTGTTTACCAAACACTTGCTTTTCCCTCTCCATGTGAATTGCCTTCCTCTCCTTTGAAGTCCCAAACCACTACCCCAAACATCATTTCTTGTTTTTAGATGAAGATGATATTTAAGGTGATGGCTTTGGCCATTTCGGCGAGTTACTCAGTTTTATTGGGTTTCTCCCATGTATACATGTTATTAAATTTGTTTGATTTTCTCCTGTTATTCTATCAAAGGTCAATTTAATTCTTAGACCAGCCAGAAGAACCTACAAGCATAGAGGAAAATTTCTTCCTCCCCTACACTAACTTGAAGGATCAGGAGGTTTGAAACCAAACATGTGATCAAATTGGGATCCTGATCATACCTTGACTCTTTGTCTGATCTCTATCTTACTGCCTGTCACCAGGGAAATGGGAGCCTAAAAGCCGTGGGTGAGCAAGTGCTGGCTGACTCCTGAGAATGGAAGGGGTATCCGGAGAAGAGTCCTTTGGACTCTACCTTTGGAAAGCCTTCCCTGACCCCTCCATTGCATGAGGTCCTCTCTATTATAGTCTTCCAGTGTGGTCCTTTGTGGCTAGACTAGACCTGGGTTCCTAACCTGGCTATACCAAGCTTCTTGGCCTCTCTGAAACTGTTTCTAGACATTTAAAGATGTGCTAAAAATAGTCCCCCCTTGTAAGATTTATTGTGAAAATTAGAGAAAATGCATGCATAGTTCTTGGCACATAGTATGTACTTAAAACATGGTAGCTCATATCATCATTACCATCAGCAGCAGCAGCCTGCTTGCTCTGCCCTGCTGAATTCAGCTCTCAGGAATGAATAAGAACGGTGAGGCATGTGCCCTGACAAGATGTGTTGTCCACAAAGGCCATAAAGGGAAGTCTTCTCTCCCTTCTTCCCATATCCTCTGTTCCCTTCTTCCTCAGCTGAGAACTGGCATAGTCTCTCCCCATCAAAATCTACTCTTAGGTAAGATTAGAGTTGTAACAAGGAGTCTGGCCTTAAGCTGAAGGACTGAAACTCTAAAGGGGAAAGAAACATCAACCAGTGAATGGGAAATAACTGAATGGGAAAGATTCGCCTCTGTGCCCCCAAATCCCAGCCCAATCTACACCCGAGAAAAAAGTGAGTTTTGGTCAGGAGGAGTTATTAAAGAAGTAACATGGTTCTAGTAGGACACAGTCATTTCCAGTGACAGCCACCAAGGGGGCTTCCAAAGCTAAGATTTCCCTGATTTTCACTCCTCAGATTTCCAGTTAAAGAGTTAATGATCTGTAAACAAATTCATAAATGCAGGCTGGTCTTTTAAAGACCTTTAAGGGTACTCCTTCTGTAATCTCAACTTCTAACTTGTCTAATTTGTACTTTTAACTTAAAAAAAAAGCCCCCTTGGATTCCCTTACCCTCTCTGCCCTCCTCCTGTCCCCTCTGTTTAACACAGCCTGAGTCTCCCAGACTCGGAATGTCACCCTAGCCACAGGTCCTTTTATTTCCCTGCCACAGGGCTGAGCTAGAGGTTCCCTGAAAATGAGGGACAACATTTAGTTTTAATAGTAGCTACATTTCGTCAAATACTTTCTACGACAGTTGCCATGTTTTGTTTCTTTTTTCCAAATTTTAAAAAATTTTGTAATTATTATAGATTCACTGGAAATTGTAAAGATTGTACAGAGAACTCTTGTGTATTCTTTGCCCAGTTTGCCCCAATGGTTAGATCTTATGTTGCTATAGTACAATATAAAACCAGGAAACTGACACTGGTACAATGTGTGTGTGTAATTCTATGTCATTTTATCACATGTGTAACCACCACCACAATCAAGATACAGAACTATTGTATCAACACAAAAATCTTCCTTGAGTTACCCCTATATAGTCATATCCACTCACTCCCCCCGTATCCCTAACCCCTGGAAACTACTACAGTCATGCGTTGCTTAATGTCCGGGATACATTCTGAGAAATGTGTTGTTCGGTGATTTCATCATTGTGCGAACACCATAGGGTGTACTTACACAAACCTAGGTGGTATAGCCTACTATACACCTAGGCTAGATGGTACTAATCTTATGGGACCTCCGTCGTATATGCAGTCCATCCTTGACTGAAATGTCATCATGTGGCACATGACTAATTTGTTCTCCACCTCTATAGTTTTGTCACTTCAAGAATGTTATATAAATGGAATCATAAAGTATGCAAGCTTTAGAGGTTGGCTTTTTTCACGCAGCCCTTGATATCCATCCAAGTCATTGTGTATCAATAGTTTGATCCTTTTTGTTCTTTATGGATAGTGCTTTTGGTATCCTGTTTAAGAACTCTATCAAGCCCTTGGTTCTGAAGATTTTCTCTTATGTGTTCTCACCCTCCACTCTAGAGAATGGGAGTAAATCCTCCATTCCCTGAAGCTCCACAGCCCATCCACCACAATGTCCTGTTGATTCCACTTCCTAAACATGTCTAAACTCTGTCCTCTGCTCTCCAATCTTCACTGTGCCACACTAAGTCAAAGCTTCTGTCATCATCTCCCACCTGAGTGACTGTAGCAGCTTTCCAACTGACTCCCCATTTCCACTCTTGGCTGCCCCCAAAGCCAATGCAAATCTGATTCAGTCTCCTGCCAGAAGCCCTTAAATGGCTCCCCAAAGATTTTAGGCTGCAACCCAAACTCTTCTCATGGCCTGTGAGGCCCCGCCTGTCTGGTCCCTCCTTGCATATCTCCCAGAACTCATAGTGAGTCTCTCTCTTCTTAATTCACTCAACTGCAACCCCTGGCCTGCTTTCTGTTCCTTGAAAATACCACACCATTTGGCCTCTGGACTTCCACATGCCGTATCCTCTGTAAGTCAGCACTTGTCTCTCTCCCACCTCCACACTTAGCCAAATCCTGCTCATCCTTCAGCTTTCAGCTTTAAATGTCATCTCCTCACTAAAGCCTTCCCTGACCCCTCCATTGAATGAGGGCCTCCCTATTATAGTCTCTTTCGAAGCATAACTGTAATTAATTAGTTATTCATGAGATTAATTAAATCTCTGTCACTTCTATTTGATTAGACTGTAAGCTCCCCAAGAGGCCATGGCTATTTAGTTCACCCTTGAATCTCCAGCTCCCAGAGAAGTGTCAGCTCTTTGTGGCTGCTCAGTAGATTCTTCTCGAGTACATGAGCGAAGGGAAGTAGAACTAACTGGTTATAAGTCACTGTGACTTTAAAAGATAGGGAGGAACTGTATGGAGCTATTGGGAGGAAGGGATTACTGAATGACACACTGACTGAACAGCTGTGCGTTCAAGAGGCCTCACTGCAACCTCACTCCCCTCTTTCTTCCCTCTTTAAACCTTCCTTTAGGGCTGAGAGGCCCTGTGAAGGGAGAAGGTTTTTATGTGGTGCTAGGGACCCATTTTTGAGTCTTATATGACCGCAAAATGTTGGCAGTTTCTTCAGGACACTTAGATTTCAGGTTTGGCAGCACTAACTGGGAAGCATCTGTGGATCTTTAAGAGGTAGGGTGTGGCCTTATGGTAATGAGAGGCCTCTTTTAACTACCCTATCTAAACCCTATCCAAAGGAGCTCCCCTCTTCTGTCTCCCCCATTAGTCTGTAAGCTCCAGAAGGGCAGAAAGCCTGCCCTGTGCACCACTGTATCTCCAGTGCCAAGTACACAATAGGCACTTCATAAATATTTATTAAGTGAAGGAATGGTTAATGAGTGAATGAATGAATGAACAAATAAATGGTTGGGCAAGTTGCTGAAGGTCCCGCAAGTTGCCTGGGAGCCAAAACTGACTGGGCTGAGCATATGCTCTTGTCTTCATACCTCTTGCCTCATATCTTCCCTGGGGGCTCTGTGCCCTCATCCTAGACTGGGAGCAACCCAACAGCAGAAGCAGTGGCCCCCGGGACACACTATGGGTCCAGACACAGAAGAGGTACTCAGTAAGGGCTTGCCAAATGACTTGCTGACTGCTCAACAGTTCTCAGTGTAACCTCACCCCCCTCCTCCTCCCCCATTTAAACCTTTCTGGCCTCAGAGCTGTGCTCTGCTTTCCAAGTTGGCAACCGGCAAATGGATGAACTAATCCAAGCAAATGGCTTCCGGAACTCCTCCTCTCAAGCAGCATGTGCATTTTCACATTTCAGCCTTATCAGAGACCTGGTGGGGGCAGCAGTAGAGAGATGGGGCCCTTGGGGAAAGCATCCGGACCCTGGGTGGTGGGTGCTGCTACCTCCTCCTCAGCCAGCCTTCCAGGGAGGCCCTGACTTGCTTCTCTTCAGTCTCTGAGTGAGCCTCCAAGGACATGCTGGACCTTTGGGGACAGCTAAGAAGAAAAGCACCCTCCCCACCCTACCCCCAGTTGTTGCCACTGAGGAGAGGCTGGAAGAGGTGTCCAGGAAGGCCTTGGAAAGCCACCTGTGAGAAACACTGGGAGACCCAAACCCCAAACTGGTTTGTCTGCCTTTAAATAGGTTACTGAAAGCTCAGAGCTGGAAGAGAGGGAAGCTGTTTCCCATGGCAGTACCCTGCAGAGACTGCCAGGCCTGCTGCGACAGCAGCTCCTTCAGATAGGAAGTTGTGTGGAAAGGCATAGTGAGGCCTGGCCACAATTCCCTCGGGAGAGGCTCCAGGTCAGGGCAGGGAAGAGCTGCATTTTCTTTGTCTTAGCTTTTCCATTTGGACACCATCCATGCTGTGGAAAACATCTGGCCCCTGCAGTGCCATTTGCTGACTCATTCACTGTGTGAACCTTCGGCAGGTCTCAGCTTCAGGCTTTGCAAATGTAGAACAAACACGCTCTCTGCTATGCCTGCCTCAGGAGGGTGGTGAGGAGCAAAGATGATAATGGATAGGAAAGTTCTTTTTTTTTCTGCTTCTCCCCAAAGCCCCAGTGCATGGTTGTATATCCTAGTTGTAGGTCCTTCTAGTTCTTCTATGTGAGCTGCCGCCACAGCATAGCCACTGATAGACGAGTGGTGTGGTTCTGTGACTGGGAAATGAACCCAGGTCGCTGAAGCGGTGAGTGCCGAACTTTAACCATTAGGCCATCAGGGCTGGCTTGATAGGAAAGTTCCTGGTCAAAGTGAGAAGCTTTTCTTCTCTCCAGTCCTCTCTGGAGGACTCTCTCTCCCAAACTGGCAACTGGCCTGTTCCATGGGCCCTGGCTCTCCATCTGATGATGTCTCTGAGTGGAGTTATGCCCAAGGCAGGGAGCTGTCTACACGGGATGCTATGAAGGGCTCTTCAAAGTCTCACTGAGCAAGGACCTCTGTCCCAATGGGGGCTGGACCTCCCTTCTACCCCATTAAAGCCAACCCCTGGTTTTAAGCATTCTGCCATGATCAGCATTAACAAGCACTTCCTAAGCACCTCCTGGGGCAGGGACTTGGGCTAAGCCATGGGGACACAAGAAGGCCTAGGACACAGTCCCTTCCTCCACCTGAAGTAATGAGGACAGGAAAGGAGGAAGAGAAGGAAGAAGATCCTTCTTTAGTGTACTGCTTTACAATTTACCAAGTGTTACAGCAACTAGAAGCATGTGCAACTATGACGTACAACCATCTACTGGGGCTTTGGGGAAAAAAAAATTTACCAAGTGTTTTCACTTAATCTTCAAAATTTTTTTACAAGTGATGAAATGGATTCTCAGAGAGGCTAAGCAATTTGTCCAAGGTCACAAAGCATATTAAGGCCAGGCCTCAAGATACCCTGATTTTCAATACAAGGCAGTTTCTTCTATGAAAAGTTGCCTTTCTATGATGGCCAGGAAGCCCCCGTTGAGATACAAGTGGGAAGTTGGGATAATGCCAGTGCCTTTATAGACACTAACACCTCAGCATAGATTACTACGGCAGGGCCCAAGAGAAGGGGATAAACAGAGGCACAGAAAGGTCTTTTCTTTTTAATTAAAATTTTATCTTGAGATAGGTTCATATGCAGTCATAAGAATACAGAGAGATCCCATATACCCTTGACCCAGTAACATCTTGTGAAACTATAGCACACTATCACAACCAGGGTATTGACATTAATACAATCAAGATACAAGGTTTCCATCACCACAAGGATCCCTCATGTTGCCCTTTTATAGCCACACCCACTTCCCTCTCCCCTAGCCCCCTCCTCAAACCCTGTCAACCACTAATCTGTTCTCCATTTCTATGATTCTATCATTTCAAGAATGTTATCTGAGTAAAATCATCTAATGTGTAACCTTTAGGGATTGGCTTTTTTTTTTTTTTTTTTTTGCTGAGGAAGATTCGCCCTGAGCTAACATCTGTGCCAATCTTCCTCTATTTTGTATGTATGTTGCCACCACAGCATGGCTGACGGGTGGTGTAGGTCTGTGCCTGGGATCCGAACCTGCAAGCCTGGGCCGCCAAAGTGGAGCATGCCAAACTTAACCACTACACCACGGGGCCGCCCTGGGATTAGCTTTTTTCATTCAACATAATTCTCTGGAGATTCATCCACATTGTTGCACGTATCAAGACTTGATTCTTCTTGTTGTTGCTGAGTAGTATTCCATGGCATGGAGGTATTGTAGTCTGCTTAACCATTCACCTGTTGGAGGACATCTGGGCTGATTCTAATTTTTGGCTATTATGAATAAAGCTGCTATGAACATTTGTGTACAGGTTTTTGTGTGAACATAAGTTTTCCTTTCTCTGGGATAGATGCCCAAGAGTGTAATTGCTGGGCCACATGGTAGCTGCATGTTTACCTTTTCAAGACACTGCCAAACTGCTTTCCAGAGCAGCTGTATCATTTTCCATCCCTACCAGCAACATACGAATGATTCAGTTTCTCTAGATCCTGACCAGCATTTGGTGCTGCCACGATTTTTTTCATGTTAACCTTTCTGATAGGTGTCTCATTGTGGTTTTAATTTTCGTTTCCCTAATGGCTAGTGATATTGAACATGTTTTTATGTACTTATTGGCCATCTGTACATTCTCTTTGGTGAAACGTCTGTTCATGTCATTTGGCCGTTTTCTAATTGGACTGTTTTTCTGCAGTTGATTTTGAGAGTTCTTTATATATTCTAGATGCTAGTCCTTTGTTGGACATGGGGTTTGCAAATATTTTCTCCCCGTCTGTAGCTTGTCTTTTCATCCTCTTAACAGTGTCTTTCACAGAGCAAAAGTTTTTATTTTGATGAAGTCCATTTTATCAATTTTTCCTTTAATGGATCGTGCTTTTGGTGTCATGTCTAAGAACTTTTGCCTGGCCCTAGATCCTGAATATTTTCTGCCACAGTTTTTTGTAAAAGGTTTATAGATTTACATTTTATGTTTGAATCCATCATCCCTTTTGAGTCAATTTTTTTTTTTTTGCCTATGGATGCCTACTTGCTCCAGCACTGTTTGCACCTTTGTCAGTAATCAGTTGGGCATATTTGTGTAGGTCTAGTTCTGAGTTCTCTATTTTGTTCATTAATCTATGTGTCTATCCCTCTGCCCATACACACTGGCTTTATTACGGTAGCTATATAGTAAGTCCTGAAATCAGATAGACTGATTCCGCCCACTTGTTCTTTTTTTTTTTTTTTTTAAAGATTTTATTTATTTATTTTTCCCCCAAAGCCCCAGTACATAGTTGTCTGTCATAGCTGCACATCCTTCTAGTTGCTGTATGTGGGATGCGGCCTCAGCATGGCTGGAGGAGTGGTGCCTCGGTGCGCACCCAGGATCCGAACCCGGGCCGCCGGCAGCGGAGAGCACGCAGTTAACCGCTAAGCCACGGGGCCGGCCCTCGCCCACTTGTTCTTTTTCAAAATTCTTTTATTTATTCTAGTTCCTCTGCCTTTCCATATACATTTGAGAATAAGCTTGCTGGATTTTGCATTAAACCTATACATAATTTTGGGGAGAATTGACATCTTTACTACGTTGACTCTTCTAATCCATGAACGCCCATATGTCTCCCCGTGTATTTAGATCTTCCATTTCTTTCATCAGTGTTTTGTAGTTTTCAGCAAACAAGCGCTGTATGTTTTGTTAGGTTTATACTTAAGTATTTTAATTTTCTGAGCAATTGTAAATGGTATCATATTTTTAAGTTTTTGTTTCCATGCATTCATTGCTAGTGTACAGAAATATCATTGATTTTTCTATGTTGAGCTTGTATCCTGTGACCTTGCTGACCTCACTTATTAGTTCTAGGAGATTTTTTATAGCTTGCTTGAGATTTTATATGTAGACAATCATATCATCTGCAAATAGGGACAGTTTTACTTCTTCCTTTTATATCTGTATGCCTTCCCATGTGGCAGAGCCTCATTGCTGTTGGGCAGCAGGGAAATTCCTCATTTTCCACTAGGCATCCTCTGACACCACCCCGCTGGGAGGTCCAGGGGTACCTCTTACAGCTTCATGAGGTGGGTGCGTGGGCTCCCCACCAGGCCTGTACTGGCTTTAGTAGTGGTGGGGCCACAGATTTTCTGTGGTGTCTGGGTGAAGTAGAGCAGTTATTTATAGTTTTTTTCTGTCATATAGGCTCCCCCTTTCCTGGTCTTTTGGCTAGGGAGAGCAGGATTTGCTTTTAACTGCATCTCTTATCCTTTCTTGGTTGTTGGCTTCTTCAGCCCAAAGTCTGAGATGTGTGAGGCAAAAAGAAAACCCAGGGAACCCACCACCATTGTTGATCTTCATGTCCTAAAGTCTCTAGTCTGCCTTCTTCTCTCCACCTTTGAGTCTTCATCTTCTTCTTTTTTAAGAATATAATGTCCAGCATTCTTATTTATACTTAGTGGGAGGAATGGGGAAAAGTATATCCACTCCATCTCCCTGGAAATGGAAGTCTCCACAGGAAGGTTTTGTTTGGTAAGGGAGGCAGGAGGAGAGGAAGAGATCTGGAAGGCAGATTCTACAACCCTGCCCAGGTATGGTGGGCCTGCCTCTGGACTGGGTACCATCATGGGTCCAGATTAAAGTCATTCTGATAGTCCTGGTTGCGTGAAGTAAGAGGTGTTGAGAGGGATGCAAAAGGGGCAGGTAAGAGGCCCCAAAACATGGCCCAGACCCTAGTTATCCAATTGGAGTGTGCTGAGGCTTCAGAAGGCTTGCAGAGTCCCTGCAGCAGTCTTGGCCAGGATTCCTGAGTGAGTCAGCCAAACTCCTAGCAGCCTGTAGATGGCACCTGGCACCAAGGAATTCAAATGTGGGCCTTCCAGGGAGCCCAGTGGCTGTGGCCACAGCTGGTTGGTCCCAACTGTGAGCTCAGCTGATTCAACCAGTTCTCATTTCCTCTAAGCCCTCAGGGCCTCACGGTGAGACTACCAAAATGCAGAGACTACCCTGGAGTAGTCTCAGAAAGTGGGAGGTTCTCATGAAGCATTCTTAGGTAACTAGTGGGCAGGAGTAAACAGCTTTTTATTTCAGTTTTCATGAAGATTTCTTTTTTTTTTTTTTCTCTTTGTGGGGAAAGATTTGCCCAGAGCTAACAGCTGTTGCCAATCGTTCTCTTTTTTTTTTTCCTCCGCAAAGCTCCAGCGCATCGTTGTATATCCTAGTTGTAAGTCTTCTAGTTGTTCTATGTGAGCCGCCACCACAGCATGGCAACTGGCAGGAGAGTGGTGTGGTTCCACAACCAGGAACGAACCTGGGTCGCTGAAGTGGAGCATGCCGAACTTTAGCTGCTAGGCCATCGGGGCTGGCTCTGTGAAGGTTTCTTTGAGAAAAATTCTGGTTCACTGAAAATGAACACATTGAGCACCAGGAGCTTTTTGGTGCCATTCACCATTCATTCATTCATCAGATATCATTGTGTACCAGGCACAATTCTAGGTACTACGGATACAAAATAGACAACATCCCTTCTCTCGAGGAGCTTTCTAGTGGATTATTTTTGGAAATCTTTGCCTTCTCAGTGGACAATGCTTAGCACAGGTCTGCCGACTAGGGTGATGTTGTAGGCCTTGGAGTCAGGGTTCTGAATGACAGTCTAGTCTGGAGGTTCTCAACTGGGCCTGCACCTCAGAATCACCTGGCAGGGGAGCTCTTGTTAAAAATGCAGTTTCCTGGCCCCGATCTACTGAAAATGACTCTGGGCCTTCTGTCTGTTCTTCTGCCCTTGAGTGAACCAAGCACTTTTCTATCAGGCCAGGGTCTCTGTACTTGCTCTTCCTTCTGATGTAACGCCCTTCCCGTGGTTGGCTCCTTCTGTTCACTCAGGCCTCAGTCAAATGTCACCTTCTCAGAGAGGCCTGCCCTGATTACCCACTCTAAAATCACTACCCCACCCCAGTCGTTCCATACCACGTTCATCTTGTATCTACTTTATAGCACTCATGGATACTTACAATTACTCCTTCCTTTCTTGCCTATCTCATCCACTAAATTGTAAGTTTCTGGTGGACAGGGACTCTGGCTTGTTCACTATTGGATCCCTAGTGCCTACAACAGTGCCGGGAACATAGTAGGCATTCCCTGAATATAAGTTGACTACCCAGGTTGGTGACTGGAGGCAAGATTGGGACACTACCTATTAAACAATTGCACCAGGTGATTCCAGTGCCCACTCAAGTTTGACAACCAATGGCAAAGACCCAGAGATATAGAAGTAGGAGACTGGGTAGGCTGAATGGGGGTGTGCTCAAAATGTTCCCACTTCAAAATTTTCCCCATTATCTTGTGATTTGGCTCATTTCCCTGTAAGGGGCTGGGGCAAGCCAGGAGAATTTGCTGGCTATTTGAAGTCGTTGGTCAAGACAATTTTAATTCATCAAGGTTCAGGTCTAGGTCCAAGGAAACGGAAATATTTTTATATTTCAGTCTGAGAGTTTATTACAGCACATCTATGCCTTTTCAAACCGTTCCTGACTGAACTCATAACAAAAACCAGTGTGATCTCCCTGTGTGCACTTCAGTTAGCAATAGAGATTTGGGAGTCAGAGCAAAGCCAATCTAGAATTGTTGTTTTTAAAATTCATCACAGGGATCTGCAAAGCCTACAAATCCCACCTGCCTAAGGAAAAATGGAGTTTGCTGCATTTCTTGCCCAGCTCTGTGCCCTCCCTCATGACCCCCACATTTAGAGCTGGATCCAGATTGCCCAGAGGAACCAGCTGCTTTGCTAACACATGGGTTTCTGGTTCTGCCCCACAGTGTGGCTATTGCTTTGGCATCTGGCATCAGGCTAGGGGTAGAGGGGCAGGGATATAAAAAGGAATCCAGAGGCATTGGGCTGTATGGCAGGCAGTAAGTTGGTAGCTTCCGAGGGAATCACTCAAAAGGCAGAGCCGTGCTCTGCTCCTGCAGTGGTCAGATGGCCGAGGTGCTGAGTGCTCCTACCGTAACACCCTCTGTAAGTACAGCCCAGAGTGCATACGCCATCATTTCCCATTTATGGTTTCTCACAACCGAGTCTTATCATCAAAGACAGCCAGAGCCTGCCCCTGAAACCTGGGGTCTTGGGCAGAACAATGAGAGTAGCAGAACAATGGGGCCAGTGTCACCCGGAAGGGCTATTGTTAGAGAGATAGTAATAGGCTCTTTGGGCTCTGGATTGCACACAATTTATCATCTGTTGACCCCTGCTCACCAGTCCCCAAAAGCCTTTGGCTCTTTGCAGCTGTGGTCTCCAGGGTCCCAGAGGAATGTGGCTGTGACCAATGGCAGTGGGGTCTGTTTTGTTGTGTAGCTGGACGCGCCTTGAGCTTGCTAGTTACTCTCTCCTTATGTTTTTCATTACATCCACTAAAGACGGGTGTTTTTATTTTCTAAAATTCATCCAAGAGACACTCAAGATTCTATTTAGGGAAAATCAAATGCTCCATGTTTCTTATTTACCAGGAGTTGTGGAGGTTTCTTTTGGTCTTGTTTGTTAAGCTGGCTTCCTTATTAAGTACCACTCACAGAAAATCCACATAAGGAGCAGGGTGTGTATTAAGAGCAGATTACAGAGCTGGCCTTACAGTGTTGTAGGCTAGATGGACTTCAGAGGGCATCCTTAGAGGGTTGGACTGGTTAAAAATGCCTTAACGCCCTTCTGGATAGAAAAATTGTTTAAAGAAATAATCAAAATTATTACAAAAAATTGATTAAAGCAAGAGAATAGAGAAAGAGTAGGTTTCAGGAGGGGGGCCATCTCTTCTCCATTTGCGGCTAATGTAGGACTTCCATTTGGGGAATTTGAGGGAGGGGACAATTGCCACTTGAATGTGAGGGGCCGATTCAGTGTAATCCACCAGAGTTCAAGTCATTGCGCCTGTAGTGTTGGCAAACGGGTGGCCAGCCCTTGGTGAAGATTGGATGCGGGTCATACTCTGGTCATTTCCCTTCAAGCCTAGGGCACATCCAGATGAAATTTGAGGAAAATGTCCATCAAAGGGGCTATCACTCTGCCATATCCTCTCTGCTATATCTGTTTGTATTGCAGCCATCCCAAGAAAACAAGATTAAGGAGAATACCTAACATTTCCCGAGTGCTCGCTCTGTGCCCAGGCCCTGTTCTGAGGGCTTTACCTAGATAATCTCATTTAAACCTCACATCAACCCTCTGAAGTGGGGACCACTGTCATCCCCGTTTTACAAAGAAACTATAGTGACAGAGGGACACATGCTGTAAAAAATGATGCTATGGTTAGGCCAACTCTGCAGATTGCTGTAGGTTTAGTCACTTCCCAAGCAAGGGCCACAGTATTTGGGGGGCCCATAGGAGGAGGCCTCTTTATTTTTTATCTTTTAATTTTTTTTTGCTGAGGAAGATTAGCCCTGAGCTAACATCTGTTGCCAATCTTCCTTGTTTTTTGCTTGAGGAAGATTAGCCCTGAGTTAACGTGTGTGCTAATTTTCTCTACTTTATATGTGGGTCACTGCCAGAGCGTGGCTGACAAGTGGTGTAGGTCTGCACCTTGGATGCAAACCTGCGAACCCAGGCTGCCAAAGCAGAATGCTCCAAATTTAACCACTAAGCCACAGGGCTGGCCTGGAGGAAGCCTCTTTAGGCTTCACATCACGAAGGGAGATGAGGGGACTCTGCAGGTGTGTGCATATGGGCAGTGATGTCACTCTTCACCCTCACCCCCACAGCCTTCTGTATAGAAAACCTGTTGGTGATTACCCTGGTGGCTGTCTTGAGAAACGTCATCACCAATTGCTAGCTTTAAGAACTGTTCCTTTTAAAATCCATTCAGGGAATATCTTTCTTATTCCAAACTTTAGTCAGCAGGGACATAGGCCTGGTAATGGGATGTCTGCTGTAATTTTTGGCCTCTTGAGAGGGTATGGATTACTGTCAGTTAAGTTTTTCTTTGTCAAGTGCTCTGAACATGGAATGCAAATAATTATCATTGTTGTGCTCATTATTAGCAAAGTAATATCTATTATTAGCAATTAGGCCTCCTGCTTGTGGCCCTTCATATACAACAACTAGACTTCTCAACTCCCCAGTGAGGCCTGCTTGGGGTGGTTCCTGCCATCTTAGCAAGACCAAGAGGTTTTGACTAACTGTTGCTGTGACTTTAAGGAACAGCAGGCAGGAAAGTAAATGGTTCTCTCTTGGCCTTTAGTATATCCATTGGCACATTTAGGCAGATCTAGAAAGAAGGTTAATTTAAAAAAAAAACAGGTTTATTCTGATATAATTCACAAAAATTCAGCCTAATTTTTTATAGCTTTTTATTATGGACATTTCTAAACATATACAAAAGTAGAGAGAATAGGAGAAGGAATTTCCATGTACCCACCTCCCAGTTTCAACAATGAACAACTCATGGCCAATCTTGTCGTATCTATCTTGCCACTCCCCATGCCCCTCACCTCCACATACCTGGGAGTATTTCAAAACAAATCCCAGACAACATATCATTTCACCTATAATACTCCAGTACATACCTATAACACAGAAAGGATGAGAAAAAAGATAACCACAGGATCTAGTCTGTGTCCAGATTTCTAGATCAGAATTTCCATAACGTGGGGTCCTTGGGCTGGGTGGGCAAGGCAGTTCATGAAGATCTATGTACTCGCTGAAAATATGCAAACGGTTGTGTGTGTGAGGGGACCACGAAAAGAGTGCAGGCCTCGTGCATATGGTCTGGAGGGAGGAGGGGGAAGATCCAGAGCTTTCAACAAATTCTCAAAGAGGTATATGACCCCATAACAGCTTAGGGCCCATGGTCTAGATGAAGGGGCTAAGCTGTCCTGGTCTGCTAAAAGAGTCCCGGTTTTCAGTGACCAGTGCTGGGCGGCAGACGTGCTGGAAGATTGCCGAGCAGCGTCAGGCCTGGCGTGGAGGCTTTAACATTGTACCCTGCTCTGTACGCCAAATGCCGGGGCCCTAAAACATCCCAGTGCCTCAGAACCCCCTGGTGTGGTGTTAAGCATGTGGATTCCTGGGCCCACCCTCCAGGGTTCTGAGTCAATAGGTCTGAGGTGGGGCCTGGAAATCTGCTCATGTTTACAAGCTCCTGCTTTGAGAAACACAGGTGCAGTGGCTGAGAGCATCCACAGCCCTGGGCCTGAATCTTGGCTCTGCTTCATATTAGCTGTCTGGCCTTGGGCAAGTCATTAAACTTCTCTGTGAAGTGGGCTTACTTATAGCCCCTCTGCCCTAGGGTTGTTGTCAGGATTAGGTTAGATAATATATGTAAAGTGCACACATAGTGTTTTGCATGAAGAATAACATTCAATTGGATGGTAGTTCTTCTCATTCTTGTTAAAAATGTCCCAAAGTGACAAATCTTGCAAAGGCTCCCCTTACTTCCCCCAGGATTATAAAGGTTTATTGTCTTTCTCATAGAATTGAAGAGATTTAGAAAGCATCAGAAGGTTTATCTGATTCACGCCTCATCTGGGCTCCACTGACTTCAGCTGACAAAAATGAAGCTCAGAAAAACGATGGGCTCAGATGGTATTATCAAGCCGCATGGGCTGGGGGAAACTGTGATGTTTCTTTCCCTAGGTGCTCTCTGGTGGTTGGCAGTGTTGTTATCTCAGTTGTTTGGAACGTGGTGCATCAGTCAGGAAACCCTCGATAGCAAAGCCAACCCAATTTGGCAAATATGTTTCTTTAGCCGCACTGAAGACTTGATGAGAGAATGTGGATGACTCAGCGCTGGTCCATCTCACTTGTAGGAAAATAACTTAACGTTCACGTCCAGCTAATGGGGGAATGGGGGGCAGTGACGTTGGCATCCTCTCACATGCACAAGGACTCACTGTAATGCCAATGACCTTTTCTGGTTTCAAAACTGTGGTGGTCTTGGGGGACCTAGGGCTGGGAGGCACCAGTGCTGAGTTTGGATTTCTTTATATGAGGGAAAGGCCCTGCTAGACTTCAAAATCCCTGAGGGCAAGGCCCTATCTAGGCCCCACCAGAAAACTGTAGCATCCATCCAGGTCTCCTGGGTTTTAACCCAGGATGATCTGCCCATGAACCCTGAGGACTATGGTTGTGCCTCAACTCCCTCGCCCCCAGTGGACTTTCTCAGTTTGCTGTTGCCCTTGTTTTCCAATCCTACCTTCATTCTGGCATCTGACTTTTCAGGTCTTATCTCTTGTTTCTGGCTCTGCACTAGTCCTTGGAAATTAACAACCAAACATGGCCGTCCCCACGTAGACACTTTGGTCTCCAGGATACAGCTCGTAATTTTGAGGGGACTTCAGGTAATTGTCCTGCCCCTGGGCCTCCTGCTCAGGGGAGCTTGCCTCATCACCTCCACCCCCAGAGGGGTGACTGGACAAGCTGTGGATGGAAATAAGTAGTAATGGGCTCCAAAGAGCACTTGCTGTCCAGCTTGCTACAAGTGGAAGACTAGAAATGAGTGAGACAGTGAACAACCCTTCCCTCCTCTAGCCAGTGCTCTTGCCTGTCCAACTGTGCTCAAAGATCCAGGGACAGGGCAGTGGCCTTTTGGTAACAGAAGGAATTTTGAGGGCCAGTCTAGGGCTGGTCCTATGTCTGTTCTCTGATGGCTGACAAGCATGTAGGCTTCCTTTCTTTCTAGAGGCCTCTGGCTGCAGGGTCAGTGGAACCAGTGGGGAGCTAGGCCTGAGGTATCTGGCCTTCTCAGCAGAGTGAAACCTTGACTGGTCAGAATGCTGTGGAAGGGGCTTAGTGCAAATTTCTGGGAAACTGAGGTACAAGCAGAAAGCCTATTTTGTCATCCTCCTTGTTGGAAAAGTTACCAAAGTGTCTGAGGCCACCTTCCGTCCTTCATGAGCTTAGCCTGGTGACTGTAATGAGCCTTGGTTTGCTGATTAAGTTTCCTGATTATCTGGGATCACTGCCAAGGCTGGGGATAGACAACAACAGAGTGTAAGATTGTGATCCCAGTAGATGTCCAGGTAATCATGCGTGTGTATGTTCGTGTGTGTGTGTGTGTGTGTGTGTGTGTGTGTGTGTGTGTGTTTTGGAATGTTGATTTTTCTCACTAAAGGAGAGTTAAGAAAAATGTTTGTGAGGGTCCAAGTAATTGACCCTTTATCCTCCTAGGAAATAGAATCTTCAGATCTGAAATCATTTTGGTCAGGGATGACTTGGAAAATCAGACAGAAAGCAGTATTTAGGGAGGGCTGCCAAAGCCACCTCTTCCTTGGTGCCCTCAGCTGGACTAACTTCAAGTTGGCTTTCTTTGCTCATTTGAGTTTTCTCATGGGGAAGTAGCCCAGGGGCTAATCACTGAAGAAACTTTTATAGAGCACTACTGTGCTGATGCTATGGGGGATACAGAGAGCCTGTAAGAAAGAGCCTCTGCTATCAAATAGTCCCTGGTGAGCCAGTTGAGGAGCTACAAAGTAGATATAGCATGGGGTAGTTTGAGGCTTCTCAAATGATGTCACTTAGACACTTATTCTGATTTCATGAGTCTAGGGTGGGGCTCAGGAATCTATTTGATCACACTTCCCAGGAGACTTGGAATCTATGGCAAGTCACTTTTCTCTTCAAGCCTCAGGGTCTTGGCACAATGAGACAGTCAGACCAGATGGTCTCCTGAGGTTCTTCCTGCTCTGACATTCTGAGATTCCCTGGAAAGCCAACTAAACTAACCCAACAAGATGGTCTATAATGGGTACCAGACTTGCCGGGGCAAATAGCCTTTCAGGAGTTCAGAGGAGGGGGAATCCCTTGCTGGGCTCAGGTTAGAATGGTCTTTCTTTATGGAGAAGCTCCAAACGAGGCCTCCAGGGACAGAGGGAAGATTTGGAGGGAGTGGGGGAATTATGTGACCAAAGGCACAAGGCACTGTGGTACTGTGTCTCTGTTTCTCTTTGTGCTTCTTATCTGCGGGGTGGAGATGGAAGAGTTCAGTTGTCCCTGACAAAGTCCGGGAATTCTCATTAGACACTGACTTGTTGTTATTGGGGATAGAGGTTTAGTGAGGCCATTAATTCATTCCACAAACCTTTATCATATGCCTACTTTGGGCTAGGTCTTGTGTTGAGTGCCAAAGGTACTGAGATGAATAAGATATTGTCCCTGCTCTGAAGAGCCCTCAGTTCGAGCAGACAATTACAATGTGACAGGTGTGTTCAAAGCCTTATATGGAACATTAGTGTGCAAAAGAGAGGCTGTAGTGGGGGGGGACAGGGAAGACCTCACGGAGGAGGTAGGTAAGATTCACCAGGTCGGGGGAGGAAGAGGGGAACACTACCTGGGTAGAAGTGGTATAGAAGTGTAAAATAGTCAGGCACACCAATAATGAATTAGAGCAGTTCGTAGGCCTATAATCTGTCCCTCCTTTAGTTTATGTAAATGATCTGAGGCCTCCAAGGGAAGAGGGAGTGATGGGCACAATTTAGCTGGGGCCATTGCTTGTGTCTCACCAAGTGTTTCCACTTCAGCCTGAAGGCCCTGGAGAGACTGGGAGGTGTTTTGAAGGCAAGAAATGACTTGGGCAGATTTGAGTTTTAGAATGTTCCCTCTAGTGGTTTTGTAGATAGTGGGGATGGAATGAGTTGAGTAATAGCAAAAGAACTATTAAGAAGACTATTTTTCTGGTCTAAAGAGAGTTGATGAATTGGGGCAGTGCAGTGGAGAGGGCGAGCTACGGGTATATTGGAGAGCTATTTAGTTCAAATCTATACAGTTTGTTGATTACCTGACAGTGGAGTGTTGAGGGAGAAGGGTAGAGCTGAGGATGACTTCTCAGTTCTTGACCTGGAAAATTGGGTAGGAGAGGAAAATTTAGGGAACTGTGGATTACAGAGAGAAAATGAGTTCAGTTTTGGACAAGTTGAGTTTGAAGTACCCGTGGGACATCCGGGTGATGTCCAGTAAGCAGCTGGATAACAAGAGAGACGTCCAGCTTCGAGGTGTTTCTGAGAAAGGATTTCTGGATCCTGTGTGAATTCCCTGCTATGCATTCCTTTTCACTCTTAATACACTTCTAAGAACAGATTTTGGTGATATCCAAGGTTCTATACTTTCTCCTTCCAAATACTTCTATATCCAAATACCACCATTTATAACACATCATATATCCACCCTTGAATTCCCATTATTCATAAAGACATTTCCCTGAATCATGAGGGCAATTAGAAGAGGATCTCAGATCATCACTTCCTAACTCCTTGCAATCAAGTGTGGATATCTAGAAGGTAACCAGGCATTTGTTCAAGATTCTAGAAGTCACTTCTACTTTTTTAGGAATGGAAAGGAAGTAACAGTGGGCCAAGCCTATGGACATTCTGCCTTGAGGCCTGGCCTCCTGGGATGAGTTGACATCATCATAACCATTGTCACCATCATCACCATCATCAGTAAAGAGCTAAAATCTCGGAGCGTTTCCTATATGCTAGATACTGTGCTGAGAACTTTTCATGCATGATCTCACTGAAACTTGGTCTTAGCCCCAAGGGAGTACTATTACTATGCCTATTTTTATAGATGAGAAAACTGAGGCACAAGTCGTGTGAGTGACTTGCTCAAGAGCCCACAGTTAGTACTCAACAGAGCTGGGTTTCGAACCTGCATCTATCTGACTCCAAATCCTTATTCTTAATAATACGTGGCTTGCTTAAGAAGGCTGTTTAACCGTGATTGCTGTTGCTTTTCTTTTAGAAAGTCTTCTAGGTTTCTATTATCTTCAGTATGTAACTGCCTGATTAGTCAACCAGTCATTCAACAGCCTGGATTACATACCAGTTTTAAAGGAAAACTATATTCATGTTGAGAGTGGGGTGTGAGAGAAAAGAACTAGAAAGCACAGCTCCTGTACTCAAGGACCTACCTAGCAAAAGACACCCATGAGATGACTTGAATGAGATTATGCAATCTGGGGCTAGGATTGAGTGGAATTTATAAGGCGGCAAGGTTTCCTGGATGAGATGAGTGCTAGCTGTTTCCCCACCTAGAAGGGAGAGATAGACAGATGGGGTGAGGCATTCTAGGTTCCTAGTAGGAGAATCTAGAAGTCATCAGAGCTTGGAGGGACCAGAGAAAACATGTGGTTACTAGATTCTGGCCCAAACTTCTCATTTCCTAGATGAAGAAACATAGTAAGATAGGAGTCGGGCCCTGCTTGGGTTAGTGTTCCTGACACTCCAGCCAGTGTTCCCTCTCTGGGTCAAGGGAGGTGTAATACCAGCATGACCAAAGTTCTAGCGATGCTAAGAGGTCACTTGCAGGGAAGAATGAGACCAGGAGCAGCCACAAAGCCACCTTGTTCAGAGCGCACTTCAGCAAAGTCTAGGAAGTTTTGTTTTGATTTCCACCTACTCCATGGGCTTCCCTCAACTCTGGTGACAGTGTGTGGCTTGCTCTTGCCACGTGCCTCTGCAGTCCAGGCTGACAGTGCACATTTCATTGGCCTGCCCATGCCGAGGCCGTACTGTCAGTGGAACATACTTATGGGGTCTATTCATCAAGCATAGACTATTTCCTATTAGGAAATAAAGCTTCCTTATTCCAACAACAACTTACATATTTTCAAACAAAGGAACCATAGAGTCTTCATTTATAAACGTCTGGCTGCCCTGGTGTTTGGTCAGGAAATACCAGTTTTTTACACGGTGTCAAAAATTAATTGACTTCCCATCTCCTCCCACAAAAATGTTGTTTCACAGAGGTAAAGACATGGGGGTTGGAATCCTAACCTCTTGGCTCCCAGACTACCTTGTCATGGAGTCCTCGTAAATCAGAAGGCAGCCCTTTCTGCTAGGTCTGTATTTATCTTTGCAGAACAGAGGTGCCAAGTTATAGAGGAAAAATCTTCTCTTTCCGACTCCCATCTGGAATCTGCTGGCAGTTCCCACATACCTCCACTTAGGCAGGGCTTAGGGGCTGTGTGGATAGCAAAGGATATGTATTCCTTGACTCCAGAGTGAGTATTCTGGGTGCTTCCTTCCTTCCTCCCCAGCCCCAAGGCTTTGCCCCTCACCCTGAGCTTTTTGCATTCCACGTACCCAGGATTTTGCCATCCATCCCTGGCCTTTAGCCTCTCAGCCCTGAGTGGGGAGCTCACAAGAACTGCCATCCTCTCGCTGTAACTACAATGATTCTGGATCCTGCATTATGCTTACTGGGCTAGGGGTTGCCTCACTCTGGGTAGGCATCAGCAGAATGCACCCCTGGTATGTGAGGAGGTGACACTCGAGGGCAATAGGACTGGGGGGCAAGTAAGGATATGGAGGGAGGGAAGCAGATGTAGTTTCTATGAGCCTGTCCCACCTAATCAGAATGTAGTCATCTCAAGGGAAAGGGTTGTGAGGAGCTTCAAGACCAAGGGAAATGCCCCATTGCTTTTATTTGAGATTCTTAAGATCAGAAATCCTTGGAAACTTAACTGTATACTATTTTAATTTTTGTAAATATTACATGTTGTTCTTTCATTCATATTCAACAAATATTTGTTAAGCTCTCTACTGTGGCCAGGCACTGTGCTGCTATAGTAATGAGCAAAACCACACATGGTCCCAGCCCTCATGCAACTTATAGTCTAGTTGGTAAGCCAGACATTAATCACCTACTCACAGAAATAAATGTAAAAATACAGTTGTGAAAAGTTCTGGAAAGGAGAGGTATATACGCTATGAGAGCACATAATAGGAGGGTTCTGACTTGTTGGGAGATAGGGGAGAGCTTCCTTGAGGCAGTTAGGATTTTGCTGAGACCTGAGGGATGAGTATACTTTAACAGGGCAAAGAGTAGAAGGAAGGGTATTTAAGGCAGAGGGAACAGTATATGCAAATGCCCTGTTGTACGCCTGCAAGAATGCCAGTGTGGTGGAGCAGAGAGAGGATCAAGGGGAAGCATGGTGGGAGTTGAGGCTGCAAAATCAGCGGGGCTCTAAGACCAAACTATGAGGGGCCTTGAAGGCCTTGCTAAGGAGTTTGATCTTTATCTTAAGAGCCAAGGGAAGTTCTTCGTCAAGATCTTTTTGAAAATGTCAGCCTTTTGGAGGGTCAGTTTACTACTTAGGAAAGAAAAGAGTTATTTTCTTTCTTTGAACATATGTGGGTATACTAACATGTAAATAAATCTCATTTCCTACTGTCTTGGGTTTCAAGGGGGAAAATCCTCTTGAAATAGAGCAGAAATCGTCAGGCTGGGAAGAGCCTAACAAGACAATGAGACCTATGGCATGCTGGGAATTGTGGGCTGGGCACTGTTCCTTTAGCAGCACTTTCCCGACTGTGGTCTCCTTTTGTAATCTGGCCCAGGTCTCTATCTCCCCTCCAACCACTGCACTCATTAAGATGTTTTTTTAAATTGTGGTAAAATACACATAACATAAAGTTTACCATCTTAACCATTTTTAAGTGTACAGTTCAGTGGCATTAAGTACATTCATATTGTTGGGCTACCATCACCACCATCTATCCACAGAACTTTCATCTTACAAAACTGAAACTCAGTACCCATTAAACGATAAATCTCCATTCTCCCATCCCCCGCCCCTGGTAACTACCATTCTAATTTCTGACTCTATGAATTTGACTGCTCTAGGTACCTCATATAAATGGAATCTTACAGTATTTGTCTTTTTTGTGACTGGCTTGTTTCACTCAGCATAGTGTCCTGTTGATCTTAAACAAATAGACAGCCAGTTATTTCTCCAGCAAAAATGGGTTTATCCGGGATCAGCAAAGAATTGCAGTTTGGGGTCTGCAACCATGGCAAGCTAAGTGTGAGTGCCCCCAGCAGCAAGGGAGGAGAACCTCTTTTATAGAGGGAAGAGGAAGTCGGGAGGGCTATTGTAAACAAAGAGTCCATTGGAGGAATGGAGAGTTTGATGTGTAGGGGCTTTTCACTGGCTGAGTTGTGACCAACTCTCATTGGCTGAGCTTCTTGCCAGTCAAGAAGAGGAAGTCTTTCTTCTTCCTCTTGGGCTCTGTTATCAACATAGGGCGTAAGAGCTCCCCATTTTGGCCTCCTGACTCCAATTTAATGAGGTTTCTGTTTATTAATTTCCACGGTCCTAAAGGTTCATCCATGTTGTATCATGTGTCAGAATTTCCTTCCTTTTTAAGGCTGAGTAATATTCCATTGTATGTATATATCATATTTTGTTTATCCATTATGTTGATGGACACTTGAGTTGTTTCCACCTTTTGGCTATTGCAAATAATGCTGCTCTGAACATGGGTGTACAAATCTCTTTTCAAGTCCCTGCTTTCAGTTCTTTTGGGTATATACCCAGAAGTGGAACTGCTGGATCATATAGTAATTCTCTTTTTATTTTTTTGAGGAAGCACCATACTGTTTTCCATAGTGGCTGCACCATTTTACATTCCTACTAACAGTGCACCAGGGTTCCAATTCCTCTACATCCTCACCAAAACTTGTTGTTTACCAAGGCTATATAGCTAGCAGGTGCCAGAGCCGAGATGCTACCAAACAGCCTGGTTTTAAACCCCATGCACTCACCCATTCCACCAGGCTGCCTCCCTTACTCTGCTCTTGTGAGGAGCCAAGGTGTGAGGAAGACCTGTAAACTGTTAAGTGCTGTAACGAGACAAGAGATGGTTTTCATTTCTGGGCATATTCTGAGAATAGTGAGGGTTCATTGACATGGACAAGCCACTTCTGGGGCACACTAGGATCATGAATGAGGAGTCAGGGAGAGGCCTTTGCAAGGGACAGGGCCATTGGTATAGACTGTGGACTTTGGAGCCCAGCCACAAGACATGAAGAACATGAGAAGACATGCCTTTCTCATTTGGCCTCTCTCTGCCAGGACTCCCATCGTAAATATATGTTCCCTAGGAATAGTTCCTTGCATCTGTATAACACTTAGAAAATTAAACGTGGTTACACACGCATTAGTCCCTCAGATCTTCATAGTGATCCAGTCAGCCAGGAAGGTGGGGGTTATTGTTACTATTTTACAGATGCGAAAACAGACTCAGGAACCTTAAGTGGCTTACCAACAGACCCAGTTGGTGGCCAAGTCAGAAAAAAACAAAGATCTTTGGATCTATTCATTCATTCCTCAATAAATCTTTTGTACACTCTTCAAAGGAGCCTATTCCTTCCCCAGCCAGTGGGCCAAATGGGCACAAAAAGCCAGGTGTTCTAACCTCTCCACGACCCGGGCCATTGTCTGACCCATGGTTCCCACATGAAAGCTTTGCAAATCATTAAGTGTTTGCTTTTCAGCCCACCGCTCAGCAGTGGGCGCTTGGCTAGGACCATTGCACTGAGGGTCAGGGACCCAAGCATTTAGATACCTCTCTAAGTCAACATTGTCTCCCTCTGGAGATGCAACAACTCTATGAAAGAGGCCCAGAGGACATTATTGCCTCCATCTGAGAGATGTGGAGACTGAGGCCCAGGGAGGGTGAGTAACATGCCTGAGGTCATGCAGCTAAGTGCTGGAGTATATGGCTTCAATTTCAATATTTTTTATCACATCAAGCTACCAAGCTGCCAAAAGGCCCCAGGGGGTGGAGGAGGGGACTTAACCATGGAAGTGCTATATCACAACGTGGTTGTGACAGTTCAAATGTGCCAGTGTAGACATTCTGGGCAGCCCTGACCAATGGCAGGTAGCAGGCTGGAGCAGGCAGCCAGCTATGTGGTATGATATTGTGGAAATAAACAAAGACCACCCAAATGAGAACCAAAAGTGGCTATTGATGCAGAGCTTGCTATACAAGGGAGTCAGCCACCATCACTTGGCTTTGGCAGAGACTCAGAGGAAGGCAGGGCAGTGGGAAAGCTTTACAGTGAAAAAAAAGGGAAGGCTTCGGGTAAGACCTGATTGGAGGCTGTTGGCATGGGGGAGCTGGAGGCGGGCTAACCAGAAGCAGGGCATCCTATGTGATAGATTTGTGGATCCTATTTGGCTTTCTCTGATTATTCCTGAGTTAGAAGGTGGGGAGGGCGGGATAGTGGCCAAAATGGGGAATCTGGGCCCATTACTGAGAGGTTGTTGTTTGACTTCCCTGCTGGTTGCTGTAGAGGTGTGGGTCAGAGTTCTATTGTCATATATGGTCTGGATATTGTCCGTTTGTATATTCAGTCTCTCAATATAAGGGAGTGAAAAAAATGCCCTAACTGAAAAATCTATTGCAGTGGCTAAAATGTCCATTATCAGAATTAAAAAGAATGAAAGGGTTTCCTACGGCCCTTAAAAATATATGTCTATTCCCATGGGCTTAAGTGGGATTACTGTGATTCTGGAGATTTTTAACACGAATCCTAACAGAGTTTTCATTGATTGATTAACCCACATGTGCCTGTCGCTCTCATGCATCAGCAAGCAGTTTCCTGTGTATGGGAGAAGAGAGTTCAGATAAAAAGTTGTGTTCGTGGTGGGGAGTGGGAGTAGTGTCTGGGCTCCTGGGGCTAAACTCAGCCTAATGAGACTAGGTTGGGGAATGGAGGAGGGCACTCAAGAGTGAGCTCCCCCAAAATTAAATGGGGTGGGCATGAAGGAGCTTTCAAGACATTTTTCAACTGGGGCCCTTCATTCAGAACATCTTTGCAGCAAATCAGTTGTTTTAATTCCCGCATGCCACACCCCACCGTGACTTTGTTTCCCATTTATTTTAATTTTATTTATTTATTATTAATTAATTAAATTTTGTAAAGACTTCATTTTTTAAGAGCAGTTTTAGGTTCACAGAAAAACTAAAGAGGAAGATACAGAGATTTCCCATATATCCCCTGTCCCCACACACGCATAGCCTTCCTCTTTATCAACATCCCCCACCACAATGGTACATTTGTTAGAACTGATGAATCTACACTGACACATCATAATCACCCAAAGTCCATAGTTTACACTATGGTTCACTCTTGGTGTTGTATATTCTATGGGTTTGCACAAATGGATAATGACATGTATTCATTATTATACTATCATATAGAATATTTTCACTGCCCTAAAAATTCATCCCTTCTCCACCCAAATCTTGGCAACCACTGATCTTTTTATTGTCCCCATAGTTTTGCCTTTTCCAGAATGTCATGTAGTTGGAATTATACAGTATATAGCTTTTTTAGATTGGTTTCTGTCTTAGTCCATTTGGGCTGCTATAACAAAATATCATAAACTGGGTGGCTGATTAACAACAAACATTTCTCACAGTTCTGGAGGCTGGAATTCCAAGATCAAGGTGCCAGTATGGTCAGGTTCTTGGTGAAGGCCCTCTTCCTGGTTGCAGACTTCTGACTTATTTGTGTGTCGTCACATGGTGGAAGGGATGAGCTAGATCTGGCATCTTTTTATAAGGGTACTAATCCCACTCATGAGGGCTCCACACTCATAACCTAATCACCTCCCAAAATGTCCCACCTTCTAATACCATCACCTTGGGCATTAGGTTTTCAACATGTGGATTTTGGGGGGACACAAACATTCAGACAATAGCATAGCAGCTTCTTTCACTTAGTAATATGAATTCAAGGTTATTCCATTCTTTTTGTGGTTTGATAGCTCATTTATTTTTAGTGCTGAATAATATTCCATTGTATGGATGTACCACAGTTTATTTATCCATTCACATATTGAAGGACATCTTGCTTGCTTCCAAGCTTTGGCAATTATGAATAATGCTGCTATAAACATGTGTGTGTATTTTTGTTCAGACATAAGTTTTCAACTCCTTTGGATAAATACCAAGGGTCGCTGGATGGTATGGTAAGAGTATGTCTAGGCTTGTAAGAAACTGCCAAACTGTCATCCAAAGTGACTACCATTTTGCATTCCCACCAGCAATGATTGAGAGTTCCTGTTGCTCCACATCCTTGCCAGCATTTGGTGTTGTCAGTGTTCCAGATTTTGGTTGTTGTAATTGGTGTGTAGTGGTATTTCATTGTTGTTTTAATTTGCATGTCCCTGATGACATATGATGTGGAGCATCTTTTCATATGCTTATCTGCCATCTGTATATCTTCTTTAGGGAGGTGTCTGTGAAGGTCTTTGGCCCATTTTTTAACCAGGTTGTTTGTTTTCTTATTGCAGAGTTTTAAGAGTTCTTTGTATATTTTAGATAACAGTCCTTCATCAGATGTGTCTTTTGCAAATATTTTCTCTCAGACTGTGGCTTGTATTCTCATTCTCTTGACATTGTCTTTCACAGAGCGGAAGTTTTTAATTTTAATGTAGTCCAGCTTATCAATTATTTCTTTCATGGATAATGACTTTGATGTTGTATCTAAAAAGCTATTGCCATATACGTGGTCATCTGGGTTCTTTCCTATTTTATCTCCAGGAGTTTTATAGTTTTGTGTTACACATTTAGGTCTATGATCCATTTTGAGCTAATTTTTGAAAAGGGTGTAAAGTCTATGTCTAGATTTCCTTTTTTTGCATGTGGATGTCCAGTTGTTCCAGCACCATTTGTTGAAAAGACTATCTTTGCTCCATTGTATTGCCTTTGCCCCTTTGTCAAAGATCAGTTGACTATATTTATGTGGGTCTATTTCTGGGCTCTCTATTCTATTCCACTGATCTGTCTATTCTTTTGCTGATAGCACACTATCTTGATTACTGTAGCTTTATAATAAGTCTTAAAGTCGGGTAGTGTCAGTCCTTCAACTTTGTTTTTCTCCTTCAATATTGTGTTGGCTATTCTGGGTCTTTTTCCTACCCATATAAACTTCAGAGTCAGTTTATCAATAGCCACAAAATAACTTGCTGAGATTCTGATTAGGATTACATTGAATCCATAGATCAAGTTGGGAAGAAATGACATCTTGACAATATTGGGTCTTCCTATCCATGAACATGGAATATCTCTTCATTTATTTAGATTTTCTTTGATTTCATTCATCAGAGTTTTGTAATTTTCCTCATATAGCAAATTTGAAGATCTTAGACATATTTTGCTAGATTTATAACTAAGTATTTCATTTTTGGGGGTGCTAATGTAAATCATATTGTGTTTTTAATTTCAAATTCCACTTGGTCATTGCTGATATATAAAAAAGTGATTGACTTTTGTATATAACCTTGTATCCTGCAACCTTGCTATAATCACTTATTAGTTCCAGTAGTCTTTTTGTCCATTCTTTCAGATTTTCTACATAGACAATCACGTCATCTGCAAACAAAGACAGTGTTATTTCCTCCTTTCCAATCTGTATACGTTTTACTTCTTTTTTTTGTCTTATCACATTAGCTAATACTTCCAATATGATGTTGAAAAGGAGTGGTGATAGGGGACATCCTTGCCTTGTTCCTGATCTTAGTGGGAAAGCTTTGAGTTTCTCATCAAGTATGATGTTAACTTAGCTTTTTTGTAGATATTCCTCATCAAGTTGAGGAAGTTCTCTTCTATTTCTAGTTTACTGAGAATTTTTATCATGAATGGGTGTTGGATTTTATCAAATGCTTTTTCTGCATCTATTGATATGATCATGTGATTTTTTCTTTTTTAGCCTGCTGATGTGATGGATTACATTAATTGATTTTCTAATTTTGAACCAGCCCTGCATACCTGAGATAAATCCCACTTGGTCATGGTGTATAATTCTTTTTATACATTGTCAGATTCAATTTGATATATTTTTTTAAAGATTTTTGCATCTATGTTTATGAGAGATATTGGTCTGTAGTTTTCTTTCCTTGTAATTTCTTTGTCTGGTTTTGGTATTGGGGTAATAACGGCCTCACAGATTGAGTTAGGAAGTAGTCCCTCTGCTTCCATCCCCCAAAAGAGATTGTAGAGAATTGGCATAATTTCTTCCTTAAATGTTTGGAAGAATTCACCACTGAACCTTTCTGGGCCTGGTGCTTTCCATTTTGTAAGGTTATTACTTCAATAAGTAATTTCAACAATCAATTTCCTTAATACATATAGGCCTATTTAGATTGTCTATTTCTTCTTGCATGAATTTGGCAAATTATGTCTTTCAAGGAATTGGTCCATTTCATCTAGGTTATCAAATTTGTGGGCTTAGAATTGTTCATAGTTTTCCTTTATTATCTTTTTAATGTCCATGGGATTGGTAGTGATGTCTTTTTTTTCATTTCTGATATTAGTAATTTGTGCCTTCTCTCTTTTTTCTTAGTTAGTGTGGCCAGTTTTTAACTCTCAGAGTTGTCCATACTGAGCCTCCAGCAATTCGTCAGTTACAGTTCAGCTTTTCCTACCCAGGCACTGGCTCCTGCAGCAGTTTCTGTTTGTGAATCTTGGCTTTGGGAAGCCATGACTCCCTGTGTTTGCTTGTCTGTCTCTCCAATCTTGGTGGCAGCAGTTTGCCCTGAGTCCTCCCCTCTCTCATGGATCCAAGAAGAGTTGTTGATTTTTCAGTTTGTTCAGCTTTTTACTGTTGTTAGGACAAAGTGGTGACATCCAAGCTCCTTACCTGTGGAACCAGAAACCAGAAGTCCTACTGTATGATTTTTCCGCCAGCTTTGTTGAGATATAATTGACATATAACATATATTGCAAAATGATTACTACAATAAAGTTAGTTAACATCTCCATTACCTCACATAATTACCTTTTTTTGTGGTGAGAACAATTAAGATTTACTCTCTCAGGAACTTTCAAGTATATAATACATTATTGTTCACTATAGTCACCATGCTGTACATTAGATCCCAGAACTTACTCATCTTATAAATGAAAGTTTGTACCCTTTGACCAATATTTCCCCATTTCCCCCATCTCCCAGCCCCTGGAAATCACCATTCTACTCTCTATTTCTGTGAGTTTGGCTTTTTTGGATTCCACATGTAAGTCAGATCATATGGTATTTCTCTTTCTACGACATTTCACTTAGCATAATGCCCTCAAGGTCTATCCATGTTGTTGCAAATGGCAGGATTTCCTTCTTTTTTATGGCTGAATAATATTCGTGTGTGTGTGTGTGTGTGTGTGTATGTGTGTGTTTGTGTATCATATTTTCTTTATCCATTCATCTGTTGATGACCACTTAGGTTGTTTCCATATCTTGGCTATTGTAAATAGTGCTGCAAAGGACATGGGGGTGCAGATATCTCTTTGAGATAGTCATTTCATTTCCTTTATGTATACACCCAAAAGTGGGATTGCTGGATCATATGGTAGTTCTATTTTTAATAGATCCATACTTTTTCCACAGTGGCTGTACCAATTCTGTATGACTTTATTTATATAACATTCTTGAAATGACAAAATTATAGAAATGGAGAACAGATTAGTGGTTGCCAGGGGTTGAGAAGGTGGCTGGGGTAGGCGAGAAGTGGGTGTGGCTATAAAAGGGCATCATGAGGGATCCTTGTGGTGATGGAAATGTTCTATATCTTGATTGCATTAAAGTCAGTACCATGGTTGTGACATTATACTATAGTTTTGCAAGATGTTACCATTGGGAGAAACTGGGTAAGGGGTACATGGGATCTCTCTGTATTATTTCTTACAACTGCATGTAAACCTAGCTCAAAATAAAAAGTTTAAAGAAGAAAAGACCTTTCTGTTCCTCTGTTTATCCCCTTCTTCTGGGCTCTTGTTTGGGTCAGCATTTAGGTGTAAAAGCTAAGTCATTTTGATGCTGGTGGTAATTCACTAGAACAGTTAAATTCAGCAGTCAAGTAGGTGGCAGATAGGAGGTGGCCTGTAAATCTACACCTTTTCCCCATTTCACCCCAACTCAAATATCCTCTGCACTGGACCTGCCATGATACCCGAACCTCCCATCATTAACACCACTTTTTGGGACCTCTTCTTAGCAGGACTATGCTCTTTGTGGCTTGAGGCAAATAACGTGTTGGTTTGCTGGTGTGATTACTATTACCAGCTATTGTCACCTGGCACACAGCAAGGCTCTGAGGTGCTGAGGCTTCCACAGCAAGGCTGAGGAAACAGGACAGAGACTTTGGGGGTGAGTGTGAGAGACAGGCCAGTGTAGCAGTTCTCAAATTTTCATTCCCAAGGATTATTTGAGAGTCTGTTGGTGTGCAGTTATCAAAGAATGAGGAACCCTTTCTTGGCCTACAAGGGGGAGATTGCCAAGATAGCTCATTAGGTGGAACAAAAGCAAGCGAAAAAGCAGTGTAGAGCGTGATTTGTTTTTTTGTTTGGTTGGTTGGTTTTTGTTTTTGTAAACAAAAAGAACTAAAAATATATATGCATACAACTCTTTTATTTCCTGGAAGGAACCCAAGACACAGAATATGGACTTATTGGGGAGGATGGGTAGAGAGGGGCTTTCATGCTTCATCATTTTATACCTTTGTGTGCCGTTAGAATTTTTGAAGCATTTTCTTTCTTTTTTGGGAGTTCTTGGAGGCCAGCTGCCCTGGCTACATGCCTTTACTTGTCCCACTGACCAGTCATTCAACTCAGGATGCCAGTGGCCCAGGAGGAAGGACTAGGAACTCCTTCTCCAGGATGTTAAGTAATGAAGGAAATAAAATGAAAGCAGGAGGCTGTTTGGGTAGGCCAGCATGAATCACTGATTCCAGACCCAGGGGGTCGCTTCCCCCTCAGCTGCCTGGGCAAAGAAGCCAGAATAGTTCTCTGCCTGGCTAGGTGGTAAAAACCCCATTTACTGTGCCAAGCAAGTCTCCCTCCTCCAGCGGGGGTGGCATCCCTGGCTGGGCCCTTGCTTCCTGGGCTGATGGCTGGTGGAGGGGGGCATGCATTTGGACAGGGCTGGCTGTAAGGGGAAGTGCAACTTGGCAAGGTTTCTGACCCCGGAGGTGGCAGCTGTAGGGCTGCAGCTGCTTCACACCTCCAAGCTCTCAGCTAAGTGAAGTGTGAGTGATAAATGTGTGTCTTTCTCTTTCCTGGTGATTTTCAGGTTGGGGATCATTATTTTGGCCATGATAGAGGTGAGGGAAAAGAAAATTGGATTCCTCCTCCTTCCTGAGCACTGTTCCATCCCCAGGCTCTTGGGGGCCAGGGAGCTTGGGGGAGTGGAGAGAATCATTTTGGAGTTTTCACACAGCCAGGAGAAAGGAAATGAAGGCATCCAGCAAGAAACTGGCAAGGATCTTTCATCTCCTTGCACCTTTACTCCCAACCTCATGGGCCCCATCTGAGCTCCAGTTCCCACTTAGGAAAGGGAAAATCTGAAACGCGGGCAAATCAAGCAGGCAAGCAGATGGATGCATGTGCATTTAGAAACATTTCACAATGGCTATTTACAAACTCCTCTCATCTCTGTTCAGTCAGGTGGGTCCCCTAGGACCACACCTGGAGCCGAGTTTGTGTTATTAGATATATAGGCTGAAAGTAATAAAACTACATTCTAAACATTCCATATAATACAAACTTCCTCCAAATCTGGTTGCTTTCCTCTACCACAAGAACAACCCTGAAGTGTGGCAAATGATGGTCACTTTCCTGGTTGTCCCCTCCCCTTCCCAATCCAAGGTGTCCAGGCAGAAGGAGATGCTCAATGACTCTAAAGACTGCCTGATGGGGGAGGAGGAGGGGGAGTGGGAAGAGAGTTTGAAGGAAGAAGTAGTCAGAATTGGGAAGTACCGTTAGCAAATGCCTTTATAAGCATCATTATGTAAGCATTCCTCCCTTTCAGCCTGCAATCCCAGGGAGGCATCCTCTTCACCCCCCACCCCCACCATACTATCCTATTGGCTTTCCCCTCCCCATTCCTACCTCCTCTGTCCTTAATATCAATTTACATCAGACTTGACCTGTTTACAAATGTTGGGGGTTGGGGGAGGTCCCTGCCCCACCAAGTGTAGTTTTCCCCAGTCCAGCTCCCTTAGAGATGGCTCTAGCTCTGTAGGTCTTTAATTCCCAAATCCCACTTGCCCCCAGACTCCCTAGGGTGTTGTGAGAGCAGATATTCTGAAGGCATTCTGAGCTATCTGGATGAATGGCTCCATAGAAGCCACAACTCAGCTCTCTAGCTTACCCTCCCAGGCTTGGTGAGATGGGATGCTCCATCTGGGATGCTGTGATCAGCAGGTCACATGGATTCAGACACTAAACTTCTTTGTCTCTCTCATTTCTAACCCTTAAACCCACTGTTTTTTTGCTAGCCTTTAGTGGGAACTCGTTCAGAGAGCCTCAGGAGGTAGACTGAGGGGAGAGGGAAAGAGGATGGAGGGAGACAGAAGCCAAAAGGAAAGGGAGGAGAGACAGGAACTGAGAGGAACCCTCTGGAAGGGTTTGTATCTGCTCAGAAGTGAGGGAGTCTCACCATTCTCCATTTCAGGCTCTAGTGATTACAGAGATTTTTTTCAAGAGCCAGATGTTGAAAAGTCCTGGCAAGATTTTTAAGTCAGTCCTGAAGGTTTCAGTCGAGTTTACCCTGCGTGTTTTAGACTCACTGGAATCATTGGCTAGAACCAGGAAGATCAGATTCCCTTCAAAAGCAGTGGGGGCATTTATCCAAAAACTGGGGGGTCACTGGCAGTGTTTGCATTCTTGCTTTTGTTGGGAGGGAGCAGCTGTGCCCTGCTACCCCTGGAAATCTGCCTTATTGGCCTGGCATCCTAAGGATGTGCCCACCTTGCTTAGCAGAGGCCATCCCCATCCTGAAAGCCAAGTAATGGAATGTATGCCCTCCTGGCATTTACAAAAGGTGGACACTTTTTCCAAAAAGTCTGGCTGTGCATAAAGGTATCTACCTTTAATTTTAAGAATTAAAAAAAATCTAGTCTCCAAATAGTTGTTTTTGTAGTCCTATCTTCTTACCCAGCTCCCACCATGCTATGCTAACATTCGCTTCTACTGGTCTGTCATAAATAACGACTGGCCTTTGGGCATGTGATCATTTTCAAGTCAATGCTATGACCACAGATCCCACAGAAGAGTAACCTCAAAGTCAACTCAACAAGGCATTCTATCCACTATCGATGGTTCACAAAGTGGTGTGCCAGCTGCTATGGTACATACAAGAAAAAATGTAAGAAATATGTCTTGCCCTCTGGAGGCTTACAATCGAAGTTAAAGAGATAGGATATATGCATTTGAAACACCTTGAGAACCAATAAAAGATAGTAGTATATAATCAAATGTTAAATGACAATGGCATGATAACAGCAATTCCTATCAGTTACTGAGGCCTTCCTAAGGGACAGGCTCCATGCTAAGGGCATTACATTTGTCATCTCATTCTAATCCTCATAACAACCCTATGGGGTAGGTTCTATTAATATCTCCATTTTAGAGCCGAAGGAACTCAGATTTGCAAGGAGTAAATAGTTTGCTGCTACACAATTAATAAGGGCAGGCAGAGCTAAGATTTTATCCTTAACTTTTAATTTCGAAAACACTTCAAAACTACAGGAAAGTTGAAAGAATAGTATAATGAAGACCCATATATGCCTCACCTAGACTCACCAACTGTTAACATTTTACCTCATCTGCTTTATCATTCTCTCTCTGTCTCTCTCTCTCTACACACACACACACACACACACACACACATACATTTTTTCTGACCTATCTGAGCATTAATTGCAGACATCATTACCCTTCACCTCTAAATACTTCAGCATGTATCTCCTAAGAACAAAGACATTTTCCCACAAAATCCCAATGCAGTTATCACACCTCAGAAACTTAGCTAGAGTCAGGATTTGAACCCAGCTCTGACTCCAGAGCACTAAACACAAGTGCAGTGAGAACAGATCAGTAGCAGGAGCCATCAGGGCAGTCTGGGAATTACAAGAGGGATTTTCTGTGGACCCTCTACTCCTGATTATTCATAGCAACAGGAGAAAGGAGTTGACCAAATAATCACAGAGCATGCATAATCAAAAAACAAAATTCTATGGTTTTTGGAGTGTGTTCTACTTGGGTTGGAGGGGAATGACACAGATTCGCCTTCCTAATTAGCTTCTTCTCTGGCCAATATTAAAATTGGTCTTTCCTAACCACCCAGTAACATTACAACTGGGGCAGCTACTACAGAAGTTATTCTTTGATTAAAACATAACTGCAGGGCTGGCCCTGTGGCCTAGTGGTTAAGTTCGGCATGCTCCACTTCGCAGCCCAGGTTCCATTCCTGGGCATGGACCTACACCACTCGTCAGTGGCCATGCTGTGGTGGTGACCCACATACAAAATAGAGGAAGATTGGCACAGATGTTAGCTCGGGGCTAATCTTCCTCAGGCAAAAAGAGGAAGATTGGCAGTGGATGTTAGCTCAGGGCGAATGTTCCTCAGCAAAAAAGTAAAAACAAATAATTGCAGAAAATCCATGGGGCCAGCCCCCTGGCTTAGCGGTTAGGTGCGCGTGCTCCGCTACTGGCGGCCGGGGTTTGGATCCCAGGCGTGCACCGATGCACCGCTTGTCCAGCCATGCTGAGGCGGTGTCCCACATACAGCAACTAGAAGGATGTGCAACTATGACATACAACTATCTACTGGGGCTTTGGGGTGAAAAAGGGAAAAAAAGGAGGAGGATTGGCAATAGATGTTAGCTCAGGGCCGGTCTTCCCCAGCATATGAATAATAGAGAACTGACCACAGATTGTAGCTAGAAATTTTAGCCACAGGTCAGGATTCAGGATCTACAATATAAAACTAATCTTTGGTCAGTTATGCATCTTCCCCCCTTCACTAAGTTAAGAAGAGAGGGGTCCATGCACTGCCCTGCTCCAGAGACCCCAGTCTACCCACCCAATGAAATTCCAGAAGCAAGGTGTTGCTTATTGCAGACTGAAGGAGAAAGCAGGCCTTCTGCTACCCAACTGGCCAAGCCCAGCTGAGGGGCCCTGACCTGGCTTTCTCCTTTCTAATCCAGGGAAGCCAGATTTAGAAAGGCTGTCAGATTAGGAGACATCTTGACCTTTTTAAACCCTTGATTTCTCTCAGTAAGTTAAAAAAGCCAAAAGCCTGCATCTGCATTTGCTTTGCTTTTCACACTCTCACTAGACACTTCAGAAACCAAAATATTGCAAACCTCTGCATCTCAGATGCCAGGACAGGGACACCCCTTTACCCAAAGGGGACTGGGAAAGGTGCCCTACTGGATCTTCCAGGCAGCCAGCATTATCAGGTCACACTTCTGCTCTCTCTCCAGTTCTTTTGGTTTTCTGTAGATACACTCTAATCAGCAATATCTCTGAATCCATGTAATGTAAGCCATGTTATAACTGGGATCCACTGTGTATACACAATCTTTGGTGGGGACTTTCATCTCGAGAGCATTCCTGCCCTCGAGATTTCACAACTTTAAGGACATTGTTGCTTTTTTTGTTTGTGACACCAGACTTTCTTAGGGAGTAAATCATTTTCCTTAGGCTCGAACAAGTACAGTTTAGACGGGTCAAAAATAGTGTTCAGATTGAGGTGGGAATCCTGGCAGCCTTGGTATTTAAAATCTGCCTCATCTCTCTCTTCTCCCCTCTGCTCCTCCCTCCCCCCAGCCTGCAGAATCTGAAATGCCAGAAAGCAACTTTTTACATTTCCTTCCTAAGGCTGTTCAGTGTCCTTCTCTGGTAGAAGTCTCTGCTAACTCCTCATGGCTTCCCCTCCAAATTACTCCTCACACTCGTTAGCCCTGCAGGGATACAGAGAGGCTAAGAAAGAGCATCTGGTCTGCACTAAGGATGCTGTGGTCGCGAGAAGTTGGAGGCAGAGGAAAAAGGGGAGTTAACAGTTCCTAACCATGTAGGGAACAAGCCCGGCCCTTTTTGGAACTAGTTCAGAAGACAGCGAGAGGCCTCAAAGGAGAAACTTTATCTGGCTGGTTATTGCATCGGCCCGCTGGTTTGGGGCTGCGTGCGTGTGGGCGCTTGGCGTGCAGAGCTGCCCCCACTGGCATGCCCGCAGCGCCGGCTCCTATGTCCCCCAGCAGGCAAGGCGCGTAACCGGCCGCCGGCTACCCAGGAAGCACCATGGCTGGGTTTTATGCTTGCCTGAGGACTCCAGAGTAAGTGGCGGGCGCAGCCGACCTGCTCCAACTAGACTCCGTGGAGTGGAGGGTGGCAGAGCGCCGGCCGCCGGTGCAGGGGCCTCTACCCGCCCAAGCGGGGTGCTCGCCGCGAAGAAGGGCAGCTAGGGGCGACCCGGGGCTGGGCGGCGGGCAGCGTGCCTTCCAGGGGCTCGAACTCGCGTCATCCCGCCCGCTGCTTGGGGGCGGTCCGCTCCCGGGAGGGCTCGCGCAGGTGTGCGTGCGTGCGCGTGTGCGTGTGCGTGGGAAAGCGGCGGCGGGGGCGCGGGATTCCAGGACTTGGCGGGCCGGGCAGGGTTGGGGCGGGGCTGGGAGCAGCGCTGGGCGGCTGGACGCCGCGAGGCTCCTGACTTGCAGGCTTTCTCCTTCCCGCCGCCGCCCCTACTGGCTCACCTGAGTCCCCGGGCGAGATGGCCGGGCCGGGCCTGGCAGGTGGGGCATCTTCCCACGGCTGTTGCGGTTGTTGATTAATTTAGTTGTAGAGGCAAGGGGGAAAGCGCCAAAGGGAAAATACAGCCGCGCTGCAGTGACTGATGTAGAATATCTAGTCATTCCAGGGGTTTCCTTTCATGCGCATCGTGATGCCCGACCTCTTGGTGCAAGGGTACCTTGTGGCACCCCTGCGGCCTTGGCTTTGCCAGAGTTTGTAAGAATGGCTCAAGGATATGAGGAGAGCTGCACGAGGATGTTGATGTAACAGGCCAGGGCTAGGGAGAGAGACTAGGGCCGAGCTATAGGTTCCAACCTGCACGTGTCAAGAAATGTAGCTCACGTCATCTTAAAAAAAGCAGCCCACAAACCTGGATTTTACCAGGCTAATTTCATTGACTAGTAACACCGTTAAAATAACGTTCGCTGTAATACTTCAGTTAAATAATGTGTCTCAGTTACACCGAAACATTTTGTTCTGGCACCAGTCAGCAGCCAGCACGACTGAAAATAAAGATATAAGGGAAGGGGGGCACTGGAGGCAAGAAATGGGAGAGAGAGAGGAAGGAGAGAGGGATGGAAAGAAAGTGGAATTTGGATGAATGGAGAAAATCACCTTAAGTTTTCTGAGTTGTCTTAAGTTCTAAATTTGTTCCCAGCTGTACAGTGTGCCGTCTCCCAGTTATCTGATGTGGAGTTACCTCCAAGCCGTTTATTCTCACTATGTGTCCCCAGTGGTGTCTTTGGATGTTGTGTGTGCATACTTCAAGCACTGACAACAGAAAGAAGATATTAACCCAAACAGACCTAGTCATATGGCTAATTAGTGGGTGTGGGAATATACTTGGTTATTTTCCATTTTCATTCATGAAGCTAACGCTCTTCTCCCTCAGCTATCACAATTGAGCATCACAGCCAGAAGCTCACCTCGCTCATTGCAGGTCTCCAGTAGTTGAGAGGTGCATAGGTTCACCTGACCTCTGCAGGTCAGTACCTTCATGGGAAAGCACTGTATGGACACGGACTGGCAGCCTGTGGCCTGCAGGCCCAAAGTGATATTCCATGTGATTTTTAGTGGCACTCTGTTTGGGGTGCTAAAGTGAGGTGCTTCAGGCATGGAAGTGTGGGTAGACTAGCTGCCCCCTTCTACTTTTTCCTCAAAATCAGTACCAGAGTGCATTCCTACTCTCCGGGTGGTGAATGGGCCCGGACTCTTGAAACTTGAAGTGTCCTTGCAACTATTTTATAATACTTGGCCTTCGATGGATGCTGTGGAAGTTACAAGGCTTTCTCTGTGAAACTCACTATAGCACCAGATGACAGAGAGGTGGCCAGTGAAGGCTTTGGGAGGATGAGGGAGATGACGGCCGCTACAATGGGAGATGATCATGGCAATGTTATTGCTCCCAGGTGAGTGTCCAAACCCTTCCTCCCTGGGGCTCAGTGCCACCTCATGTAAGATTCTCCTGCTTGCAAACAAACAAGTGGCCTTTCTCAGAGCCTCTTCATCCTAATGTTTGCTTTCCATGGAGGGGATCTGGGGCAGCCTGAAATCTTTGGGGGTGGAAAAGGGAGATTCAGTGGACCAAATGGTCTCTATACTTGTGGCCACAGTTGAAGGCCGGAGCTCATCTGATGGTTTATTGAATCTGGGCTGCAGGAACAGGAGAAATGAGAAGAGGGCATTTGAGGAGATTGAGGAGTCAAGGCCTCTACAAATAAGTGGCTTGGAGTCTCCCACAGGACCTAAAAGCTATAGAGACTCAGTAAACATTCAAAAATATTGTGTACCTGCTGTAGCAAGCTTTGTGCTGAGCACTGTGGGAGAAACTTTGCTTTTGTTTCCTGGAGCCAGGCGAGCACAGTGCCTGGCACAAAGATTTGTTGAAAGAATGATGTTGACTGAGCCCAGATGCCCTTGAGGAGCTTGCCTTCCTAGGGAGCGGTCAGCCAGGTAAACAGCAGTTTGCGGGAGGTGGGGTGGGAGGCCTGAGCTCAGTCGGAGAGAATGTAAAGGAAGACAGGAGCAGGTGGAGGGCCTGGGCGCCTGCAGTGGGAGAGAGATGAGAGGCAGAAGGAGAGAGGGATGGAAACAGAGCGTGGAATTGGGGTGAGTGGAGAAAATCACCTTAAATTTTCTGAGTTGTCTTAAGTTTCTAAATTTGTTCCAAGCTGTACAATGTGCTGTCTCCTAGTTATTTGGTGTGGCGTTAGGGTCCCTTCTCTGAGCTTTTGCCAGGACTCTGGGCGTTGAGGGAGAGGAAGACCAGGGGAGAAATCGTGCTGCTCCAACATTCACTGCTCCCCCTGTAAGCCTTTGCTTCTCTCCCGCCTTCCATGCCCCCATCATCCCTCAAAAGGGGGTTTCCTAGAATCACAACTTGGCCATATCAAGAGGGTTGTACCCCCTCAAGGAACCCCAATAAGCATTGAAAGTTGAATTTGGGTGGAAATACAGGATTGGTTCAGTTTTCTCTCCAGATCACAATTGCATTCTAGGTTTTATGTAGAGGTGTGTGCACTTATTATATGAGCTGGAGATATTTGAGATGTTTGGCCAGTGGTGGAAATGGGTATATTCAGAGTCACCCGTATCCTTGTAGGCCTTAACTTCATGCCACGATCCTCGTTGACACCTGGGTCTAATCAAGTCAGTTGCTAGGGTACCACTTTTGGTGTTTAAATTCTGAGCTGGTTATTGTAGATATAGCTTTTGCTTAAGATAACTAGCTATTAAGTTCTGTTCTTTTCATAGACATAGAATGGCAGCAGGTGACAGGAGAATTATCAAGGGATCAGTGAATATGCTTATTGGTAGAAGGAAGAAAATAGTAATAGTCTTGAATTATGTAACACCATTTTGTGCAAGGATATGAGAAGATAGAGGAAAAGCAAAAGAACTTTCTTAACTAGACAAGATCCTGTCATAGTGGGACGGGTGAAAATGTCTTCATTTTAAGAGTGAGGAAACTGGACCCCAAAGAAGTTAAATGATTCTCCTTGGGTCACAGAGTCAATGACAATTCCAAGATTAGAATCCTGGGTACCCTGACTTCCAGCGTAGCGCTGTGCAGCCTGGGATAGAGGAAAGATCAACCTCTGAGCGAAGAACCAAAAGCACCATCATGGGATACTGTGGCCCCTAGCCTGAGCTGCCCCAGAGGTTTATTCAGCCCAAGGCAAAAGAGCCAGCTGGGGCAACTTCATATTTGGCAACCCCAATCTCTCCGGTCACCACCCCTTCCCGTTTCAGCACCCTTCCCACTCCAGGTGTTCTGGGCCTGAACCTTGCCCGTCTCTCCAAGCCTGTCTTCTCCAAGCCTCTGCCATCCTAGGCTGTGGACTTCCCCTTGGCTAATACATTGCCATCCTGTGATGCACGGGCTAGCTCTTGGCCAAACTGACCTGTGATATTAGGTTAGGGGGCATGGTTGGATTACTCTTGACGATGTGCATTTCAATAGGACCTGGATGCTTTTGTGTCACTCTGAGGCTTGATTGTCATCTGGGGGAGCTTGCCAGGTTGGTGGGCCCCTCGCATCATGCTAATCAGCTTTTCCTACTCTAAGAACAAGATTCAGGAAGGTGAAACTGAGCACTTCTGCAACAGGTGCCTGACCCCCGACCAGGGAAGAACTGTTGTAAGTGGTGTGCCAGCCTGCTCCTCTTGGCTGCAAAACTTCCCTGATGCCCCCCAAAGCAGTGTGGGCTGCTATTTGAGATTAGAGGCCACAAATATTGACTTTTTATGAGTTTCAGTTGCTGATATTCTGGGGGCCCATGCATTCTTTTTTGGCCCTGGGCAGCCCCCTGGCACCCAGATGCTGGAGGAGATCCAACCCCAGAGGTCCCTCCAGTGGCTGACAGTCTTGGGGCTCTCTATCTCCCCCTCCCATCTGCAGCTATTCTCCTGAACTCGGGGCCCGCCTGCACCCGGGGAGCAATGATGAACGCGAAGCCTGGCCCTGTGAGCTTCTGGTTGGAGAAGGCAAATATGGGCCAGCAGAAAGCACCAGAAATGTGTAGCTGCAGCTACTCAGCCTGCAGCTCAGACCCAACTTCCACTCCTCACTGTAATTAAGTGTTGAACGTGGTCATTAGAGATCCCTGTGGCACTTCGCCTCCTTCTCTCTTTCCCTACTTCCCTGCTTTTTTTAATTCTAGTTTTAGAAGAATGGCTGTTAACTCCAGTTCCCTGGCAAGGGGCCCAGACTGGGTATTGCATTTTGCTAACCTGCATTCACCCTGTGGCATCTGCCCGAGGCACTTTCCATTCATGAGAGCCATAGGGGAGCCTATGGAGTGGCAGGTGCCTACCCTGGGGAGGGACTGTCCCAGGCCCCCAGCCTTGCCCTCTGTTGGGGGGAAGCCCAGCTCCTGGGAAAGTTCTTGAATAAACTATTTGCTATATTTACCAGTTTACCAAAGGTTTGTCTCTTTTGATTATTTCTAACATAGTTAAAATATTTAACTCTTGGTAAAAATTCATTTAGGAGGGAATGGTTTTAAAAGCTTTTAGAGATTTCATTTGGTCTCTAGCGGCATTCTAAGGAGTGTTCCATTTGTTGTAAGGAGGTTTTGTTTCCTTGGGAATATATTAAAAATGTGGAAAAGTATCTTATTTCATCAGTAACCAAAATTTTAGCATTTTATATGGGAATGTTTACACTAGTTTCTTTTGAATCCTTTGAAAGCCCATTTTCTGTTGGGCCAACTTTAGCATTTTGGGGATTCTTTCACCAACTTCTCAGCTAGCACAATTTTTGGTTGGTTATTTCTGGAAGTTAGTAGCCAAAATGTAGTGTGCGATGTGGTTGCTCCTGTCATTTCCTAATTGATTTTCTACTTTACCATTCTTTTAGCTTTTTAAAGCAATTCAGTTCTCATCCTTCCTTCATGATTTCATGGTTAGGGTTAATGGATAGCAAATTTGGGGAACTAATCGTACAGTACGTTATGGTAATCCCTTCTTGGCATCTCCACTCTCCTTCTGCTGCTTTAAATGGTTTTACTCTTTCATGAAATCTTCAATAGTTATTAAAACCACTCATTCAGTGCAAATTGCTGTAAACTATGATTCACTAGAAGAAATGAGTTTTGGTCAAATGGCTTATTTTCAGAAGGCCAAGTTAAGTTAGTGAAAAGATTTGCCAGTTTGATTACTTCAAATACATATGCTAACCTTAACCCAGAGATTCTCAGCAGGGGTGTGGGGAGCAAGTTTGCTCCCCAGGGGACATTTGGCAAAGTCTGGAGACATTTTTAGTTGTCAAAACCAGGGGAAGGGGTGCTACTGACATCTAGTGGGTAGAGGCCAGGGATGCTGCTCAACATCCTACAATGCACAGGACAGACTCCCCCACAACAAAGAATTTTCCAGCCCCAAATGTCAATAGTGTCAAGATTGAGAAACCTTGCCCTAAACTAATAACATTTTACCAAAGTAGAAGTCTGAGGAGGACCACCCTTAAGTGTTTAGACTAGCACTATCCCATAGAAGTTTCTGTGGTGATGGAAATGTTCTCTATCTGTGCTGTCCAATACGAGAGCTGCTAGCCACGTGTGGCTATTGAGCACTTGCAGTGTGGCTAGTATGACTGAGGAAATGAGTTTTAATTTATTTTTTTTAATTAATTTAGAGTAAAATAGTCACATGTGGGTGTTTGCTTCCATATTGGACTCAACTTTAGAGGCACTATAGTCTAGGGGAGCATGGTTCTGGGATCAGACAGTCCTGGGTTTGCGTCCACGGTCTACCACTTCCTAGCTTTACGGCCTTGAGTATGTCACCCAAGCCTTCTGAGCCTCAGTTTCCCCATCTGTAAAATGGAGGTAATAATGGGACCTACTTCTCAATCTTCTCAGAGGATTGTGAATATTCAGTGAAATAATGCATGAGAAATAAAGCATGCGGCACAGTGCCCAGCACAGTAAGCCTTTGAGGGTGTTAGTAATTATTGCCGGAGACTTGTGATTAGTATAGCAATTGCCATCATGTAAGCGGGGCTTCTGCAGGGCTTACAAATGAGACCTCCCCTGGGATATTATTGAAAGGCCACTTCAGAGGCAGAGCCCTAACTCTCAGCCCTCACAACATTACCATAGGCGTGTCCTCATCCCTCTTTGGACCTTGGTTTTCTCATCTGTAAAATGGGAATAATAAAAACTGTAATCATAATAATGCCACGTACCTAACTTTCTATGTCACAGAATTGTTGGGAGGGGCAAATGGCTGTGGAAGTGCTTTGAAGAGTACAAAGCCCTCTAAGTCTAAGGTTTATGTTATGAGTTTGCACACAAGAGTGCTTTTGTTTAGATTCAGTGCAAAAGTTCTGCCTTGGTAGAGCTGTCGTCTTAAATGTGAAATGAGAGTGCCTGAATTAAGGAAGTTGTATTGGAGAGCAGCAGAAGCCAGGAGCTCTTCACAATGTCAGGTCCTCCTCTGTCCATCACCCAGCCAGTAGTGTGGCGGGAGAGCCCACGCACCCCTTTAAGAATGCAGGGAAGCTTGGCATTTGGGGTTGGGAAACCAGAGCAGTGTATGGACCAGCCTGGCTCCCAGGCTGTTCATGAAGGAGCAAGGCATCTGGCCCCAGGGGAGAGAAGAGGGCCCCTCACAGCAGCTTCCAATGTGCCATCAAAGGCTATACTGCCCCAGGGCTCAGCCACCTAGCGTAGTATCTGGCCTGAGAGATACACACGTACACACGCTGAAAATATTTGGGACCATACAGTGGAAAGAGCATGGGGCTTTGGAGTCAGACATGGGTTTGAATTCTCACAATGCTGTTTACTAGCTGTGTGGCCATGGGCAAATGCCTCAGCCTTCCTGAGCCTTAGTTGTCTCATCTGTAAAATGGAGGTAATGGTTCCTACCTCACAGGGTTGTCATAAGGATTAAATCATGTAGGTGACAGGCACATAGGTTAACCTCAGTAAATGTGAGTTCCCTTGCCACCTAATGTTGGTAAACAAAGATTGACTTTTAAGGGGCCGGCCCAGTGGCGCAAGCGGTTAAGTGCACGCGCTCCACTGCGGGGGCCCTGGGTTCTCGGGTTCGGATCCCGGGCGTGCACCGACACACTGCTTGGGAAGCCATGCTGTGGTGGCGTCCCATATAAAGTGGAGGAAGATGGGCACGGATGTTAGCCCAGGGCCAGTCTTCCTCAGCAAAAAAAAAAAAAGAGGAGGATTGGCAGATGTTAGCACAGGGCTGATCTCCTCACACACACAAAAAAAGATCAGGCCGGCCCCGTGGCTTAGTGGTTAAGTGTGCGCGCTCCACTACTGGTGGCCCGGGTTCGGATCCCGGGCATGCACCGATGCACCACTTGTCCGGCCATACTGAGGCCGCGTCCCACATACAGCAACTAGAAGGATGTGCAACTGTGACATACAACTATCTACTGGGGCTTTGGGGGGAAATAAAAAAAGGAGGAGGATTGGCAATAGATGTTAGCTCAGGGCCGGTCTTCCTCAGCAAAAAGAGGAAGATTAGCACGGATGTTAGCTCAGGGCTGATCTTCCTCACACACACACAAAAAAGATCGACTTTTAACTAATTAATTGGTCATAATCCCATTTGCATTCCTCTGAGATGGAAAAGGAAATGAAAGGTTTCTGCTGATGGCGTGGGAAAACTGTTTAGTCTTTTGTTAAGAAGGCGAAAGGGGAAAAGGATTCTCCTTGCTCTGCTGCTACCATGTCCAGAAGAGCAGTCTGAACTGTTTGGGGACAGGCTCAGATAAAGGAGCAAGCACGGGGCTCTGAGTTAGTCACAATTACAGTGTTAATGAGGAGCCTGAGCAGCCTTGCCTGGGCTTGGGAATTCCCTGGAAGAAGTCACCATACTCTGTGTGCCCAGAGAGAGGCTTTCTGGGGACATGGGTTTCCCAGGCATCTGGAATTTAAACTCGAGCCATCTCTGTGGCCGGTGGCTCTTGTGGTGGTAATGACCAAAGGGTGCAGGTTGGATCCAGTTGGCTTTGCCCTCCCGCAGCCGTGGGCCCCAGCCCTCCATGCGGATAGCCGATTCACAAAGCTGCTGGCCACCCGGAGACTACTGGAGAGAGTATGGGTAACTGCAGGAAGTCTCATCCCCTACTTTTGGGAAACCAATGAAGATCAGGGGACAAAGGTCATTAACACCTTGGGAAGGATAGCCTTCCCATGGAGAAGGGAGAGTAATGATGATAATAGCTCACATGCATCAAGTGCTCACTACGTGTTACCCCCGTGCCAAGTATGAGTTAGTTCACCAAATTGTCTGGGAGAGCAGGGCCCTTCTCTTTTTTGAGCACTGTTCTGGTCTCTTCTTAGCACATAGTAGGTGCTCCACAAACACTTATTAAATGAATGCGTCCTCATGGTTAGCCTATGATGAAGGTACTACTCTTAGCCCCACTTAACAAATGAAAAAATTTAGGTTTTGAACAGTTCAGTGACTTGCCCAAGATCACAAGCTAGTAATTGACAAGAGCCAGGATTCAAACCTAGATTTGTCCAACTCCATAGCCTAACTCTTGTGCAACTATGTTATGCTTCCTCCTCAGAAGGTCAGGGTGCCATATCTCTCTTTCTGCAGCAAAGGGATGTCTGCTCAGAAACTATTGGATCATAGAATCAGGGACACTGCAAAAAGACATGATATTGTGACATCTATACCTCCTTCATCCCACCTGCTCCCTCCACCTCCCAAATTCTGTCCCCAGATAGGTTCATTTTATGGGAAGGAAGCTAGGCATGAAGAAATTATATGACCTGTCCAAGATCACACAGCTTGTCGGGATCTTCATTAGCTTGAAGTTCTAGTCTTCAAAAAGCTCAGAGCCTGATAGGGAGAGAAAAAGTTTCATCTATCGGGGCCAAGACCTAAATGGGAGAAAATTGACAAAAGGCCCCATATTGTTAAAGCAACTTACTTGAATTTTTTAAAAGTAGAAACATAAAACATTTTACTCATCTAATTTGAACTTTTGAAACTGTATTCCTTGTTGCAAACACAACAAATTATAACAATATAATTCAGTTATCTACTATAGCATATGAGGGAGATGCTCAAAATGAGGAATGGAAACAAGAGAGGAGAAAAAGAAGAGATACAGACATGGGAAAGTCTAGATATGGATGAGAAAAAAATTAAAAATGGTAGGCACTGTATTTCAGAAAGATTGATAAAGTCATGGTGCATTTTTATATCAATAAGGTCGGTATCTCTTATTTCCCATCCTGGGGTACTCATGAGCCAAGGACCAGCCCAACCTATAAGCTGTGGGTTACGTTACTTCCATTTTCTTATTGCATTCAGAGCTCCCCTTTCCCTGAGCCCAACTGTTCTGAAAAAGTGGAGAGGAAAGTAAGTCAAAGGGAGACTTCTGAGGCCCATAGGGGTTGGGGAAAGAAAAGGGTGCCAGGCACATCTGCCTGTTCACATTTTGAGCAGATCCCGGTAGATAAGGCAGGAAAAGTCTACTGTCCTGAGTTCGCATAAAGCATATGAACAGAGGTTTCTTCATTGGTTCACTATTCACTTGTGATACTTGGAGAGAGTCTCCAGAAGCCTTTTAAGAGAATGAGATGGGGAAAAATCCCCACTAAACCTCCATCACCTCTTTTTGAAGGACATAATTTTACTTTTACATATGAGGAATGTTTGTTTCTTCTGTGCCTGTGGCTCCAGAAGCCAAATGTTCATAATCCAAAAACCTTATTTCATGCAGAAATGGCCTATGTTTGCTTATTCAGAGTTGGAGGAAGGAGGAAATTGGGATGAGGTAGTTAGTTCTCTGATAGGGATGAACTCCCAGTTTGAAGAGTTGTAAAAAAATTTCTTTTGGAGGGGAAGAAAGAACGAGTAGGGAAGTTTAAGTCAAATCTTCTGCAACCCTGTGAATTTTTTAGATGGGAAAAATAGCTTAGGTTTCTAAACAATCTGAAAGTAGGAGAGTTTTCTGAAAATATCGACAGGCTTCAGAAGGGCCTGCTCTGAAGGCTGGTCCCCTGTTGGCCAAGTCAAGCAGGACCAGTAGGGGCCTCTGCAAAATCTGGCCTCTCCAGGGATGAACTGGGAACTTTGAAAGATTATCTCAGTGAATCCTAGAATCCTAGAATACCTGAGCTAAAAGGAACCCTAGACTTCAAGTCTAGTCCAATCCCTTGGTTTTTAGCTGAGGAAACTGAGGCCCAGAGAAAGAACTTGGTGTGCCCAAGGCCCCACAGCTAATTAATAGCAGAATGGGGGTGTGTCAGCTCTCCAAAAGTTGCTATAGGCCTCATTGGAGGCTCAAGTCTTAGAGAGGTTTATTAGAAAAACAAAATACCTTCCTTTGTGGTCACAGTCCTCTCTAGATATCATTCAAGTTGCTTTTTCTTCACCGCCCTTGCCCTGCCATCCATTTCTTATGGCTTCCCATTTCAGCTTTTCTGTTCCAGTCATGCCCAGTACCCAATATGATTTACAGCAGGGTTTCCTTAAAGCGGGGTGTTTGGACTCTTTATCTGAGAATCACATGAGAGCTTGTGGAACATGCAGATCTCTGGGCCCTGCCTCAAATGAAGAATCAGAATCCCTGAGGGTGAAAGCCAACGAATGGGTGATTGTTATGTAGGATGTTGGCTTACCACCTTCCTCCTGGAACTCATTTCTCACACCATTGTCCATATCTGTAGTAGCAGTTTTAAAAAAAAAAACCCTCCTATTTATTGAGCTCTTACTTTGTACCAGACACTGTGCTGTTTCTTACGCATTATCTCATTTATTCCTCAGATGCTGGCTGTGTGCTTCCCACTCACTCTCAAGTGGACAACAGAGTAGTGTCCAGCTGGGAGAAGGGGCCAGCTACCTCCCACCCCCACACAAGTGCTCCTCCCAGGCACTACTCCCAGTGTGGCTTTTTACTTTCCTAAGCTATTCTGACTAGGGATTCTTGAGCCTTACTAAGTCCCATAGATTTCTGCTCTCCTGGTTCTCACTGTCGCTTTTCTTTTCCCTTGAGATGGTTACCCCAATGGGAAGAGCTCTGTGCACATCATTTACTTCTTCAAAGTGGCAATCCTCTTCCTTTCCCTGCCTAGCAATGAAGTGGTTTGAATGAGGGAATGAGTGAGAGAAGGCTTTGAGCACTGCGTGTTGGGATGCTCTCTGCTTCTGCGGCCTGCAGTGAACACAGGAGGAGGGTGCCAGGAATCTCCTTTCCGTGCTTGGCCATCTGGGTCTTTCTCTCCTCCCCTACTAGCTGCCTTCTAGTCTGGCCCAGCTCCAGGCTCTCTTTCATGTGGCCCTTCTGTCTCTGCCCTCTTGGTGTCCTGTCTAGCCCTAGGCCCTGGGGCATTCCATTTTCCAATCCGTTGCTATCTGGGTCCCTTGTCCTGGAGCCTCCTTCCTGTGGCCTGCCAATATTACCCCAGAAGCTTCTTTTCCAGGCACTGGACCAAAGAGGTACAAGAGTCAGGTGTGAGAGCAGACTTGACGCTGGGCACAAGGGCTGTAACCAAGCCAGGTGCTGCCCATGCTTCGTTGCCCCCAGCACATCATTCCGGCCAGAGTCCTCAGGCCCTTCTTGGTCACCCAGAGTTTGTGGCTGCCATCCGCCCTCTCTGCCCCGATCCTGAACTCACCTGTGCTGACTCTCAGTGCCTCGGGGCTCAAGCTGTGGCCAAACGTTTCTGTCTAGCAAAAGGCCCATGTTAAGGTGGGCTTCCTCTACCAGGCCTTTCATGATTACTCCAGCCTACACCAGAGGTCCTTTTGCGTCCCTTTTGCTGCTTTAAATGGAGCCACCACAAAAGCACCCTCTAGGACCGCCTGTGGTGAGACTGCCTCCTATCCCTCAATTCTCCCATCTGCTGTTCCCCTTCACTCTCACCTTCCCTCGTTCTTTTTTTTCTTTTTGTTTCCTGAGGAAGATTCACCCTGAGCTAACATCTATTGCCAATCTCCCTCTTTTTTCTTTTTTGCTTGAGGAAGATTAGTTCTTTGACCTCATTTGCACCTAGATCTCAGCTCTCTAGCCTTGCTTTGCTGCTTCCTGCCCAACTCGGCTTTGCGATGGATTTTGGACATACTTCTCTGGCTTAACCTTGGCCCTCTGCCTCATTTCTGCCCTCTAGCCCCGTGTATGACACATGCAAGCAACTTGCGCTCCAGCTTCCTGTTCCATGACTCTTGGGGCCTACAGGCCGCTCCTATAGGTAGTCAGTACCCTAGAGTTTAGCCTTTGGGTCCTCATCATAAAATGAATCCTTGTCATAAAATATCATAAGAGAACACATGATAATTTTGTCACCCCCTCCTCATTTTACATATGTGGGAACTGAGGCCCAGCGAGGAGCTATGACTTGGGCAAGGCCACAAGGATAATCTGTTGGAGGGGCAAAATCAGCACCCTGGCCTTCTGATTCCTAATCAAGCACGGTTCTCGAATTTCTCATGTGTATTTTTTTCTTTGTCATCAAGGAGCGGGCCACTTTAGTGTAGCACTTATGGGCTCTGGAGTCAACGACCTCGGTTCAAATCCTGCCTTGACCATGCACTTGTGTGTGACCCTGGGCAGTTAATTACCCTTTCGGTTTCCTTGTCTACAAACTGGAGGAGGAGGAAGAATAAATAGTCCTGCCTCGTAGAATTTTGTCTGAGGATTCAATGAGATGATATATGCAAAACACTTCAAACAGTGTCTGCACATATTGAATGTCCAGTTAATGTTAACTATTTTATTTTGTCATTGCCTCTGTGGCACCTAAAACAGGTCTGAGCACATAGTAGGTCTGCATAAAGACTTTGGGGTACTAAAGAGAGAGGCCCTGGGAAATAATGTTCTCACTGTGTTGTCTGGTTCAAGGGGAATGATTCTAATGGTGGGTATTTTAGGCCTTGTAGAAAGAGAGGGCAATGCCATGGCTGGGGTAAGGGGAGAGATTTGAGGTCCAGGCAACCTTTGGGTAATGCTTCCCACAGCTCCAGGTAGGCAGCTGCCTCTTTGCCTGACTGCAGGGCTGTCTATGGGGTTAAGGGTTAAGGAAATCTGAGGTCTTAAAGGCTCTCAGATATCACTTTGACTGAGAGTGGCCAGGACTCTCAGATTCGTGGAGGCATTTTTATTTCAGTGGGCATGTGCCCCTTGGGGACAGCAGCATCACCCCTCCTTAGACCCATTCCCTCCCTGTTAAGACACAGTTCACTCTGAGACCTCTCCCTACCGCACCCCAGAACTGGTAGACCAAAGGCCATGTATCATAGCCGTGAGGTGATGCTGAGATTGCCTGCCCCAGCCCCCACCCCGTGGGCTAAAGGGCCTTAAGATGAAACCAAAAAGTTACAAGTTGCCCTCACAAAAGGCACAGCTAGTTCAGCTTGGGATAGGGCCACATTCTTGTGGCCTAGTTCTCTTCCTCCTTTATCTCCCCTGCCTCCCCCACCAGGGAATGTCTGCTGGTTGTTGTTTAACCTCATTTATATGTAGATCTCAGCTTTCTAGCCATGCTTCGCTGCTCCCTGCCCAACTGCTCTCCTAGTGGCCTTTCGAATTCTAAGGCCAGGAAACATCTGTGTCATAGCCACAGAATCCAACCAGCCACGTGGAATTCACACCCTGCACCAGCACCATCGCCCCCTTTTCTCCCTTCTTGGAGATTTTTCCCTCCTGCCCCCAACTGATGGTTTATTGACTGCTAGGAGCAGTAATAACAGCAACCACAACAAATGCATAACAAAAGAAAAAGCCTTAGACACACTCTGCCGGGGGTGGACTTGAGAGCTGATGGAGACTTTGAGGCCAGAGCTCTTGGCCCCCAACACACACTTAAAGCTGTGAAATCCATCCTCAGGTCCTCTTGACTCAATTCTGGCTCTTCCTTGAGTCCCCCAGGGTCCTCAAGCTTCCTGCTCCCCTTGCTGATACCCCACTTCAGCCTGGCCACCGGAGGGGCCCACGCTACAGACCTATCCTCTTTAATATTGTGCGATCTCTCATCACAATATACGTGTCCAGTGAGCCATTTTTGGAAGGACTCTTCATTGCTAAAATGATCAACGAATCTTTGCAAAGATGTTAGGGGCTGATAATGACCTGGAGAGTTATCCTATTTTCAGGTCCTGTAATAGGCCAGTCCGTGACATTCTTTGGGGCAGGAGTGGATGTGCACTTAATACTTACCAGATTTTGCCAAGTTAGGAGGGAGCAGAGTGTAGTGGTTGAATCATGGGCCCTGAAATCCACCAGAACCGGATTTGAGTCCTGGCTCTGTCGCTTACTACTTGTATGACCTTGCACAGATTACCTAATTTCAGTGGAACTCAGTTTCCTCATCTGGAAAATGGGGATGGAAATAATAAAAACCAAATAACAGTGCCTACCTCATACGGCTCTTGTGAGGATTAATGAACTAACACATGTAAAACCATTTGTCACAGTGCCTGCCTGGCACAGAGTAAAAACTCAGCAACTTCATTCATTGTATTAATTGTATAATATTAATTGCGCCTGATTGCAAAAACAGAGCCTTTAATCATAGGATATGTGGATTGACAAGACAGAATAGGACTTCTCATCAGCAAGGCTTTGAGGCCGCTAAAGAGATGGCAGAAAGAACCTTTTAGACCAGGTTGTTTGCATTTTTAATGCCCCCCACCAACCCCGCCAGAGGATCTAAGGTGTTAAGGGTGGCATGAGTTGGGTCTTTCTGAGCCTCTGCTGGATTACTCTGGGGGTGAGAAGCAATGAGGAGGAAGGGAAAGCAGGACTGGAAGCAGAGTTAAAGACCTTTTAAGTGGAAATGCTGGAGGAGGAAAAGGCACAACGACGAAAAAAAGAAAGAAGACGACGAAGAGGAGGAGATGGAGGAGAAGCTTCAGCCAGTATGGCTGTTGCAGCTGCTTCTCTAAGATAAGGAGTGGGTCTTTCCTGTTGCTCTCTTCTGCTAGTAGTGGAATGTAGCTCCACAGAAATTTTGAGCAGTCTTCTAGCCAAGGCAACCTATTCTTTTGAGGCTGCCTGTAGTCTCCAGGACAAGCACATGCTCCCTGGATGACGATCAGGATGCTAAGAGGTATTCCTGAAATGGGCTTCCCTATGGTAGGGAAGTGGAGAGTGGTAGGCTTTCATTTTTCTCTGGTCTCCTAGAGTGGAAGAAAGGCCTGGGTGACAATTACTCTACAGCAGGTATCTGAGACAGGAGGCCCCTAGAGCATGTTTGGGTATCTGCTCAGTGGTTCTGATGGTCAAATGCCCATAGGTGAGTGTATGGAATGTAGAGAAGTGACCCGCTATCCCTCATATGTCTTCCTACTAAGACCCATGGGCATTTTGAGGGTTGACTTTGCAGAAGTTGCTGAAGATGTCTTTTCAAATAATGTGCCACCAAAGCCATGCAGCAGTTTCTGCATTGGGCAGATACCCACCCAAGGCTCTCAGAGCCAGGATAAATGACCATCAAGATTGTTCTCCTCTAGAGCCAGCCCTGATGGTCTAGTGATTAAAGTTCGGCACTCACTGCTTCAGTGGCCTGGGTTCATTTCCCCGTCATGGAACCACACCACCCATCTGTCAGTTGCCATGCTGTGGCAGAAGCTCACATAGAAGAACTGGAAGGACTTACAGCTAGAGTATACAACTATGTACTGGGGCTTTGGGGAGGAAGAAAAAAAAATATTGTTCTCCCCTATTCAGGATACCATGAGGGTGCTCACATCTGCTCCTAGGAGCATAAGCAAACAGAAGTTCTAGAGGTAACAAGTCAGCTTTGAGCCTTCCAGGAGCTGCTGCTGCTCTTGGCTCCTGCTGGGAAAATGCCAGTCATACTGACTACCTTGGAAAACTCTGAATTTTGCATGGAAGTAGTTATATCCTGGGTGGAACATGGTATCCAACCCTTACCACCCTAAATGAACTCTGCCAATCAGTGGGGTGGCCGTCCACATCAGAGCTATTCTGATTACTGGTGGGTTTGTGGAGTGGGGCTTCTGGAGCTCATTGTGGGATTTAAGGGACAGCCCTCTCCACCATGGCGTCCAAGGGCTGCTTTCCAAGAGCTGGCTGAACCTCTGGTGCCCTCCTGCCAAGCTCATGTGGGAAAAAGAGGAAGGGGGAGTGATCACAGGCTCCTCTCCCCTGAGGTTAGCTTATTTTTCAATTAATAATGGGAATGGGGACCCTTTCTGATGTTTTCCTTTCAGGGGCAGCCCAGGTTCCTCTCTGAGTTTGCTTCCTGGCAGCAGATACTTCCTCTAGAACTAGCTGGGCAGTTTCAAGGAGAAAGGCACTCGCCATCATTCTCTCCCCCACGTCATGCCTCAGAGTGATCAACTCCAGGGCTCTTCATCCACCGATCGGCAATACACACACCCCGGGCTGAGGGCACAGAATATAGCAATAGTTTGAAAGAAGTTGGAGACATTGTCTTGGGGTAGGGAAAGCCATCTCAAACAAGGTGAATCTTCAGGGTGCTCTCGTATGCTCTAATGTTTTGGCAGGGCCTAACCTGCTCGGTTGACACCTCGCTTGAGAGAGTGGCAACTTATGTTTCTTCGAAAAGAAGTGTTTGTGACGGGATGGCCTGGGGCACAGGAGCAAACAGTCTCCTCATGGGCTTGTTACCAAGTCCTGTGTTGCAACTTACATGACTCCAAACCTACCCCACTTTTGGCTTCTTCCTCAATTAGAGCTGGGGCTTGTAGGACTTGTATTTGTTTTCTATTGCTGTGTAACAAGTGACCAAAATTTTAGTGTCTTACGACACAAATTTACTATCTCTCAGTTTCCACGAGCCAAGAGTCTAGGCGTGGTGTAGCTGGGTCCTCTGCTCAGGGTCTCACAAGGCTGTAATCAGGGTACCAGCCAGGGCTGAGGGCTCATTCGAAGTTTGAGGCTATTGTGGGGGAAGAAGGAGAATCCCCCTCTGCCCTTTCCCTTAAGGTTCTTCTGGCTGGCCAAATAATTAACAAGACAGGTTAGCAGGAGAAAATAATACCAAGTTTAATAACTTGTATGCATGGGAGAAACCCAGGACACTGAATTCCTCAACACAATCCAGAGATTCTTGTCTTAAATACCATCTTCAGCTAAAGACAAAGGAGGATGTTGGGGGTGGGTGGTGTTTTGGGATTTCAGAGGGGAAGAAGACAATTTACATGGAGAGGGAAATGTAAATGTTTGTCAGACAATGCTTTGCAGGTCCACCTATAGAGAATGTGGCCGGAGAGACAGGAATTATAGTAATCAAGAGTATGTAGATTTAAGTCTTCTTCTTCTGTCCTGATAAGAGTTTTCACAGATAAGTTCATCCCCCCCTTCCCACTACACAGAGGGAAATAAATACCTTTACAAATGTAAATATTTGGTAAACAGAACTTTGTTAAGAATGGGCTTAGCGAGGACCCTGCCAGTCTGTCCATACCCCGAGTTAAATTCCTTTAGGCAGTTAGTGGGGGAGGTCAAATGTCCATCAGAGAAAATACTTAAAGTAAAGAGATATATTTCAGGGTGGCCAATTTTGATCTCCTACACTATCTTCCAAGCTAACTGATTGTTGGCAGAATTCAGTTTTTTGAGGCTGTAAGGTTGATAAAGATTGGCCCTGGGCTAACATCTGTGCCCATCTTCCTCTACTTTGTATGTGGGACACCGCCACAGCATGGCTAGATGAGCAGTATGTATATCCGTGCCTGGGATGCGAACCTGCGAACCCCGGGCTGCAGAAGCAGAGCGCGCGAACTTAACCACTATGCCACTGGGCTGGCCCCCGAGGTCCCTGCTTTTTTGATAGCTGTCAACCAAGGGTTGTTCTCCACTACTAGAGGCTACCTGCCATTCCTTGCCACATGGTCCTCCCCATAACATGACAGTTTGTTCCTTCAAGGCCAGCAGGAGTATCTGCTGCAGCTTCGAATCTCTCTGACTTCTATATCTGACCTCTAGACACTCTTTTAAATCAGATCACCTGATTAGGCCAGGCCCACCCACACTCAAGGGGAAGGGATTTACAGGGCATGCACACCAAGGGGGGGGCAACAACCTTGGGGGCCATCTTAGAATTCTGCCTACCACAGACTCTATGTAAAGCATTTCATCCTATCAGATTAGCTTTTTAAAAATGAAGCCAGCTGCTTTCCATTAGCATTCCCCACTTTGGGAAGGCAGCAAAGCTGTCAAGCGAAGTCTCCTGAATCCTTGAACCTGAACCAGGCTGTGGTTTAAAAATTTCAACAACCTTAGAAAACAGGCCTTTTCCCCTTGTTTTTTCTCTTTTTTTTTTCTAAAGCCCTTGTTCAGCCCTCAAGTCAGTCTGAGGAGGAAAAGATGCTTCTGGGGCTTAAGCATCTGGGGTTGGCCCAGAGAGAGCAAGCAAGCATTTAAATAATGACTGATCATGAAACATTGTATCTCTGCTGGGCCAGACTTCTTTTTTTTTATTATTGATGTCATAATAGTTTACAACATTGTGAAATTTTAGTTGTACATTATTGTTTGTCAGTCACCGTATAATCCCTTCCCCCCTTGTACCCACCCAACCCCCTTGCCCCTGGTAACCACCAAACAGTTCTCTCTGTCCATGTGTTAGTTTATCTTCCAGTTATGTGTGAAATCATGCAGTGTTTGTCTTTCTCTGTCTGGCTTATTTCGCTTAACATAATACCCTCCAGGTCAATCCACGTTGTTGCTAATGGGACGATTTTCTTTTTTTTTATGGCTGAGTAGTATTCCATTGTGTATATATCTATATATATATATACCACATCTTCTTGATCCAATCATCAGTAGAGGGACACTTGGGTTGTTTCCACTTCTTTGGGCCAGACTTCTTGATGACCATTATTCCATAACTTTATGCTCCATGAAAGTAGTTCTGAAGGCCTTTCATCATTTACTGGATAAAAACTTACATTATTTCCTCTTTCCTTACTCAGCTTGTCAACTTTTTCATGAATTTCATGCAGAGGGTTCTTTTACCCACAGTGTGTCTCAAATTGTCCCCACATGTTTAAAAAAATGGGTTACTTTTCCCACTGATTCCTATTTGTCACTGCAACCCCCCCCCAACTCCTGCATTCTACCATCCATAAAAGCACACAGTGAGCACCTTCTGTGTGCCTGGTGTCGTGCTAGGTGCTGGTGATATCCAGACAAGCAAAATGTGGTCCCTGTCTGCAGGGTGATATCAGCTATGACAGAGGTGTGTGCAAAGGGCTGAGAGCATGGGGCGTGGGTGGTAATCTTTGATCTGGGACTTGAAGGATGTGTAGGATTTCAATGATGTGGGGATTAGGAAGGTGGTTTTCCGGGCCAAGTGGACAGCCTGTGCAGAGCACAGAGAATGTAAAAGAACATGGTGTATTTAGGGAATGACTGGTGATTCTGGGAGACCAGAACATGGGGGTGTGAGTGGCGGTGGATGGTAGTAGAATGGAGGGGGCAGGGAACATCAGATTGCAGAGGACCTTGAATGTAAGAACTTGGCTTTCGTCCTGCAGGCACCAGGAAGTTGGTGAACTAGTTTAAGCAGGGGAGGCTCATGGTCAGATTGGTATTTTAGAGAGAACATTGTGACTTTTTTCGAGATGCCAGTGAGGTGACAGTAGTTTTTGCTCAATATCATAAATAAAAGTACAGACCAGAGGAGGCGGCACCAAGGCCACTATTAAAGAGCCCTGGTATAATTAAGGAACAAATTCGCTTTAAACTTATTTTAGCCGTAATGAGACACATGAAAGATATACAGTGATGCCTCTATGAGGAGATACTTGGGAGGCAAAGCTCTGGTTAATAAGGTCAGCCGGAGGGCAAAGGGAGAGAAGGTTTGCCAATGGTGGTGGCTGTAAAGTAGGAGGAAGCAGGATGTCTGTTCCTGAAACCTCCTCCATGAGCGTCTGGGCCTAGCCCAGCTGAATGGGGCTTCTCACCCAGGGTCCTCGTGGCTGGGACACCTGGGAATGGACTCTCTGCACCAAGGACAAGAGGGGTCCAAGAGTGCTTGGTTCTGCACAGGTGAATAACTTAGGGGTGGGGCCCACCTTGCTGGGATGGAAGGCAGGCCCTGCTAAGTTGGGAAACAAGGAGGTTCCTTCCCTAAACAAGTCTTCCTCTGCCTCCTATAGCATGCCTCTACTTCTAAGAAATTGCTGACCACAAAGATGGTTCTTCTGCTACTTCTTCTTCTTTTATTGGATTTAGGCATTCACTCAACAAACACTTATTGAGTGCCTGCTATATGCCAGGTACCATTCTAGGTGCTGGGAGATCCAGTGATGAACAAAATAGACAAGGCCCCTGCCCTAACGGAATTTACATTCTAGTAGAGAAGACAGACAAGAAACCAGTAATTAAATTAATGTAGAATATAATTTCAGGTAGTGATGAGTGCTATGAAGATGCTAATAAAGGATATCAGTGATGGAGAGAAACTGGGAGGGCTTTAACTAGTATGCTCATGGAGGTCCTCTCTGGGAGGTAATATTTGAGCTGACTTGAATGCTTCAAAGGAGTCAGCCTTGCAACTAGCTGGGGAAAGAGCCCTCCAGGCAGAGGGAGCAGCAAATGCAAAGATCCTGAGATTGCAAGGGGCTGGCTGTGTTGGGGATTAGCAAGGCCAGTGATGCTGGAGGGGAGGGAGAGTGCAGGAGGGTAGCAGGAGTGGTTGTCCGGGGGGCCTGGGCGTGGGGCCACATCACATAAGGCCCAGGGTAAGGAGCTAGGATTTGCTGAGTGTGATGGCAAGCCACTGGGGGGTTTTGAGCAGGGGGCTGATGTGACTGCTGTGGCGGCGGTGTGGAGAATAGGGAGGCAAAGATGGAAGCAAGGAGACCAGTTAGGTATTGCAGTGACCCAGCAACAAGATAATGATGGCTCAAACGAGGCAAGTAGTGGTTGGATTACAGAAATATGTTGAAGGAAGAGTCACGAGATTTACTGTTGGATTAGATGTGGCATGTGAAGGAAAGAGAGGAATCAATGACTCCTAGGTTTTAGTCTGAGCATCTGGTTAGTGGCATTTCCTGAGACAGGGAAAACTAGGGGAAGGAGTGAGTGTGAAGGAAACCAAGATTTCCATATGCACTGTTAGGTGGAGATGTCGACTAGGCAGTTGGTTATAGGAATATGGAGTTCAGGGAAGAGGTCCAGTCTAGAGATAAAAATTTTGGAGTCCAGAGTGTATAGATAGTATTTAAAGTCTGAATGAGATCATCCAGGATATGGTAGCCGCCAGCCACATGTGACCCTTGAGCACTTGAAATGTGGCTAACCCAAATTGAGATGTGCCGTATATGGAAAATACACAACAGATTTCAAAGACTTAGTATGAAAAAAAGAATGTAAAATACCTCATTGACATTACTTTTATAATGATTACATGTTGAAATGATAATATTTTGGTTCTATTGAGTTAAATAAAATATATTATTAAAACTAACTTCACCTGTTTCTTTTTACTTTTTTTAATGTGGCTACTAGAAAATTTAAAATCACATACATGGCTTGTAATAGTGGCTCACGTTAACATTTCTATTTAATGGCATAGGTCTAGGAAATGATTGTAGATGGATAGGGTCAAGGACAGAGCCCTCGGGTGCTACAACATTTCAAATTCAGGGAGAAAAGAAAGATCCAGCAAAGGAGATTGAGAAGGAACAGCAAATGAGGTAGGAGGGAAATTAGGGGAGTGGGGTGTACGGAAGGGCAAGTGATAACATTATTCGAAAAGGAAGAAGTGTCAGATGCTGCTGGGAGTTCAGGTAACTGACAGTTGGATTTAACAAGAGCAGTTTGGTGGAGTGGTTTGGAAGCAGTTCGGTTTGGAAGCCTGATTGGAGAGAGCTCAAGAGAATAAGTGAAGACATAAAGAGAGTAAGTAGAGATCACTCTTTTGAGTTTTGCGTTAAAGAGATGCAGAGAAACGGGGTAGGAGTAGGAAGAGGATTTTGAATCAAGGGGAGGTTTGTGTGTTTTATTGTGGGTGTTGGTTTGTTTAGAAGGGGAGACAGCTCAGCTGATGGTGGTGCTGTCCTCAGGCCCGTTAGGATTCAGTTGGGGAAATAGGGCAAGTGTGCCAGAAACAATTGGAGACAGTCTCAACTCAAGAGTTAGTTAAATCGAATAATGACACTGTTAGTGATCTAGGGACGCAGATGCCGCCAAGATGCCCTCTTTCTTTGTTCTCCCCTTTGTCTTTCATATTTTTCTCTTTGGTTGTTGTTTCCCTTTCTTTTTCTACCCTTGACAGTGGTAGGTCAAGGACAATGTTATCCTACTGTGGCCTGGTGTTTCGGAAAGCAGGCTCATTTTCCACGGACTTCTCTAAAGCTCAGAGAAAGTTTATTTCCCCAGGGTCTAAAAAGCCTTCTTGAGTGGCGGGGCAGGGGTGCTGCCATGTTCATTAAGATGGCCCAGGAACTCACCAGTGATGTGAACTGCTCCTAGACCAAGGAATTCTCCTGTTCTCCCTCTGAATTTCTGAGGGGCTTCTGAATTTCCTTACCCCTTTGATCCTTCCAGATCTCCAGGTGGAACTTGTGTGTGTGTGTGTGTGTGTGTGTGTGTGTGTGTGTGTGGTAATTAGTGAGCATTCTGTGGGCCTGGGGTTAAGTCATCTTCAGGCACAATTGTGATATTGGCTCATAGAGTTTGAGTGACTTGAACGAAGTGTCAATACCTTTCAGCCAAAGCCCGCCAGCAACACGCCTGTCGTTGAACAAGTTGGGTTTAGTACTCGCTGCAGTGAGAAGGAACACACACCGTGGGGAGCCATAGGACTTCCCGTGAGAGAACCTGAAGCCGTCTTGACACCAGGGCCCTGTCAGCCCTCATTGTGGTTTGGAAGCTTTCGCTTTCCAAGGCCTTAGTCACTCTTGCTGGGTGACCTCTCAAGTTTGCCTTAACCTCAGAGCCTGTGGTCTCCTGTCTCTACCTCCAGAATTGTATCAGGGACTTATGGCTAGAAAGCAGCACAGGATGGGCCTGGAGCCCATCCATGAAATAGCAATGGCAGCTTGACTATATCTGGGAGCAGAGCAGATCTGAGGTGGGGAGGGCACCCCAGAACCTACTTAACCCCACTTGATGTTACTTGAGTCAGTCACATCAAGACCCCAGGGGAGCTATTATGAGGCAGTCTCTGCTTGCCTCTCTACAGCCCTCCTGCTATGTATGAATATAACACCCTTTCTCTGGATTAAGGTGCTCATCAGATCTCCCTCCCCCTCCCAAAGTCCCATTAAAAATGTCAGCATTGATTTATAAAGGTTTGATTGTCAACTGACAGGCTTCTCTAGACCTGTCATCCCTAGCTTTTGCTAGAAGGCTAGATTGAATGGAGAATTTACAGTTGACTCTCAATTGATTATCTGCACTAATGGAAAAGAGCACAAGGACAGATAATTCTCCCATGACATAGAATCAGAGTCATGGGAGAATTATCCTTTTGATGGTCACTTTGGTTGTTTCCCATTTTTGGCTATTTAAAACAATGCTGTGATAAACATTCTTGCAGGTCTATTTTTGTGTACAAGTGTGAGTATATCTACAGGGTAAAGTTCTAGAAGTGATGCTACTGGACCAAAAGGTATGTGCATTTTTTAAATTTTGGTCTTGTGAAATTGCTCTTCAGAGAACAATTTACACTCCATAATGTATGAGAGTGTCTATTCTTCCTATCCTTGTCAGCAATGTAATGTCATCAAAATTAAAAGTTTTTTGACAATCTGATAGGTGAGCATGTTGGCTTGATATTTTGATTTGCATTTCTTTAGTTATAAGTGGGACTCAGCTTTTCCTTTTTTTTTTTTTGTGAGGAAGATCAGCCCTGAGCTAACATCCATGTCAATCCTCCTCTTTTTACTGAGGAAGACTGGCCCTGGGCTAACATCTGTGCCCATCTTCCTCCTTTATATGGGACACTGCCACAGCATGGCCGGAGAAGCGGTGCGTCGGTGCGCATCCGGGATCCTAACCCAGGCCGCCAGCAGTGGAGCGCGCGCACTTAACCGCCAAGCCACGGGGCCGGCCCCCAAGCCTGAGTTTTTCTTTATGTGGTTATTAGCTATTTCTATTTCTTTTTCTATAAACTGCTCTTGTATCCTTTGCCCCATTTTATATCGAGCTGTCTTTTATTGATTTATATGTGCTCTTGACAAATTAAGAAAATTGGCCCCCATATCTGTATTTGTTGCAAGTAGTGTTTCCTAATTTGTTATTTTTCTGTTGACTCTTTACTTTTTTTGGCCAAAAGTTTTAAATTTTTATGCAGTCAAATATCTCGATCTTTTCCTTTTATGTCTTATCAATATAATTTTGTCTCCGTGGGCACACCCATGAATAGTAACGGGCCTCCAACACTAATGGTCCCCAACACAAAGCAATAGATCAGGGTTTTTACATTTGTCTTTTTTTGATAACAGTTTTATTGAGATGTAATTCACATCCTATACAATTCACCCATTTAAAGTATATAATTCAATGCTTTTTAATATAGTCAAAGATTTGTGCACCCATCACCACAATTAATTTTAGAACATTTTCATCACCTCAAAAAGAAACCCTGTACTCTATCTCTTAAAAAAAGAAAAAACCGAGAAAACCATCACCCCCATCCCTAGGCAAGACACTTTCTGTGTCTGCATATTTGCCTATTCTGGATGTTTCATATAAATGGAGTCATTGTCTTTTTTAAGGAAGGATAATTCTCTTTGATGGCAATTCCCTTTGTATATCTTTTCTTGAATAGTTTTAAGAATCTAACTGAAGGATAAAGGGTAGGGTAAAATGATTGTGTTCTGTCCTGGATATTAAATGATGATCTTCTGCTTTTTTGCTCTATATTTTCTTTTAGTGCTCTTACTATGGCTGAATCACTAAGGGAAGTTTCTAGCAGTCTGGAAGTTCTGGAGGCCAGTGATGAGAGTAAGTAACCTAATAAAATCTTGATAACTAGAACTAGATTTGTTTACTGTGCTTAGCCCCTGGGACAAAGTATCGAGTCACAAGAAAAGAAGTTCATATGAAATTTCTAATAACATTAGACTCAGGCCACATTTACTTTTCAGTCTTCTACCTCTTCTCTTTCATCTCCAACTCTTATAGACAAAAGATTTGTCTGAGGCCCTGTAATCTTTGAGGCTGGTTACCACATTCTACTTACTAAGGCAGGGGAAGTATTTCTGCTTAATCAGAAAAAAACATCAGAGCAGGCTATAACCTCAGAGTCAACTGAGGTTTTACTCTAGCGAGCAATCCAGGTTTAACCAATAGATACATTTGTAATTTGAGGAGTAAAGGGAGGAGAGAGACAAGAGACCACTATAGGCTTCTGTTACGTAGAATTCAATTGACAAAAATTCTGTTTTTGCAAAACTTACTCAGATGTGTATTCTTTGCCTAAATTGTGGTGCCACCTATGAGTGATAGGTGACCATGAGTGGAATAATAGAAAGGGAGGCAAAAGTCACTAAACAATGATAAGCTTTATTGACACCGAAAAACCAACCAACCAACCAACAAAAACCAAAAACAAAGGAATCATAAGGCATAAAATGAGACCTTGAATTTAAAGACAACTGAATTGAACAGTTCACTGGTTTGTTCTTCAATTTTTGCTGAGTTTTCTTAGTAGTGTATGGTACAGAAGACTTGGTCTGGAAGGACAGAGAGAGGGGAACCTTCTTGTGGTTTCTTAGAGGCCTGACTTCACTGATGATGTGGGATGGGGGATGCTGAGCCTGGTGAGTGGATCCTTGAAGGCAGGACTTGGGTCTTCATCTCTGTGTCACCATTGTTTATTATTGGGTCTCAGCAAGAGCAATTCGACACTCAAAACTATTTAATCAATGAATGAATAAATAAATGAATGATAGGCCTCCTCACCAAGGCAGTCCCAACTACCAAACCAACCGACCTATCTTTTTGGATATGAGCTAGACAGATGAAGAGTGGAGTTAAGGAAATGCCTTTTCTCTGTTCCCAAGATTTTTTTTTAAAGACCAAGCATTTGGGTACATTTTTAGTATTAGTCATTCCTAGCCCGAGAATAAGGTGCTGTTGACAGGTTGAAGGGAAGAAAGCCTAGTTAGAAATGTTTTCTTTCCAAGCAGCAATGCAGGAGAACAGGGTCACCATTAGGTGATGCATTTTTAAGGCTCATTGAGTTCAACCCAGATGGGCTGCCTGTGTGCATGACAGATAAGCAGATATACAACCCAGAAGCAATGATTTCTTCATTGGATTTAACAGTGTTTTATTCTCCGGGGAAAAAACTGCCTTCCGTGGACTGTTTTCTGGCGTGTGACACACTGCAGACCCTCATTGGATGAGGATGTTGAAAGCTACTGCCTGTTTGGGAGTACATAGTCCTTGGGCTTGGACAGGAAAATCAGTGGCTTTGTTATAGGAGAAGTCCAGACAGCCGTCAGCTCACTGACCATCACTGCTGTGCCTTGTGGGGGCATAAGTTACCCGGTATATAGGTGACTTACGCAAACATTCCTGGATACAAATGTGGGTTTTGACCTATACCTGCTGTCTAGGTCTATCTACCCTTTGCACTTTCAGCAGTTTTTGAAAACCAGCCTGTGCAGGGCTCAGCTGCTGGCAATTGAAAGGCATCCCTTTACAAAAGAAAGCTTGAGAGGCCAATTTATACACTTGAATATGTAGCAACCATCTTGGATTCCATTAGGGTTTCAAAAGGAACGTAGCATGTGGACAGTTCCCAGCTTTGTATCTATTCCCAGGGCTCCTCTGCACACATGGGGTCTCATGCGGTTGACGATGGGGAGGTCTCCTAAGGCAAAGCAGGCTGAGGACTTGGGCTCTTGCAGCTGACATTCAGTGTCTGGCAATGGGTTGCTCACTAAGGCTGTGTCCAGCTTCCAAGTCACTACCCTAGTGACTTGATGACAGCTTCCAAGTCACTACCCTAGATGAGCAGCCAACCCACCATGTGTGGTGGTTACCATCTCTTGATGCCCCCCACAGCCTCTCCACCAGCAAAGCTATACCACCCCCATACTCAGAGCTACCCCACAGCGGGGAATGGAAACATTCTTTTCCTTTTAGTGCCCATGGTTGAAGGAGACACACATTGCTGAAGGTATTTTGAATCCTCATGGGAAAATAAGTTGTTGTTTCTGCCCAGCAAAAATGGAAAATTGAGGGGACATTGGAATATATGCATACTTAAGTTTTAGCACCTGTTACAGTTCTAAAGTCACCAGTCATTTTTTTAATTTAGGAACATAAAAACGTGTTAATGCATAATTTTGGTTGCTCATACAATGATTATTTTTGGTACATTTGGTTTTATAGCCCAAAAAGTTTATTATTCAGTTATTAAGTGTTTATAGATTGTGTCACAAATGGAGCTACCAGCTGCTGGTTCTCTCCTCTTTCTCTTTGCTGGTTCATGAGAAGCAGATTTGTAACTCCAAATCCTCTAGCTTTGCCCTCCTCCCTTCTATTCTGGGATTTTGAAGCAAGAGGGACAATAATCACCATGTTTCCAAATCCTCTGAGCATACAGTTATTCCCCTTTCAGAAGACCAGATGGAGATCCACCTGTCAACAATCCATAAATATTATTCCTTCTATTTGAAAAATAGCGATGCCTGCAAAGGCCAACATATGGCATGCCCCTTCCTGTTTGTGAGAGGACACTGCCCATTGTCATGTTGGCAGGTTGAAATTGACCATGGTGGGAGTATTTACACCACAGAAATAGGCGAATACTACAAATAAGGGCATTTTCCCCACAGATTAAGTTGATAAATATTTTTCAGCAAAAAACTGGTTATAGTAATTAGTATAGTAATCAGGATTATACATAAACATCTCATTATTTCATAGATTTTAGAAATCATTTGAGGGTGGGAGATTAAGAGAGAAGGCCAGAGAGCAAAATATAGCTTATTTTAGAGCCAGCCTACTCTGTACTGTATACTTTTCAGCACTTTCACATTGAATCCTAACAGTAGTTCTATGAGGTCAAACATCATTTTAAATATGTTATTATCATAAAAATTAGTTTAATTTTTTCCTGAAAAAAGTTAAAGAAGGAAACTTGGGAAAATAGATGTTTCCGGTTGTATCTTCATGTTTTATTCTCTTTATCTCTAGGTAGAATTGACAACTTTGTCACAACCATGACCCTATATAGGTACATCCTTGTAGATGAGAAATTGCTCATGTCATTTAAAACTGAAATTACTTAAGCAGTGATTATCAAGCAAACAATTCTACAGTGTTCTTTCTTTGCCCCACCCCATGCTGGTTTCTGCTTCTAATCATGTGTATTTTAGAGTTCACTATTGAGTTATAGATATGCAGCTGCTTCCCCTTGTCCATGGATAGATAAATTAGATACACAGAATTGATAGATCAATTCTACAGATAGAATTGAATCTGGTCTTAATAAACAAGTAATTATTGATTCCTTAGTACTAGTTCACATTTGTTAGCTCTTGCTACATGCCCGATTCTGTGCTAAGCTCTTTACCAACATTATTTACAATTTACATCAACCCCAATAAAGGTCAGTGTTTAAATTATGGGATGCTTAAGGATACCTCTGCTCAGTGATCTCAATTTAGGGAAGTGACAAGATGTGCTGGCATTCTGTACCCCTCAGGGGACTCAGTGGTCCCTCGAGTGTTACTGCATGCCTTGCACTGTGCTAGTTGCTAAAGGGGATGCTGAAGAGGAGCTGCCTACAGCCTTGATGGAGGGACAGTAGCTAAGACATAGAACTGTATCTTACTCTTTTCTCATTGATACTCCAAACATAGCAAGTACTTGATCTTAATATTTATTGAATAGATGAATGAATGAATGAATGAGCAGACTAGAGAGCAATCAGAAGTAAAACTTGTGGTGCCAAAAGTCAAGTTTTAGGTGTGTAGAGAGAAGCATGAATTGTAGTGATTGGTGAGAAACTGAACTTAAAGCAGGCCTTGAAGTTTAGAAACATTTCTAATAGGCAGGCCCAGGAGGAATCAGTACACAAATAGGTCATAGCATTTCAGAGCTAGAAAGAACCCTAGTTCAGCATTTCCCAAAGTGTGTTTTGTCACACATTCTGCTTACATGCATTTGGGAGACAATATTATCGCCTGGTTTCTTGCAGTTTCACCATGCACATAAGCATGTTGACATTTCAGAAAAGTCTTGTTGGAAAGCAGACCCCTAAACTTTGTCTAATCCAGCTTTCCCAGATTGATTAGACTGCACATCCCTTTTTCCTGCAACAGACCTATGAGTATCTCTCTGAACACACTGTGGGAGATGCTGCTTAGTGTGACCTCATTTTCCTGCTGAGTCTCAGAGAGGCTGAGTGACTTCCCCAAGGTCACAGAGCTAATTGATAGCAAGGATCCCAGAGTTTTCTGATTCTTGGGTGGTGCTTTCCGTTACACACTAAGCCTTTCCAATGGCAGCCCCATTGGCAACTCCCTTGGCTAGGCCTTCACTGCCAGCGCAGCATCGCTGTGCTGGCAAGACGCCTTCTGGAGACCAGACTGTTGGGAATTGAAATGAGACACCTGAGTTGGTAAATTATTGCATGTGAAAGCAAGAAGAGCTAATTCCTTCGTTCTGAAGAATGCAGCATGAACTCCCCTCCCCTTTCCCTTTTTCTACTGAGCCCGATAAGGATATACGTGTTTATTAGGAAACTGAAGAAAGCCCAAACAGCCTGAGGAGGGTTTAAAGCTCACATTCCTCACTGCTGCCCTGGTAGTTATTATAGATAGAGCAAACTTTCAATTATCTGCATGTGCAGAGGGCAGCAGCCGTGTAGATAATCCAAACCAATCAGCAATAACTGAAGAACATACACAATGCACATAATACACACACACACGTGCACACACATGCACGCATGTATGCACCCCTTGCAAAACCCTTTGGTATCCAATTTTGTCATGCCTTTTGCACAAGCAGCTTCTTTGCCTAGCAGCCCTTTCTTTTCTCCGATTCCCAGCCCTCTGCCTTGCTCATAAATTCCTTCCTCAAGGAAGTCTTTCCTGACTGCACCAACCGACTGCCTCTCACTCCTTGGGTCTGTATCCTTTCAGCATACAGACTGGGCAGTAGCAACTCCCACATGGGTTTCCAAGGGTCCTGAAATGTTTTTCACATGTGGAAGCTTGGCTCCCCAACTGGATTGCAATGCTTTCAGCCATCAGGGTGTTGTCAGGGAGGTACCAAGTGCTTACGTTGGCTCAATAATTGCAGCACATGAATGAACTTCTGAGGACCAGGAAAGAGGTGTGGATTAATAGTTGAAATTGAGAGGCAAGTAAATGCCTGGTGGGTGGGGTCTGAATAGAGGCTTCCCAAAGCCCACAAGCTGTGGTCTGGGCTTTTGCTTTCCCAGAAACTAGACACTTTGTTACTGAGTTATTAAGAAGAGAACAAACCAAATGAATGGTGCTATGGGCACTGCGGGCCAGGCCAAGATCTGCAGGGCACCTGGGATCACAGTCCTTGTTCATCACAAGGGTGCTGTTTCCTCTTCTGTCTTCCCTTCCTCCATCACACTCTGCCTCACTTTCATTTCTAACTTCCAGGAAAGAAGAAATCCAAATTTAAAGTCTTCAAGAGCTTTTTTGGCAAGAAGAAGAAAAAAGAGCCTGAAGGTGCCCAGGGAGAGAGGAGACTAAGACCAAGTTTGTCCAGCGGCAATGTTGGCGTCTCTTCTCTGATGCCAGTTCAGGAGAGCCGACAAACTGCGCCCAGGTAAGCTCACATGGCGTGGAGCAGGGTGAGGACAGGACAAGAGGTGGACAGCTGGATCCAGGTCCCCCTTTGGCAGGCAAATCACCAATGAGCCTTTGGTCCCAGGGACTCTTGTCCCCACTGCCTGTGCAGCCATTGCCAATGCAGCCATGTCCCGGGGGGCTTTCTCTGTGCTCGTACGTATGCTTGTTGTCTGGGCTGCACAACTCCATGGGTTGGAGCATGGGAAATGCACATCTCATTCCCCAAGGGCACTGGGTGAGAGGGTGCAGATAGATCAGGGCACCCCTTCCCTGTCACAGCTACAGTCACCGGAGACGTGGGGCCTACCACCAGTAAAGACCTGGAGGCCTCTGTTTCATAAGGTGAGGACGGCCTACATCATTCAGGAAGCTTGGTCTGGTTTGCTTGCCTGGCCCTCAGATCTATGATGACCAGGCGAGGGGAGCTAGATCTTGTAATGTGTGATTCAAGTCTCATCACTGTGATAATGTAAAAACGAACAAACGAGCAAGCCAAGAACCCAATCCATATCTCCCTCCATCACAGTAGACTGGGAGAAACGCTGTAACTGGTCACAGAAGGTGTGAGGAAGAACGTTGCTCGGCCACCACTGCCACCCCTATTCAAATTTTCATCTGTGATGCCCCAACTTCCACATCCTGTTGTGGAAAATCTGAACACCCGGTACCCCCAGCTATTCCTGGATCAATCAGATCCCCTTCTCTGGGTTTCCACTTGGGCCTGTTCTCTGGCCTTAAACTCCAGACTTATCTGGACTCCCCACAGAGCTCACCTGTGCTACTACCCATTCCCTCGAGGCTTTGCTCTGTACTAATTGACATTTAGTGAACATGTCATACTGCCCCTAAAAGTTGTCACTTAGGTCTCCCTGAGAGGAACCTTAATGAGTGCATCGAATGTAAGGAACTTCAGACAGCTTTGCTAGTGGAGGAGATGGTTTTGGACAGAGGGGCTTGTTTCATACCTCACAAATCATACTATTAGAGACCATTGCCTTATAGCTCTAAGTAAGGCTAAGACTAGCCCTGCCAAAAACCCCAGGGTGGGGTGAGGGAGGGGTGTTTGGGTTTACTCTGCGTTGTCTCTACAAATTGGCAAGGGCTTTCTCTACTAAAGTTCTACATTTCCCCCTCTTACTTATCCCTCCACCTCCAAAATGGCCAATGTAGTCTGATGCGTTCTGCATACTAAGAAGGTGTGTGCATGTGCACCTCTCTGAAAGATGGGGGATAAGGGAGGGAGGGAGAGAGAGGGAGAGGATGGAGAGAGTGGGAGAGAGAGTTCAGTGTAAGTGCATGAACTAATTCAAATATAGGGAAGGATATTTTTCTAAGGACCTGAGATAGGTCTTTTTTTTTTTTTTGCAAAGAGCATAAATTAATTAAGAGTATAACTTAAGAGTCCTGAAGATCACCCCTGACCCCAGTCTCTTGCTTAATGTGCTAGGGGAGAAACCCTGGAGAATGTCACACAAGCTTTTTTCTTCTATCGAAGCAATCACTCATAACAAAACTTATAGCCAGCCCTCCTCTGGCCTGCACAATAGGGCCAGTATCTATTTCCAAGACCATATTAAGCTATATCTGATGGAATAGACAAATCCCATTCCATTTGATTTTTGAATGGGTGCTGATATACTGTGCTTTATTGCCCTTAATTAAGGCCAAGATTTAGTTTGGAGTTTTGGGTATATTTTCTTCTTTTTGCCTCCAGGGAGCAGATCAGTAAGCACTAGATATGGTCAGTGGACAGGAGGTTTGGTTTCTGACAAACTTGGCCACAGCTGGTGCTAATGTAATCCTTTGATCAGGGAGGGCCTAGCACTAGAGAGCCAATTCAACAGCTGCACTCTGGCTGATGCACTCATGGCCTAAGGTTTCCTTGCAGGTTTTCTGCACAAAGCAGGGGAGGCGAGGTAGTCACTGATGCTACGCTGGTCCCAAGCCTGGTTTGAGCCAGCAGGTCATAGAGAAGCAGTGACTGAAAGTGTGCCTGTGTGCATAATGAGCGAATGCGTGTATTTAGAGATGTCTGGAAACATTGCTCTCTCAATGCTGCATCAGTCATACATGCCCATTAAGTGTTTATCTAGAGTCATGTTAATTTTATGCTGGACTGCTATGTTAATAAAGCAGAGCATGTTGCCTTCACTACCAAGGCTGCCTGGGTAGCAGCATTTTCTAGGAAAAACGTGGGTAAGAGTTTAATAGAAAGTGGCAGACATCTGCCTCGTCTCTTCTCTTGCTGGCCCACAGCCACCTTAGTGTGGGTGCCATTTTAATCCCCATAGCACCAGATTGTCCTCGGGATGTGTCATGATCAAGTATATCCATGTGTATGACCCATAGCCAGACAGGCTCACAATGACAGGTGGCTGCTAGCCCTACAGTGCCCAAGCTGCTACTCTAGCTCTCATTTAAAGATTGTTTTTTAAAGTGCCAACCTACATGTATTGTTTTGTAACAAAGGTTAATAAATGCAAAAAAAAAAGTATTTGAAATTTAAAAAAATTATTTTATCTAATTTTATTTTTTTTTTTAAGATTTTATTTATTTATTTTTTTCCCCCCAAAGCCCCAGTAGATAGTTGTATGTCACAGCTGCACATCCTTCTAGTTGCTGTATGTGGGACGCGGCCTCAGCATAGCCGGAGAAGTGGTGTGTCGGTGCGCGCCCGGGATCTGAACCCTGGCCGCCAGCAGCTGAGCGCGAGCACGTAACCGCTAAGCCACGGGGCCGGCCCTATCTAATTTTAAAACATTTCCATCCTTCCCTAAAAGAAAGCCTGTACCCATACACATGGATACTCCTGTATCCATGTTGTAGCATAAGTCAGTACTTTATTCCTTTATACTATTGAATAGTATTCCATTGAATGGATATGCCACATTTTCCAAAGTGGCTGCACCATTTTGCATTCCTACCAGCAGTGTATGGGGGTGCCAGTTTCTCCACATCCTAGTCAACACTTGTTATTATTTGAATTTTTGTTTCTAGCCATTCTAGTGGGCATGAAGTGGCATCTCATTATGATTTGGATTTGCATTTCCCTGCTGATTAATGATGTTGAGCATCTTTTCATGTGTTTGTTGGCCATTTGTATATCTTCTTTGGAGAAATGTCTATTGAGATCCTTTGCCCATTTTTTAATTGGGTTATTCATCTTTTTATTATTGAATTGTAAGAGTTTCTTATGTATTCTGGATACATGTCCCTTATCAGATGTATAATTTGCAAGTATTTTCTCCCATTATGTGGGTTGTCTTTTCACTTCTTGCTAGTATCCTTTGAAGCACAAAAGTTTTTAATTTTGATGAAATCCATTTGTTTTTTTCTTTTGTTGCTTAAGCTTTTGGTGTCATATCTAAGAATCCATTGCCAAATTAAGGTCATGAAGATATACCCCTATGTTTTCTTCTAAGAGTTTAAGCTCTTATATTTAGGTCTTTGATCCATTTTGAGTTAGTTTTTATACATGGTATTAGATAAGAGTCCAACGTCATTCTTTTGCATGTGGCTGTCCAGTTGTCCCAGCAACACTTGTCGAAAAATCTATTCTTTCCCCGTTGAATGGTCTTGGCACCCTTGTTGCAAATCAATTAACCATAGACAGATGGATTTATTTCTGGATTCTCAATTCTATTCCATTGGTCTATATGTCTATCCTTATGCCAGTACTACACTGTCTTGATCACTGTAGCTTTGTAGTAAGTTTTGAAATTAGCAAATGTGAGTCCTCCAACTTTGTTCTTCTTTTTCAAGATTGTTTTGGATATTTGCGGCCCCTTACATTTCACTATGAATTTTAAGATCAGTTTATCCATTTCTGAAAAAAAAATTGTTCTAAGGAAGCTTGAATTTCAATAGGGATTGCAATAAATCTGTAGATCAATTTGTGGAGTATTGCCATCTTGACAACGTTGTTCTTCCAAGCCATGAACATAGGTTGTCTTTCCATTTATTTAGGTCTTCTTTAATTTCTTTCACCAGTGTTTTATAGTTTTCAGAGTATAAGTTTTACATGCCTTTTGTTAAATTTATTCCTAAGTATTTTACTCTTTTTGATGCTATTGTAAATGGAAGTGTTTTCTTAATTTCATTCTCGGATTGTTCATTGCACGTATATAGAAATACAATTAATTTTTGTATATTGATCTTATATCCTGCAACCTTGCTGAACTTGTTTATTAGTTCTAGTAGTTTTTAATGGATTCCTTAGGAGTTTTACACACAAGATCAAGTCATCTGTGATAATTTCACTTCTTCCTGTCTAATATGGATGCCTTTTATTTCATTTTCTTACCTAATTTCCCTGGTTAGAACCCCCAGTACAATGTCGAATAGAAGTGAGAAGAGCAGACATCCTTGTCTTGTTCCTGATCTGAGAGAAAAAACATCCAGTCTTTCATCATTAAGTATGATATTAGCTGTGGGTTTCTCACAGATGTCCTCTGTCAAGGTTGAGTGTATTTAACATGAAAGTGTGTTGGATTTTATAAATGCTTTTCCTGCACCTATTGAAATGACCATGTATTTTTTGTTTTTATTTTATTGATATGGTGTATTACATTAATTGATTTTCATATATTAAAGTAACCTTGCATTCCTTGCAAATCCTACTTGGTCATAGTGTATAATTGTTTTTATATGTTGCCGGATTGAGATTGCTAGTATTTTACTGAGGATTTTTGCATCTATATTCATAAGAGATATTGGTCTGTAGCTTTCTTTTCTTGTAACGTCTTTGGTTGACACTTTTAAAAGGTAAAATATATTCCCACATCCCGAAAGGAGTCTCTTGTGCCTTTAAGCCTTTCATTTGTTTCTTACTTTCCTCTGATTTGTCTTAACACAAATAATTGTCATCAACCTAGCTCCATTCCCAATAAGAAGGTGTTTCTATATGGATTTAGCAAGCTAAGGGGTAGGGGTTGGGGTGTGGTGGGTACATAAGATGACTTTGAAAATAGGACAGATGTATCGCAGAGCTCTTATATGAAAGAGAAAAAGACCTGGTGAATGAAAGTCTCCAGCATCTAGGCAGATATTTGATATTTTAAAACAAATCAAAACAAAAACACTAGAGAGAAATTTGGGTGTGAAAGATGTTTTATAACTCTCACCTTAGTCATAGCAAGACTCATGGTCTTCCCTGCCATTATACAGGTCACCGCTATTGAATAGTACACTTTAAATTGGTGAATTGTATGGTATGTAAACCATATCTCAATAAAGCTATTAAATAAAAAAGACATGTATTGATCATTTAAAAAATCAAAATTATACAGAAGTACATAAAGTAGAAGATGAAAATCCCCCTCTTGTCCCTAGGGCCATTCCTCAGAGGGAACTACCGCTTACAATTTGGTGGATATCCTTCTAGACTTTTTTCTATGAACATAAACTATATATGTATGCAATATATGTGTATATATTGAATGGGACCATACTATTCTTTATTTTTTCACTTAATATCTCATGGACAACTTTCTATGTCAGCATGTATGCATCCTTGCCCTTCTTTTGAGGTGTCTATGGTAGGCCATATTCTGTATATACATGTGTCTTTGGTTCCTATGGCCCTTGGGCTGCTTTTACAAGACCTTTTCATTCCTGTCCAGAGCGAAGTGCAGCATGGGGATCAAAGCCCTCTCCCATGACAGCATCTTCATGTTGGAGCCTGAGCCTGAAAGATCAGCAAGAAAATTATACCCCTCTCCGGAGCCCCAGAGAGGCAGACCTCTGCAGGTAACAGTGAACTCGAGCATCTGTGCCTGACTGGACTACTCTTCTTCCACTCCCTGCTCCTGCCCTGCCAAAACACAAGAGGGGGGAGTTTGGCTGTGCTTCTCAGCTGATTCTACCCCGCAGGGCTGTTGTCAACCTTAATGAGAGAATGTATAAATATATGATGTGCTTACCTAGTCTCCCGCACACAGTGTTGGCTGGTATGACCTTATTCACTTCTCTTGACCCACCCCAAGAACTCTTTAAGTATTATGACAGTGACATTCCACTGTTAATGTGCAGCCATTCTAACCCCCATGTTTTTCCTTTCTTCCACAGAGATCTCATGTTTCCAGAACTCTGCCTAGAACTGGGACTGGTAGTGTGCGTGGAGCTGTTCCTGGAGCTGTGTTTGGAGCTATGCCCCGATATGCACCCAGAAGTGGAATCTGGGTTCAAGGATCCAGGATTACTGAGGTAATAGAGTGAAATTGTTCCAAGTATGGCAGTTGAGTCAGTCAGACTGACCTATGATTGAATTCTTGCTCCGCTACTTACTGGCTTTGTGATCTTGGGCTAATTCCTTAACATCCGTGAGCTTTTGTTTCCTCATCTACGATGGGTATAATATTAATATCTACCTCAAAGCGTTGCTTGTGAGGATTGAATAGACTCAGAAAAGTTAAAGACATTACTCAAGCTCACTCAGATAGTAAGCAGTAGGCCTGGAAATCTTACCCACATGTGTTGACCTCAAAACCCATGATTTTTCCATTATTCCAGTCTCTAAGATGTTCAACTTCTTTGTACCTGCCTCAACAGGGAGAAGGGTACATACGTAGTCTCCATAAAATGCAGCATGTACATAGGACAGTCCCTTACCTCCAGCTAATCATAACCATTGCTCAGTCAGACTCTTTTGGAGCTCTGATCTAGAAATGCTCCAGGGGGAGCTGGAGATATTGCCAGGGAGATAACCCTTAGCACCTACCTTCCTCCATCTCTCAGCTGTGGGTGGGATTATACCCAAAGATCCCTGTGTAAATGGGAAGGCCACACAAGGAGGAGACCCTTTTCCACTGGAGAGCTGATTATTTTGAATTTGGCAAAAGGTAACTGGGGTTTATTTCTGACATGTCTGCTTAAGATCCTATATCTCTCACTATGGTTTCCTTACTGTATATGGAAGTTCTCCTGGGTACATTAGCCGTGAAGGGTGGAGAAGCCAACACTGAGATGGTCTACAACAGTGCTGATCTAGTGGTTGTAAAGCAGCCCCTAGCTCAGGGGACTGTTGCCCTCTTGCACTGCAGCAGGAAAAGTTGCTTCCGTGAACTTTCCAGTCTCCAATTTTAAACATTAACACCAGCTTTCACTTGTCTCCACAGCTACACTCCCTTGCCATCCAGTGGCAAAAATCTAGGCATACATGACCAAGTGCCACAGGGTTATTTCTCATATTCAGAAAGGGGAAACCTGTTTCCTGGACTCCTCTCTCCCTCCCTCATCCCTTAGTCCCAGCAACAGAGAGACTCTTATAGCAGAGATATTCCTTTAAAAAAAAAAAAGATGATTTTTTGGTGAAAATTAAAGGAAAAGATTCCAGGAGCATTTCCTCTCACAGCGAAGGGGGTGGGGAAAGCCACAATAGCCCAAAGGCAAGTTTTCTTAAAAGTCTTGCTTGGGCCTACACCTCACACACTTGGCCTGCTCCCTTAGTCTCTCCCCTGGGAAACAGGGCTGAAGACAGCATAGGATGTTCACAGATCCTGAGTCATCCACAACCGGATTGACCTTTGCCTGGGAAATTTCCCTTAAGTGCCAAGGTAACAATCCTAAGTGACAGCGGAGTTGATAGCAATAAGTCAAATGTCCTGACACGCAGTGCTGCATAGAAACTGGGGCAAGAATGGAATTGGCCAATGGCTGGGTCCCTTGAAGGGCCAGGATTCTTAATGGATTAAGTGACATTCAGAGCAACTGGGAGATTGTGGGAGAGGAAATCCAGGTATACAGTTCTGTTAGAAATACTGAGACTAAGCCAGTTTTTCTCCCCTGCCAAATTTTCACCTGCTGTCCTATCCGAAGTGTTTGGAATGTGAATGCCTAGATTACTCTCCAAGACATTTCATGTTCTTTTTTTTTGAGGACACATAGATAAGAAGATGTCATAGCAGATTATTAGTATCTTCCTATTGTTGAATCAAACGGAATTCAATAATTTAAGAAACTGAGACTGCAAAGCACTTTTTCTTACTGCTCACAGGCCTGGCTCTCCTTCTGCAGCCCTTCTTAAAGAAGCAAGCACATCATCTCTTCTGGTTGTTGCCTTTAAATGTCCTGAACTTGAGTATGGGACATCCTCTTCCCGGCCCATATAGTTAGGAGATAGGAGTATATGGTGGTTAAGAACATGGGCTATGAAGACAAGCAGACCTTTCAAATGCTTGCTCTGCCATTGTGAGAATTAGGGCTAGTTATGTCATGTCTCGGACCTGGTTTTCCCCATCTGTAAAATGGAGGCCACAAGAGCAAATGCTTTAAAGAACTGTTGTAAGATTCAAATGAACTACATCTATGGAAAGCACCCCTTGCCTGGCAGGGAGAAAGATCTCAAATCAGTAACCTAACTCTCCACCTTAAGGAACTAGAAAGAGAAGAGCAAACTAAACCCAAAGCTAGCAAAAGGAAGGAAATAATAATAAAGATTAAAGCAGAGTAAAGCCCTCAGTAAAAGTTAGTTGTCATTATGGTAGTTATCATTATTAGAATTGGGCTTGGGGATGCTTAACCCCCAAGGCCTCTCCTCAAGATCCCCCAATGAGGCCTGGTAATAATAAGAGGGCACCTTAGACACTGGGCAGAAGTACCCTCGGGGCAGAATCTTTGCAAACCCTCATTGTGGCCCCTTTTCTTTGGCTTTGTGAGTTTGAAGGCCATCTGCCCTGAGCAGGAGCAGAGGCTCTGACAGAAGCAAGCATGTCAGCTCCATGACAGCAGGGATTTTGTTTTATTCATTGCTGTAGGCCTAGCGCCTGGAATGGGTGTGGCACATTGTAGATGCTTAGCCGGTTAAAGATAAAATCAGGGATTCTGATCCACATCAAGAGGACCATGGCAGGGACCAGTGCCTCAAATTCAAGTGTACCATGAGCTTCAAACTAATTAACTAAATTAGTCTGCTGAAGCCCAAGGAAAACCCAAATGATCAATTTTATCCCCTTAGGAAAACTAGTAAAGCAATTCCAACCAGGACTAGTTCTGTAGATTTTCTGAAAATCAACCTTGACAGGATTAAGATATGCAACCAACACAGTCAAGATCCTATCCAGATAATTCCTGGACTGATAGGAGCAAGGATTGTAGTTTGGATGCCAAGCCCAGATCATAACCCAAAGACTCACCTCCATAAGAACTGGATTTCCAAAGACAAGGCTGAAATCAATACCAAGATCAGACTCAAACAAGATTTATAGTTAGCATCAGTAGGGAGATAACACCAGAATTCTGGTTTTGATCAAATAAGCAATTTGAAGTTTCTGTCTGTGTTTGGGGATTGGCAAGGGTGTGTGGCAGCCCAGAGTGTGAACAAAGGCTATGGTTTTGTGTAGGTACTAGAAGTGAAGACAGGGAGGTAGAAGATTCTTTCCTTGACTTGTTTTTTTCGCTTTGAGTTCTTAGTCCTTCAACCATTAAGCAACAAGAGAACACCAATAATTTGGAGGAAAGCACACAAGTTTTAACTTGTTCCTTCCATCCTCCTCCTTGACAGATCCCACCACTGCGCCCACGCCAACCCAGCATCAGCCCACCTCTTATCCCATCTCACTCAATCTCTAAGGACTTTGAAGAAATCTCTGCTGATGATGAGTCATCTAAGAGCCCAAAAAAGAAGGCTTCACCACACAAGATTTTGACATTGAAGAAGGTGAGTGTTAGTCCCATCCTAAGTGGCAGGTTGTGGGCAGGGGGCACAAGTCAGAGACATAATTTCTTCTTGCACTCTCTTTTCTCCTGCTGTAGCTCAATGCTAGGAGCTGCCATCTTGGCTTTTTATGTGCATGGCGGTTTACATTTTTCTGTCCAAATCTATAAACCAAATAATCAGCACTTTAATTTATAAGCAATGGAAGACAGTGTTTCAGAAAAAAATAATAGTTTGCAGATGTTTTCAGTTATTTCAGGAAGAAAACCATAGAGATTTTTATGGAAGTAAAGCCTCTACGGTTTCACATGCCAAAATCTCAAAGATTAGTGCATGTAATATTGTTTGATAAACACATATCCATATGAAAAATCATTTGACACATGAGAGGGCATGTATGTGTATTTCGTACATCTAAGTTTGTCAACCAAATAATATCCATTAACAATTGGAAAATTAGGAGCCAGACCTGATAGTTAAAGTTTGGTGCACTCTGCTTCGGTGGCCCAGGTTCGGTTCCAGGGTGCAGAAGCACACCACCCGTCTGTCAGTAGCTGTGCTATTGTGGCGGCTCAAATAGAAGAACTAGAAGGACTTACAACTCTAATATATAACTATGTAGTGGGGCTTTGGGGAGGGAAAAAAAAGAGAGAGAGGATGATTGGCAACAGATGTCAGCTCAGGGTGAATCTTTCCCAGCAAAAAAAAAATTGGAAAATTAGTAGATTGTGCCCATATCAACACTTCCATTCTCAAACTAATGTGTAGTTAATTTAATTGGTTATTGAATTTAAGAGAGCTTTTGAAGTGAAGTACAGTTTACAGCAATTAACCTTGGGAACTGAAAAGTAAACAGAAACGTAATTTATAACGACAATAATTGGCCAGTCAGCACAAAACTCTGTTTTGATATTAAGAGTTCCTGTGGAGAGAAGCAGCCTTCAGTTAAATATGTCAACAAAAAAACTAGTAGGTTAGGACCAAAGTTAAATCACAAGCTTTGGCAGGTGGCAGGTGGGTGGATGCTCACTGATTTATGGATTTAGGCTATAACTATAGGCATTTTCTGCAAAATACCACTAAATCAGATGAATTGGAACAGTCTGAATTGGTGGAAAGATTGAATTAGATAACATTTTTTTATTGTGGTAAAATAATCATAACATAAAATTTATTGTGTTATAGTATACAATTCAGTGGCATTAAGTACATTCACAATGTTGTACAACCATCACCACTGTCTAGTTCCAGGATAGTTTTGGTTCCCCCAAACATATGCCCCATACCGATTAAGCAGTTACTCATCATTCTTCTCTCCTTCAGCCCCTGGCAACCACTAATATGCTTTCTATCTCTGGATTTGCCTATTCTAGATACTTCATATAAATGTAATCATACAATATGTGGCCTTTTATGTCTGGCCTCTTTCACATAGCATGATGTTGTTGCGTCTCATCCATGTTGTAGCATGAATCAGTATGTCAATCTGTTTTATGGCTGAATAATACTCCATTGTATGGATGTACCGTGTTTTGTTTAGCTATTCATCCATTGATGGACATTTGGGTCCTATCCACCTATTGGATGTTGTGAATAGTGCTGCTATGAACATTCATGTACAAGTTTTTGTTTGAACACTTGTTTTCAATTCTTTTGGGTATATCCATAGGAGTGGAATTGCTAGGTCACATGGTAATTCTATGTTTAACTTCTTGAGGAACCATCAAACTGTTTTCCCCAGCAGCTACACCACTTTATATTCCTATCAGCTATGTATGAGGGTTCCAGTATCTTCACAACCTGGCCAACACTTGTTATTTTCCTTTTTGTAAATATAATCCTTCTTGTGAGGGTGAAGTGGTATCTCATTGTGGTTTTGATTTGCATTTCTCTAGTGACTAATGATGTTAAGAATCTTTTTGGGGCTGGCCCCATGGCTTAGCGGTTAAATGCGCGCGCTCCACTACTGGCAGCCCAGGTTCAGATCCCTGGCACGCACTGACGCACCGCTTGTCTGGCCATGTTGAGGCGGCATCCCACGTACAGCAACTAGCAGGATGTGCAACTACAACATACAACTATCTACCGGGGCTTTGGAGAGAAAAAGAGAAAAAAAGGAGGAGGATTGGCAATAGATGTTAGCTCAGGGCCAGTCTTCCTCAGCAAAAAGAGGAGGATTGGCATGGATGTTAGCTCAGTCCTGATCTTCCTCAAAAAAAAAAAAAAATCTTTTCATGTGCTTATTGGCCATTTGCATATCTTCTTTGGTGAAATGTCTATTCAAGACCTTTGCCCATTTTTAAATTTAAATTGGAATTTTCATTTTTTTGTTGTTGAGTTGTAAGAGTTCTTTATATATTCTGGATAGTAGACCCCTTATCAGCTATATGATTTGTAGATATTTTCCCCCATTCTATGAGTTGTCTTTTAATTCTATCAAGAGAACAAAATTTTAAAAATTTTGATGAAATACAACTTATTGATTTTTTTTTCTTTCAGTACTTGTGCTTTTGGTGTCATATCTAAGAATCCAGTGTCAAATCTAAGATCACGAAGATCTACCCCTATGTTTTCTTCTGAGTTTTAGCTCCTGTATTTAAGTGTTTGATCCATTTTGTGTTAATTTTTATATATGGTGTGAGATAAGGTTCTAACTTCATTCTTTTGCACGTGGCTATCCAATTGTCCCAGCACCATTTGTTGAAGAAACTGTTCTTTCTTCCACTGAATGGTCTTGGCACCCTTGTTGCAAGTCAATTAAGCATAGATGAATTGGTTTATTTCTGGATTCTCAATTCTATTCCATTGATCTATATGTCTATTCTTATGCCAGTATTACACTCTTCTGATTACTGTAGCTTTGTAATAAGGTTTGAAATCAGGAAGTGTGAGTCCTCCAATTTTCTTCTTTTTCAAGATTGTTTAGGCTATTTGGGGTCCCTGGCAATTCCATATGAATTTTACAATCAGTTTTTCCATATCTTCAAAAAGGCACATTGGGATTTTGATAGGAATTGCATTGAATTTGTAGATCACCACCTTAATATTGTCTTCCAATCCATGAATACAGGATGTCTTTCCATTTATTTAGGTCTTTCATTTCTTTCAGCAATGTTTTGTAGTTTACAGTGTTCAAGTCTTGCATCTCCTTGGTTAAATTTATTTCTAAGTATTTTATTCTTTTAGATGCTATTGTAAGTGGAAGTGTTTTCTTAATTACATTTTTGGATTGTTCATTCCCGGTGTATAGAAATACAACTGATTTTTCTGTGTTGATCTTTTCTCTTTCAGCTTTGATTAATTCATTTATTAGGTCTAATAGATTTATGGGAATTCTTTAGGATTTTCTTTTTTTATTTGTTAATTTTTAATTTCTTTTCTTCATATTATGTCTTTTCTATTGATTTCTCTATGCTAATTCACTTAGTATTTTTTTCTGCTTTCATGAGTATGCAAAGTCTGTCTGAGAATTTTTTCCCCAGACATTGTAATTTTCAGTTCTGGAAATTTCTGTTTGGTTCCTTTTTTTTTATAGTTTCCATTTCTCTTTGAAATTCCCCATCTGATCATTCATCATAACTATATTGACTGTAACCCTATCTATATATAGAATTTTCTATATATAAGATCATGTCATTTGCAAACAGAGAGAGTTTTATTTTTTTCTTTCCAATTTGTATGCATCTTGTTTCTTTTCTTTGCCTAATTGCTCTGGCTAGAACTTCCAGTAGAATGTTGAATAAAAGTGGTGCAAGCAGACATCCTTGTCTTGTTCCTGATCTTAGGGGGAAAGCTTTCAGTCTTTCACCATTAAGTATGATGTTAGCTATTGGTTTTTCATATATGCATTCTATCCCTAGTTGGTTAGGCTTTTTTTTTTAGCATGAAAGGGTATTGGATTTTGTCAAATGCTTTTTCTATATCAATTGGGATGATCATGTTATTTTTTTCCTGCATTCTATTAATGTGGTATATTACACTGAGTGATTTTCATATGTTGGACCTCCTTGCAATCGGGGATAAATCTCAATTGGTCATGATGTATAATTGCCTTAATATGCTGTTGCATTTGGTTTGCTAGTATTTTTACATGTGTATTTATGAGGGATATAGGTCCATAGCACTCTTTTTTTGTGATGCCTTTATCTGGCTTTGGAATCATGATAATGCTGGTCTCATAGAATTAGAAAGTGTTCCCACTTCTTTTTTTTTTTTTTTTTTGAAAAATTTGTGAAGGATTGGTGTTAATTCTTCTTTAAGAGTTTGGTATAATTCGCTGGTGAAGTCATCTGGTCCTGGTCTTTTCTTTCTTGAGAGGTTTTGATTACTGATTCAATCTCATTACTTGTTATAGGTCTATTCAGATTTTCTATTTCTTCTTGAATCAATTTTGGTAATTTGGGTGTGTCTAGGAATTTATCCATTTCATCTAAGTTATCTAATTTGTTGACATATAATTATTCATAGCAGTATCCTATAATCCTTTTTATTTCTGGAAGGTCAGTAGTAATTTTCCCCTTTCACTTACGATTTTAGTAATTTGTGTCTTCTCTCTTTTTTTCTTAGTCAATCTAACTAAAGATTTGTCAATTTTGTTTTACTGTTCATAAAACCAACTTTTGGTTTTATTGAGTTTTCTCTATTGTTTTTCTATTCTGTATTTCATTATCTCTGTTTTAATCTTTATTATGTCCTTCCTTTTGCTAGCTTTAGGTTTAGTTCACTCTTCTCTTTCTAGTTCCGTAAGGTGAAGAGTTAGGTTATTGATTTGAGATCGATCTTCTTTTTTAACATAGGCATATACAGCTATAAATTTTTGAGGACTGCTTTTGCTGTATCACATAAGTTTTGTTATGTTGTGTTTTAGTTTTCATTCATGCCAAAGTATTTTCTAACTTTCATTTTGATTTCTTTTTTGGTCCATGGGTTGCTTAAGGGTGTGTTAATTTTTACCTATTTGTGAATTTTCCAGTTTTCCTTCTGTTATTGGTTTCTAGTTTCATTCCATTGTGGTTAGAGAAGATACTTTGTACGATTTCAGTCTTTTTAAATTTATTAAGACTTACTTTGTGGCCTAACATATGGTCTATCCAGGAGAATGTTCCATACATACTTCAGAAGAATATGTATTATGCACTTGTTCAATGGAATGTTCTGTATATATCTGTTAGGTTCACTTTGTTTATAGTATTGTTTCAAGTCCTCTATTTCCATATTAATCTTCTGTCTAGTTGTTTATTCATTATTGAAAGTGGGATGCTGAAGTCTCTAACTATTATTGTAGAACTGTCTATTTCTCCCTTTGATTCTGTCAATTTTTGCTTCATGTATTTGGGCGTGGGTCTTTTGTTTGGTGTGTATATGTTTATGATTGTTCTGTCTTCCTGATCGATTGACCCTTTTATCAATGTGTAATGTCCATCTTTGTCTCCTATAACAATTTTGACTTAAAGTCTATTTTGTTTGATGTTAGTATAACTTCAGCTCTCTTTTGGTTGCTATTTGCTTGGAATATCTTTTATCATCCTTTCATTTTCAACCTATTTGTGTCTTTGGATCTAAAGTGAATCTCTTGTAGACAGCACATAGATGGATCATGTGTTTTAAATCCATCTTGCCAATTTCTGCCTTTTGATTGGAGAGTTTAATTCATTTACATTCTTAGTAATTACTAATAAGGAAAGACTTACTTCTGCCATTCTGCTCTTTGTTTCCCTATATATCTTATATCTTTTTTGTTCCTCAGTTCCTCCATTACTACCTTCTTTTGGATTTAGTTGATTTTCTTTTTTTTTGGTGAAGAAGATTGGCCCTGAGCTAACATCTGTTGCCAATCTTCCTCTTTTTGCTTGAGGAAGATTGTCCCTGAGCTAACATCAGTGCCAATTTTCCTCTATTTTGTATGTGTAACGCCGCCACAGCATGGCTTGATGAGTGGTACATATGTCCGCACCCGGGATCCAAACCCTCGAACCCTGGGCTGCCAAAGCAGAGCACATGATCTTAACCATTACACAACCAGGCAGCCCCGTAATTGTTTGTTTTTTTTTTTCTTAGTGTACCATTTTCATTCCCTTCTCATTTCCTTCTCTATATATTTTAAAATTATTTTCTTAGCAGTTACCTTGGGGATTACAATTAAGAAAATTAGATAACATTTTAAGACGTAGTTTTCTCTTTCTATTAATTTGAATAGGCTAACTATGTATTTTATAGGTTAATGAATAGAGTTAAATTATTTATAGTCAACATTTCCAAGCATCAGTCTAAATATTTGTCCTGTTTGAATGTAATAAACTCTCTATTAGTAAATTCAAGAATTGAGTCAGGTCGCTGTAGGTTAAATGTTGGGCTGGCAGGCAGAAATTCTAGTCTTTGGTGGTGAAGTCAAACCCCTACCACTCCCAAGCATGAGATTTTCTTGGCTATTTCTGCCATGCTTCCTGATTTATTAGTTCACTGTGGTGAACACGGGGGGGGGGGGGGCAGGTGGCAGCAACAGCAGCAATAGCAGCAGCAGCATCCCAAGAAGCAACTGTAATCATCATCCAAGCCAGATGTGCTGGCGTGGATGCTTCTCTGAGCTTCTCATAAATTATGACCCCCAACTCTTATATCCCCAAAGGCCTCCCCACAAACCCAGCTCCTACTGCCTTCTCACTGAGCATCAACTAGGGAGCTAGGCAGAAAACCAAATCATCCAAACAGAAAAGTCAGCAGACACACAGATCAGTGGAACAGAATTGAGAGCCCAGAAATACACCCACACATCTATGGACAGCTAATTTTCGACAAAGGAGCCAAGAACATACAGTGGAGAAAGGAAAGTCTCTTCAATAAATGGTGTTGGGAAAACTGGACAGCCACATGCAAAAGAATGAAAATAGACCCTTACCTTACACCATACACAAAAATTAACTCAAAATGGATTAAAGACTTGAATGTAAGATCTGAAACCATAAAACTCCTAGAAGAAAACATGGGCAGTACGCTCTTCAACATCAGTCTTAGCAGTATCTTTTTGAATACTGTGTCTCCCCAGGCAAAGGAAACAAAAGAAAAAATAAACAAATGAGACTAAGGAAACCATCATCAAAAGGAAACAAAAAGACAACCTAACAATTGGGAGAAGATATTTGCAAATCATATATCCAATAAGGGGTCACAAAAAGATGACTAAAACTTTATCCTCTCAGAGGAGTCTTTCCAAGTTTGCTGTTTTATTCTTTCTTCTCTAAGCTGCTGCCTCCTACTGGTGGCAGGGGGAAACACATGTTATCTCTCAAAGACCCAGTAGACCTTTTACCCTAGGCTTATTTTCTCCTCCAAATCCCCTGGGACAGAATAGGATGGACTGCCTTAAGCCCTTGCTGTCTCAGCCTATTTCTTCCACATTTCCTTGGGTGAAGAGTTGGGTGCTCTTTCCCTTTCAGTTCTAGTTAGCAAAGCTTGCTGTTTCTTCCCTGAGTGATCTTCCTCTTTGGGTCTCATAGCCCTCTGACCCAGTTCAGTGGCTTGCATTCTTTGAGTATAGATGAGACAGGCAGTGAGGATGAACAGGTATCTCTGTGTGGTGTATGTGACATAATGAGCCACTGTGACTCTCTGCTTGACCTCAGCTTTCACCACACAGAGACAAAAGCCCAAGGCTCACCCAGCAGTCTGACTTAGCAGAACCTGACTAATCCACCCCCCCATACACTCCTCCCTACCATCTCTAGCCCACCCTCTGACCAGGGGATTCTCCTATTTAGCACTTCCCTGAGCCCTGCCACTTTCCCAACCTGGTTCATCTTCATCTGTATTCCCTAATGAGTCTGTAGAATATTTTTCTTCAATACTGCTTTTCATGGTAAAAAATAATTGTGTGGAAAAGAAGTCATGCATATACAACTCAATCAGTTTTCACACTTGAGAGAGGGGTCTATCTATTAGTGGTTAAAGTTTGAGCTGATTAAACACCTGGGCTTTAGTTCCATTGCAGGATAAATGTTGCTATTTAACATGGTGGGGGTTAAGTTGCTGCCAGTTATTCCATTGTATTGGCTAATGAAGAGTTAATTTAGATTGCTGCAAGGTTGCCTCCTTATCATGTCTCTTGCTTTACCCTTGATGGCCTACTTCATAATTCACCATTATTATTTACAAATAGGTCTCTGAAACTCAGATCAGTATTTTTTTTAATTCTCTGATACATCAAAGGAAAACATTATGCCCCCTCTCCATTGTTGCATAGAAATTTGTAGCTTACAAAATGATTTTGCATATATAGGTGCATTTGATTCTCTCAATAACTCTGTAAGGTAGATAGAGAAAATACTATTATTCCCCTTTTAGATGAAAAACAGTGAGGTTCAGAGAGGTGAAATGACTTGGCCAAGACCACAGAGCCAATTAGAGAGAGAGCTGGGACTCAAACCCAGGATTCCTGCCCAAATCTATAGCACTTTCCGCCAAACCACATGGACTCCAGCAGCTCTCTTTGTGCAATCGACACCCAGCAACAGCAACGGCGGCTAACACAGTGAGACTTTCTTATGTGAAAGGCACTTCCCTTGTATCATTTCATTTCATCTTTACCACAGCACACTTAAGTGTATATTATTGTTATCCCTTTTTCAGAAACATAGAAACTGAGGCTCAAAGAGGTTAGGTAACTTGTCCCAGGTCAAACAGCCAATAAATGGCATGGCTAGGACCTCAAATTCAGGTCTATTCAAATCCAAAGTTTATGTTCTTATTCTCTATACTAGTTAAGAAATTGAAGAGATTGTGATAGGAGGCAAGCAGCAGGGAATATGTGAAATTCCACCTCCTAGAACTTTCAAGTTGGCAAAATGGTTGCCACAATAGCTTTTATGAGGCAAAGATTCTGAGTGAAGCAGCAGCTGCACAGGAATTCTCAGGAATGGGCACATAAGCCACTTTGACACACTCGGGAAATTAAAATCCTAACAGCCAATATCGGGTCTCGTGTCCCATGCCAGTACATCTTGTGGAGAAGCCTCCCACCGAGAACCGCTTTTCCCACAAAGAGCTGCTGCTTCTTCTGGAGATGTTCCAAAGACTACGTGCCTCTCGAGCTGTGGGCTGAATGGCTCGCACAGAACCCAGCTCCCCAGCATCCTAGTGTCAACCCCCCCAGACAGTTTCAGAGTGAGCTTTTCCCCAGGGTGATAGCTTTTTGGGCCAAATGTTTAATGAAATCTGGGCCTAAATAGCCACCGGGTAATGCCCTTATATAAGAAATAACAATCAGCATTCTCCTTTGTTCCAAGAAGCAGCCAAACTGCTCTCTATCCCCACTCAAGTGTTTCTTATCAACAGTTAAAGGAAAAGGGGACAACTCGAGCATCATACAACAGACAAAGAAACCATCAAAAAGAAGACCAAAAGCGTGCAATGTTAACTGAACTATTTTGCACTGGGTCTAGAAACTTGACAGAAGGGGAAAAAGGAACCAAAATGTGTCTTAATTTTCCCAAGAGCAGCCCTTACCCCAACTTAACAGCAAAGGAGTGTCCAGCAGCCCTGCCAACTAGTGCTGAAGGATCCCTTCCCCTGGCCCAAAGCCTGACCCAGGTTCCTTCCTCAGGAAGATTCTGGGTTAGTAGACACCAGGCTTGATACATCTCCCAGATCTTGGGACAAAAGGAGCTCATTTAACTCTAGCTGTTAATCAGAAGCTGTCCTCGCTAACCTCCCTCTAAAACACAGAGGAAATGAAGACATCTGACATTGGGTACAGAGAGGGTCTGTTGGCTCTCAGAGTGCGGGGAGGAGGGGTGTGGAAGGAAAAGTAGAGAAAGGAAGCCCCATTTCCTTCGCTCGCTTTTCTTTCATAAACCTTCCCGAAAGGGATTAGGTTTGCTTTTTCTGGGTAGCTCATAAAATTCTGCGGTTGGCTCCTGTGGTAACTTTTCTAGGTTTCTCCTAACCAATAAGACTGAGGGAAAAGATAGGGCCTAAGAAGAAGCCTCACTTCCCAGAAGGAATCCAGATATTGCTGGCTCCTGTTCTAAGGCAACTGATGGGGCTATTTAGGAACTTGCTGTGCTTCTGTTTGAAGATGGGAGGCTTTCTCTACATGCCAGAGGATTGGGCAGTAGTTTGCAACCCTGGCCCCCAGAAGACTCACTTGGGGAGCCTGTTAAGCTATTTTAAGGCCCCTCCCCTGATAGTCTTACTCATCAGGTCTTGATATGTCCTTAAAATGTGCTTCTTCTACACTCACTCCAGGTGATTCTGATGCTGGGGGGTTCCCAGACCATACTTTGAGAAACACTGCCCAGAGTTCCAGAGAGTTTGAATAGTTTATTAAATGAATAGTTTATTTAATTCACTAGTGATTTTAAGGAAAGTTATAAAATATACACATACTCTATACCCATACAACATACTCTAAACCCAAAAATAGAGATTCTCCTGGGGCTGTTTTGAATCACATGCCCGAGCTGGAGCACAATAATCAGGTGGGCATAATACTTGATGGCTTTGCTCTCTCATTTTTAGCCCAGGGTTGAGGATAGCTGTGGGTCTGTGTTTAGATCTAATGCCTATAGATTCCTTAATGAGAGTCAATGAAGCACAGGGAGACTAGTGGCTATTATTAAGTTTGATGGACTCTTGGCACAGGCTGTGATTGGAAACAGTAAGCTCTCTCCTGTGCACAATCTAGAAATTGCCAGAATTTTTCTGAGCCTGATTTCTCTGTTATGCTATAGAATGAGTTTCACTAAACAGTGCTTTTGTCTATAGTGTTAATACCATAAAGTTTGGGATGCCAACTGAATTGAAAATGTTTATTAAATGCATGTTTACTTGCTGTCTAGGCATCATAAGTTAGTTTTCATGCAAAGCAAGTTGCATGGTGTCCTTTTAGGGTTTCCAGACTCACAGACCTCCTTGATTTTTTCCATTTACCTTTGGCTAGAGCTAGTGAGGTCTCAGGAAGAATAACTAAAATGTTAGAGAACAGAGGAGCTTTCTCTGATGACTTCTCAAAAAGGTAACAGCTGGTGGAAGCTTTTAACATAATTAGTTCACCATTTAAAGAAACACTTAGTGAGCAACTACTATGTACCAAGGACAATTTTAGGTGTTAGAGATACAGTATTAAATAAAACGGATGAAAAACCCTTCTTCATGGAGTTTATCTTTGTAGCGGAGGATATGGACAATAAACAAGATAAATAAGCAAAATATACAGTATGTTAGACAGTGATCAAAGTGCCAAGGAGAAAAAAATAACACAGGGAAGAGGATTATGAAGTGTCAGGGTGGAGGGCAAAAATTTTAAATAGGTTGGCCAGGGAAGGTGTCACTGAGAAAGTAGCTTTTGTATCAAGACCTGAAGGAAGTGAGGGAGCTAGCCACATGGACATAGGGAAGAGCATTCCTAGCAGAGGGAAGAGCAAGTGCAAATGCCCTGAGGGAAGAGCATGCATGGAATGTTTGAGGAACAGCAAACCAGCAGTGTGTCTAGAGCAGAAAGTAGTAAGAGACATGGTCAGGGAGGAAATGGGGAGATAGATCACATGAGGTTAGTGGGAACATAAGTGTTGTCATCCAGTTCCAGAAGACCAGAACTATAAGACCACTCTGAAGCATGAAAAAATTTCAGAACAATAAAACGAGAGACATTACTTGGTACACTGAGTATTAAATTCATAATTCCAATTGATAACATAAGCCAAGTATACAGTATCAGTAAGAGGTGATAAATAAATTCATGGGTGACAGTTGCATAAAGAAGTTAGGAAAGGCTTGGGACCACTCCTAATTTTGTGTGATTGACCCCACAAAAGATAACTGTAGTATTCCTCCCCCGTTTCCTAAAATTAAAAACAGAATGATGAGCTGGATGTATCGTCAGCTTCACCCATTAGCATTGGAATCACAGGCCATAAAAGCACCATATTTGGAACCAAGATAGTAGCTAAGGTTATCACTGGATCAACCAACAATGGAGGTGGGGAAATGTGAAGGGTTGTGAGAGCTGCAAATACCAAAGGGGTCCCTGGCACTGTGTAAAGCTAGTTTGAAAAGAATGAATGAGTACCCAAAAATGTAAATTTTGTCCCCCTGCTAAACTACATCATTTTCCACTGGTGTCCAGGAAAGAGATGGCTCATCACTTGGCCTTCAAAGGGGCTTCTGCTAATACAAATATCTAGAGCTTCCTAGGAATGAGAGGCGCTCTGCAATCTCTCTTTGAGGTGTGGAAAATGCTATGTCAAGAAGCCCAGAAAAGAGTATTTTGAAGCTCTTACAGAGAAACCCAACTAGGAGCCCCAGGATCAGATAGTTTGAAGAGGTGGAGGCCAGTCATAATGAGGACAAGGTGACAGGCTCCATCCCTACCCCACTGGGGGTGGGAACACTCAGTTCCTCAGGGTGCTGCCATCAGCCTTGCACCCATGAACAGTAAATATAAGGAAAGATAGTGTGCTGTCCATGCAAACACAGCTTACAGACAAGCCCTCTTCCAACCTGATTTTATTCCCTCCACCAAGCCCTTCTATGGAGAAACCAAAGCCCTGTTGGGTTTTACTGACACAGATTGTGCCTCTCACCCCAGTTAGCCCCTCCTATTAATAAAAGGCAGTACAGGACAAGAGAACATGCAAACTGACCTTGTAAACTCCATTAAATGGCTGGGTTTCTATCCTGTGGTCAAAGGGGAGCTTTCTAAGCAGGGGAGCAGCCCAAACTTCTTGTTTCTTGTTTTTACCTGCAAGGGAACAAGCAGAAAGTGTGCACCTTGCCTCCAATGAGCCTATTGACCAGAAGTATCAATATTGCTGTAGGAAAAAGGGACAGTAGTTCATGAAGGATTTCTTCTTTAGGAATTCTTCAGTGAGAGGAATTTCCAACCTTTGAGACCAGTGACAGCAAACAGAGTTGACTCTTTTCTTTTCTCCCACTCTCTCCAGAGCTCCTTTGAGCCCTCATCTGGACCTGTTCTCTCACAGTCTTTCACCACGTTTGCCGTGCTTGCCTCTCCCAGCAGCACTCAGCTGCCTCTTGGTTTCAGCACCCCAGCCACCACCCAGGGCTGTTTGGATTCTTCAGCTGCTCGACACAAGATGGCTTTAAACCCCCGGAAACTAAAGAAGAAGGACCTTCAAGTGGCTGTAAGTCCTTCAAGAGGCCTGGGAATAAACTCCTATACAATAAAAGATGAGTTCCAACCTTTGCAAACTGCTCCTAGGGAAGTGGTATGCTTTGGGGGATACATACTCTGAGCAGGGATGGTAAAGTCAAGGGCACTGTCTCAGGCTTGACACCCCCGGAGAGGTGAGCAAACTTGTATCTAGTGGATGGGACGCCCCATCCATGTGGAACTTACATAAAAGGCACTGAAGAAAGCAGAAACAGTGACCTAAACCCCGAGAAACTGCTTATTGGCTTAGCATCTGGGAATTCACTCAGCCCTCTTTGTAGAAGATATTAAACTATAGTCCAGATCAGGATTCTTTTAATTATTAATCAGATAACACCCATGAGTTACAAATTGCAGCACTATTCCACTCATTTGGAGGTCAGGCTTCCAGCAACTCTAAGCATTCAGAACTCAGATATTAACCTCTCCAAAGATCTCTTGGTGTCACATAGATGTCACAAAGTCCTGTCACATGACTTTCTAGCAGTCAGAGCTACACTTAGGCAAGCCAATTTTGTTAAAAACATGGTCACAGATCAAACTCATAGATCTGACAACAAGGAAAAGTGACAGTTGATGGCAGAGAGAGATGACAGAAATGACCTGGGGCCATTTAGTACAGGGATCAAGAACCTTGCCCACCTCAATAAGTCCCTCAGGGCCACACTGTGTCATAGTCCAGTGCAATAGATCATGTTCATTATTTGTGCGAGTCATCAAGCAAAGTTGAACTATATTCCCTGATCTCTGTTTAGGAAGATAGGGAAGTAATGCCTTTGGAAAAGATTTTTACTAAAAGCTAAGAGTTAAAAGATGTTAGTGTTTAAAAGGATATGTCAATTAGCTGGAGGATTCACTTTGGTCAAACACCCAATTCCTCAGTGACTCTAGGCTATAAGTAAAGGGCTATAAATCAGAGCTGTAAGAGACTAAAAGATTTTGTAGTTACAAATATTTCACAGGGAAGGACATTCAAGTACAAACAGTTTCCCAAGATCAAACACCCTTGTGGTGGCAGAGCTGGGGTCAGAGCCCAGTCTTCTTACTTCCAGCCCAGTACTCTTTTCACCCCACCATGTCACCCCTAGCTTAGACATCTCAATTTAGCTTTAGAAGAAGAAGAAGTACAAGTTGAATGAACAGTTGGCAGGCCCTGAGAGGATCTCTTTAGTTTGGTGTCAAGCAGAGGGTGACCAATTACTATGTGCTAAACCCTATACATGCATTATCACCTAGACACTTCACCACAAACCTGGGAGATGGGGAATGTTGGCTAAGGGAAACTTAGTGTGACCCTTCTAACTTCTTCCTTCTGCATAGCCTAATTGAAGAAAGGCCTGGGCAGCACTCTCTAGAAGGCTGTGACATCTACTTCCTTGTGACTTTCTCCCTGACACATGGATGAATGTAAGAGTCCAGGATCATTTGTGACACAGAGGCTGCTGCCATTTGCTCCCTGCTTTGGAATTTCTTAGGTCTCAAGTCCCACGGGAGGTTTCTCATTATCCCTAATTTGTAGATGTGGACACAGAGATTTAGAGACTAACATGCTCAAGTCACACAGAGAGTAAATGATGGAGCAGATATTTGAACCCAGGTCTATCTGACCTCATCACTCAAAAGTAAATGATTTTGAGCTGAGTCTGTTTGCACAGGCACTTTGAGTGGGAGAATAAAGAGTCGAACATTTGTCTCTAGATGCATGTCATAAGGGCTTACACTAAGCAAATTCCAGACACTGTTCAGTGCAGTGCTACTCCGACATTCCCAAAGCTGCACTGTAATTATCTGAAAACCTTGTTTATACTAAACCAATTTCAACCCCTTCAGTGTAAGGGCTGAATGCTTCATCTTTTTCTCTCTTCTTTCCAAAGAAAACCCCAATCCTCTTTCTTCTTTTGAGCTGGAAAGGCATAATTCATGCTGTCACTAAATTCCCAGAAAAGAAGCCAAACAGGATTTGATTTTGGCTCCCAGATCTGGTGAAGCAAATTTGGGAATTCCAGTGTTGCCAAGAGTATGATTGTTGTCAGGCCCAACAACCCCATTTTCAGATTTATGGCCTTGCAGTGTGGTTCAGTGGTTTCCAGGGTGTTTTAGAGAGTTCCCTGCAGCATATCATTCAGAGACCAGAAACTTCCAATCGAGGCGAACTACTTCCAATAGGTAAAATGATCACCAGGTGATGGATGCCACTGGAAATAATTTCCATCGTTAATGGTATTGTTATGTTCCCAACAGAGCCATTTCGATATCAAGGACTTTTTTCTCCCGATGTTTTTTTTTTTTGGCAACCATGCAGGGATGGATGGAGAACACTTCAGTCTGATTCAAGCTCTTTCTTTCTCTCTTTTAGGTGAAACCAAAGCAGGATGAGCCAAGCCTTCTACTGGTTTTTGAAGAAGAGAAGAGTACAAACAAACCAAAAGAAGCTGACCAAAAGAAGCCAAAAGATGACAGTGCAGGTTGGCACATCTTCACCCTCCCCCAGAAACATGTACTACGAGCTTAATTGCACAGTGACAGGAGCTGTATAATGAGAATTACCCAGGCCTGCTGTCCTTGGTCCTCAGAGAGCTTTCAATCTAAGATACATATTAATGTGGTCCAAGTTTCTCCATCTAAACTGCCTAATTAATACAATTGCCACTTGTGTGGGATTTAGGTAAAGGGTCATACCTGGATCCCTATTTTATCTAAATGAATTTCCAACCAGAAAGGTGTTTTGTGTTGATTTGTTTGTAAGTTTGTTTAATCCTCTCCAAGTCTAACGTGCATGCTGAGTTCCTCAGTGAGCCCAGACATCTGAGGCAGCCAATGATTTCCTTTCCGCCTTCCCCTCAGCAATAATAACAGAATTGGCCCCAAACTAGTTTCTTAAAGTTGCCTTTCTCTTCCAGTAGAGGGGAAAGGTCTTGTGTTAACAGTGAGACCAGTTCCCATATCCATGAGCAAAGAGGGCTTGGGCAGCTGCAGACAGATGTCCTTGGCAGCCAACACCTATCAAATCCCCGAACAATAAATACCACTGGAGTGAAAATCTCTCTGTGTGTTTGTGTGTGTGTATATATGGGTGTTGGCTCCAGCTGATGGCAAGCGAATTTCAAGCAATACTTGATAAAACAAAATTCCAGTTCCCACAGATCAAGTCAAACAGTTATTTCATATTTTTACCACAAAGGATTTCACTTGTGGGTTCAAAGACAGCATATCCCTAAACACATTTTCCCATGAAAACTAACGAAACCACGAAACTGTTCTGCAAAAAAAAAAAAAGAAAGAAAGAAAGAAAAAGAAAAAGAAATTAAATGAGTAATCTCTTTTAATTTCTTTTTACCTTTTTACATATTTATTTTTAATAGTTGTCCCTTTTATACACAGAGGATAGAACTGATTCAGTGTCCATGGGGGCAGATACTTTGATTGCTTTTCCATATAATGGGAGTGGTTTGGAGTGCAGCCAGCTATGCTCAGTGCTGTATGCTGGATGTGAAACCACTAGATGGAGCTAGGGCTACAGTGGGGAGGGAGGGAAGATGAGGGAGGGAAGGCAGTGCGGGCCCTCCCACCTGGGGATCAAACTGAGTTTCTCAGTAAAAGTACTAGAGAGGAGACGAGCAATCTGTATAACTGCTGCTTTGTGCTTGACCTGAAGCCTATGGACTGATGCAATTGTTAAGGCTTTCCAAGAATTGCTTTGCATGTATATTACATTGGATTATTTTAATACAAGAGAATAGAAGGCAGAAGAAAAGGGGGCCATAATCTTACCTCCCAGATAACCCCTGTTGACACCTTTCTAAAAAATAAAACAATAGCTTCACATGATGTGAAAATTAAGTAGAATTAAGTAGAAAATATAAATACTAATTAGAAAGTAAAATTTCCCTGCGTCCTGCCCCAGTCAGTTTCCTAAAAGGTAATTGTTGTTACAAGTTCAAAAATTGCCTTTTGATGTGTCTCACACCTAATGGTGGACCAGACTAACGGTGATGAGCCAACCTTGGAATCACTTCATAAAACTGGGATTTCACTTTGATTTAAAAATTTCCAACTGCGGAAGGCTAATAGTGACCAAGTTGTTCTCTATCTTCTGAATAGCTAGCTACTTCTTCATACTAGGGAATTCAATAGCAAACAAGTACCCGTTGGGGCAGGGCAGAGTATTCTTATTTTACACATATTTTTCCTTGCCTTGTTTCTATTTGGTACAGGTCCCTCAAGCCAGGAACAGAGAAACAAAACTGAGATTTATGAGAAGGAGACAGCAGATCAGGCTGCAAACACAGATGCTGCTGAGAGTCAGGGCTGCCCATTGTCAGCAGTGTATAGAGGACAACATGTAAGAAAAGGGTCAAGTGCTTCAGTAATGAGTGAGTGTGGTCCCAGAGGAAGAAGCTTGAAACAATCCAGTCATGGGCTTGGCCTAGATGATAGAGCTGGATCCCCAGCTGATGATAACACTGCCAGGGAATGCCCTCCCTGGCACCTGTCCTTGGAGAAGCTAGTTGTGGAGCAGCCCATAACTCCACAAGCGGAAACCACAACTTTTCAGGAGTTGCTTTCAGATAAAGATGACATGGGAAGGAGAAATGCCAGTATAGATTTTGAAGCCAGCAAAGCATCAGCATCACAACCCATACCTGAAGACATGGAAGAGTCCATAGTTAGTGGTCCATCACCATACCATGAAGATGGGGCCTCGGGAGCTAAGAAGACAGAAGCCAGAGCTTCTCTTTTACCAGTGGTGGAAAGCCTTTCTACAACTGAAGATGTCCTTTTCTCAGTGGCAGTGAAGGATCGAGTATTTATGGATCCTTCTCATATTCAGTCAGAAGAGGAGGAAGCTTCCAGCTTTGACTTGCAAAGCATCCAATTTAAAATGGAGTCAGCTCAAGATATCCCAACTATCTGCAAAGAAAAACCTCCTAGAAATGTTCTCCAGGCCTTCACAGCAAGCATTTGGGGTATGGCAAGTGCTTTGGCAGAGGGAGGCATTTCTGTAGAGAGGCTGCCTCCCAGAAGTCTTTCCCAGTCCTTGGGGAAGCCCAAAGCTGAAGAAGTCTCCTCAGAGAGCACTTCAGAGGCGGGGAGTGGTTCTGAGCAGCAGCTGGCTCCCAGATACTCTTTCCAGTCCTTAGGGAAGCCCGAAGATGAACAAGAAGGCTTTGCAGCATCAGAAGGTCCAGCTGTAGAACTGAGCAGTTCTGAGCAGCAGCAGCTGCTTCCTAGATATTCTTCCCAGTCTTTGGGGAAGCCCGAAGCTGAAGAAGTCTCCTCGGATTCAGAGAGTGCTTCAGAGGAGAGGAGTGGTTCTGAACAGCAGCTGGATCCCAGACACTCTTTGCATTTCTTGGAGAAGCCCGAAAACAGCCAAGAAGTCTTCACAGAATCAAAAAGTTTTGTTGTGGAATTGAGCGGTTCTAATGAGCAGCTGGCTCCCAGATGCGCTTCCCGGGCTTTGAGGGAGCCTGGAGAAGTCTCCACAGAGTCAAATAGTTATGTTGAAAAGGACAATAGTGCTGAGGATTGGGGCAGCTCTGAGGAAGATCTGCCTCCCAGACACCCTTCCCAGGCCTTGGGGAAGCCCAAAGACCAACAAGAAGTCTCCTCAGTTGCAAAGAACACACCTGAGGAGTGGAATGTTTCTGTGACGCAGATTCCTCCCAGACACCCTTCTCGGCGCTTTGTGAGGCCGATTGTTCAGCAGCAGGTCTCCTCAGGTTCAATGAGTGCTTCTGTAGAATGGAGCGGTTCTGTGGAACCGATGCCTCCCAGGCACCCTTTCCAGCCCTGGGTGAGCCCTAAATTTGAGCAACAAGCAAGTCTAGAGAGCATTGCTGTTGAGTGGGGCATTTCTACGGAGCCGCTGCCTCCCAGAATGCCTTCTAAGCACCTGATGAGGCCTAAAGTTGAGCAACCCGTCTCCTCAAATCCAGAAATTGCTGCTATTGAAGGGGTCAATTCTATGGACCTGCTGCCTCCAAGGCATCATTCTCAGCCCCCGATTAAACCAATAGCCAAGCAAGAAATCTCTGCAGGTCCAGAGAGCACAGCTGTTGAGGAGAGCATTTCTATGGAGCCACTGCCTCCCACAATGCCTTCTCAGCCCCTGATGAAACCAGTAGTCAACCAACCAATCTCTGCAGGTCCAGAGAGTGTTGCCATTGAGGGGGGCGCTTCTACAGAGCCACTGTCTCCCAGACATCTTCCCCAGTCCTTTGTGAGACATAAAGTCCAGCAAATGTCAAGTTTTGAGAGTGCTGCTGTTGAGGGGGATATTTCTGGAAGGCCACTGCCTTCTGAACATCCTACTCAGTTCTTAATGAGGTCTAAAGTTCAGGAAATGTCCTCATGTGTCGAGAACACTGCTGTTGAAGGAGGCATGTCTAAGAAATCGCTGCGTCCCAGGCATCCTTCCCAGTCATTTGTGAAGTTTATGGCACAGCAAATCTTTTCAGAGAGCCCTGCTATTGAGGGGGAAAGTTATGTGGATCCTCTGTCTTCAAATCAACCTTCCAAATCTTTGTTGAGGCCTAAAGTTGAGCACCAAGTTTTCGCAGGTTGGGAGAGTGCCGGTAACGAGGGAGGCATTTCTTTGAAGCTACTTCCTACGAAACACCCTTTGCAGTCCTTGGGGAGGCCTGAAGACCGGCAAGAAGTTTTCTCACATTCAGAGAGGGCTCCTGTGAAGTGCAGCAGTTTTAAAGTGCGGCTGCCTCCCAGGCACGTTTCCCAGGCATTGGAGAAGCTGGAGTACCAGCAAGAAGTCTACTCAGTTTCTGAGAGCTCCACTGAAGAACGGAGTTCTGAAGAGCAGCTGCCGTCCAGATGCCCTTTCCAAGCCGAGGATGTGGCTGAATTCCAGCCACATATTTCCTCAACAGGCTCAGTGAGTGTACCTGTAGAGTGGAACAGTTCTGAGAAGCCCCTGCCTCCGAGGCACCCTTTTCAGGCTTTTGCAGATCCTGAATATCAGCAACAGGTTTATTCCAGTTCCGTGAGTGCTGCTGCTGAGGGAACCATTTCTGAGTGCAATTCTAGCAACTGGTCCCTACCAAGAGGCCCAGCTTCTCCAAACAAAACCAAGAAACACAGCCAAGGCTCTGAAGACCTCATTAAGAACATGCCAGCTACTGCTACCAAACCTGTGAAGTTCACCATTGCTTCTGCCTGGCAAACATCCACTTCAGGGGACACTTACTCTAAGGAGGAAGTTCTTCAGAGTGGTGATCGAAATATCAGCCATTCGAATTTATCTGCCAACGGGGCTGATGTTGAAAATCTTTTTGGAGTCCGACTGAGAAGAGTCCCTTCCTCACAGAAGTACAAGAGTGAGAAACAAGATGATTTTACCAAGCTTCCTTCACTCTCTTTGGGCCCAATTTCATCTTCCATAGGTAGAGAACAGCCAATCAAAAGAAGCACCTCCCAGGGGCTCCTGGGCACCACAGAGAACCTCACCACAATATCTGACTTTGGAAAGAAGCAACGGAGCAGGCCCAAATCTGCAAGCATGGCCAAGAAGGAACTGGCTTACAAGATCCCAGGTAAGACTTTATCTTTCCAGATGGCAAGTAGGTACCAAATGGAGGGAAGAACTGGAAATCAAAGTCTTGAATGGGAGGAAGTCTATTCTAGCCTTGCCTGCTGAGTTGTTGCTTTGATAGGGCTGGCTTGGGGATTTAGGGGCAGGATAGTGTCCCATTCTAGATTAATGGATCTGGAGATGCTTAATTTTGAGTCTTCCATTTCCCAAGGGGGTCCTCTCTGGACATCCATCCACATTCTGTAATAGACACATGACCATCTCCCCATTCCCTCTCCCCTACCCTCTGTACACCTTATATTTAGATGAAATTTTGTATTTTTCTCAAAATACTGTTACATATATTATGCTCCTCCCAACACCATGTGGATTTTTAAAGGCAGCTCATTAACAGAGCACTATGTTCAGACCCTCGGCTTGAAATCTTAGTTTACTGTAAATGTTTGTACTTCCACAGCTTCTTCACTCACTTGAAATGTCTAAGAATCCAGAGCTAGGTGATCTTTTGAGCACCAATCTCTCTCAAAGCTTTTGTACCTTCAGACTCACCATCACACAGTCTTGTATATGCCTATAACCACACACGTGTAACCACACACTTGCATGAGGAACTATGAAGTAACAAATACTATAAGATTTTCCTTGGAGTTAGAGGAATGATATCAATGCCCTGAGCCTCTGGCCTCCCAGGCATTTTCCCAGCCCACCTGGAAACCATTGTCCTACTCCCATTTGGGGATAGGAAGAGGGATGGACAAGGGAGAGAAAGGGACCAGTAAGATGACAGTATGCAAACTTTGAAGTACAGCTTCTTATCTACCCAAGGAACTCCTGCCTTGCCAGGCTGTGGGGAGGGCACAAAAGAAGGGGGCCCTTCTCTACGTGATATCTGTTTATTTTCATTTGTCAATTAACAAGGATCTCATTGGGGACGTTATTGTGGGTAGGCACCAGCCAGGCTCAAGACCCTGCCTGCCTCACTTCAGTTCTAACTCCTTTCATTCCTTTCTCAGGAAAGGCTCCTGATCGACAGTCAGATTATACCACCTCAGAGCCAGCTTGGATAACCATGGTGAAGCAGAGGCAAAGGAGTTTCCAGGCCCACATTCCTATGAAAGAGCCAAAAACCAAGAATAGAGCTGAAGCCAAGGCTGAGACTAAGGAGCCTAGATATGGGGTAGGACCTGGGGCAACCCACAAAATACTCCAAAAGTTTGCTGGAGCCAATTGGTTAAGCTTGCATCGGGAACTTTGTCAGGCATGCAGCTCCCCACCTCTTTGGGTGTGTTAATCAAGGCAGGGGGACTCTTCAGGGGAAAAGACTTGCTTTGTACTCATACAAACATGCCCCGCTTTATGCTCTTAAAGGATTTGTGAAAAGTAATGAATATGAGAAGATTCTATAAATCAAATCCTGTCCTAAATATTCTAGAGCAGGATTCCATGAAATGGGTTGAAAAATAAGGAGTAAGTCATAAAAAAAAAGTAACCACTGGGGTGAGAGTTGAGTAACAGATATTTTATGCCCATAAATATGTACATGTATTTAAGAAACTGTAAATGGATTTAAACTATACATATTATCATTCACTTAACTTTTTATTTCTGAGCACCTTTCCGTATCAGTACATAATGATTTACTTTTATGTAAACAAAGGTAATGTTTGATGTTTGGGTTTCTACATATTGATTTGGTTTGGTGTGGCACCTCCCTATAGGTTAAAAGAAAAGTTATGTGATGGACTAGGCTAATGGTGCCACATGTGGATCATGGATAATGAGACTGTGTCTTGCTTCCAATGTCCCATTTGCAATGTCTTTGGAAGTGTTGGAATGAGAATCCCTCTTGTCAAAACTGCAGAAAACTGACTCAGGAAAACATCAAATTTACATATCAAGAGATCTGTCTAAATTCCTACATTTTTAAGTGCTGACTGTTGTTGAGGGATCACGTGAGGATCTGTTTAACTCTTTGCTTTAAAGAGCTTGTCATTTTTATCACTAATATTTTTATGGGAGTGGGATTATGCAGGGGCAAAGTTCACCTTGGTTAAAGCTTTTGTCAGGGGTAATACACTAGGGTATACGAACTCATTCATTTAGACCAGTTGTGGAGAAGTTAATTTGAAAAATTTTTGGGCCGGCCCTGTGGCTCAGCGGTTAAGTGCGCACGCTCCGCTGCTGGTGGCCCGGGTTCGGTTCCTGGGTGCGCACCGACGCACCGCTTGTCCAGCCATGCTGAGGCCGCGTCCCACAATGCAGCAACTAGAAGGATGTGCAGCTATGACATACAACTATCTACTGGAGCTTTGGGGGAAAAAAATAAAATAAATAAAAATAAAAATTAAAAAAAAAGAAAAACTTAAACTGTACAATTTTGAAAAGACCTACAGTTATATCACTTTCTAATGCAAGGAGTGCAAGTCAGATGTCAACAAGTTTTGCTAAGTAGAAATCCTACGGAACTCACTTCAATGAATTGATAAGATTTGTTTGTAACCACCACATTCTGTTAGTTTGCTCTTAGGTGCTGGTAAAGTGCTAGGGAAAAGGTTGTTCTCAAGTTATATAGTTCTCATGTTAACCTGTTTACGCTATTTGTATGATTAGACATTTTCTTTCAGATCTAAAAGGTGGTAAACTAGAACCAGCTTAGGTTTTGTGAACCTAAATTCTGAACCAAGGTACTCTCAGTGCTATTTCTTTCCTTATCTCTCTCTCCCTCTAGCTCTCTATCTCTTTCCTTTTGATTAATGTTGAACTCATAATACCCAGGACAGGGCTTGTACTTTGTGATCTTCTGAATAAGTAATTTGCTGTTTTCATGTCAGGACTTACAAGCTTTCTGTTTTCATTTTTGTATTAAAGGGAACTGGCATTGCAAATGAAAAACAACCAAGAAGGAATTTCACTTCTAATGTCAATAGACAGGAGAAGATGGCACAGATGAAGCTACCTAAGTCTACCAAAGCAGGTAAAAACACACACCCCAACCTTCCTCCCCCAAAAACAGCTCTGGTGGAATGTTGTGAAACTTTTGCAATTTCAAGCTCAGACAATACATGTCTCTTCCTCCCCAAATCAGCTTCATGATTCTCTCATGGCTCTTCCATTAGATACAGATATTAACTTGTTTTAGGAAAGTCCAATTATTATGACTACTGTAAGTCCAGTGTGTAACTTTCAGAGAGTCTTCCAGTCTTTTACGCCATCAAGGAAGCTGTATAGGCACAAAATTGTGATCACTCACTAAAACATTCTTGTGGCTAGTATTTAAGAGGAAAGAACCAAGCTACCTTCCAGTTCATATCAAAGCGGTATTTTCTTACCTTCTATGTTCCCAATGAAACTGTTGAAAATAATCCACTATAAAGGCTCAATGGTATTGAATTGTTTTTTAACTATTTAAAAAGCTTGTTTCAGCCCCCTCATATTCTGAGCAGGGGTATGAGAGGTAAGGAAACGTTGAAAGCTGAGAAAACACTGTGCTGGGATAGAATAGAATGTGGTCTCATCAGTGGAGTTGTGTGCCAGAGGGTTTTTTTTTTTTCAGCAGGAGCAGGGGGAGTGGAGAGTGGACTTATATTGCCTCATCTTTGTCCTCTCCCTTAGGCCCCTCATGAAGAAATTAGACTAGGAATTTAGGAACCCATTGTCTGGCCATGAAATAGCAGTGCCTGACCTGCTCATAGCTATTAATGGCCTCATGGGCACTATGCTCCTGCCAAGTGGTTCTCAACTCTTACTGTGCATTAGAATCACCCAGTGAGCTTTTTAAAAATTACAGATGACCCTGGCTCCATTGCTAGAGATTCCAATTCAGTTAGTTCAGGAAATGGCATGGGTATTGGTATTTTTAAAAAGAGCCCTAGGTGATTCTAATGTGTAGCCAGGCTTGAGAACCACTGGTTGAGTCTAAGCCATAAGTCAGTCAACCATAAAGCAGGATGAGGGAAGGAGTTGAATTGGGGAAGAGGGAGGTAGTCTGCTGCGTCAGAGCAGTTGGTACAATGTCATTTAGCATAGACTTTTACTGGATGGATCTGTTGAATCATCAGTCATTTCACACAACATCATGGATTGGCAAAATAAAAATAATATTACCTTATTTAAAATTTAAAAAACCGAACAGGTACCATACAATGTTTCCTCTGTGGTCTCAATTCAAAAGTGTAAGACAATCCAATAATAACCATTCAAAGATTGGCAGTTACAGCTGTGGGTATTTTCTCTCAGACCTTCCCATGTCCAGGTCCCTGTGGCCAGAGCCATATTAATTTGACCCCTTTGACATACCACCCATGGCATTGCCCATGCACTGACTTTTAGAAGCTGGAAGAAACCTGAAAGGAGGAAAAATTTTATTGCATCCCGTAAACATGCCTCAGTTTCTCTGGGGCTGCTTACTGCTTGTGTGTTATTTGCTGTGGTTCTCGTAGGATTTGAAGATCCGAAGATATTTCAAGTGCCTGCCATGGGAAAAGAAACCAGACGATCTTCAACTCTCCCAGCAGTGCTCCAAGAGCCAGTTGAGCCAGTTGAGCTGGTTGAGCCATTGGATCCAGTTGAGCTGGTTGAGCCGGTTGAGCCAATCTGGTTCTCTCTGGCCAAGAAGAAAGCCAAAGCATGGAGCCACATAGCAGAAATCATGCAATAAATAGCTCCTGGGTGGAGCATCAGCATTTCAAATGATAACTGCCAATAGGTGTATTAATGCCACAGTCACTTTTTTACTGTAACCATTTTTTATTAAGCAAAACAGCCTTAGAAATGGGAATTAAAGCTAATAATTATTTGAATGAAACAAATGCCATGAATGCCTAATCTTCAGTAGTCATTGACAGCATCTGAAAACCCAGCATTTCCTCTGTGAAACTATGTAAAATGTTTGCACTGCAGTAGAACTGGGAAATCTTTAACTTTGGACAATGTGCTTTAGGAGGGAGAAAGCAAAAACATTTCATTGGAGCAACTAAGAAGTGGACATTTCCCTTGATCAAATAAATTAATTCTAATGGAAATGTCCAGATAATTTGGCCTAAGGATTCACTTTTAGGTTTTATGAGCCTAGTTAAATGCTTCAGTTCTTTGCTTGCTGCTCCAATCTTTGCAAAGGCCCCTAGAAGAGGTGGTGGAAGTAAAAATTCTGGGTCTCCAAGAAAAATTTTGCACAGCTGGTCTCCTAATCAGCACGCTGCCCTTTGAAACAACCTTCTTTGTATCCCTGGAGGACCCCAATTCCTGCAATACAGAGCTCTCTCTTTGCACATGCCCCATGTCAACCTGTTCCAGGTCTGGCAGCAGTGAGCACCTTCCTATGATGCAGAATATTTCTTGGGGATTATTGTACTCCTCTGGATGGTTAGTCCATTAGTGTTTGACCTTCTGCCCCAACATCACTGTGACCCTCTCCACTTGCTCAGAAATGTACTGGATGTCATACATATCCTGTTTTGTAAGCACTTAAGACCCTGTTGAAATTCAAAATTCTACAGATGCCAAAAGCTGTACTTTCAATCAGGAGATGGGAAGCCTTCCACGAGGAAGTCTGGGGCCACTGGAGAGCTGTCTGTCCCCCTGGCTCCAGCCTTAAGTTGGAGACCTCCATGTAGCCTAGTTTCTAGATCCTTTCCCTCAGCAGCCTCTGTTTCACAAGATTTTAGCCCAAAGCAAGACTACAATCTCAAAGCCGTAGAACGATTAACTTTCTGCTAACTGGAAGCCTTAAGTGATTAAATCAGCCTCTCCCTGCCCTCATTCCTAGAGGCACACACCTCAAAAGTTACTAGGCTGGAAAGCCCCAACTTCCCCACTGAACCACTCACCCCCAAGTCCTTCCCCTTTATTCCATCCTCCAGACACACCAAACACTGAGAGCTCCCTTTGGATGCCTGGACAGTATCTAGCTCATTTTCTTGGGAGACCCAGAAGTGTCTTCTTAGTATACCTCTCACTGTGTCTGCCTCTGTCACCTTGGGGCTACTTTGCTTGAACAGAAATGCAGGCCTAGACATAACTGTGCCTTTAAATTCTGAGTGGCATGCTGCTTCATGCAAAAAAAAAAAAAAAATCAGAGACAGAGTGAGGTGCCAGAGCTTATTTAAACCCTTGGTGCTTGGTTTTGCTGATGATGGTATAATGTGACATTGTACAATCATATGCTGAAATTTGCATTTTCTCTATAAAACATCTATTTTTCCTGATACTGTATCTTTGCCTTTTTGATAATGCTTGGTTTTTGATTGATTGGGTTTGCTTTCCTTTGTATTCCCATAGTGAACAGTTCATTAAGGTTGATCAATGCCCTTTACCCAGGTAATTCTGGTAGAGTAGCTGTTATACCTCCCTTCCCCCTTCTCTCAGGGTGGACCACCATTAGGTTATTCTCACTCTGAGAACTCTCCATTAACAATTTCTTTTCCACAGTTAACAACAAAACTCTGTGTTTAAGTAAAAGGGTTAAGTGTTTTTTTAATGCCTAGAGGCACATTCGGACAAGTTTTCAGCTTCTTTTAGCATTCTTGATTTTTGCTATATGCAAAGCAAATAAATTTAATAACACCTATTCTGTAGTCTGTTTCTGTCACACAGGGAGAGAAATCAAATAGGATGTTGACAACGCAGACCTGAGGTTTGTCAGAGAAGCAAAATAATCTTAAGAGGTTGTGCGGGGCATAAAGGGCCCCCATGTAGGTGTGCCTGATCAAGCTGATGGCCCCCAGGTGGGTATTTGTATGGGGAAAAGTGGTATTGAAGAGGGGGTTTTCATGTATGTAAACACCTGGAGAGCAAAGAGAAGGACAGGCGAGAGAATGCAGATGGGAGTGAGTAGCGGGGGCAAAATGGTGGTTGTACTCCAGTCGGGCCCAGGAACTAGGTCCAAGTCCTATAGCAAGATGGGCTATTGGAACAAGCCATTATCAAAAGGAGAGGGCCCCACTGCATGCAGGTAACAAAGTATAACACGGAATGAGCAAGGGGAAGGGATGATAGACCAGATATTTAACCTGGCCCTCCTGTAACATTTGTAACATTTGCAGCGTTCAGAAAAAGAGCTCAGTTGGGGATCCAAATACCATATGTCTAAATGTTTGAATGTTTAAAGCACCTAATACAGCATGTTTTATTTAATAGTTTATCTCCTTCCATGACAAATATACCTTCGTGGTGACCTGAAAGTCCTGGTTGGGATGTAGAATTCTTGGATTCCTCTAAGTTCTGCTCCAATGGTGTGGGAAGAGCTGCCCCTTCTCCCTTCCCCCTACCCCTGTCCCGGCTCCTAGACCAGGCCCCATCCCCTGTTTGGGGCATACAACCCTCCCTTGGGCCTGGGAGCACATACCGGCCATGCAGTCAGCCCTCCCAAGGACAGCTCCAAGAGGAGCATGCAGGCCCTGGCAGCAGTCCTGGGACTGTGCAGAGGTGCCAGGTACCTGGAGCATGGTCTAGCAGGGGCACACCCCTTGTTCCCAGGGCTGGGCTCCTGGCCCTGTAGGGAGGGCTGTGGTTGAAGAGAGCCGAAGTGGGGCCTCTAAAGCATGGAGCTCAGGACAGAGGTCCCTCTTGCCTGGGTCTGAAAGGAATACCATGTTAACAACTAGCACAGCATAAACATCGACAAATCAGCACCAGTTTGAAGCCCCTCAAATCACACTATATGGAAAACTGTCTATTGGCCTGCTCTTTCATTTTCAGGAATGATGACAAAGGGCCTGTGCCTCTGTCTCACCATGTGGTTCTAGCCATAAGGAATACATGATGATACATTTTAATACGTCAACACTTGTGACCAAAAAAAGGATTGCGGAGGTGTTAAGTTTACTTCACTTGAACAGGCATTAGTGGAGCACCTACTAAGTGAAAAACTCAGTACCTATTGCTTTGGGAAAGAAACATGAAAACTTTTCAGGTTCCAACCATTCAGAAGTTCACAGTCCAGGGGGTGGCGGGGTGGAGGGAATAAATACACGTATATATATATATAAGTAATGCACAAATACTTGGACACGAATGTTCATAGCAGCACTATTCACAATAGCCAAAAGGTGGAAGCAGTGCAAATGTCCATTCATAGAAGAATGGAAAAACAAATTGCAGTGTATACATCAACAGAATATTATTCAGTCATAAAAAGGAATGAAGTACTGATACATGCTACAATGTAGATGAACCTCGAAAACATTATGCCAAGTGAAAGAAGCTAGACACAAAAGTTCACATATTGTATGATTTCATTTATAGTAAATGTCCCAAATAGGTAAATTCATAGAGATGAAAGTGGAGTGGCGGTTGCCAGGGGTTGGGGGGTATGGGGCGGTGGGAAGTGACTGATTAATGGGTACAGGGTTTTGGGGTGATGAAATTCTTTTGGAACTAAAGAGGTGGTGGTTGCATAAAATTGTGACTGTCACTGAATTGTTCACTTTTAAATTTAAATGAATTTCACCTCAATTAAAAAAGTAATGCTAATATGTTAGAATATGAGATGTGCTACCACAGACTATGAGAGAAGGTATCAGTGCTACCAAGAGAGCACTTTGGAAGCCTTAACTAAATGCAGAAATGAGCCTCTAGTCTCAAACCCCAGGCTCTTCCCCTTCTCTAAGCCTCTGGTCAAATACGACTTCACCTTTTTTCCCCCCTTAAAAACAGAGGCTAGAGATTAAGCCCATTCTCTCTCTTTCCTCTTTTTATTTTTCTCATTTTTTATTAGGAAATATTTCAGACCTACACAAAGGTACAGAGAATAATATTATCAACATCTGTGTACCCACCATCCAGCTTAAGAAATATAACATTACAAAAACAGTTGGAGCCCTCCCCAACAGGATCCCCCTCCCTTTCTTTCCCCAAGAGGTAACCACCATCCTAAATGAGATGTTTATCTTTTCCTCCCATGCTGTTACACATGCTATATTTGTATGCATCTCTCATATGCATGTTTACTCCAGATATTTGTATCCACAATCAATATATGGTGATCATTTTGCATGTTTTCTTAGACTTCATATACATAGTATCATGTTTGTATCCTTCTGGAACCAGCTTTTTCCCTTATGCATTTTTCTGCTGCCATCGCCCAATCTTAGCCCCTCTGTGTCTGAGCCACTGTGAGTTCTAGTCTCCTCCCCAGTCCAGACCTTGCCATCCTGTTCAGTTTACCTGCAACAGTCCCAAGCCAGTGAATTAAGGCTGGTCCTACCATAGGTGAGTCTCAGCTTCTTCCCCTATGGCTCTAAACCAGTGCTTCTCAAACCTTAGCTGCATCAGAAGCCCCTGGAGGGCTTCTTAAAACACAGATTGCTGGGCCTACCCTCAGAGTTTCTGATTCAGTAGATCTTGAGTAGAGCCTAAGAATTCCTGGGTGATGCTGTTTTGGGGGGCAAACTTTGAGAACCAGCGCTCTAAATCAATGTGTGGGCCCAGGCTGAGCAGCACCATCTGGCCTCCAGGCAAGCTGGGCCATCCATGAGGTTTCCTTCAAAACCATGCAGCAGTGCTGGCCAATACACATATAATGCCAGTCCCGTGTAATTTTAAATGTTCTACCAGCCATATTTAAAAAGTCAAAAGAAACTGATGAAAGTAATTTTAATATTATATTTTGTTTAACCCAATATATTATTTCAACATGTAATTAATTATTAATGAGATATTTTACATTATTTTTTACACTTACAGCACATCTCAAATCAGACTAGGCACATTTTGAATGCTCAGCAGCCACACGTGGGTAGTGACTAGCGCAGTTAACAGTGCAGCTCTAAAGGCTTGACCTCCAGCTCTGTCTTTTCAAAACTGTTTTAAATTTGATATTTTAATTATTTGGGCTGGGATAAAAGAATTTAAGCTTACCAAATGGTGAAAAGTGATCCCTTTCAAATGACGATAAAGTGGGCCAGAACAAAAAGAGGTAAAACAGGGATTTGAGTGTTATTTACCCTTAAAAAAACTGCACATATTTCAACTTGCGCATTAAAACAAACTTTTATTTTTAACGTGAACAAATGCTGTCAAATATATCTGTAAAATGTGAGGGAAAAGTCAGATGTCAGTGGATATCACTTTTTGGGTGATGAAGTTGGAATGAAATCAGTGTTGATAAAATTCCCTCGCGCTTCTAAAAAACAAGAAATCTAAAGAGTGAAGAACAGATTCTTTCTTCTTCCTCCATCTTCTTTCTATTCCTCGCAACTGCAGGATGAAATGAGAGAAAATTAACAATTATCCAGCATTAACCAGCACAGTCACTTTTTAAATCTAAGAAAATAGTCAGCCCTATGTGTATCTGCTGCGTTTGTGTGCTATATCCCAACAAGTAGAGAAGAACAACACGTTTTCCTCTTGTAACCTGCACCCTTGGATATAAGGTGCTCCTGCAACCGACAGCTTCAGTCATGTGATCATACCAACTTTGTCTCTTGCCAACACCGTAAATGCTTTTATGATCCTTGAGAGGCCATTCTGGGATTTAAATAAATCTCTCCACCTTTAAAAGCCTGTGCTCATTCCACAAATGATACTCCCTCACCCTCCCAGACCCTTGGTTTCTATATCTACCATATGAGAAAGAGGTGTTAGTATGAAATACACAGCTGTGAAAATGCAAATAGACAAGAAAAAGAAATATGTTAATCATTTAAATATACTCAAAGACAAGATCTACCTTAAGACTTAATTACCAATTCAGTGATAAACAATAGTCATACTAGGACTAAGTTTCTTTTCTTTTGACTGTCACATACAATACAAAAGTCTACAATGGAACAAATGTTTAGGTATTAAGCATTAAATGTGGTCCTACTTGAAATTCTTAACGTTTTGCTCTTTGTAAGTAGTCACATTCTAAAAGGTATTGTTTCCTAGTTAGTACAGGAGACTCCATTTCTGTAGCCAAGTACTGAAGGCCCAACTAGTGCACAGCCCAGCGACTTTAGCTGCTGCTTCTAGTAACTGTTTTCTAAACAAATACTGGTCTTAGGTACTGATATATTTACTACTCGTTAGTAGACTTACAGGTAGAGGACAAGAGACCTCACAGGAACCAATGAGTAGCCATGACGTATATTTCAGTATATGACGCATTTTATATTACTAGATACATGAGTATTCTGTTAACATTCTAAGTAGGTAAAATTGAATTTTTAAACTAATTTTAAACAAACATTTTCTTAATTAATTTACTGGAAGAATTAAGAAAAAATAAAGTTGTCAGTAACAGGTAAATTCCAGGAATGGTGGGGTGATATTCAAAGTTATACACAGATACCTGGATTTTCTCAGCGTGCTCTCTGCTGGGTCCAGATCCTTTTCGGGTCCTTCCTGTTTTCTGTTAAACTTCTCTTTTTCTTCCTTACTTTCAGCGTCCTCGGCCTCTTCATTCGCGTTTTCATACCGACATTTAGTTGTTTCTTTAGTGAAGAACAACAGAGATGTTGGGACCAGACATTCACAGAACACAATCCCAGTTTATCAGGAATAGTGCCATCCAGGACTCTGCCCTCAGGAGAAGCAGGAGGATGGAAGGAACTAAGAGAAGAACGGTTGGCCACCTTCCTGCTGGTTGGTACGACACTGCCATGGCCCCCACATCTCCGCTGCCTGACCGTTTTCACAGCGACCTTATTTCTCTTTCCGGTAAACCCGCCACCCTGTGCTGCTGGTTATCTCGGGCCCTTCCGAGAAGGAGGGATCCGAATTACCGGGGCCTGATGCATGTTGTATGTTTTGGTCAGAACTTTCTTGCGAAAATACGTTTTGCCTCAACGACAAAATCTCTGGTGAAGCTCATTAGTTCCTCAACCCACCGAATATTTACTTTTTACCAAGTGCCCGCCTAGCCGTTCCTGATGTTTTGGGATCAACTTTCTAAGGATCTTGAATTTTGACAGCCACGACCCAGAAAGGAGGCGTGCCGTTAGGTCCTTCTTTTCCCCAGGCTTCCCCTCCGTTTCCTCCCACGCTCCCCGCGAACACTGCCTCGGCCGACAGGCACCGGCGGCTCCGAAATCGCCCGGGTGGTCTCAGCTCTCATCAGAGGCTGCGCTAGGGCCGCGTACTGTTCCTCACAACCGTCAAGGTGGCACGGAATCGGGCCCACTGGCCCCTCGGCGGGTTGGGGACCCGGACCCACGGCCTCGCCCCCGGGCCGCGCTGGGCGGGCGGCACGTGCCCTGGCTGCACCCACGAGGCGCCCCCCCCCCCGCAGCCCCGCCGAGAGGGAGGCGCCCCCCCGCAGCCCCACCGAGAGGGAAGCGCCCCCCCCCCCGCAGCCCCGCCGTGAGGGAAGCGCCCCCCCCCGCAGCCCCGCCGTGAGGGAAGCGCCCCCGCAGCCCCGCCGTGAGGGGCGCGGCCCCCGCAGCCCCGCCGAGAGGGAAGCGCCCCCGCAGCCCGCCGTGAGGGGCGCGGGCCCCCGCAGCCCCGCCGAGAGGGACGCGGTCCCCCCACCACAGCCCCGCCGAGAGGGAGGACCTCCCCGCAGCCTTTCCTCACCCGCAGGGGCGGCAGCCTCCTCCGCGGGCTCCCGGGTGGCCTCCTCCGCGGGCTCCCGGGTGGCCTCCTCCGCGGGCGCCGGGGCAGCGGCCCCCTCTGGCGGCGGCTGGGGCGCGTGGAGCTCGGCCGCGCCGTCGGGCGCCCGAGGCCGGGGCCGGCCTATCAGCAGGCGGCCGGCGCGGGGCCGCACGAGCACGTGGTCGTTGTAGTAGACGCGGTGCAGCAGCGAGCGCACCAGGTCCAGGAACATGAGGCGGAAGTTCGCCATGGGGAACAGGTGGGCGTCCACCACCACGTCCCGGCCCGCCTCCTCCTCGCCCTCCTCGGCCGGCCCGATGTCCGAGTCCTCCCCGGCGCTCCCGCCCTCCGCCGCAGCGGCCGCCTGCTCGCCCGCCGCCTCCCCGAGGCCTCCCGCGGCGCCCTGGACGCCGGCCGCCCCGTGGGGCCCGGACTCACTGCCCACCCCGTCGCCGGCTCCGGCCGCCCTGGCCCACGCTCCCGCCATGCCCATGGGGCTGTCCGGGCCACCTAGGGTCATGTCTCCCTCTCCTGTCTCAGACATGGCACCAGGCGCTACCTCAACCGGGGCGGCGATCCGGCTGTGGCGACGACGGCGAAGATGGTGGCCCCCTCAGTGGCTGCCGCTGAGAGGAGGCCGTGGGCAGTGGGGCCTGACGCGAGGCGCACGGGGTGGCAGAGGAGCCGGCCGCTGAGGGGACAACAGTCTGTGGTGGTGCCTGAGGAGGCCCCACGACGGGAAGGGCAGGGGACCCCGGTCAGGAGCGCCCGCCCAGGCGGCACCTCAGATGTAGGTGGACAAGGCGGGAAAGATCCCGCTAGGCAGGTGACGGGGGGCGGGGCCAGAAGAGTCAAAGGGCCACGCCCCCTCATCAGAGCTCCCAGCTCATTTGCTGAGACGCGAGGATTGACATGCCCTGCGTCCAATGAATGGCCAAGGCCCTTGCGTTCTAAGATTGCTCACAATCGCCTCTGTTCTTTGAGGCCTTAGGGTCCTGTGCTTCGCTTAGGTCCACACAACTCCTGTCCCAATTTTGCGATTGTCACCAAACTGTAGCACTTCAATGAATTGACAACCTGGGTTGAGGAAACTTCTTCTGTAAAGGGCAGAGAGTAAACATTTTGGGTTTGGGAGAGTCGGGAGTAAAATCCAGACCATTATGTAGGTACTTATATAACAAGAGAGAAAACAAATTTCCAAAAATATTTTATCGTTGAAACTAAAAATATAATAATAATTGCATACAATTTTTTAAATAATATAGGACTATTAATGAGCAAAATGGAATTTTTTGGGCACCTCAGACGTAGGCGGACAAGGCGGGAAAGATCCCGCTAGGCAGGTGATGGGGGCGGGACCAGAAGAGTCAAAGGGCCACGCCCCCTCATCAGAGCTCCCAGCTCATTTGCTGAGACGTGAGGATTGACATGCCCTGCGTCCAATGAATGGCCAAGGCCCTTGCGTTCTAAGATTGCTCACAATCGCCTCTGTTCTTTGAGGCCTTAGGGTCCTGTGCTTCGCTTAGGTCCACACAACTCCTGTCCCAATTTTGCGATTGTCACCAAACTGTAGCACTTCAATGAATTGACAACCTGAGTTGAGGAAACTTCTTCTGTAAAGGGCAGAGAGTAAACATTTTGGGTTTGGGAGAGCCGGGAGTAAAATCCAGACCATTATGTAGGTATTTATATAACAAGAGAGAAAACAAATTTCCAAAAATATTTTATCGTTGAAACTAAAAATATAATAATAATTGCATACAATTTTTTAAATAATATAGGACTATTAATGAGCAAAATGGAATTTTTTGGGAGAATAACATTTTGTTTAATTAGAGTTCAAAGTTAGTGTTCTCTATTATCAAAATTGATTGCATATGTTCATCTGTTGATCTGTAATGAGGTTTTACATAGTTCATCTTTGCAAATGTCTTTTCACACAGATATTGGCAAATATTGATATCAATCCATGAGATAGGTACTTCTAAATACTGATATCAATCCCCAGGCATATGATTTTAATTGAGCATGTTGATCTCTTGGAAGACATTTATAGAATTCTATTAGATTCTTCTCTTGGTATTTGCCTTTTAGCATGTCATTACAGTGCAGATTAATCACTTCCAATTGGAGTTTATGTGGAAGTTCCTCGATTGCACAGTTAAGTGGGTTTGAAATGTTGAAATGTCCTTTGTACTTACATAGAGGTCTGAAAAAAGCTGCTGGAACTGTAGTCTGAGCTTGGATATATATCCACTGCAAATTTGTGTGGCAATAGAGATCTTGCTTCTTATTTTACCTTTTGACAGCATGGGAAATGTATAAAGCAGCCTGACATTACTTGGATTCAAACAATGTTAGTTGTCATTGAAATGACTTTACCACAGTATAAGTTTTGTATATAAGCACTATTTGCCTTGTAATTTTAGGTTGAATTCATTAAGAAATATTACCAAACCTGCAGCAAAAGCTAATTTCCAAAGCCATTTAGTGTTCAGTTGAGGGAGATTTTCTCAATCAAAAATAATTCAATCTCCACCCTGAGCTCGAAAAAAATCACACACACACACTCATCCCTTTACCACTGTAAAACAGCCATAGAATTGCTGTGTAGTGGAGCAATTCAGGACATCCAGCTTCTATTTCTGACCAAAGTTCACAGAACTGCAATGGTTAAGTTCATGAGAGTGAATGAAGTTCCCCATTGACACTATTGGTTTGATAACACACGAGAGATTCAAATATTTTCTGCAGTGTAACTGCTGATAAATAATATAATTAATAACCATACAAATTAAATGCCTTACATTTTCACAAGTTTTACATATTTGTTCACTAACCCTTTTTCTGTTCCATACAGATTTTTACCACCATCAGTTGTAACACATCTTAGCAGATTCCACTTCAGGTTATACTAAATTAGTGTTTTTTCAACTTCTTCAAAAATATTCTCCCCAGAGTTGTTCCATGCAGATTGTTCATAGATACTAATTCTTCAGTCACTTTAAACTCAGCATTGACTCCTCAAGTAAACAACAACCACCTAGCAATATTAATAACATCTGTTGACTCATGAAGTTACAGGACATAAACTCCAAACCCTAGTCATTCAATAATTTACCAGGCATGTATTGAGCACTCACTATATGCCTGGAGTTGTGCTGGTGAGTCCCCATTCACAGATGCCTAAGACTCACGGCTTGCCCTAGTTCATGGTCTAGAGGGAAGACAGACACTTGGACAATGATGACACAGGTGTCAAGTACTAAAACAGGGATGAACACAAAATGCCATGGGAGCATGGGAGAGAGAATGGTTAGCTGGGGAAGGGGTGGCACAAGAAGTGGGTTGGTGCCAGGGAAGGTACTCAAGAGGAAGCATTTCACCTGGATTCTGAAGGATCACTGGGAGTTTACCTAGCAAGAAGGAATGGCAGGAAAGGGGGAAGAAGGAGTTCCCTTAGGTAAAGGAAATAGTATGCATAGTAGAAGAGGTGTGTGTGTGTGTGTGTGTATGTACCTGTCCAGGAATGAAATGGCTATAGCATGGGCAGAGTGACAGATGGGCCTGGAAAGCAGATTGAGGCATAATTACTACTACTACTAATTAATTATTACTAATAATAATTATTACTAAGAAGGTCTTCTGCCTCTTATATAAGCACATACTCCTCTTTGTGCCACCATTCCCTTCCCCTCTTGCCTAGCACAGTGCCCTCCCATCCTCTTCACCTCCTATCCAAACTGATCAACTTTATTCTGTAAATCATGCATTTACACATCTAACAAATTTATTAGGTACCTTCTGATGTACCAATGCCATGTCCCATTGGAACTGTCATTTGTACCTGTTCTTGTTTGACACATGAAACTCAAAGATAGCAAAATTGTCCATAGTACCTATCCTAGTGCCTCCCCCACTATCATTCCTGTGTCCTTTTCAGGGGTTTGGCCAAGACCTCTGGAAACTAGGCCCTCCAGCTGCATACAGTGTTGGTGTTCTGATATATTTGCCGAGACTCTAGTATATACTCAATCATATCCTCTCCAGTTGCCTCCTCCACTTTTTAGCAGGGCTGAAACAACATGATGACTGCTGTCAATTATGAAGTCTCTGGTAAAGAAGTGTGTACCTGGAGCCTCTTCCTTGTACAGGAAAGCAGGACTGGGCACTGGGCTTGCATGGAGAAAGCTGTTGTCAGGGAAGGAAGAGGACCCTGGAGAAGATGGTCTTTTTGCAGTGGCAGCAAATTATGTCCCCAGGTGGTTGGAGTTGGCTCCATGTCCCTGGGAGGGAGAACTGGTTGGCACCAGCAAACAAAGGAGAAAGGAAAAAGCTGAGCGAGTATGCTGTCAGGAAATACCTGAAGCAAAACTGAAGGAAAGTCTCCTCCCAGCTCCAACACTGGGGCTCTCTTCACGGCAAGTACATGGCCCAGAAGTTCATGGGACAGTCTCCAGGGCCTCAGTCATCTGCCTGAGGATGCCTGGGGGTGCAAACACATCCAGGAGGTCACACTCTCTACCTCTAGTGGGCAGTTTGTGCCTGTCCTCCGTCTCCAGCCATCCCATCCGTGGCTTCTGATTTTTTCCAAGCCAGGAAGTTGGCACAACCCAAGATTTCAGATTTCCTTAGAGAAAGGTGATGTCTTTCCTCTGTCAGTCAACAGAAGTGGCCAAGTCCTTTCCCTCTGCAGACCTGCCATCAGGGTCAGAGTGGGACAGGGGAAAGGACTCAAGGCCATGACAACTTGAAGAGGTTCCTAATTAATGCCAGGCATGGCAGAGAACACCCCTGGAAAACCAATCCAAAGCTCTCCTTTACAGCCTGGCTCAAAACTCACCACCTCCAGGAAGCCTTCTTTTCTGTGTCTGCTCCCCCTCCCCCTCTCCCACCCCCACAGGCTCTCCTGAATTACAGTGCTATGTGTGGACTTTGTCTAGCTCCCCTACAAAAGCACAGGCCTTTGAGGGGGAACGTCCAGACCTTCTTTGAGTTTGTGACGCTCCTGGTGTCTTTGCACAAGGTAGGTGTTTGATGCATGTTTGTTGACGGAATCACAAGAGCGTTGTAATCACTCTCACCATCAAGATGTTTCTCCTCTACCTGCCTCGGGCTTGACTGTCCACAAAAGGCCTTCTCATCCCTCTTCCTTTCTCTCTTTGGATCCTCTCCATGGCCTCCCGTGAGGTTTCTGCTCTTGTGGCCGGGTGTGATGCTTGTGGTGCTGTGATGCTGTGTATGATGAGGGATTGCACCCCCGAGGTGAGACCCTGTCCCCCCACCCACACACATGGGGAGTGACCTGGCCTATCACTGGCCTCCTAGTCTGCCGTGTCACAGCCAGACTGGGCTGTGGGTGCTCACCGAAGAGAAGCGCCCACACAGGGGTGGCATCTCCCTCCAGGACTGAAAGCCCTGGGGTACAGAGCACAGGGTCCTCAAGCGCAGCACCTCCTGCTGCCCGTGGAAGCCCCGGGAGGGGCAGGGGCCATCAGGGGTGCGGTCTCTCGGGACTTGACCTTGCCTCCCACATCTCAAGGGGTCACCGCACAGGCCTGTGACTGACCTGGAGCCCAGCCCCTGGGAGTGGGGTGGAATGTCAGGGCTCCATCCCTCCTGTTGAGCAGGAACCGCAGCCCTGCCGGGCCTTGTCCTGTTGGCACTGCCAAAGGCCTCTTTTCACTCACAGGCTCGCCTAGCTTGTGGGGTTTATGTCTTTCCCTCCAGGCTCAGTAGTCCTTCCTAAACTGAAACTCGTTCATCGTTCTTGGTGACTTTAACATCCACATGGACCACCTATCCCACACCCTAGACTTTCACTTCCATGACTTTCTTATCTAGTCTTTTCTACCTTACATTATATACTCACCTCTATATATGATCCTACACTAGCCTTTTTTATTACCAGAAACTGCACCATTTTGACAATTTCTACTCTAGCGCTACAGTTCTTCAATATCGTCAGATTACTTCTCCAATCCATTGACCCCACCACGTTTTTACTCTTCATCTGCCCACTGTTTTCTCCATTTGCCTCTTTACCTAGTTTAGAGTCCACCCATTGACTTTTGTTATAATCACTCTGTGGTAGGCAGAATAATGCCCTCCACCAAAGATGTCTACATCTTAACCCCTGGAACCCTGTGAATATGTTAGGTTACATGGCAAAGGGGACTTAAGGTTGTAGAGGGAATTAGGGTTGCTAATCAGCTGACCTTAGGATAGAAGATTATCCTGGTTTATTCAGATGAGCCCAATGCAATCAGAAGGGTTCTTAAAAGTGGAAGAGGGAATGAGAAGAGAGAACTAAAGAGATGGCAGCATGAGAAAGACTTGGCCCAATGTTGCTGGGTTTGAAGATGGTGGAGGGGGGCTATGAACTAGGGAATGTAGGCAGCCTCTAGAAGCTAGAAAAGACAAAGAAATAGATTCTATCCCAGCGTCTCCTGAAGGAACGCAGACCTGTCGATGCCTTAATTTTAGCCCAGTCAGACCCATTTTGGCCACATGACCTCCAGAACTGTAAGATGATAAATTTGCGTTATTTTAAGCCGCTAAGTTTGGGAAATTTAATACAGCAGCAATAGGAAACCAATACACACTCTCTTGTTAAAGTCACTCCACTCCCTTTCTCCTCTTAGCCATCTGTCATATCGCCTAGGCAAAACCCCAACCCTACTTTCACCACACAGTATTCTTTTTCCTTGTCCATACTTAAAGCAGCTGAAAATATTGAAAATTGTCTGACTGGGTTCACGACAAATTCGTGATCGTGAGAAAACTCAAGACTGCCTGGCAACCTCACTACACTTCTCCACGTCAAACCTTTGACAACTCCACCATTCAACACCCAAGCCTCTCTGTTTCTTAGCCTCCTTGTTTCCTATGATTTGTCATCTACCCTACCTTAGCCAGTCACTCCCAGTGCCATGCCCTGGGTCCCAGATCTTTCTTAATGAAAATCTACATCACTTCCAAAAATCTCAATTTCAAACATTTCACTCTCTGACCACCACCTCTTTTTTTTTCCACTTTGGTCCTCTTGTTCTTATTATGGTCCCCAATGACCGTCCTGTGGTCAAAGCCATGGGTCACTTTGAAATTCTCATCTTCTTTGATCTTCAGCCACAGCTCTCCACACTATTCTTCTTGAAACAGTCTCCTTTCAGGACTTCTGTGGCACCATAGTCTCCTGGGTTTTTTTCCAATTTGATCACTCTACCTGATTCCCCCAAACTGGAGTTTCTCTGGGCTCTGTTCTGGGACTTCACCGTTCCATTCCCTTTGCCTCATTGATCTGATCCTCTTCCATGGCCTTAAAAATGACTCAAATGATGATAATTTCCAAATTGATGTCTCTGGCTTAAACCTCTCCTCTGAGCTACTATGTCATAACAAACTCTACTTGACATCTCCACTTGAATATCTTACAGATCTCTGCAACCTGAAATGGCCAAAAGGGAATTCTTGATTTGCTCCTCCTCCCAACCTGTTCTTCCTCCTGCTTTCTCCATCCTAGGAAATAGCACTTCCACCCACCCAATTGCTCTAGTCAAAAAACAGTTCTTTAATTCCTTTATATATCCATCCCATCCGTCAACTTAGCTCCAAAATCTCTCTTAAATCTGTCCATTTCTCACCTCTTCAGCCGCTGCCATCCTAATCCAAACCATCATCATCTCTAACATTACTACACAATAGTCTCCTAATCCCTGGATCCCTGTGAATATGTTAGTTTACATGGCAAAGGAGAATTAAAGTTGCAGATGGAATTAGGGTTGCTAATATTGGAGGGGTAGATTCTCTGCACAGCAACCAGAGTGATTTTTTTTTAAATATAACTCAGATTCTTTCACCCCTTCTGCTTAAAAACCTTTACTGGCTTCTCATGGATTAAATAAAATACAAAATCTTTAATCTACCCTATAAGACCCTGTGTGATCCGGCCTCTGCCTGCCACTGGTCTCATAGTTTCTAGAACATATGAAGTTCTTTCCTGTACATGTAATTCCATCTGCTTGAAGTGAGCCATGGGAAGTGTTGAAGCAGGGTCCTTACCCTCTACTCCCACGTAAGATTGTGCAGATTGTTCTCTACACAAGAGTATCCAGCTGAGGTGTAGCGTGGGCTGAAATCTAGCCCACAACCTGCTGTTGGAGCTGTGCACCCTGGTATGGGGCTGTAATTACTTGGAGAAAGAGCTTTATCTTTTGACCCCAAAGTGCCAGTGAGCACTTAGCACAAGTCAGCAGGGCTATGCGTGTTCAGAGGGGAGTTAATTTTCCTTTCAGAACCAGGGCAGTCTGTGGGCTGGCAGAGGCCCTGCTTCAATTCTTCCCATATTGGCTTCTTCTCATTCTTCAAGTCTCAGCTTCAGTGTCACCTCCTCAAGGAGGCCTTCTCTGACCTCAGTCATTTTCTATCTCAGCACCATGTCTATTTCCTTCATAGAATTTATCACCATCTGTAAGTGTAGATTTGCTTATCTGTCTTCCTCACTACAAGCTCCTTAAGAACAGAGACCTTGTTGGTCTTGTGCAATACTGTATCTCCAGCACCTAATACACAATCACCCACTGAGAAGTGGCAGTTGGTGAGAAAGAATGAAACTCCTGAGGAGAGAATGCAAAAAGCAAAGAGACGGTCTGGGTCAGCACCTTGCCCAGGTGCCTCCTGCTATCCTGATTGGCATCAGAAGAAATCTCCATGTCATAGGGAAAGTGCAAGTTTGGCCAACAATTCTCAAATACAGCAGCACATCAGAATCCCATGAGGACCGAAAAATATATATAAAAGAGCCACTCCTCCACACCTCTTAAAGGTTCTGCTTCAGCCTGGGTGGCTCTGGCAGATGCTCTCAGTGCACTATCTAGAGGCTGCCACTGGGTGGAGCAGTATGACAGTGTTTTGGAGTAGAGATTGTGCTTTGGGGCAGGCAGAGAGAAGACAAATTACAAGCTTTTGTGGGTTTTTTTGTTTTGGAGGGTTTTTTTTTTTTTTTTTGGCAACTCTGACCTCAGATCTTCCCATTCCAGGAGGATTGGCTAGGCAGTGCCACCAGGAAAGTTCTAGTTCTGGTTTCTTTTCCTTGTCCTTCTAGATTCACAAGAAAAGGACAACTACCTACAGCTTCCCTCACCTTTCCTAACCCACCCCCACAAAGCTTCACCACCATCCTCTCACCTCCTGCCCTCCACTTCACTTTTTACGTTTTTCCAGATTTATTAAGATATAATTGACATATAACATTGTGTAAATGTAAAGTGTACAATGGGATGATTTGATACACATATATTGTAAAATGATTACCACAATAGGCTTAGTTAACACCTCCATCACCTCACATAATTACCACATTTTTTGTGATGAGAACACTTAAGATCTACTCTCTTAGCAACTTTCAAGTATACAATACAGCATTATTAACTAGAGTCACCATGCTGTACATTAGATTCCCAGAACTTACTCATCTTATAACTGGAGGTTTGTACCCTTTGACCAAGATCTCCCCATTCCCCACACCCCCAGCTCTTAGCAACCAGCATTCTTACTCTCTATTTCTATGAGTTTGGCTTTTGTGGATTCCACATATAAGTGATACTACACAGTATTTGTCTTTGTCTATCTGAATTATTGTACTTAGCATGATGCCCTCAAGGTCCATCCATGTTGCACAAATGGCAGGATTTCTTCTTTTTTTATGGCTGAATAATATTCCATTGTGTGTGTGTGTGTGTGTGTATATATATATATACATATATATATGTATATATATATATACCACATCTTCTTTTTTTTTTTTTTTTTAAGATTTTATTTATTTAATTTTTTCCCCCCAAAGCCCCAGTAGATAGTTGTATGTCATAGCTGCACATCCTTCTAGTTGCTGTATGTGGGACTCGGCCTCAGGATGGACGGAGAAGTGGTGCCTCTATGCGCACCCGGGATCCGAACCCGGGCCACCAGCATTGCAGTGCGCGCACTTAACCACCAAGCCACAGGGCCGGCCCACATCTTCTTTATCCATCAGTGGACACTTAGGTTGTTTCCATGTCTTGGCTATTGTGAATAATGTTACAACGAACATGGGAGTATAGATATCTCTTTGCAATAGTGATTTCATTTCCTTCGGGTATATACCCAGAAGTGGGATTGCTGGACCATATGGTAGTTCTATTTTTAATTTTTTTGAGGAACTTTCATACTGTTTCCCATAGTTGCTGAACCAATTTGCATTCCCACCAACAGTGCACGAGGGTTCCCTTTTCTCCATTTCCTCAACAACACTTGTTATCTCTTGTCTTCTTGATGATAGCCATTCTAACAGGTGTGACGTGATATCTCATTGTGGTTTTGATTTGCATTTCCCTGATGGTTACTGATGTTGAGCAACTTTTCATGTACCTGTTGGCCATTAGTACATCTTTGGAAAAATGCCTATTCAGAGCATCTATCCATCTTTTAATCAAATTGGGTTTTTGTTCATGAGTTGTGTGAGTTTCTTATATATTTTGAATATTAATTCCTTATCAGATATGTGGTTTTCAAATATTTTCTCTCATTCCATAGGTTGCCTTTTCTTTTTTTTTTTTTGATTGTCTCTTTTGCTGTACAGAAGCACTAAAAAGTTTGATATAGTCCCGCTTGTTGATTTTTGCTTTTGTTGGTTGCGCTTTTGTCGTTGCTTCCAATGATTTTTTAATCATCGCCAAGACCAATGTCAAGGAGCTTTTTCCCTATGTTTTCTTCTAGGAGTTTTACAGTTTCAGGTATTACATTTAAGTCTTTAATTCATTTTGAGTTAATTTGAGTGAGTAGTATAAGATAGGGGTCCAATTTTACTCTTTTGCATATGAACATCCAGTTTTCCCAGCACCATTTATTGAAGATCCTTTCCCCCTTGAGTATTCTTGGCTCCCTTGTCAAACATTAGTTGATTATATATGGGTGGCTTTATTTCTCTCAGTTCTGTTCCATTGGTTGATGTGTCTATTTTTGTGCCAGTACCATAGTGTTTTGATTATTATAGTTTTGTAATATAGTTTGAGATCAGAAAGTGTGATGCCTCCAACTTTGTTCTTCTTTCTCAGGATTGCTTTGGCTATTCAGGGTCGTTTGCGGTTCCATACAAATTTTAGGATTATTTGTTCTATTTCTGTGAAAAATGCCATTGGAACTTTAATAGAGATTGCATTGAATCTGTAGATTGCTTTGGGTAGTATGGACATTTTAACAATACTAATTCTTCCAATCCATGAGCACACTGCATCTTTCCATTTATTTGTGCTATCTTCAATTTTTTCATCAATGTCTTATAGTTTTCAAAGTATAGATCTTTCACCTCCTTGATTAAATTTATTCCTAGGTATTTTCTTCTTTTTGATGCAATTGTAAATGAGACTGCTTTCTTCATTTCTCTTTCTGATAGCTATAAAATAAATGGGTCATGGGAATGTGGTGTACAGCATGGGGAATATAGTCAATAATATTGTAATAACTTGGTGTGTTGATAGATGGTGGCTGGACTTACCGTGGTCATCATTTCATAACGTATAAAAATATTGTCACTATGTTGTACACCTGAAAATAATGTAGTATTGTATATCAATTATAATTCAATAAAACAAACAAAACCAAAATGAAACAAAAAAATACTAATAATGCTTTTATTTGATTTTCAGTTATTAATATTGTCCCATTTGTTTTTTCCTCATGTTTAGCATAGTCACTTTTCATCAGTGTCACTAGTATCAAAATAATATATGGACCAGAAAATCAAAAATGGGTATGAAATAACTGTATATTGATGAGCTATTCGTGCATAGAAATATTTTAGTTTTATTTTATGTGCCTACTCTACATTGAAGGAACATGCTTACATAATAAATGCTCAACTCTTTTTCTTAAATCTAACTATTAAAATATCTCTTGTAGAAGAAACAGATAAACTTTTAAAAGATAATAATCTCGAATATTTGAACTACAATTAATGGTAATTATTAAACTATGAAACTGAAAGAACATTTCTGTATAGGAATTGGAATTTCTATATTTTATGATTAAAAATACTCAATTTGCCTTGTGATGCATTTAAAAATTTTATAGCAAGTTAACTGTGATTACAGCTATTAAACATATTTTCTTTTAAAAATTTTTCTTTTACATTTGATACATCATCTTTTCAATTAATAGCATGCTGACATTTTTTCTAAAACTAGTATAATATTTCCTTAGTTATGAATAAATCACAGACCCACAATAACAAATCTAATTCAAACTCCTGCACCAATTATCTCTGAAACTTTAAATTTAGATTCTTACTTGCACAGGAGCAACCCACTCACTGTAACAACGTAGAGAAGTTCTGTGTGCCATGATTTTAGAAATATGTGATGTGTTCTTAAGTAAAATGTTCCGTCCTATTGTCTTTATCTTATTAATAAGTAATTAACAGGAAGCAAGTTCTGAAGGACTCCCATCTCTCGCTATGCAACCTTTCAGTTGCTTAACATTGTTTCCCATGTTTTTCCCCCATAGACTTGTCTCTTGATGAGTTGTTCTGGGTGACACAGTACAGGTGGGAAAGGTGTCACCTGGTACTGTGCATCTATTCCTACTCCATTAAATCCAAACTTTCACTCCAAACTGAAGCACGGTGCAGTAGAGATCTGATTGCCTTAGAAATACTGAAAAACCTGTTAGGATTACTAACACTGAAACACCCAGCAAATGTTCCTGAATTTGGCTGGCCAAGTTTCAAATTGTAACAAATACAGCGTTATATGGAAAGTAAAACTGGAAGCAACCAAGGTGTACTTCAATAGGAGAATGGATAAATAAATTGTGGTATTTCCATACAAAGGTATTCAACAATACAAATAAACAAACTACTAATTCACGCAACAATATGGATGGATCTTAGATGCATTTTGCTAAGTGAAAGAAGTCAGACTAAAATGGCTATGTAATGTATAATTCCATTAATATTACATTCTGGAAAAGGCAACACTAGAGAGATGGAAAACTAACAGTTGCCAGGGGTTTGGGGAGGAGGGGACTTTAACTAGGGGAAGCACAGGAGATTTTTTTTTAGTGTGATAGAACTAATCAGTATGGTACTATAGTGGTGAACACAATCAATGCAAAGAGTAAACAATGTATAAAAAAATTTAAAAATCAACCAGGAGTTTTGAGGATCCCAGGATGAAATGCAGACTCTGACTAGTGAATCCAACTGTATTACAAATGTATGACATAACCCCACTGGAGGGAGTGTGGAAAAATGATGCTGACGTAAGTAAATTTGCGAAATGGTGTTTTGATTGGCTAATATAAAGCTAAAGACAAAAAATTACATAAACACTACTCTAGTTGGTAAAATTGTTTCTCGTAGGGGTACAGGTTAACAAATCTGAAACTGCTGTACATGTAAATATTGAGCAATTAAGTAAATGGATGGCAGATGGTGGAAGCCAGGTTCCCACCTGTAGTGGGAGGTTGTAGTGCGAGGCTACAGATAAACAAGAGGAGGAGGCTAAAACGACCCATGTGGTAACGAATTAGAGTTGGAGATATCAGTATGAACTCATGTTCAGCTTAATACAGATACAGATGGATATCTACAGAAGTAATTATTGATATGTGTGTATACATGGGTTAGTATGTGTGCATATATTTCCCAGCTCTGTTCGCTGAAGGGGCCTAGAAGCAACTACACCCCAGCAGCAACGAGCACATCTAATCTCCTAATATTGGTTTCTAATGCTTTTATCCAATAAAAGGAACCAGAGCCCCTTGGAGAAATAGCTGATTCTAGAACAAGGGCAGGGAATATACAAGATAAGCCTGGAGCATCTTGTAGTGACAGAAAATAAGGAAGTGCTAAAAAAAGATCCCCAAATGATGGCGGTATGTCGAAGGGACACAGGAGCCAATCTGAAAGTTTCCAGTGAACAAAACTGAAACAAGTTGAGCAACAAAATAGACAACGATAGTGCTGTATTATAACCCAAGGTATAAAATAAATATCCATATGTCCATACTGATATAAATAAATAAGTGAATTAATAAATAAACGTGGAAGAAGAGAGACAAATCTCCTGTGCAGAAAACTTGCAAATAATTTCTGTAGACACTCTGCCCTTAAGGAGGTAGAGTATAGCTCCCCGCTCTTTAAGTGCAGGCTGGGCATAGTGACCTCCTTCTAAAGAGTGCAGTATGGAAAGGGGGGTGGGGAAGAGTAATGCTACAGTGGAGAAAGCTGACCAAAACCACCTCCAGCCAGGAGATCGAAGTCAACATCAACCGTGATAAGTTACCTTGAGTGTATGTACCCTTGGTATGATGTGATGAGAATGGCACTTGACCTCTGCGGTCTCCCTCCCTCAAAACACATAACCTCATGTTAAAAATATCAGATATATCCCAATGAGGGACAGTCTACAAAATATCTGACTAGTATGCTTCGCAACTATCAAGGTCTTCAAAAACAAGGAAAGTCTGAGAAACTGTCACAGCCGAGAGGAGTCTAAGGAGACCTGACAACCAAATGTAATGTGGTGTCCTAATAGGATCCTAGAACAGAAAAAGGACAGTAGGTAAAAACTAAGGAAATCAGAAAAACTATGGACTGTAGTTAATAATAATGTGTCAATGTTGATTCTCTAACTGTAACAAATGCATCATACTAGTGTAAGGTGTTAACAGTAAGAGAAACTGGGTGTGAAGTATATAAAGTCTACAGGAACTCTGTACTCTTTTTGCAACTATTTTCTTAACTCCAAAACTATTCCAAAGTAAAAAGTTTATTTAAATAATTAATTGCATGTTTAGCATGTGTTTAGTTTTTGGTGTGGTTTAGGCACTGGGAGGGAACATAGTCGTGAATAAAATGAAAAAAAAATCCCTGCCTCATGGACCTGACATTCTAGTGGGGGTGGACAGACAATGAACAAAATCGTGTAATATATTAGATGATGATAAGTGATAGAAAGAAAAATAGAGAAAGAGGTATAGGAAATGTAGAGGTGAGATTTTTAAATAGGAGGTCTATAGAAGATTTCACTGAGAGGGGCATCAGTATTAGGACAAGGGGAAATTTTTTAAGGGCCAAAACATAGTAAATTGTCCATTTTATCTCACTCTCCATTAATCAGAATACTGATCCCTCGGGCATTTCAGTGGATTTCTCTGAATTCAGTGCACTGTGCAAAGATGAGGTGCATGGCTTTTGATTGAGGTTCCTAGCACCAGTATTTTACCCGTTGGGGTTCCCTTTCCCAAACGTTTGTGTTGGTACCAAGTAAAGCAAAGGAGAATTACAGGAATATAAAGAAAGTTACGGTTACCTCAAACTATTTTAGGATTTTCTTAATTTTTATTTATGGTAAGTTTAGGAAAGTAAGTAAATGTGATTTCAATAGAAGTAAATATTGAATAACTCCTGACTTAGGCAATCTGGCTTTGTCCTTTTTATTTCTAAGAACATCTGTGGCCTATATTCAACTATAACTTGCACCCTCAGTTGGTGAAAACATTCTTAACCCTGATCAGATGAAGCCAGTGATAATAAAATGGGCATTTTCTATTTCTGTATGTTATTGATGAAATGTAGTAGAACTTGATAAGCTGGCTAGAGATCACATCTTCTAAATTAAGAAATCACAAGCTTCAACATATTAATTTTCATATTTTAGAGAAGTGACAATAGAAAGTCAAAAATAAGTCAGTAAGCAAAATCAGTCTTCATTAGAGCAAGTTAATACACAAGCAAGAAAAAAAAAACCCAAACCCATATACTTGATGAGAACAAGACACTTGAAAAGCAATACGGTTGGAAATTAAGCAAGCCAATCTGTAAATCAGACCAAGCCTCAAAGCATACTGAGACAGCCAAAAAGGTCCATGTACTTTGTAGGGGTAGGTGGGTTGAGGAGAGCAGTGCTGGCACTCAGCAGTCTCTCATTGCAGGGTATTGCTACTTCCTCTGTGCATTTCTAAGTCTATTGTATACTGTGTCTGTATATGCCCACCTTCATCTCCACCTGCAAAGACTATGAACTCTTTTAACTCTTAATGACTTGCACATCTTGGTATCCTCCCAGTATCAGCACACAATAGATTCTCTCTCCCCCTTTCTCCCTCTCCCTCTCTCTCTCTCTCTCTCTCTCTCTCTCTCTCTCTCTCTCTCTCGTATACATACATATATATATATATATATATATAAAATTACATACATATAGAAAAACTCAGCAAGAATTCAAAGATGGCTATAAAAACTCTTGAGGCTGGAAGATTGATTAAGATTAAAGAACTAAGTTTCGAAAGTTTATAATAATTGGAAATTGTAGCATTTCAAGGATAAAAAGGGGCTGGAGGAAAAATGCTATTGTGGGGCCCTCTCAGTTCAAGGTGAATTCATCTCAACCCCTAATCGTTGCCGTACTAGGTGCTGCAGGACTGTAGCAGAGTAGGCATGAACCATGATCTCAAGGGATTCCAGTCTAGTAATGGCATTAGACAAAGACCAATAACTACAGTACAAGTTAAAATATCTGGTCATTGAGAAGTGAATGGAAATGAGTCTCAGAGGATGGATGAGATTTCCACAGGGATAAATGGGAGGGAATCAGTTGAGATTGAACAAATACACAGAGGCAGGAAAGTATGGATGATAATTGGGGTTTGCTGAGATTTGGCTGGAGGCTAGGACATATGTAGAACAGCAGCAAGAAATAAGGCAAGCAGGAGGAGCCATGGAGGGCTTTTTTATTTTTGACATATTTATTGATATGTAATTCACATACCATACAATTCACCCATTTAAAGTGTACAATTGAGTGTTTTGTAGTATCCACCAACACAATCTAATTTAACATTTTCATTCTCCTTGAAAGAAACCAGTACTTTAGGGCCGGCCCAGTGGCATAGTGGTTAAGTTTGGTGCGCTCCACTTCGGCGGCCTGAGTGTGTCAGTTCGGATCCTGGACCCCAGGCGCGGACCTAGACCACTCATCAAACCATGCTGTGGCGGTGTCCCACGCAAAATAGAGAAAGATCGGCACAGATATTAGCTCAGGGCCACTCTTCCTCAAGCGAAAAAGAGGAAGATTGGCGACAGGTGTTAGCTCAGGGCCAATCTTCCTCACCAAAAAAAATAAAGAAATAAGAAAGAAACCAGTAGGCATTAGCCATCAATACTCATTGTGCTTCACCCGCCTGCCCCTGCCCCCACACCTACAAAATCACTAATCTACTTTCTGTGTCTAAGGATTTGCCTATGCTGGACATTTCATATAAATGGAGTCATACAGTATGTGGCATTTTGTGACTGGCTTCTTTATTTAGCACAATGTTTTCAAGGTTCATCATATTGTAACATATCTCAGTACTTCATTTTTTATTGCCAAATAATATTCCACTGTGTGAATACACCACACTTTAGTTATCCATTCTTCAATTGATGGATATTTGGGTTGTTTCCACTTTTTGGCTATTGTGAACAATGCTTCTATGAATATCTGTGTACACGTTTTTGTGTGGAAATACATTCTTAACTTATTTGGGATACATACCTGGGAGTGGAATTGCTGGGACATATGGTAACTCTTTATTTAACCTTTTGAGGAATTACCAAAATGTTTTCCAAAGCAATTAAACCATTTTACATTTCTACTAGAGAGGTATGAGGGTTCCAATTTCTCCAACACTCCTCAACACTTGTGATTTCTTGTCTTTTTTTTTTTTTTTTTTTTTTGTGAGGGAGATCAGCCCTGAGCTAACATCCATGCCAATCCTCCTCTTTTTTTTGCTGAGGAAGACCGGCCCTGAGCTAACATCTATTGCCAATCCTCCTCCTTTTTTTTTTTCCCTTTTTCTCCCCAAAGCCCCAGTAGATAGCTATATGTCATAGTTGCACATCCTGCTAGTTGCTGTATGTGGGACGCTGCCTCAGCATGGCCTGACAAGCAGTGGGTCGGTGCACACCCAGGATCTGAACCCGGGCCGCCAGTAGCAGAGTGCACGCACTTAACTGCTAAGCCACGGGGCCAGCCCCACCTGTCTTTTTGATTATAACATCCTAGTGGGTATGAAGTTGTATCGCATGGTGGTTTTGACTTGCATTTCCCTGATGGCTGATGATGTTGAGCATCTTTTCCTGTGCTTATTGGCCATTTGTATATCTTCTTTGGAAAAATGTCTATTCTAATCCTTTGCCCATTTTTAAATTGAGTTGTCTTTTTATTGCTGAGTTCTGAGAGTTCTGTATATATTCTGGACACAAGTGCCTTACCAGATAGACATATGATTTGCAAATATTTTATCCCATTCTGTGGGTTGTCTTTTCACTTTCTTGAAGATGTCCTTTGAAGTACAAAATATTTTAATCATGATCATGTCCAATTTGTCTATTTTTTTCTTGGTTGCTTGTGCATTTTGTGTTACACCTAATAAACTATTGCCTAACCAAGGTCACAAAGATTTATACCGACATTTTCTTCTAAGAGTTTTATAGTTTTAGCTCTTACATTTAGATCTTGGATCAATTTTGAGTTAGTTTTTATATATGGTGTGAGGTAAGGGTCCAACTTCATCCTTTTGCATGTGATTATCCAGTTGTCCCACCACCATTTGTTGAAATGAGTATTCTTTCCCCATTCAATTGTATTGGTACCCTTGTCGACAATTGATTGACCACACATATACGGGCCTGTTTCTGGACTCTCGATTCTATTCCGTTGGCCTATATGTTTATCCTTATGCTAGTACCACACTGTCTAGCTTACCATAGCTTTGTACTAAGCATTGAAATTGGAGAGTGAGAGTCTTCCAACTTTGTTCTTCTTTTTAAAGATTGTCTTGGCTATTTAGTGTCCCTTGCATTCCCATATGAATTTTAGAATCAGATTGCCCATTTCTGCAAAAAAATAGAGCTGGGATTTTGATAGGGATAAACTTGAGTCTGTAGATCAATTTGGGAAGTATACTATAGAACAATATTAAGTCTTCCAATCCATGAGCATAAGATGTCTTTCTGTTTATTTAGGTTTTCTTTAATTTCTTTCAGCAATGTTTTGTAGTTTTCAGTGTACAAGTCTTGCACCTCCTTGGTTAAATTTACTCCTAAGTATTTTATTATTTTTAATTCTATTGTAAATAGAATTGTTTTCTTAAATACATTTTTGGAATATTCATTGCTAGTATAGAGAAATGCAACTCATTTTTGTATATTAATCTTATTTCTGCTATCTAAGGCTTTTGACCAGGAGCATGACTTCTTAATATTTAATTCAGGAAACATTTTATCATAGCTTAGTCTGGATAATCTCTAGGTTTTTTCCAAGCCCTGTGCTTCTAGAGATAATGAAGTCCTGAAATAGGAACAGTTGAAGTGGAAGGGAAGAAGTGTTTATGAGAGAACTGTGGTTGCATTTTTTAAGAGACTTTCTGTGTATATCTCCTCCTTTCCACCCTCAATACTGCCACCTCAATCTAGGCCCTTATGATCTTTCCCTTGCAGCTGCAGCAACAATGACTTTCTAACTGGCATGCCCTGTTTCCAGTCTCCTCCCCACTTAAACCCTTTCTTCATGCTGACACTAGAGTGATCTTTTAGATCATAAATCTGATATATTGCCAAATCTAGTGGTCATTTCTCTATCCTTCTCCTTTACCTTTTAGCAGCATTCAACATGTTTGACCACACTCTCCTTCATGAAACACTCTTCTTTCTTCACTTCTGGGAAAGCACTCTTCTGATTTTATTCATACTTCACCAACCCCTTCTTATAAGTTTCTTTTGCAGGATCCTACTGCTCTGCTCAATCTCTAAGTGTTGAAGTGCCCAGTGCCCTGTCCTGAGACTCTTATTCCCCACACACTCTCTCTAGCAATCTCATCCAATCCCATGGCTTTAAATACTGTCAATGCTGATGACTCTCAAATTTTTATCTCCAGGAGTGACTTTTTCCATGAGCTCCAGACTTGTATATCCAGTTCTCCACTTGTATGGCATCTCAAACTTAATATGTCCCAAAGAGTACTCTTGATTCTCTTGTACCTCTAATTACAGTGTTTCTCATTTCAATACCAAGTTGCTCAAGTCAAAAACCTAAAAGTCACCTTCAATTCCTTCCATTATTTTACTCCCCCACCTGCAATCTCTTAGCAAGTCCTATTTCTTTTACCATCAAAACATATCCCAAATCCATTCACTTATCTCCATCTCAACCACCACCACCTTAGGCCAAACTACTATTATTTCTTTCCCAGATGACTACAATGGCCTCCAAACTGGTCTCTCTGCTTTAATTCTTCACACATACACACTCCATTCTCCATACAGTGGCCCAAGTAATCTTTTAAAAAACATAAATCAGGTCATAGTGTTCCTTCACTTAAAACTTGTCAATGGCTTCCCCTGGCACATAAAAGAAAATATAAATCTATCATATCCTACATACTTTATACAATATGGCCTCTGCCTATCACTATGCCCTCGTGCTGTACCATTCCCTTCCTTATTCACTATGTTCCAGTTACTCTAGCCTTGTTCCTGTTTCTTAAATACAGCAACCTCACTACAGTCATAGTGTCTTGCTTTAGCTCTTTCCTCTGCCTAACAAGCTCTTTCCCCAGACATCTTCCCATGGTTGGCTCTTTTCTGTCATCCAGTTAGTACATTAAAAGTCATCTCCTCAGGAAGGCCTAACCACTCAATATAAATTAACTCCTTTACTCGATTCCATTACTATCACATCACTGTTTTATTTTTATCATAGAACTTAGCACTACTTGATATTTTCTTGTTTATTTACTGCTTTGTTTATTTCTCTTTCCTCTTCTTTACAATGTAAGCTCTATGAGAGCAGGGACCTGGTTTATCTTACTCATACTGAGTGAATAAATTTTGAACGAAAGTGAGAGGTTAGGCCTAAAGAACGAGAAAGAGAGAGAGAGAGAGAGAGAGAGAGAGAGAGAGGTTTAAGCATATCTGCAGGTGTGGCTAATGTTACTGAGAGCAGGGTGGAGAGCTGAGCACAGACTGATTTGGACTTCAACTGAAATATAATGATGTATTATTCATGGTTCTCCAGAGAAACAGAACCAAAAATATTAGATAGATGATAGATAGATAGATAGATAGATAGATAGATAGATAGATAGAGATTTATTAGATTTATTATAATGAATTGGCTCACATGATTATGAAGGCTGACAAGTCCCAAGATCTGCAGGGTGAGTTGGCAAGGTAAAGCCCCAGGAAAGCCAATGGTGTAATTCCAGTGTGAGGGCTAGCAGGCTTGAGACCCAGAAAGAGCTGATGTTTCAGTTGAATACGAAGGCAGGAGAAAGCTGATGTCCCAGCTCACAGGCATTCAGACAGGAGGAATTCTTACTCACTTAGGGAAGGATCAGCCATTTTGGTCTGTTCAGGCCTTCAACAGATTGGATGAGGCCCACCCACATTAGGGAGGACAATCTGCTTTACTCAGTCTACTGATTCAAACGTTAATCTCATCCAGAAACACTCGCACAGACACACTCAGAATAATGTTTGGCCAAATATCTGGGCACGCTGTGGTCCAGTCAAGTTGCCACATAAAATTAACCATCATAAATGATAACTTGCATTTGTATAACTTGTAATTTTTCAAAAAGCATTCACTTATTTCCTCACATTGTCTTAACAGCCACTCTATATGTTGGAAAGGTAGGTATTAAACCTGGGGGAAACTGAGCCTCTGAAAGGATAACTGAGACTAAAATCCTACTCTCCAGATTACCAATTCCATCCGTTGGCTCAAACTCTACTTTCAAGGAACAGTGGACTGTCTGTACAGTCTCATGGAAATAATAGGAACCCAAGTGATTTGAATGGAAACTGAAGAAGGTATTCACCAAATAACCAGACAGGTCCTCATAACCTATACATTCTAGCATGGTCTCTTGTGGGTTTTGCCCATATGTGGGATTAAATGAGTTACTTCAAAACATTGCTTTATGGTTTACCTGGGTGATGTAGAGGGCACCTAGTGCTTAATTGCAGAGGAGAAGGCGAGTGGGAAGTATTTATGATGAAATTTTGTGGAGGGGAAAAAAGGGATAGGAACACAAACAGAGGATAGATGCATTACCTCAAGTGGCTTTCATTCAGGTGGCTTTATTCTACCAAAATTCAGTGGGAGGAGATTTATGAATAACTGGAAATGATAAATGGAATAAATGGATGTATCCTTTCCAAACCGCCCAGGATACCCTATCTAGTCAATCAATGTTTTAATTCTTCAATTTCTACCTTCTCCCTCTTAATTCCAACCTGTGCATATTTGCAAAGGTTCATCATGTTACCACTCCTAAACACAGTAGTGAATGTCAATGAGAGCATTCAGGAGGAGGAAGAACCTCCCAGAAATAGACTTGTAAGTGTTAATGCAGGAAATTATTTTCTCAGGATAAAAGTAAACAAATGTACATCTAATTCTGACATTCTGCCTTATAAGATTCTGGTCAATGTAAATATCCCCTCTAATCTGACTACATTTCTTCTTGGATTGGACTGATTCGCTTAGTAAATTAAATATTAAAAGAGTTGTAGAGTGTGATGTGTAACCTTGGCTCAGTTGCTTGACCTCTCTAAGCCTCCATCTCCTTGTCTATAAAGTGGGGAAATATAAGTCCCTACCACTTAGCATTGTTTTGTGGATTAAATATGATAATGCACTTAAGTGCTTAGTACAATCCTTAGCACATAGGGAGTGGTCAAAAAGTATTAGCTGTTATTATTTAAGGTAAAACAAATGCCATTACAGTGGAAAGTAGTATGCTGTCCTGGAAAGAGCACTGAACTGATGTCAAGAGTCCTGGATGCTAGCTCTGATTCTGCCACTAAATAGCCATCATGGCCTTGGGTAAGTGACAAAATCTCTCTAGACCTTAGTTTATTCACTTGTAAAAAATGAGGACATAGGACTAGATGGTTTCTAAGGGCCCGTCCAATTTTAGGTATCTTTCCACAGCAATTCCATAAATCCCCTACTACAGAAAAGTCTACTGTGTCCGCCTCCTACTACCCCAAAGGTGAGGAAAACTGAAATGTGTGAATTACTGGATTAAAAATATGTCCATGAGGGGCCGGCCCGTGGCTTAGTGGTTAAGTGCGCGTCCTTAACCGGGTTCGCATCCCAGGCGCGCACCTACGCACTGCTTCTCTGGCCATGCTGAGGCCGCATCCCACATACAGCAACTGGAAGGATGTGCAACTATGACATACAACTATCTACTGGGGCTTTGGGGGAAAAAAAAAAGGAGGAAGATTGGCAATAGATGTTAGCTCAGAGCCGGTCTTCCTTAGCAAAAAGAGGAGGATTAGGATGGATGTTAGCTCAGGGCTGAACTTCTTCACAAAAAATAAATAAATAAATAAAAATATGTCCATGAGGTTATCAGAGGAAAACTTGTCTAGGCTCCCACCAGTACTGCAGCACTTTTCTGCCTGTGGCTGTAGTCTATTATGAGGGACAGAGTACAGCAGGAGCCCTGCAATAACCTGTTGGAAAAGGTCGGCACAGCCCATGAGTGCGTCATTAGCATGCCGAATGAGGCCATTGAGCCCACGCATTATCATCGACATTTATGTGCCTCTCCTCTTCGCATTTGGAACACATCGGGGTGTTTCAGAGGCACCCACACAATAGTTCTTTGAAGACCGTGTCTGGAACAATTAAAGCATCCGCACTGATCTTGCCTTTGGCTTTGTGTGTCTGAACCATTACCGAAGCTTTTGTCCTGAAAATAAGCTGCCACTGGAGCCTGGAAGACTGTCAATTTCTTCTGACTACAATCTGAGATTGAAAGGCTATGTGGTCAATTGGTCCTTCTTGATTTGGGGGTGGTATTAAAAGGGCACTCAGCCCTGAAATTGGCTCTCTGAACCTGTTGTGGGAAAGACTTAGCAACACTTCATAGAAGCTCACTTGCAGACTCTCCTTTCTCTGGAGGAAGAAATAAATAAAAAAATAAGAAATAAAGAAAGAAGTTGGGTAGGAAACATCTTGATTAATGTGCTGTTTCCAGTGCAAGAAACCAGCAAAATAGCCTTCAATTTGAGGGCTGGTCAGTTCCACTCATTGAGTATGGTGACAGAGCAACCAAGAGACAGCTGTAAGGGACATCAAATGTGCAGGGAACCCAGGAGGCACCAAAGTGGCCAAAGGACAGGTTCTACTGATAGTGAGGAACAACATCATTTTTCCATATGGGTTGGACAAACCATTCCATTAACATAAACATGGAGAACCCATGGGTAACTCTGCCCCTAGCAGAAGTCTAACAAGCCAAAGGTAGTTAATGCATAATCCACTCCTTACTGTGCACAACAAAGACACAGAGAGAAGCCCATGTGCTGTTTCATGCATAGATTTGTGGGGCATGTGCCCTTTGATGTGGTCAATGCATGCTTAGGGTTGGTCCTTAGATTTTAGGATGCAGAAATTAGATTGGATCACTGCCTCCTCCTCCAGGGTTCTGAGGAAATGATTCTCTCTAACCAAGCTCATAATAGACAGATATCCAAAAATATTTCCAAAATAATTTGGGGGAATGACTTAAAAATGCTTCACAATCTTTGAGTCCTCACTATGTGACAGGGACTCTAAAAAATTCTTTACATGATTTATATCATTTAAACTTCACAATAGGGCCAGCCCCAGTGGCCTAGTGGTTAAGTTCAGCATGCTCCACTTTGGTGGCCTGGCTTCAGCTCCCGGGCACGGACCTACACCACTCATCTGTCAGTGGCCATGCTGTGGCGGCAGCTCACATACAAAAAGAGGAAGATTGGCAACAGATGTTACTCAGGGCAAATATTCCTCACTAAATAAATAAATAAATAAATAAACAAACTTCAGGGCCGGCCCCGTGGCTTAGCGGTTAAGTGCGCGTGCTCTGCTACTGGCGGCCCGGTTTCGGATCCTGGGCTCGCACCGACACACCGCTTCTCCGGCCATGCTGAGGCCATGTCCCACATACAGCAACTAGAAGGATGTGCAACTATGACATACAACTATCTACTGGGGCTTTGGGGGAAAAAAAAAAAGGAGGAGGATTGGCAATAGATATTAGCTCAGAGCCGGTCTTCCTCAGCAAAAAGAGGAGGATTAGCATGGATGTTAGGTCAGGGCTGATCTTCCTCACACACACAAAAAAATAAACAAACAAACTTCACAGTAATCCTGTGGTACTGAGGTACTATTTTCTCCCCACATCGTAGATAAGGAAATTAAGCCTCAGACAGAGAATGTAATCTACAAATGGTAAATGACAGATTTGGGTGACTCTAAAGCCATTATGACATTCATGTCATAATAATAATAGAAGACACAGCCCCTTCCTCAAGTAAATAGGACAAATATGGAGCAGGAATAAGGAAGAAGGCTTATAAGCAGGAAACAGTCTCCTACTGCCTATGACTCAGCTGCAGCTGTGACTCATAGAAGACTGAAGGTCACTCATCAAGTTGAAAATGACCCTGGACTTTAGGATTAGAGCCAATGCCTGAGTGCTGTAGCTCTGGTTGTTATCCTAAAAGGACCTCTCTCACCACCACTCCCACAAAGTTAAACATTCTTCTGCCTTCCACACCTACCTTCTCTCAGATAAATGTGATCAAAGACAACAAATAAGGAGCCTAAGTGTGCTGTTTGGGGGATGGGGAGGGCAGAGGTGGGTTCTGAGACACAAGGGAGGTTGACAAAGGAGCAATTTCCAAGGTCTAGGAATTGGGCAACATCCCAGACTGATCTCTCAGCATTTGCATGGTTGGTGAGAATGGGGACTCTGGTCCCTCTGATGGGGCTTATGTTGCTCAGGCGACAGACTTTCCTCCCAGAGGATGCCGAGAAAATAGAAGACATCTCTCTCTCCTTCATTTTATGACCCAGACTGGAAACAAATTTCTCTGAGTCAAACCCCATTCTCATCAGCAGGTGCAAAATAAAATAGCTGCCTTACATAATGCTCTGCAGTTCCCCACATTAAATGAAAGTGGGTTGATTAATCTATTTACATCTGGTTTGCAGAGGTGTTGCTGAGATAAAGGAAACGAATGGTGGGTATTCACTTTGAGCAGTCTCTATATTAATCATCAATTTTCTATCTGACACTTGTAGGCATAATGGGAACTTACAGATGTTGTCATAGGTTGTGGGATGGGGGATAACGAGAACTGCAAGGGATGGGCCCACTGGGCTGGCTAGCCCTTTGAACCTTGGTAAACTCTCAGGTTCCCAAGCCTAGGTTTGTTTTTGTTTTTTTGTACCTGCCAGCATGCCCATCCTGGTCTTCTCGTGTTTTCTTGCCCACACGTCGCTTTACTCTCAAGTACAGCTTGTGAGTGGCTTGTACTCATTTGCCCCCCCGAACAAGAGGCCTGCCCACTCCTGCCCGAGTAGCAGCCCAGCAGGGATCACCTAGTCTGAGTAGCACCAGGCTTTTCAGACTTCAGCCTTAGGCTCTCTGTTTTCTCAGGTTTTGTCCTTCTACTTTTTAGGGCACTCCCCCCACCTCCCATCCTGAAGACATATACACAACATATACGCTCCCACTGCCCACTCCCCACCCTCAGTTGAAGGCTCTCCTAACAATAGGGCAGTATGATGCAGCCTCAGGCATTTGTAAATACCTACTTGTCTCCTCCTTGATGAGTGGGCTGAAGCCTTCACTTATTCCAGTTATATAACCATTCGTTGGTCAGCCAATTCCCATAAGGCTCTTCTCTGACCTAGTTGCTCCTCATAATTTAATGATTTCATAGGTTACAAGAGGTGCGGCTGCCAGGTTGCTATAGAAACCTTTGCTCTACTGACATTTTTTTCCTAATAAAAAGTTTTTGAAAAGTTAAATCAACTATTCCATGAAGGATTGGATATATTTTAAGTATAATGTGCTCTTTCACATTGGGGAATTCTTGAAAGCCTTCTTTCTACGTCAGACAAATTCAACTTGTCACCTGGGTTTTGTTTTGTTTTGTTTTGTATTTTTACATTTTCAATCAAATAATCCTATTGAGTTCCCAAAAAGGAGAAATAATAACCTGGGAATTACTTGAGAATCGTACATGCTGTTGCTAAAGGACTAACTTCATTGTCACGCCTGGACTCCACAGGCTGGAATGCTGTGGGGAAGACCAGGGAATTGATAAGACATGGCAAAGGAGGGTTGGAGGTATCTGAAGTCTGGCAAGCCTGAGGTCGCATTAAAAAATGATCAGCTTGGGGCCAGCCCCGCGGCCTAGTGGTTAAGTTCACTCACTCCATTTTGGCGGCCTGGGTTCGCGGGTTCAGATCCCAGGTGTGGACCTACACCACTCTTCAGCCATGTTGTGGTGGTGACCCACATAGAAAAAAGGAAGATTGGCACAGATGTTGGCTCAGGGTGAATCTTCCTCAAGCAAAAAGAGGAAGATTGGCAACACATGTTAGCTCAGGGCAAATCTGCCTCAGCAAAAAAAAAAAAAATCAGCTAAAGACTATGCTCTAAACCCAAGGGATGAGGCCACAAAAGCCCCAAATCCTGTGCTTGGGAGACCGTGAGCAGAGTTATGTGCCTGGGCAACTAAGAAGTCCAGGAAGTCAAGCCCCAGGCAGATGGCTGAGGGACAGCATAAGTCCCTAAGAGCAAAAATTAAACTTGGGGCTGGACAACTGCCTTCTGATATAAGGTTGGGGGGCCCTAGATGCCTCCTGCCCCAAAGTGACAGCACCAAAGAGTAGCTTGGGGGAGCCATATAGACCCCCTTATATCTATCTGTCTCCCAAAGTTACCCTCAAACAAATATGATAAAAGCCTTCTTTGATAAGGACAATCTATATTTTTAAATATTAGGTAAAGGGCGAAAAAAAAGCATATTTAGAGACTTTTGCTATTTCTGCTCCTCTACCACATACCATCTAAATAGAAGTAGTGTGCTTGCTATGTAAACTCAGCTTCAAGAGAGCCCCCTGGCCACACATAGTGCCCCTTCTTCTTGGGCACGCTCCATCTCCCACCAATAATCATTTGCTGCCCTTAATAGATATATAGATATTCTTCCTATACAGATATTCTAGAGCTGCCACTGTGTCCTAGGCTGAACCTTGGTTTCCAGGTAATGGTGAATCAAAGATTACATGGAAATAATGTGGTATTATCATTATCTACCAGTCTTCATGGCTGAGTGCAAGAAGGGCTGGGATGGGAGGCGGAGGCATTCTAAGGCAGCTTTTATTCCCAAGAGAGCCCAGACCAAGCAGGGCTCACAGCTTCCTTACTCTCAAGGGACCCACTTGAGGCTGAACAATGTCTGTGGAGCTTAGTGGCCTAGCCAGAGCATAGGCCAAGGATGGGGAATGAAAGGGAAGGACCAAAAACAAAAATGGAGGACAAAAAGGAAGTAGGGCAGGAAAAAGAAAAATCACCTCAGGTCAGGTGTTCCTCTTGCCAGCATCTCTGATGCCTGGAGCACTGCTCAAAATTGCCTGACTCCTGAGAACCCTGAGGCCATCACCCATTTAACTTTGAATGGCCCTGACACCTAGTAACATCTGCAGTTGAGTTACTCTCAGGGTACAGATGTAGATCTGAATCATAGCAGTCAGTGGTCTTAATTATAAGCCACAGAAACCATCTCCAACTTATTTAGGGAGAAAATATATTTATTTATAGTTTCTTGGTAGCTCAGAGTTCCTGTGAAAGCTAGGGACCCAAGCCCAGGTCTACGCAAGCAGGAACGATGGCCATCACACTGCAGAACTAGCCCGCTCAGGACATTACTGCAGTTGCCACCAACGGGCACTAGATATGGCAGCCTGCCTGCCCCCTTAACACTCTCAACACTGAATCAGGAACTCCATCTTGATGCAACCATTGCTGCTGCTAGAGAGGCTCTGCCCCATCAATTCTCATCAATGGGGACTTCCTCAAATATTGGAAGAGGGTTTAGAGTCTGGGAAGTAAAAAAGAGGGACTCTATGTGTTTGCTGGAGCTGTCATAACAAAATAACAGATTGGTGGCTTAAGTAACAGAAATTTATTTTGTCAGAGTTCTGGAGGCTAGAAGTCAAAGATCAAGTTGCCAGCAGATCTGGTTTCTCCTGAGACCTCTCTCCTTGGCTTGCAGACAGCCACCTTCTCACTGTGTCCTCATGTGGCCCTTCCTCTTCTTTTCAGGACACCAGTCAGATGGGATTGGGTCCCACCCTAAGGGCCTCATTTTAACTTAATTACCTCTTGCAAGGCCATATCTCCAAATACAAACACATTCTGAGGTAGGGGATTAGGACTTCAACATGTGAATTTTGCAGGGCATACCATTCAACCCACGACAAATGTTTATTTCCCCAAGCTTGCCACCTTGCCTTGGGCACTACTGGTTTGAGATGGCTCGCTATTCCATTCCCTCTACCCTTCTAAGGGCAAACCAGGCTATCTTCCCCTCCCACAATCTTGTCTAATACCAGCTACTTTTTCTTCTCTACCAGTCCTCTATTGAGGTCCCAGCATCCCTTGTGGCTGCACTTACCCAAATTAAAACATGTGGAGCTCTTAAACCTCCTGATCTGATATTCTTCTAGATGAACTGTTGGACTTCAAATTGGCTCACCTAATGGCAGCTAGCTCCTATATAAGTATCAGCTCATGTCCCAAGGACCAGATGGGTGGAGATATCTGGAAACATTTGACTATCATGTTCTTCAAGATAAGCTCTGGAGAAAATGATTCAGAATGTGGTCCTGCTGCCCTTGAAAAGATCACAGTGTATATGCACCATTGTTAATCTAAAAAGGCTAAGTACACATGTCATGTTTTCATGATCAGAAATACACTATCTTCTTTTTGCAACACACTTCTAGGTCAATAAGGAGTGTTAACCCAAGAATTTGTCTCTGTAGCTCTCATTTTGTCATTTTCCATAATCTTGTTTTGTAAATTGATAGTCATTAATTTTCCCCCAATGGATGGCTGTTAGTAGAAGTGACCTAGGTAAAATTCTGTTTGAAAAGAGTGAAATGAGATTGTTTATGATCCCCCATATACATCTCTGGGCTCAATCTGATGACCTCTTTTCTTTAGCCAAATAGACAGAATGTTCTAGTCTTTAGCTCCACAGCTAAAGGATGAGAGAGGTTGGGAGAGGTGTAATGCTACTCCTGGGAAAGGAGGGGTTTTGAATGGCGGAGGCCAATTGAGGATAGAAGGTTAGTCAGAACTAGACTTTTAAAAAATATATTAATGTGGCCTTCTGACTTGTGGGGTTTTTTTTTTTTCGTAAAGCCCAAATCTATGGGAATTATAACCAAAGTACAAACGTATATTGAGAAGCCATAATGAAAGGAGAATTCTTTAGGAGAATAAGACAAAGCCTTGTTTGTAAGAGATGCTGGGAACCATCAGCCGGGTCAGGCAGAGGATGGCCAGGCATGTAGTGTTCAGAGGCTGTTGGGGAAAAAGGGAAGCTGAGATCAAAAGAACATAACAGTATAATGCAAGACCCGAGAAAATAAGAGCTAAAGGAGCAAGGGAGGGAAACTGGGTGGAAATATGACTATGGATTCAAGATGAGAGAGCTCAAGTGTGGTGAGGCCAGGACAGAGACTACCAGATGAATAAAACGGGAAAAAACTAGGACGTGAATGTCCAATTGGCTTTAGTCTAGACCCTACAGTCAGAGAAAGACTATTTCCAAGAAGGGCCCAGGTCAGAAGCCAGAGAGCAAATAGAGCAGGATGGTCCATGTATACATGTCAGGATACAAGATTCACCAACAGGACAGGACAAAGACAACAGTCGTCATACGACTTAAAGTTTGTGTTCCATTTCCAGACCGTACCGCATATAGTGCAGTACAAATTAATCTTTATATAAATCCTGGGTTTATCTCGTGAATAGCAAATTACACTGTATTAAACTGCTGTGTAATTAAATGTGTGAATGTGTTACCACAAATTTTGTAACCTTATACCTGGCATTTCCTCAGTTTTTTTATTTTCATATCATTATAAGATTTTTTTTAATCGTGGTAAAAAACAAATAACAAAATATACCATCTTTAAGTGTAAAGTTCAGTAGTGTTGAGTATATTCACATTGTTGTGCAACATTCTCTAGAACTCTTTCATCTTGCAAAACTGAAACTCGATCCTCATTGAACAACTCCCCATTTAGCTTGCGAATAGCAGAATTATACTGCATTTAACTGCTCTGTATTAAATGTATGAATGTGTTACCACAAATTTTGTAACCTTATCTTGGGCATTTCCTCGTTTTTGTTTGTTTGTTTGTTTGAATACATTGGAAGGATCATACAATGGAAACGGTCTGGGACTTTCTCAGCTTCTGTGATTTTTTCCCTTAACAGTCAAGTTCAGCCGCACAGCTAAGCCACTATGTGTGCCATCCCACGAAGGACAGGGAGAGAGAACAGGCTGGTCAGGGAGAGTGGGGGATGAGCCTAGGCTGAGTCACAGGAAGGGCCATGAGGATTTCTCCCTTTGATGGAAGAAATCTCCCTGCCATGGTGAGAAATGAGCACTCTGGAAGCAGACTGCCTCGATTCATGTCTCCCTCCACTGCTTGATTGCTCTGTGCCTTTGAGCAGGTTCCTTAACCTCTCTGAGCCTGTTTCCTCTTCTATAAAACAGGGATGGTAATAGTACTTGCCTTCTAGGACTGTTGTGAGTGTTTTAAAGAGCACTTTGCCTAGTACATAGTATGTACACGATATATAGTGGCTGCTGCTGCTATTATTATTTTATTATTATTCTTGTTATTTATCCTTGTGTAGTGTGGGAAAAGGAAACCTCTCTAGCTGGGAGCTCCTGTGCTGGGGACCTGTAAATCAGTTTTGTCATGACCTTAGTGGAATGAATGATGAGGATTCAACTGCTTAATTCCACTGAAATCCTAGGCGAGAGAATAGTTTCAGTCTTGTGGTTTGAAGGGGGTGGGTGTGGAGGGATGACCTGAAGCAAAAGCACAACCTCTGAAAAGGCTGGTCTGAAAAAATCAATCACGCCACCATAGTGTCTCCAGAAGATCTCCATTCAAGTACAAATAATCTCAGAGCCAGGACCAGAAATCTGGACTCCTAACACTACGCATGTCCACATGAATTAGTTTTTAGGATTGCTTTTTCCTGAAAACAGCTATTGGCATTGGAGGTAAGCTTCAAGATGGAGAAAGGAAAAAGACCCAGAGCCAGTGGTGTGCTGGTAAAAATGCAGCAACCGGTTCTCTGGGAGGGGAGTCCTGATTTCTACTGTGCTGTAAATACTCCCATCGTGGCTGATTTCAGCTACCAACCTGACGTCACTGAACGTGGACTTGGAAAGAGATGCTCAGTGGCATAGTATTTCCACCAGGCAGATGCAGTAGACCTAAATAACTTCCAGAGCATAGATAAGAGCCAAAAGTAGTACAATAATTAGGAAGTAATAAGCTTTGAGTATTTATTACTTTGTTTTTAATGTAATTTATTTAATTTTAAGTTTATATAACTCATTTTTTAAAATAATGGTTGTGTTTAACAGCCGACTTGTAAAATTTCTGAAATCTTAATAATTGGCTTTCATGAGCCAGTATGAGCCAGAATGAGCCAGCTCCAGCACACCATGGCCAGGGCCCTGGTTTGTCTGGTTGATCAAGGTGAGGAGATTCATCTGGGTCCATTGTCCCAAAGCCTTCAGATCTTATAAATCACAACCCTCTACTCCAGTCCTGTCAACTCCTTTCTTTTCCCCTTCCACCCCTGGCATTCCCAGTTCTGAACACTCCAATCATTATTTAAAACATGTCCATCCCACCAATCCCCACTTCTCCTCCTCCAGTCCAAACCCTAAGAGGGCTCCCGTGGTGGTTACATAATGAACCCTGACTTGGCCAGCAAGCTGGGCTCTCATACACTAGCCCTCTCTCCCTCTCCCAGAAGCCTGCTGCACAGGCCTCCCCAGAGACCAGCTGGTGGCTTCAATCAGGATAAAACAAAAGTGTGAGAAACTGGGCCCTGCTTCCCCAGCAGGAACTGCCATGCCTTGAGCCCTGTGCTCTGCCAGGCCCAATTGCTCACAATATTCCATACGACTGGCCAGTGCTCTGTCTATGGACCACTAGATTTTTCATGTGTTTCTTCTGCCTGGAATATTCATCAACCCCTTTCCACTCTTTGATCTGTAAAACTTCTCATCCTTCAGGTTTCACCTCCTGCATTGCCTCCTCCAGGAGGCCTTCCCTGAACCCCTCCCCAAGCAACATTAGGTACTTTTCCTCTGAGGTACCACCACGCTTTGTGTAATGTTCTGTGTTTTTTCCCTAGGCTGTGAGCCTCTCAAGGGCATGGACAGTGTTGTATTCCTCTCTGTAGCCCAGTGCCTAGCATATAATATGTGTCCTGCAAATATTTGTTCCATTAACAAGTGAATGAGCTGGAGGTGTTAATGCCCTCCTAGGGCCTGGACTAAGAATTACCACTGTAGCTGAGCCTCTATTTTCCTGGCATTTCCTATAGCTGGAGACGCCTCTGGTGAACACCCTCACGTCTGAGCTTGGAGGTAGATGTGAGCACCAGAAGACCTCTTTTCCACTTCAGTTATTTTTTTTGAACATATGTCAATGATTTTATTTACCTCATTAAGTAATGAAAAAACCTCATGTTACAATCTTTTCCAAGGAGAATTCAAAGCACCTTTTTCCACTTAAAAAATCCCTTCATCTGTGGATTTACAGCTCTGTATTGCTGATGGCCAACAAAACCCCTCCCCTTCAGGCATCTGGCCTCCAGCAGGAAGGACTGGGTTGACAACCTTCTTTTCTTTGTGAAGCTGTTTCATTAAGGGGCTTTAAAAACCTTCAGGAAAGAGAGAAACAGGCACTTGATGGGATCATTGGACCTACGAACCAACCCTGAAATCTCTTGCTGCTGGTCTTCCTATTAAACAAGATCATAAATGTCTATTTGGGGGGAAAAATATAGGAAACGTTTTGGTGATCTGTCCTTTGAAAAGCAAGGCTGAATATGTTTTGATGGCCTGCCACAGAGGGCCATATTTGGACAAATCAAAATGATGAGAGGAAGCCTGGGATCCGGCAGGTGACTAACGATCAATAAACTAGAACTTATTGAGTGCTCGCTATGAGCCAGAGCTGGATAAGCAACTCATGTAATCCTTGCAACAACTCTATGAGGTAGATACTCTTATTACCGGCATTTCACACTGAAAATTGAGAAACAGAGGCCTGAAATGATTTCTTTAAGGCCACATAGGTATTAAGTAGTGGGGGTAAGATTTTAACCTAAATAGTCTGTCTCTAGGTCCATGTTCTCAACCACTACACTTTGCTAAGATTCGATGGAGAGATAAATGAATTAATGTAGTGGAAAGCATTGTGCGTTGTAGGGCTTTCTGTGCTGGATCAGGATCCCCAAATCTGATTTTATTCCCAGCTGGGATATGGATCTCAACTCCTTCCATGATCACCAGAACATTTGGGGGTGGAGGGGGGTCTGTGCTGGCAGATGGGATTCTCAAGGACCCCCTTGTCCAGCCTAAAGCAGCCTGCCTCAGGCCCATTGAACCCAAACTTCTGTGGGTGGGGTAGACGTTTCTTCCAGGCAGCAGGTTGTGTGAGAGAAAACCTCCTTGAGTGGAGAAGCAATCTAAAGAGAAAGGGTGGGGGCTCAGAGAGAGAACGATCCCCAAAGGGGCCTTTCCAAATAGGCTACAGCTGCTTTAAAAAAAATTCTTTGTTCTTCCTGATGAAAACTCCATCTCCAAGATAGCCCCCATCAGAAAATTCATGGGGTGAGCTTCCCCTAGTGTGAAGAGTGTACACCAAATAGGCTCTCCTTCCATGTGCGTCACTACCTCATGGAATGACCTTGAACATTGTTGTGCAACCACAGCTTCCTTATCTACAAAATGGGAGAATAATACCGGTTGAAAGCAGGAAGCTGGGCTGGATGATTTCTTAAGCCCTCTTCCTGCTCTGGGAAGTACGACTCTAGAACTATGGGGTTGCAGCATTTGCATTTTCTCATTCATTTTACCCTTTGAATCTCCAAATCTATATTCATATTTTTTCAGTGAGACAAGAATACTCAGAGAAGCCTTAGAGGTGGGCAGAGGGAAGAGTGAGCTGGGCAAGCTGTGTTGACAATCCTGGGCCCCTGAGTTGGTAGTCATTGGGGAAAGAGGCCGTCACGGAGGAGGGGTCCAAAGATAGAAGAGGGGTAAGTCTTTGGGGGACTAGAATTAGAAAGAATATGCTAGGACACAGGACTTGAGAAGTGAGGAGAGTAGCGGGCCTCATGAGAGCCAGTCTAAGCCACAGAGTAAGAATAACGCTGATGGGGTCAGACAGCCTAGATTCCAAGCCCAGCCTCCTTGCTTCCTAGCTGTGTGGCCTTCAACAAGCAGCTTTATTTTTCTGAGCTGCACTGTCCTCCTCTGTAAAAGATGCATAATAATAGCACCTACCTCAGGACTAAATAAGATCATGCTTAGCACAGGCCCAGCACATGATTCACGTTCAGTAAATGGGGGCGGCTGTTGCTGCTGCTTTGCTGCCATCATTACTGGAAGTTCCCCACTGGGTATCCATGAACTTGGTTCTTCTGGGTCTGTGGCACTACATGATAGGTGGCTCATAATAGTGCTTAAGAGTGTGGGCTCTGGAATCAGACTGCCCAAGTTTTAATTGTTACGACCATAGGCAAGTAACATAACCACACTGTGATGCCGTTTGCTTTCCTATAACATGGGAATAGAGATCTACTTCATAGGTTACGGTGAGGATCTAATGAGAAGCTAAATGTTTAAAAACCTGGAAAAGAGCCTGGCACGCAATGAACACTCAGTGGACATTATCTGGGCCTTTGGATGCCTAAGCGTGTAAGAACATGACTCATATTTTCTGAAGACATGACTGCAGTCTTGGTTTGGGCATAAGTGGCATCCCCAATCGGGACAGAAGATCAAATCCAGTCACTAGGAGAAAAGGATGCATGAAGTTCTGCCCAGAAAGAGGTGAAAAGGTAGCCACTTCACTTGTCATGATTAGCCATTTTCGCAACCCTTCTCTCCCTCCCATGTTCCCTCTCTCTAATTGGAACCCATCCCTGTAGAATGCTTAAGCAGAAGGACTTAACTCCAGGACATAATGCTCCCCCAACCCTCACCACTGGTCCTCTTAAGAAAGTGTTCATTTGGGCTTGTAGGAGGAGCGAGTGGTCCCGAGAATGTAGTTGCATGCTAGGAGTGGCAATAGGCATCCTGATAGGCCAAAGGGGCTGTGATCTCCCCTGTTTCCACGACTGTGTTGAATATTCCCATAATGCACCTCTAAAATCCAAGAGAAGCAAGATTTTTATAGCAAAACTGGACTTGGGGTAAGTGGGCTATTTGGGGACTTAATTTCTTTTTTTTTCTTTTGCTTGAGAAGATTGTCCCTGAGCTAACATCTGTGCCAATCTTCCTCTCTTTTGTATGTGGGATGTCACCACAGCTTGGCTTGATGAGCAGCGTATGGATCTGTGCCCAGGATCCAAACCCGCGAGCCCCAGGCCACTGAAGCAGAGCGCATGAACTCAACCACTATGCCACTAGGCCGGCCCCACTGGGACTTAATTTTGTTGCACTTGTAGCGTCCAGAAATTGTTGATATTGACTTACTGGAAGGTAGGCAGTGTTCTGTATGGGGGTTTATGGGGAAGCACTTCAGTAAGTGGAGGAAAGGGTTTTTCAGGGCTTTCTAATGCAACCATAATATTTGCTAATACATGTATAAGTGGACAGTAAACATGGATGGCCAGTCGACGTGAGCATAGGTTGAAATGGGAAAATCAGTAACAGAAAACTGGAAAGGGTGGTAGCAGGGAGCTCAGAAATCTGGAGGCACGGCTGCTTGGGGGCTACACTCTTCTGTCTTGACCAGGGCATGCCTCTATGTTGGGCTGACCATGGGCAAGTCTGGCTGGAAAGTTTCTGCATTTCCTGGAAGAAGCCAATATAGGGAGTACTGACACCAGCCCCTTCCCATCCCACCTCAGTCCCTCCTGGGAGTGAAGAACTCATAAAACATAAGAGAAGAAGAGAAAGTTTAAACATCTGGGATCCTGTGGGTCTACGGCATTTTTCCTTCCCTTTCTTGCTCCTATCTCAGCTTGAGACTGGGAGTTCCTTCTAGGGAGGCATCTTTGATCCTGGAGGACTCAAAGGAGCCAGAGTGGATCCCAGAGAGGAAGCAGCAAGCGTTGGCTTTGGCTTTTCTCAAGGCCTAGGGGACAACTGCTTTATAGGGAGGATTGTGCCTTTGGCCAGAGTGTACTCATCTCATGAGAACCAGAGAGTGGCAGACCAGGCACAGAAGGGCAGAGCCAAGCATTTCCTCTGGGGCCTAGCTGGACAGGAGTTCTGATTTTTCTCAATTACCCAAAAGACCCTGTTACAATGAACAAGGTCAGGCCAAGTGGAATTTTTTATCATTTCATTTTTTCAATTGTCCCACTACATATGTCTTTTTCTCTTCAATGGTAAAATACAACTTGTATGACGTCATCAATGGCACGAGACTAAAATCAGTACCATAAAGAAGAGGTGATGTTGCTGAAGCTCTCTTGCTGGAGTCAGCTCAGTCAATATTGCTCATTGTCCCAGTCCATTTTACCAATTTCCTGTCAAAAGGTTCACACTTTGGGCCTTAGCTTTAGCCTATTGTTGAGAAATGGTTTAACTGAAATAAAAACATGTAATTTGCTTTCATGAACATTTTATAATGCCAAAGAAAACAGACTAGGTAGTGTGTTCTGCTTTATGCAAACCCAACATATGAATGGATTTACAAATAAACTAGGGGCGGATTATTGGCAAAATGCTTCAACATAATTCTTTAAATAACAAGCTTTTCTGGTGCATTTTTCCAACAATTAACTTATGGCCAGGTTTTCAGAACATATCCGTCACATTAATCAGTTCACACCTGCCTCACTGTCACATACATATTGTCACATACATAAAAGACCTGCACTGTCTAAGTGCAGGTCTCTTTCCTTGAAAGATCTACTGGTCAAATGTGTTACAACCAATAGGAACAAGAACAAAATGGATGTTCCGATAGCTTTCCTTTCTCTTCAGCTTCCAACAAAATGATACTAAAGTTATTTGGGTAATTCTTGCCCTAAGGTTATGGGTAGAATTTTGTTAGATACAAAGTGAGACAATAGGAAACATTTTTTAATGAACAAACAGCTTTCACAGAGACTGTCTATATTACATTGTTATTACAACATAGATGAGCTGAAACTTTTTTTATACAGATTTGGAGGAAAGAAAACCTTTAAGAGAAATCAAGCATATAGAGGTAGTTGAATAGCAATATGGGTGGGGGAAGCATTATCTTAATTCTCCTTTCGGTTCATTACAGTGTAAGAGTAAAATGGCTGCTTAACAAACAACTGGAATAACAAAGAGAGACACATTTGCCACTGTTTACATGGCTTGCTTGATAGTTTAATCCTGGCATTACTGAGGACTGCATAAAATGATGGAACTAGTTTATCTAAGATAAGCCTATGATGCCACATTGACCTATTTGCTCTCCTTTTATTTTGTTGTTGTTTATTGTTGTTGCTTTGACAATAGATAAACATTAAACAACTTTTAAAACGATGCATAAGCTACAATGTTGCTTTGTAAACTTCTGTTAATCACATTTGCTGCAACAAATTTTTAAACAGCTACAGAGTCATGAAGCAAAAGCTTTAGAATGACATTAGGAACAGAGATTACAGGCACTTCTCTCTCAGGGTTAACTTAGAGCATTTGAAAATACCCATTTGTAAGTGAAAATGCCTTCATTTCACCTCTGGATGTGCACAACCCAGATTATTAAATAGCTGAACATTGGGATTTATCATTCTAGGAGGAACTAAATGTGTACATTTTACATGGCTCCTTTTCCTTCTTTCTCTCTGCACTCAGGAAGGGCCACAAATTGCAGCCCATGCAGCCGGCTGCTTTTCAGAACTGTCTTCAATTATAAATCAAAACTTCATTCCACAAGCCCAAAAATGGGCTGAAAAATCTGTCCTTTTCCATTATTTGGGCTGCCTTCCATTTGCATCTTTATGACACACCTCTGCTATGATTCTGCCTTGGTAAATGGAAATGGATGCAAAGTCAATATGTTGGGAACTCAAGCAATGAGTCCTTGAATAAAACTCTCATCTTGGAAATGGAGTAGGCATGGGGGAACACAGTCCCCAGTGGATTCCAGTCCATCAACGGTAAGCAATCTGTTGACAGTAAGAGATCTTTGGGTGCTGTGAACCAGCCTCAGGAGCTTCACTGCTCCGACAGCCATTCACAGGGGATGATCTGAGGCCAGGCCAGCTCCACAGGCAGAGCTGAAAGCGCCACACGTGCAGTGACACAACTAGCCCCATGCTGCAGCAGCACAGGGATAGAAGCAGTCGGCCTTCAGAAAAGGCAAATTGTTGAAATAGTCAGTTCTCTACCCCCTAAGTAAGGGGCAAGCACACTTTTCTCCAAGTTGTCTACAGAAAATTAGTTTTACCATTTTGCATTTTCTACATTTTGCTGGTTATTAGCTAGCAGCAGTAGTACAGTACAAAGCAGAAAGGCATAATGTCTGCTTGGTACCTAATATATATATACACATATACATACACACACACACACACACACACACATATATATATATATATACATACATACATACATACACAGAAAATAACCTACTAGGAAAAGACTAGGTCAGTCACGACAGATAGGAAAACTAACCAAATAAATGGCACTATCTACCAAGGGGGAAGTCTTGTCGCTCTGGCCTAGATTTAGCTTTCTGTCTTTCTCTGTATACTCTTCATTCTCAAGCTTTGCAGTAAAATCAAATTTACAAGCAGTGAAATGGTCATGTCCAATTGATTACCCTGTTCAAGTATGTTCCAAAGAAAGCCAAGGCTTACCGCCTTGCATCTTGCCTCTCACCACTACTGAAACAAAAGCTTGCTGTAAAACAACCCAAATGTGGATCTAGGCTACTGAAGTGCAATTCTGCCTTGTCAACATCTCCACTTGCTGGAGTTCGGTACTCACTTATCAACCTAAAGCATGCTGTGATGTGGAATTTTACTTAAAAAAATCAAACTTCCCTTTTTACCTAGATTAAGTAGAGATGTGTTAAGTAACTTAATTTTACTTACCTGTAACTTCCCATTGTGAACTTCTGGGGTGCTTTTGTGACTTGATTGCCATGCCTGTTTAATAAAATTATGTGTAACACAAACTATTTAAAATATTAAAAATCTGCAAAGTAATGGGTTCAAAATCAAGCTTGGCTATTTACTGGCTGACTGTGTTACCTGGGCAAAGCACTTAACAGGGCAGAGCCTCAACATTCTCATCCATAATATAGGGGTGATAACTGTCTTCACAGGGTTGATGTGAGAAATAAATGATTTAATCAGTTCATGTATGTGAAATTGGCAGGCTCAGTAATTGCTACATAGTAGGTTCTCGATACATTTTTGTTGGAGCAGCATAAAGAAATACCATGAACTAAGCACAAATTCGTAGACTGTAAAATCTGCTCACCCTGGCGTGGCCAAGATTCTCAATACCTTTTGGAGAGCAGGGAGTGATGATCTGGTTATTCTAATGGAACTAGAACATAAGGCTTCCATTATATCAGAAATTCTAGACCTCCAAACAACACTACTTTTTAGCCCTACTGAAATAAGAAATATTTGCTGGCACAGAATTCTCCCTTATCTGTGACCCTCATTTGTTCTCCTATCTTTTCACTTTCCCAAACAGACTTGACTCCAAAAGGAATTACCTGTAAAGCATCAAGTTATCGCCCCAAAATCAGTAGTGTGGATGCCCCCAACCAAGTTTAAAGGAGTTGGAAATGGGTATTGTGTGTAAAGGCAGTGTTTTATGCAAATGTAGCCCCCTGATGATATTCCCTAACTAGGAATAATCTAATCATAGTTATTATCTGTTGACTGTCTCCCAAGTGCTAGGCACTGTGCTGAGTGATTTACATATATTACCTCATTTAATGTTATAACAACCCTATCTGCGGTATTTATCACTACCATACTCTAGATGAGCAAACTGGGGCTCAGAAAAAGTTAAATCACAAAAGTAACACATCTAGCAAGTGGAGAAGCCTATGGCCCTCTTCTTTGTTGCATTTATACTAGGTAATAGGAAACTATGGTACTAGGACTCTGTTATGACCACATGGTTGGGCACCAAGTGGGAGGGGGAGCTTTTATATTTCCTGCTCCCTGAGCCTTATAGAGTTTGCTTGGGCAGTAACCACCCCTATACTTTCATTCTTCTGCAGCCCAGTCTGGCTCCAAACATCAAACCTGCTAACATAATGCTCTGACAACACAGAATCCATTAAGAAAGTACAGAAAAGATCATTTGGTTTCCGCTTACATGAATCTCTTTTATGTTGCCTGGATCATCTCATTTTCTCTTTTTCTGGCCACAGGTGGTGCTGGAAAAAGTCTGACTGATCACTTGAGGCATTAACCTCTCACCTTAACAGAGTGGATGGGCTGAGAGTGAATAACACACTGCAGCTGTCCAGTATCTGACGGGGGGGGGGGGGGGGCGGGGGGCGGGGATAATTTGCATGAAGGTACAAATGGCACAATTCACTTCTTCACTGCCCTAACCTTTTCACTCTGTCATTATAACTGTCCTGTACTCATGGTATTTTTCAGGTTCTCCTGACGCTAAAGGAATAAAAGTAGCACTAAGCAAGCTGAACAAAGGTTCACCCTCACATCCTTCCCCATCATTCTTTCCCTATTTTGAAATCTTTGGCCCATTGCAACTAGGAGGAAAGGCAGTGCTTAAAGTCATGGATTAATTGTCTGGTTCCTCCAAAATATTTAAAAACCAAAAAGATAGCTTTGGTTTTTAATAGACGCTCCTACCCTATCCAGCTTCTTCACACTTTTAATAATGAACAGTCCTTCATCAAGTGTTTCTGCACGTGCCAGCCAGGTCATGATCCTTAGAACTCCCAGAAGAGGTGGGGTATGGAGGCTGGTTGGACATGGCTGTGATGTGCCAAACTGAAAACCATTCCCTTTGAAGAGTTAAATATTACCCTGCCTAAAATTCCCATTCCTAATTGCACCGGGGAGAAATTAGATATAATTAGATTGCTGAAATAAATGCCTATGATAGATTGTAATAAAAGACACTCCTCTGATTCATCTCTTCATTCAAAAAAAATAATTCCTTTAGCCTTGCTCTGTATAGCACATAGAAAATGGATTATTTTACTTTACCCTGGCTTATTCCATAATCTATGCCAAATCGTTTAAGTATTTTATATTGTTGAATTCAAACTGAAAACAAAGTGGAATCTGTGAAGACAGATGATCTTAGCATGACTCTGAACTTCCTTTTAAGCATCCAATTGGATATATACAAAAACGGTTCAAGAACTGGGATCAAATGTAGTAAAACATGGTTAAAGCAAAAATGGCACATTTCTAGTATTGTTACTTCCCCCTAGGTACAGGTAAATCACATAAATAAATAAAGCAACTGACTTTTCAGTAATGTAAACTTAAATAGTTACAAACATACATGTAGGAAAAAAAAGGATACAGTAGTGCAAAAAATAAATTATTAAAACAGAAAGAAGTATGCATATTATTTTACACAATGCTATATAAAACCTGAACCATTTGGAATGAGACCTCAAGTCAGTGAAATAACGCAGCAACATTATTAGTATCTTTGTTTCACATTTTAGCTACACAAGTCATTCACCTATGAAAGAAAGAAAATTAAAGCAAAACCACTTTAAATTTTCAGAAAATTTTATGTCAAAATCAAAATTTTTTTTTTTTCTGGGCTCTTAAACACCTCTGCTGTGCATGGAGTTGTGCAGCATGTCAAGAAGCATCTTAAGATAGAAAGTTTCAAACAGGTCACATTCTTTTGGTCTTTCTACTCAGTTTCTCTCTGTGATCAACAGCAAGGTAATACCTGTTTGATACTTCCTTTTGTTAAGATGTTATTGCAATTAGATATATTTACAAGACGACTCCCCTAAGGCAGTGGGGAGGCTGGGAGCTCCTCTTCAGCAATCCACTCTCACTAGTTTTGGTTTCGGGATATAAAGGCCAGGACTCGCCGAATACCATTCAGTCTATCCTTTAAGGACTTCATTGCTAGGAAAGGGAGCTGAGCTCGGCTCTCCAATGGAAGAACCGCTAACGTCCACCAGCACCAGGCTGGACCATTCGGGTTAATCTGCAATAGAGAAACACAATGGGTTCACCCTATTCCCATGGCAGTGATGTCACTCTGCAGGTTTCCAAAGCCACAAGGTAAACATCCCAGGGGAACTGCTTCTGTGTGTAGCAGAGACTGCTAATTGCCCCCATATCTATTTCCCCCCATCTTAGCTGGGCATATAGTCACCCACAAAAAAAGACTACATTTCTCAGCCTCCCTTGCAGCTAGATGAGGCCATGAGACAAAGTTCTGACTAAGAGGATGTAAAGGGAAGTGATATGTGGAACTTCTGGGTGACGCCTGGGAAAGGAGCATGTGCCCTTTGCTTTCCTCTTTCTCTCCCTTTCCCCAGGCTAGAATGTGGCCATGGCGATGACCAGCCTTCTTCAATCAGGAGGATGAGGGCGACGTTCAAAGGATGGTAGAGCTTTGTGATGAAGGAGCCTGGGTCTCTGAACGATCTCATGGAACAGAGCTGCCCCAGCCTTCCAGGACTTACAGCCTCTATCTTCCTTAGATACAGTTATTTTTGGAAGTGGTTAAAGCAAACAAACCAATATCCTAGCAGATACACTACACCTCCTGGCCAGTGTGATTTCATGAGCCGGACTATCCGCTACTCTGTCTCTTCCACTTCTTCGATTCTGTTTAGGTCCTTTGGACTGATGCATTGAACATGTGGGCCTTCAATTCCCATGACCCCTTAGGCTTTGCATGTCTCTTAATTCCCTTCATTTTCATGCTTTTGGCTGAAGGCAATATAGTCCACATACAGCATGTCACTATATAGGGCCACAGCTAGCTTCTCCCCTGAAACCAAAGATTGTGAATCACAGCCCCAACACACAGCAATCTCACTTTGCAAAAATTCCAATTAGAAAACACATTCATGTTAGAAATGTATTCCATCCCCAGGTTTCCTTTTAATAAAGACCTTTCCCATTTCACATAAATCCTTCACCAAACTTCTGTTTGTAAGCAGCTTCCCAGGCACGCATTTTAGACATTGGTGACTTATTTCCTGCCAAGCCCCAAATGAGCTTTCTTCCCTTTCAGAAAGTTGGCTTTAGGACTGTGGAGAACCACATTCTGGTCACACCACCTACATGTGGGATTATTTGCCTCCAGATTGGTTCACCTGATTCCCGCCCCCCACCCCAGCCCACTGCCCTCTTTGCTTCTCTGTGCCTCTAGCTTCATTTGGATTCCTTTTTATCTCTCACTGCAATCTGTAACATGCTTTCCCTCCTAGTATCAGATGTGAATATCAGATTCACATATTCTGAACTTTCTTTCCCAGGATCATTAACAAAGATATTTAAGCTGATGTTAATACTCGTGGCTGTTTCTAAGAAACCTCCTCCTGAGGCTTAGAACATTCTTATTAATGGGACTACGGGGGCTGCAGCATTGACTGGATCAAACCGGATGGGTTTTTTCTGCTTTTTTTTTTTTTTTTTGCTGCTGCTGCTGCCTAAGAGATATGATAACAGTCCTAATAAGAAAGGAAATGAAACCCAAGATTTCAGCTTTCTGTGTCACTGAGCTCTTATGAATCAGTCTGTGGCATCTGTTTTCTCTTGTGGAAAATGCTGCTATCATTGCTGATCACTATATTCTGCCTGACTGGGGGAAAGTGCTTTCCAGAAGGTGAAAGGGAACATTAAGCTTGATCATGAGCTTGCTCAGAGCTCTGCTGTAGTCCTGAGTCACAGTGGCCCAGAGCCAGGAGCTGGGTCATTAGGAAGCACTAACTGGCCTTTCTCCCTCAACATTCACAATGCCTCTGCATGGGGGAAAGGGGCCTCCTTTGTGGTCTGGAGAAAGCAAGACACTTCAGCCCGTTAGGAAACAGACTGGTGTTTTACAGCCTCAGAATCAAGAGGAAGAAGGGACTTTTGAGACCTCCTTATCTACCGCCCTCCTTTCAGAGATGGGAGAAAAGTTGAGAAAGGGGAAGGAACTTACCCAAGGTCACACAGCTAGAAAGGTAAGTAGGCCAGTCTTTCGGCAAGGAGGTCAGAATATACATATTCTATTCTACTACTGTGACAGAGTCAGGAATGAGTGTAAGTAAAGAATCGCGAGAGTTATGGAGACGATGATGTAGGAGAGCCAGCTCAGAATGTGGGAAAGGGGATGGTGGAGAAATATTTGTCTAGGAGATCTCCAGCCTTGCCTTAGAAAGACAGTACTCCCTGATTTATACTAGAAAAGCAAAGCTTGGTAAAACTTCACTATCTCCACCTTCCTAGAGAGCTTCTGATCTGCAGCTTGATCTCTCAAATGGACCTGTGCCCCCAGGAAAACGACTGATCCAGTAGACTCTAATGAACTGCTTTCTAGTATAACTCAGCCAAGGGTAAATTTAAAGATTGGGTCAGTTTTCTCAGGAAAACTTGCTAACCCCTGATGAGGACACTGGCAAGGGGCTAGACCTGCAAGGCTATGCATGGAGGGAGCTGAGTGTGAAAAATTCCTGTGGTCTGGCAATTGGAATCCTGTAAGGTAGCTGGCCCTATCTCCTGGCTCCTGCAGCAATGGGGGAGAGGGTTATGAAGCTCCCTGGAAGTGGCAGCCTTTGGTCTCAGCTCCCAGGATAGCCTTCTCTTAAGCCTGGCCTTTGCATGAATCTTGTCACCCTAACACATTACCAGGGTGCGAATCCGGACTCCCACTGAAGGTTCTTCTGTTGATGGCATCTGTGTTCCCATTCTCTCACCTGACTTACCTCTCAAAACCTGTCTTGGAGCCCAGTTCCTACTGCTTTACTTTAGTCACTCCAGTTCTGACTTGGGATACTTTTGGTCTTACCCATGATGCCCACTACCCAGCCAAACAATACCAGGATCCATCTCCCTCCTTACCCTTGATTTGCTGGATGGCAACCACACACCCATCTAATCACAAACCTTAGGCTCTCTCATCTGGTGGGGGCAACTGATTACAAAGAGACATTTTTGTATACCTGGGGGTCAGCATCTTTCTCTGGCATTGGACCAAAGTGATTGAGTATCCGATTCTTCAAGGATGATTTGAGTGAATGAAACCACGATGATGCTTGCTCATAGACACAGTTATGTAATCCCATGAGCTCAGCACAATCCTCTCCTTGAACCTGAAAGTATCAAAGCGGAAGTGAAGCATTTTGTACCTTCTCTATCACTCCTAGAGCCCCTTTTGATGCCTTTGACTCTCTTTGAGCATCTATCCTGTCTCCCTATAGGAAGGCTCACCCATCCGGCTTTCCCCTGTGTGGTATGGGAAAGGCTCCTCAGCCAGATAAGGGACTGTGTGTAAATACTGCAGAGGGTGGAGAAAGGAGAAAGGTTCAGCTGGATAAATTAGCTGAAACAGTAAGACATATAGAAAACCAAAGATTCAAACTGACCTGAGTGGAGGCGTGCTGTTAAACTAGGTTATGTTGGCTTACACCTTTGTCCTTTTCTTTTCTTTTTTTTGTGAGGAAGATCAGCCCTGAGCTAACATCCGTGCCAATCCTACTCTTTTTGCCGAGGAAGACCGGACCTAGGCTAACATCCGTGCCCACCTTCCTCCACTTTATATGGGATGCTGCCACAGCATGGCTTGACAAGCGGTGCGTCGGTGCGCACCCGGGATCTGAACCCCGGGCCGCTGCAGCGGAGCGCGCGCACTCAACCACTACGCCACGGGGCCAGCCTCTGTCCTTTTCATTTTTTACATCTGCTTTCCCATTGCTTACTAGGAAGAGAGACACGAATGTGTCTGTGCCTCAGTGTGTAACTCTATCTTCCAAGTCAAATACATTTATTCATTGATCAGGTATTTATTAATCTTGTACTATATAGTGAATGTAAATATAAACAAACTGGGATTATTTACCTCTTCTTCTGCCCATTACTCCAGAAAACCAAGGATTAACTGGATATGTCATCTTTCTGCCTTATGGGATGATGGATTATTGGGAAGGGCCCTTAGCCAGGTTGTGCATTTCAAAATACAAATGTGCATGTGAAACTATAATTATCTCAAAAGAAAAAGTTTTAAAATATAAATAAACCGGTAAATAAAATACACATGTGTAGAGCCTGCTCCAGAGCTATCCCTTGGTATCCCTAGCAGAGACCTAACTCCTAGGCTGAATGCACCCAAGGTTGGTCTGCCCGGGCATTTCTTATGCAGGAATACAACTCAGCAACTAAGCAGGGAGAGCCAGGACACCGGGCACTCTCACTGCCATTCTACAACCGAACAGCAAACCGGCAGCATTCAATATTGCTGCAGCAATTTGGTGAGAAATACCGAGGGCTCCAACAGTGCTGAGAAATCCTTTTGCAAGCACCTTTGTCTGCCAAGCTACAGGGACAGCCTGGCTTTGCGATTCTTGGCACTGGCCACCCTCACCTTTTGGTCTTCGATGTATTCAATGTCGGCTGTGTTGTAACCATCCCGCTGGCCCTGATGGAGGACCTTGAAGCGCCTCTTGCCTATGCTGTCGACCACTGAGCGGCCATCGGCAAAGAACTGAACGTTTCTGATCTCTAGGATGCAGCCATATTCCGCAAACCTGTTTATTGGGAATGGAGTCAAGAAAGTAAATTCTTGATGAGTTGTTTCCCTGGCCTGGCCCCTGGACATCTCGGTAACCCCATGCTGTGTCTCAAGGGACTTCTGCTAATTGCCTGTCCCAGAGTCTTCAGCTACAACTACACAATACGCAGTGCCTGCATGAAAAAGAAATCTTAATGTATAACTGCTGCCATTTAGTGAGCACAGACTACGTGCTAAGTACTGTGCTCAGTGCTTTGTGTGCATTATGAAACCGCGAATCCTCCCAACAAACCCAAGGAAGCAGGCACTATTACTGTACCCATTTTACAGATTAGAAAACTGAGTCATAGAAGGGTTACGTAACTTGCTGAAAGTCAAACTTGCTCCAAGGCTGGAGCCAGAATATGAACCCAGGTAGTTTGACTCCAGGGCCCACACTCTCATTAAACAAGTTTTCTAGTACATACCATCCATTTAACAAAAGATTAATCCTGTTCCTTTAAATAGGCAGCCTCTCACACGCTAAACTAGGGGCTTGTTCCTTACAAATGCTCATGGTGATGAGCTGGCTAAATCTCAGGAGCTGTGCCTCCCCATCTCCTGGGAGGGCCCCAAAGTAAAACAGAAACCTTCTCCACCCAACCTTCCTTTACTCGCATAGCTCCTCACTTACCCTTTGACAGGATCGCCAAGGCACATGCCAAACTGTCTGGTGCCTGTCTCAATGCATCTACGAATCATCAGACGGTAACAAGGCTCAAAGATGTGCAGGGGACAAGGAACCGTGGGATAGGCCATAGTACACACAAAAATCGGCACGTTCTTATTTAAGCTGCCAGGAAGAGCAGAAGACATGGATCTCAGAGCAACAGAGCAGAACACGGAAAGGCTGGGCAAACGCCACCATGTGGTTCCCCCACAGGAAGGCAAGGAGACATCAAGTTTTGATAGCTGATAAAAAATAGTGAAATGCAACTGACGCTGTGGGCGGAGTCCCATTATCTGGTACAGAGGTCAGCTAAGAGATTAAAATTGCCACTCTACACATTCTAATTTGGCTAAAGAAGTTCTCTAGTACCTTAAATTAGGGGTGATAGTTATAGCTCATATGTTTTCTTTCTTCCTTTCATACTCTCCACTCAAAACAATCTCTTCAGGTGTCTTGCTGGCAGTTTGGGAAAGGGTACTGGTGGTAAAAGTGGACCCAACTCTCCAGAGGGATGGTGGGGATATCTCTGCAAGGTCTCCGTGAGCATCTCAAATTTGCAAAGCCCCCAGAAGATCTGCGTGGCAGGCCCAGCTCGGAGGAGGAGGAGCAACAGAGAGGCAAGAGTAATCGAGCCCCGTGATGCTCCAACGCTCCTGTGCATCACAACCACCTGGGGCCCTTAATCTAGACAACGGGGCTGCGGCACCCACAGAGACACTGGTGCGTTAGCTCTGGAATCAGGACCCAGGAGTTTAAACAATAATTGAGAGGAGGACTCAGAGAGACTGAAGGTGAACTTAAGAATCAGAAATAAAGATAAAGATGCCCTGAGTAGATTTAATATAAGTCAATGAGAAAAAAAGGATTTCATTTCTAGCTTCCCAGGAAAACATGTTATTCAAAGTGAGAGGCACATTCAAACAAACTGGTGGCAGTTTAGAAATGTTCTCTACAGGGTGGGCATAAAACGAGAACAGGTTTTGCCATCGGGAACCTCGCCCCCAGAATGCCGTGAGGATTCCACTGGGGATGGGGGGGGCGGCAGTATGAGAGGAGGACATTAGTGCTTGCCTCCTGCTTTTTCTGCTAAGTGAGCTGTTCTTCCAGCCAGGCAGAGAGCCTGGAGCCCTACTTCCATCTCCATCCCTACCCTTCACCTCTCATAATACCTGTGCCTGGTAGAGGAAGCATATAACAAGCAGCATTCTTACTATTACCACTTATTAAGTGCTTACTAAGCACTAGCTCATTTGATCTTTATAACAAGTCCACGAAGCAAGAACTATTATTATTTCCAAGCTACAGATAAGGACACTGAGGCCCAGAGAGGTTAAGTGACTTGCCTAGAGTCATGAAGTATACTCACTTTGTGGCAGGACTGGGTCTTAAGCCTAGGCCTGACTGACACCAAAGTTCTTAACCTCATAGCACCTCCTTAGGTACTTGAAAACAGCCTTCTGTACACTTCGTAAGTTCCCCTGATTCAGCTACTCCAATTTACTCCTGCCAGCGACACCCAGTTACGAGTGCCAAGACGTGAGCTGGTCAGTGGTTTGGCTTATGCTTCTTCAACGATGTGCTGGTAAATGCTGAACAGCTGGCTCTCCAGGGAGAAAAAGCCCCAGTTTATAGCATTTGCTGATTTCTATGGTGTAAATACTCTCCCCATGGTCAATTTCAAGCTAGCAACAGGATATCACGGAATGAGGAGTTAGGAAGAAATGTACACATTCAGCTCTGTGATCTAGTATGAGTGAAACTGAAAATAGAAACATGCATATACATACTTAGAAAGTTCTTCCATTTCCTCTTCATAAAGCCTCCTTCGTTCCTTGAGTTCTTCCGGAAGGAATTTAGCTATTAGCTCTTCCATTATTACATTTTTGCTGTATTTTCTTGATGCCAAGCACTATATGGGGAACAAGGCAATTAGATACTATGCAGTCATCAGAAAAACACAAATCACTTCTGATGGAATCAGTAAAATAGCTAAATAACCCACATATTGGAGTAATTTGGACCCACCCATTAGCAGCTGATACTATCATGATGTATGTATCCTCTGGATGTTAGAGTTTAAAAAACACACACACAATAGATTACTTACATAATTAGAAAAAAATATTTTAACAAGGGAAAAAGACCTACATTGAAGTTTTAAAAATCTCATAGCTTTCCTAAAACACTGAAATTGAGACCATCTTCTTGTCAAAAAAAGGGGGGGGGGAAATCCCTCCCTTTCCTTTTTCTGATTATTGTGTTTACGAGTTCACAGAAATGGACTCCATCTGGAATATGCTGCAAGTCAGTAGTCAAAAGGTTCAGGGAACTAAACGGCAATTTTCTATCTTTGATCCTTTCCTGCCTTGCCCCACCCCCACCCCATCCCAATACCTGGCTTCTGGATATTGCAAGTCTAAGTATTTTTTTCTGCTCTAACTTTAGTTTTAAAAAAACAACTAAATGCTAATGATCTTGTTTGTCTATTCATTTTTTTAATATACCATCTAGCTATCACAAGAAATTATGTTATAAACCATGATTTCTGAACTGAACTCAGGCTTAGGTGTCACTAATGCCCACCTCCCAAACACCCCTAACCCAGGCATATCCAGGGATCCGTAAGTACTGGGTATTTAACCATGCGAACCAGACAATGGGAGTTAAAACATCTGCAGAGAATTGCTTGCTGTGGAAACTACCCACACAGACCCAGCAGGGGGAGCTCCTGAGTATAAAATGGCTGGCTTCAGACAATGTTTCCTTTCCCGGTATGGGTTACGTCTGTCTATTCTGCAGTGAACGTGATTGGAATAAGATATCTATCTGGAAAATGGTGTAAGTGTGACCCTTTGTGAATATACAGAGATAGATGAGAATATCTTCTAGCCCGAGTCCGGGACTCCACAGCATCTGCCTCCAGGATGCCTTATCAGCCACTGCCAATGCCTGGCTGCAGGAGAATCAACTGCTTTGCGGGTCCCAATCTTTGGGGAAAAGCAATGACTCAGGAGGTAGCCAATCCAAGAAGGAGGTGACTCCTCTGCTGATGCTAAAACAAAACCCCAGGAAAGGCACATACTCAAATGTTAATGGTGGTTTTCTCCAGCTGATGAGCATATGGGTAGATTTTTCTTTTTTCTTCTGCTTATCCGAATGTTATAGTGTTACCACAACACAAATGTATTATTTAAGGACCATGAGCTTCTCGCCTACAATCAGGCCAGTAAATCTCACCCCTTTATATAAGCAAGGTATGACGTTGATCCTCCCCCCAACCCAGTACACATCCTCAGGGTTTCCCTGGATGATTATTTCATTCCATTCCCTTAGTTTAAGTGTTGGGGTGTTGGGAAAGCTCAACATGTGACTTCTCTGGACCTATATTCACCTAGAGATAGTCTTGTATCGCCAACCTCTCCTCAAGGATGACAGAGGTCAAGGAACATGAATACTGATTGCAAAATGTGGCACACAAGTCCATGAGGGAGGGAAAACAAGACAGATTCTGGAGTCTTTCTGTGCTATAGGAAATTCCATCGGGTCCACTTGAAAAACAAAGGTGGCAGTTTGTGAGATTCATTTTCAGAGGCCCTGGAAGCCCCAGAGCTTTTCAAGTAGCCAAGTATCTGCTAATAAGTACAGTGGCTCCTGAGGGCTGGGACAAGGACCACACTGAATGTCTGTGAGGTTTCTCTGGGGACCTGGGAGTGATCTCTTCAAACCAAGGAATAAACATTGATGGTAAGGGAACATCAGAGCTCATCTAGTCCAAGCCCAGAGAGGCCAAAGATTCACCCAAGATTACAGTGAATCAGGCGCCATGATGGGATTAGAACCAGAATCCATGTTTATCATCAATTTAATACTTTTGTTTCCAACACAAATTAATTTCACTACCAATTTAGTTCATAAAAAGCTAGATCTTGCCTCATTTTCCTGAAGGACTTTGTGGAGAGAGGATGGATGGCTATAAGACAGGAGAAATAGATAGATGGCCTGAGGGGTTATTTTGCCCCAGCACAGTGCAGAGGCTTGGGATCCAAGAGGACACTGTCTTAGTAAATCAATTGCAAATGAGCTAACCCAACCAAGAAAGACATAATATTTTACCTGTGAAAGACCATCTTTGCACAGTGGACACTTGGCATTGTGATCTAGGCATCTTTCAAGGCATTTTAAGCAAAACGTGTGCCCACAAGGTGTTGTGACTGGCTCATAGAATAATCTGAAATTTAGGAATCAAAATGGAAGAAAACTGCAATGAGACCAAAAATAAAAGACAAAGCTACTCGATGTTAAGATTTCATAGTATTATTTGGAAAAATCTGTGTGTGTTTCTGGGGTGGGGGGGAGTTCTTTCCTTTTTTTAAAAATCCTTGTTGTTGCACTTCAGAAAAGCATTTGATTTTTATTTCTGAGCTGGATTTTAAAACAGGCATTTATTAAAGTTTACGACATAGCTAGGTCATTTTGTAACATTAATTCTAGTCAGTCTCTTCTGAGGCATCCAGATTTTTTTTTCCCCTGTCAGGTCGCAGAAAAATAGAGATCAATGCCCAGAGTGTCTGAATAGATTCCATTCTAAAATATTTAGCCAACCTCTTCACCTGAGTATATGTAAACACACAGACAAACACACAGATAAACACACATGCACTCTCACACATTTATCCATTTAGTACTTTATATCACATTACATGACTTGTTTGCTAACCTTGATTCCATTTTTCACCCAAGCAATGTTTACTGCCTGAAGGTTCTCGAAATTGCACCTGTAACAAACATATAACTGCCTCTTATAAGGATGGATCATTTTCCTAGGAACAGTCGAGTAATATTGTTAATGTGCTTACTGATAGGTAGATAGATAAATAGACACATATATATATGCATATACGTCAATTAGATCCTATTTTAATTGCTTTGCAGGAGCTGGATATTTTCGAAGCAATCTTGGGATCTTTTTAAAAGCTGTTCTATACCTTCAGAGATTCATGGATTTACTTTTCTTAAAGAAAGGCTCACCTGCAGCAGGACCACTGGCTGGGGGCAGCTGAAGATGGTTCAGAAGTGGGGCTCGCACTCACCAAGAGGACAGAAAGAAAGGAAAGACGCCTCACCAGCCTATTTTGACATCACCAGAGCTTTCAGTTGAGAGGAAGAGGCCACCAGCTGCACAGCCCCCTCGTGTGGCCAGGAGGTGCACCAGCAGCCTAGCCCACACTGCCAGGCTGAGCAGAAGAATCAAAATGTCAAAGCTGAAAAGTACGTGAAAAAAATTGAACCCACCAACCAGAATCAAACCGAGTTCCAGAGAGGATGAAGTTGCTTATCTACATGTGCACAGCCAACTGTTGGCAGATGATAGTCTATCCAACTTCCACTTTAGTCACATGCTCTTTCTATCAGAACAATGATTCTCAACCATTCCTGTGCGTGAGAATCACCTGGGCAGCGTTTTCTTTAAACAGCTTTTTTGACGTATAATTGACGTGCAATAAACTGCACATACTTAAAGTGTACAATTTGATAAGTTTTAACATATGTACACACCTATGAAACCATCTCCACAATCACGATTGTGAACACATCCGTCACCCGCAAACGTCTCCTCATGCCCCTTCGTAAACCCTCCCTCCTGCTCCTCCCCACCTCCCCCTCACCTGGGGAACTTTTAAAAACTACAGATGCCCGGGACCACACCTGCAGAGATTCAGATCAGTTGGTAAGGGCCAGACATCAAGATTTTTTAAAGCTCCTTGGGTGGTTTTAATGTGCAGCCAGGGTTGAGAATCACTGTATTACACAATCCTACTAATCTCTGCATAGGCGAATCCTCTGTATTGTCTCCAAACCTAATTATCAGAGGCACCGGTGGAGCTTTAAGAACATACATGGTGAAGCCCCACTGGATAAAGTTTGTGGTTCAACAGGTCAAGGAGTGGGACAGAGATTTGATATTTTTAACAAGCCAATGAAGGTCTGGAATAGGAGAGAGACTTTTCATATATTCACTTTGTTCTACGTTTTTAATGTTATAATCCTGTTTAAAAAGTAGTTAATTTGTCTAACAAAATTAATAGATTTTAGTTATTAAGTTGGCCAGAAAGTAAAATTAATTTTCAAAAAAACTCTTTATGATGAAGGTTCTACCCAGTGCACAAAGGCAAGAAAAATAAATAAATAAAAGTATAAGAATTGGAAAGGAAAAAACCAAATCTGTCATTATTTACAAATCGTATGCTGGTGAACTTAGAAAATCTAAAAAAAGGGGCCGGCCTGGTGGCGCAAGTGGTTAAGTGCGTGTGCTCCGCTGCAGTGGCCCGGGGTTCGCCGGTTCGGATCCCGGCGCACACTGACACACCACTTGTCAAGCCATGCTGTAGCGGTGTCCCATATAAAGTGGAGGAAGATGGGCTTGGATGTTAGCCCAGGGCCAGTCTTCCTCAGCAAAGAGGAGGATTGGCAGATGTTGGCTCAGGGCTGATGTTCCTCACAAAAGAAAAAAAAAAAAAAAAGAAAATCTAAAAAAAATCTACAGAATGATTATTAGAATTAATAGGAATTGATAGAATTGGCAAGGATGCTAGATAAATATACATACACACACATACAATTGTAGTTCTATATACCAACAACAAACATGAGAAAATACATTCTTTAAAAGATGACTTTTACAATTGCTTTTAAAAATCAAGTACCCAGGAATAAATCTAACAAAAGGTGCATGAGACCTCTATTGGAAAAAACTATAAACATTCCATTGAAAGAAAGTAAAGAAGACCTAAATAAGTCCCAATAAAAATCCCAACAGGTTATTTCACTTGTTTGTTTTTGTGGGACTTGACAAGTTGATATCTAAACTTTATAAGGCAAGGCAAAGGGCCAAGAAGAGCCAAGACACTTCTGAAGAGCCGCAGTGTAGGAGAACTTGCTCTACCATACATCAGAGCTTATTATAAAGCTGTAGCAATTAAAACAGTGTAGGACTAGCACAAGGACGAAGAGGCCTGTGGAATAGAATAGAAAGCCCAGAAATAGACCCAGACTCAGATTCTTGACTTATGACAAATGTGGCACTTCAAAGCAGAGGGGGAGTTTCAATACAAATTGCATTCTCAATAAATGCTATTTGGGATGATTGGCTATCCACAGCAGGGAATGAAGTTGGACCATCTCTCACACCATACACAAAAATCAATTCCACGTGGGCTGTAAAAATAAATGTGCAAGACAAACAGTAAAGCTTTTAGAAGATAAAATAGAATATCTTTATGACCTCAAGGTAAAAAAAAAAAGATTTCTTAAACAAGAGACACAAAAAAACACTAACTGTAAATGAAAAGACTGATCATTTTTACTGCATTAAAATTAAGAACTTGTAAGTTCATCAAGAGATGCCATTAAGAGAGCAAAAGGCAAGCCACAGAGTGGTAGAAGGTATTTGCAGCACACAGGACTAACAAAGGACTCATCTCTAGAACATACATAGAGCTCCTATAAGTCACTAAGAAAAAGAGAGATAACCCAGTTGAAAATGGGCGAAGACTTATATGCACTAGCATACATAAAAACTGTTCATAGCAATGTTGTCCATAATAGCCCCAAACTAGAAACAACCCAAATATCTATCTATAATAGAACTGATAAATTGTGGTAGATTCATACAATGGGACACTATACACTAATGAAAATGAATAAACTTTACCTACATGCAATAACATGGATAACTCTTAATACTGAGGAAAAGTAAACCAGAACAAAATAATACATTCTACATAACTCAATTTATACAAAGGTTTTTAAAAAATAGTCAAAACTAAATTACACCGTTTAGAGATGCATACCTGGGTGGTAAAACTATTTTTAAAAAAAGAAGGGATGAAAGTCAAGATAGTGATTTCAGGGGGAGAGGGAGGGAGTTGTGATGTGGAAGTGGCATATGGGTGGCTTCTGGGGTCCTGGAGATGTTTTATTTCTTGAACTGAGAGGAACTGCATGAGTACCCTCTTTGCAATATTTTGTTAAGAGAATAGATTTATATTTTATGTGCTTTTCCACTGTGTATATTTCACAATTTAAAATGTTTTTCAAAAGTGTGATTTGTAGAAGCAGACTTCAAGATAAAAAAGACAATGAGAGACAAAGAGGGGCAGTATATAATGATAAAAGGGATATTCCACCAAGAGGACATAACACTTATGAATTTATATGCATCTAACACAGGAGCACCAAAGTATATAAAGCAACTATTAACAGACCTAAAGGGAGAAATTGACAGCAACACAATAATAGTAGGGGACCTCAACACCCCACTTACATCAATGGATAGATCATCTAGACAGAAAGTCAACAAGGAAACAGTGGCCTTAAGTGAAATACTAGACTAGATGGACTCAATAGATATATACAGAACATTCCATCCAAAAACAGCAGAATACACATTCTTCTCAAGTGCACATGGAACAATCTCAAAGATAGACCACATGTTGGGAAACAAGGCAAGCCTCAATAAATTTAAGAAGACTGAAATCATATCAAGCATCTTTTCTGAACACAATTGCTATGAAACTAGAAATCAACTACAAGAAAAAGGCTGGCAAAGTCACACATATGTGGAGACTAAACAACATGCTACTGAACAACCATTGGATCACTGAAGAAATCAAAGAGAAATCAAAAAAACACCTGCAGACAAATGAAAATGAAAACACAACATACCAACCCTTATGGGATGCAGCAAAAATGGTACTAAGAGGGACATATAGAGCAAGACAGGCCTACCTCAACAAACAAGAAAAATCTCAAATAATTTGTCTTAAACTACACCTAACAGAACTAGAAAAAGAAGAACAAACAAAGCCCAAAGGCAGCAGAAGGAGGGAAACAATGAAAATTAGAGGAGAAACAAATGAAATAGAGGGTTAAAAAAAAGTAGAAAGGATCAATGAAACTAAGAGCTGGTTCTTTGAGACTATAAACAAAATTGACAAACCCTTAGTAAGACTCACTAAGAAAAAAAGAGAGAAGGCTCAAATAAATAAAATACAAAACGAAAAAGGAGAAATTACAACAGATACCACAGAAATACAAAGGATTATGAGAGAATACTATGAAAAACTATATGCCAACAAATTGGATAACCTAGAAGAAATGGATAAATTCTTAGACCCATACGACGTCCAAAAACTAAATCAAGAAGAAATAGAGAATCCGAATAGACCAATTACAAGTAAAGAGATTGAAACAGTAATCAAAAACCTCCCAAAAAACAAAAGTCCAGGACCAGATGGCTTCTCTGGAGAATTCTACCAAACATTCAAATAAGATTTAATACCTATCCTTCTCAAACTATTCCAAAAAATTGAAGAAGACAGAACACTTCCTAACTCATTCCAGGAGGCCAATATTACCCTGATACCAAAACCTGACAAGGACAACACAAAGACGGAAAATTACTGGCCAATATCGCTGATGAACATAGATGCAAAAATCCTCAACAAAATATTGGCAAATCAAATACATCAATACATTAAAAGGATCATACACCATGATCAAGTGGGATTTATACCAGGGATGCAGGGATGGTTCAACATCTGCAAATCAATCAATGTGATACACCACATTAATAAAATGAGGAATAAAAATCACATAATCATCTCAATAGATGCAGAGAAAGCGTTTGACAAGATCCAACATCCATTTATGATTTAAAAACTCTCAATAAAATGGGTATAGAAGAAAAGTACCTCAACATAATAAAGGCCATATATGACAAACTCACAGCCAACATCATACTTAATGGTGAAAAACTGAAAGCCATTCCCCTGAGAACAGGAACAGACAAGGGTGCTCACTCTCAACACTCCTATTCAACATAGCACTGGAGGTTTTGGCCAGAGCAATTAGGCAAGAAAAAGAAATAAAAGGTATCCAAATTGGAAAGGAACAAGTAAAACTCTGGCTGTTTGCGGATGACACGATTCTATATATAGAAAACCCTAAAGAATCCACCAGAAAACTACTAGAAATAATCAACAACTACAGCAAAGTTGCACGGTACAAAATCCACTTACAAAAATCAGTTGCATTTCTATACACTAATAACAAACTAGCAGAAAGAGAACTCAAGAATCACAACAAAAAGAATAAAATGTCTAGGAATAAATTTAACCAAGAATGTGAAAGACCTATACACTGAAAACTATAAGATATTATTGAAAGAAATCAAAGAAGACATAAAGAAATGGAAAGATATTCCGTGCTCATGGATTGGAATAATAAACATAGTTAAAATGTCCATATTACCTAAAGCAATCTACAGATTCAACACAATCCCAATCAGAATCCCAATGACATTTTTCATGGAAATAGAACAAAGAATCCTAAAATTTATATGGAACAAGAAAAGACTCCAAATAGCCAAAGCAATCCTGAGAAAAAAGAACGAAGCCGGAGGCATCACAATCCCTGACTTCAAAATATACTACAAAGCTATAGTAATCAAAACAGCATGGTATTGGCACAAACACTGACACACAGATCAATGGATCAGAATTCAGAGCCCAGAAATAAAACCACACATCTATGGACAGCTAATCTTCGACAAAGGAGCCAAGAAAATACAATGGAGAAAGGAAAGTCTCTTCAATAAATGGTGTTGGGAAAACTGGACAGCCATGTGCAAAAGAATGAAAGTAGACCATTATATTACACCACACACAAAAATTAACTCAAAATGGACATCGGTCTTAGCAGCATCTTTTCAAATACCATGTCTATTCAGGCAAGGGAAACAAAAGAAAAAATAAACAAATGGGACTATATCAGACTAAAAATCTTCTGCAAGGCAAAGGAAACCACAAACAGAACAAAAAGACCATCCACCAACTGGGAGAAAATATTTGCAAATCATATATCTGACAATGGGTTAACTTCCAAAATATATAAAGAACTCATACAACTCAACCACAAAGAAACAACCTGATCAAAAAATGGGCAGAGGATATGAACAGACAGTTTTCCAAAGAAGATATACAGATGGCCAACAGGCACATGAAAAGATGTTCAACATCACTAATTATTAGGGAAACGCAAATCAAAACTACAATGAGGGGCCAGCCCAGTGGCGTAGTGGTTAAGATCGTGCACTCCACTTCAGCGGCCCAGGGTTCGCAGGTTCAGATCCCAGGCACAGACCTACACACTGCTTATCAAGCCAAGCTGTGGCAGGCATCCCATATAAAATAGAGGAAGATGGGCACAGCTGTTAGCTCAGGGCCAATCTTCCTCAGCAAAAAGAGGAGGATTGGCAATGGATGTTAGCTCAGTGCTAATCTTCCTCATCAAAAAAAAAAAAACTACACTGAGATATCACCTTACACCTGTCAGAATGGCTATAATTAACAAAACAAAAAATAACAAATGTTGGAGAGGATGTAGAGAAAAGGGAACTCCCATACACTGCTGGTGGGAATGCAAACTGGCACAGACACTATGGAAAACAGTACAGAGATTTCTCAAAAAATTAAAAATAGAAATACCATATGATCCAGCTATCCTACTACTGGGTATTTATCCAAAGAACATGAAATCAACAATACAAAGAGATTTATGCAGCCCTATGTTCATTGCAGCATTATTCACAATAGCCAAGACGTGGAAGCAACCCAAGTGCCCAACAACTGATGAATGGATAAAGAAGCTATGGTATATATATACAATGGAATACTACTCAGCCATAAAAAAGACAAAATCATCTCATTTGCAACAACATGGATGGACCTTGAGGGTATTATGTTAAGCGAAAGAAGCCAGACAGAGAAAGACATACACCATATGATTTCACTCATATGTGGAAGATAAACACATGGATAAAGAGAATAGATTAGTGGTTACCTGAGGGGAAGGCAGGGGTAGGCAAAAGGGGTAAAGGGGCACATATGTATGGTGATGGAAAAAACTAGACTATGGGTGGTGAGCACGATACAGTCTATACAGAAACTGATATATAATAAGGTACACCTGAAATTACACAATGTTGTAAACCAACATGACCTCAATAAAATATAAAAATAAATAAAAGTGTGATTTGCCGGCTGATTTGAGAACCACTGCTATAATCTAACTACAATAGAGCAGCCAAACCAGAATATCTCATTTCCTCAGTAATTTGAGTCCTATGAATCTGAATGCTTTTTATACCTTATTCAATGACACTAATGATGAAGATGTTTGATGAATCTGTATCTGCAAACTATTTTTCCTGAGAATTTCAAAATTAGGCCCTTTGTTCATTTAAGAATGTAATCCACATAAAATAACAATGATATAGCTCCCTAATTCATTGCAATAAATATTGACATTTAATGAGCAGATGAATGAAACAGACACAAAAGGATACAGCAAGTCTTAGCAAGAGCTATGATTGAAATGCCTCTGAGTGGTCACAAACAAGAATGCTGCCATGGAGGCTGCATAATTATTGCTTTGATAATAATTTGATATAAAAAATAATTCAAGGTTCAGATGCTTAGACTATATCACCTTTCAATACTGAATTCACTTCTATATTCAGGGCTACTCTGCTACTCTACAAAGGCTGACTGAATAAAGTGACTGGGAACAAATGGAACATATTTCTCCTGCTATCCTGGGTGTGTGCAATACCTTTTTTCATATAAATTAACTTCATATATTAATAGGGGGTAGTTATGATTAGCTCCATTTTACTACTGAGGAAATTAAGACTCAGGTTAAATAACTCGCCCCAGGTCACAGAGCTAGCTAGTTAAGTAGCAGGGTTTGGGATGTAAAGTCACATCTGATTCCCAAGCCCATCTTCCTTCTCCACTATATGACACAGCCAAGACTGTGTGGACATCTACATCTAGAACAGACATGATCCATCTGCATGTAGATGCACATACACTTTTCTCCCTTCCTCTCTCTCTCCCTCCCTTCCCTCTTCCTCTGCCCCAGAGAGAGAGAATTCTCTATATATAGATAGGGCTAGAAACAGATATATACTCAAATTCTTCTCCCTTTTATTTACCACTTTAGGTAATAAGTTCAGAAGACACTTCAAGGAGGCATTTATAAATCAGAGTAGGGCCAAATTTCCTCACCAGAAAGTATTTTACATTGTCACAGTGATGGAGTAAACAATAGTAATAATAAATGCTTTCAGTTAGATGTCAGTTGGGATAAATGTTTGGCTTGTCTGGAAATAGCTATCGTTTCCCACCAGTTACATCCTTGCATTGTGTTCTTTTGCTGCTATCGAATGAGAGCAAAGAGAGAATGAGAAGGGGGGGGGAGGGAGAGAGAGAGAGAGAGAGAGAATGAACTGACTCCTTAACACCCAGCTACCTGAGTAGCTAAAACTAGGTTAAATATAAAGCTTCTTGTTTCAATTGACAAAGAGGTCACTGGGCCATTAGGTAACTGGTTGAAATGTCAAACATTCTTGCTCCACATCTCAGAATATCCTTGTCACCCTAAAGGTGCTGCTCAACAGTAGCCTCAGAGGTGGCCCTCCAATCTCCAGGGAGGATTTTCAGTCACTAAAGATTGAGGGGCAGAGTTCTGAGGTGTTGGAATCAGGGAGCAACTTCCCTGAGCAGAGCTTTCCCACTCAGCAAGGGAGACTTGGAGACTGGAAAATTCCTCATGAACGCATCCTTCAATTATTGTTCCATTCACTCTCTCCACCCTTTTCCCTGTGGAATTTATAAGCTGCTCCTGATTTTCTCTCTAGACTCAGAATAGATAAATTCACACACTCTAACTTGTCTTCTACCAATGTGGCACCACAGCACTGGATTTCATTCTAGAAACTGGCACAGGAGGTACAAATGTCTAGTTTCATGACCCAGCAGATTGAATATCTCAACCCTTAGACTTTCTCCCCCAAAGACACATGAGGGTTGTAATAGAACCTAATAATAATCTTAACAACAATAAAAAGAAGAAAAACACTAGGGAAGTGGAAAGAGGAACTTTTTTAAGACTGCAAACACTCAAGCTAAAGCATGTATATGAAATAGCCTCTGTCAACATCTGATTTCTGACTTACAGACAAATCCTGTTGGAAGGGGAACTACATGCTTCTGATCACGGACCACAGTTTTAAGAGCCTCGCGATCAGAAATGCTCTGTGGCCTTGGCAGGTTTCTTGGCACCAGAAAGCAGCTAGAGTCTCCCTATAATTTACCAGCCTACACGACAGCTACTCCAGGCAACAAGGAGTTTTTGTTTTGAAGTCTCACTTAGAACAGAGGGGCAGGATAAGGGAAATGAGGGCTTTTAAACTCAGAGTGAGCAAACTAGAAGGGGGTCTTGTCCTCCTGGTGTTTATTTCTTGGACCAAATTTCTAACTCTTCTCTGAAACCCTCTGTTGAGATCAGGGACAAAGAAGATGAAAGGGAGAAAACAGAGGAAAGGGAACAAAAGACCTTCAACCTCAGGATTCTTAGTCTTCAGGGAAAACACAAACAGGATGAGTCTGTGTGTTTCATTTTGTGGCCCCTGGATGTTGGGAGGAGTGTCAAAGTGGATAAATACACCAAAGGCCTGAGTTTTCTGAGAAAGCTGAATCAAATCTACCAAAGTCTGACATCTGCAAGACCATGGCTTTCATCACGGGCTTAGAGCCACAATGGCGTTACCTGCAGAGGTCCATTTCTCTGCTTGGAAGCAGTTTCTCTATCTCATACCTTGGCTCTGGCATGACACACCTGCCACTTTGTTGTGAGGGGGAGAGGGAGGTGGTAAAAGGGCACTGGTTATATAGCCCATCCCACCCTCGCCCACTCCACCTAAAATTCACGACAGTATCTGGAAGGCTTTCTTGGAGTGCTGCTACATTCTGTCGAACTGTTCGTTACCAGGTCTGCCAGAGCTTATGACCAAATCTGACAACTCTAATTTTTTTAAGAGACAGAAAAAGTACATGTTCAGGTAATGGCTGTCTTACTCATTTTCATCCAGATGACAAGAAAAGTACTTCTGAATACAAACACATGTGATTGATACGGAAGACATATGTGCTTGTCAGGGGCAAGAAAACATCTGAGGATCCTCTGTTGGCTGGATCCCACTGTGTGGCGGACCAAAAAATTTTTCTTGACATCTCTTCTCTTGGGTCAACTATCTTAACAACTTGTGTGCAAACATCTCAGCTTCCTTTTATGCTTTTTTGGAAAAAAGACACGTTTGAGAATCTACTGAAAGCTGTGGACCTTGTCCTGGAAACGCACACACACACACACATTTTTATACACAACTTCAGGGAATTCATAGATCTATCAGAATCCATACATAGAACCTCCTCAGGGGTCCATAGACCTAAAGTTAAAGAACCTCTGGTCTAGAAGAAAAAATAGTTAACACTTATTGAGTACTTATTCTATGTCAAGCACTATTCTAAGTGTTTTAAGTAGATTTTTCTCAATTAATCATAATAACTCCATAGGGTAAGTACTACTGTTCTCTATTTTACTGACAAGAAAACAGTGGCAGAGAAAGTCACTTGCTCCAGGTCAAACAGCCAGAAAGTGGCAGAGCCAGAGTTCAAACCCAGGCCTTCTGGCTTTGGAGCTCCTCCTCTTAGCCACAAAGTCACAGCTGTGAAATGAAACAAATGAAACTAATTTTTTTATGCAGCCCATGATTGTAGCAGCTTCCTTTTTTTTGTGGGAGGTGGGCAGGCGTGCGGATAGTTTGCGTCTCCGGAGATCTGAGAATGCAGAGATGATGTGGCACTGGGCAGAGGAGTGATGCTTGGCCAGGAAGTACATGCCTGCTACTAACTACTGTTCATGGCACAAAACAAAAACTAGTCAGGCCTTCTACTTGGCTTCCAAAGAATAGGCCTGTGGCACTGACATTAGCCCTTGAGCTTGGAGATCTTGATCCAGTAATCGAGATTAGTTCCTGGGTCACAAACTTAAATACGTACAGGGGGCCAGGAAAGCAAAGCAAAGCAGAGACGAAGGCTGGTGTAAGGCATTGGTGGGGGCAGAGAGGGGACCATGACCAACTGGGGAGTGTGTGTCCTGTGTCAAAACATCCACATTTAACAACAACCAAAAAAAATCCCATGAAGGCCAAAGAAAAGACATTCAGCCTGTGGGCCATCAGTTTGTGACCTCTGAGTAGACCGCTTCCTTCCTACTCTCTAGTGTTTCCAAGTCAGGAGTACAGGGAATGCAATCTGTAAGTAAGGGACACGAGCTAGCCCATGTGACAATCAACACTGTGATTTCCATTTCGTTAGAAGCCTGCTTTTACGTGCTAACCAACCGAGCAGTAGGTCACTAGCAGAAAGGTCCAGACACCAGAGAGGAAGAGCCCTCAGGCAGTAAGAGATAGCACACATCACATACCTCATACACAGGGAGCATTCAAGGTCAGATGCGTCAAAAGATGCGAGCGGAACACTGAGAGCAGGCTTAGCCCCCTGATCTGCAGAAAGATCTGTGATTCAGAAAGCAGTAAGTCAGAGCGGGACCAACCTTGGTTTCACAGACAGTATTTCTGAGGCAAAAGAACCCAATTATTTTTTCAGTCTGCCACTCTCACCACCTCCCAGAGAGTTGATTTAGCGGCTATCAGAGCCATTAAGAATGGGATACCCTGAAGTAGGCTCTTGGAGGTTTCTAGCAGCCCCATAGACAGAAGTGCAAGTCAGGGAATGTCCAGGAGCCCTGGGGACTTCATTCAAATGCAACAGGCACCTCACTGAAGAGCAGCAGCGGCAGCGACTCCATGGGCTGAGCCAGGCTTTCAAGGCTGATACTGAATCTTGGCACTGCCAACCTCTCTTGGAAAGATATCAAGCTGCAGCTACTGCTTCTCAGATGCCTACCGATGGGAACATAATTGGGAATGAGCAGAGTGAGGCCTGACCACACTTGCTTGGTCCCACATTCCTGGAACGGGGATGGGGGAGGGAGAGGCTGGCCTGGAAGGAAGTGGCGCCATCAAGGGCATGAGATGTCATTACTTGATACTGTGCTTGACCTTATGACTTGGCTTTCCATTATAATTACTACTGAACACTGGCAATAAGCTAGGAACTGTGCGTGCTCTCACAGAAACTTTGGAGCAAGCCCTGACATGGCACAGCTAAGTGCCAGAGCTGGGCCACACACCCAGAGCCCAAGGAGCCCTCACATGGAGGGTAAGTAATTGCACATATTGGTGAGCCCAGGCACCTCCTCCAACCTCTTTTCTCCCTAGGTAGAGTCCGTACCTGGCTTAGAGGCTTTATTAGGCACCTCTGGGTCTTGGGGTTCAACTGGACAATGTTTCCTTTTCTTTTCCTGGCATTTGCCTGTCTTGATGGAGGCAGCTTCTGGAGAGGCAACATCCCCTTTCTCCTCCTCTTCTTCCTGGTTTCTCATGTTGTCTTCCTGCCCATCCCCCTTTACATCAGCTGGGTTCACCAGGCCGCTGCAGTCCCCCTCGGCTGCTGCTTCCTCCTGACTAGAACAATGTGGGAGCTCTGGATTTTCCTGGAGGAAGAAAGAGCCAAACATAAGAATCTACTCAGGACCAATCTTGTCCTCTGATATTTCTGCCCACGGGACAAAGAGAAAACTACATAGCCCTGATCATTTAGTGGACACATAGCTTAACTGAAGGGCAGTCATAAGGCATATTTCCCACTTCTGTCCACACAGCATCTGTGACAAAGGCAGGCCCAGCTTGGGCGGAGCTGAGGGACTTCCTTAGGTAAGGACAGAAAAGTGTGTAGGGAAGAGACTCCTTGGGCTGTGGTGAAGGAGAGAAACGTAAAGTATAGCACCAGTTCTCTCTCTTATCCAAATCAGTCCCCAGCTACCAAGGCATGCAGTTAAGGTAGATCCTGTCGCTCACTGCCATTCCAGGCCATCCACAAGCCCCAAAGCCCAGCTCCAAAAGGACTTTTGGTAAGGCTTTGGCACAGGCGTGTCAGGCCTGCAGAGTCACCTCATGCTCCAGAGCTATATGTTACACTGGCCAAATGAACTAGAGATAAACTATTCCTTTTACTAGAGTTTGAGTGAAAAGTCTGAAAAAGAGACAAAATCATTTGGCAAAACAATCAATAATGTCTCTAGCCTTTTCAAGAATTTTTGTCCAGGAGAGGGATATTTGAAAAGACATCTCAAAATAAATCCAATGACAAGGTGTTTATGCAGCTTTACCTGGAGAATCCCCTCTCTACTCTAAATCCTGAGTCCACTGGTCAAAATGCTCATGTTGTTTTTCCCCTCCAATCCCTACCAAAAAAAATGGTAGATAGGGCCGGCCCCGTGGCTTAGCGGTTAAGTGCGCGTGCTCTGCTACTGGCGGCCCGGGTTCGGATCCCGGGCACGCACCGACGCACTGCTTCTCCGGCCATGCTGAGGCCGCATCCCACATACAGCAACTAGAAGGATGTGCAACTATGACATACAACTATCTACTGGGGCTTTGGGGAGAGAAAAAAAAAAGGAGGACAATTAAAAAAAAAAAAAAAGGTAGATAAACTAAAAATGGTGGGGCCAGCCCGGTGGCGTAGCGGTTACGTTTGCGCACTCCGCTTTGGCAGCCCAGGTTTGTGGGTTTGGATCCCAGGCGTGGACCTATACCACTGATTGGCCATGCTGTGGCGGCAACCCACATACAAAAGAGAGGAAGACTGGCACAGATGTTAGCTCAGGGCAAATCTTTCTCACCAAAAAAAAAAAGAAAAGAAAAAGGTGGGGGGAAGTATACAGTTGGGAGAAAACAATGAGGTGAGGAGAAAAAGGATGTGGGTTTTCTCAGTCTCTAACCTGGGGAGTTCCAGGTTTTTTCAGCACTTTAGCAATGCTGCATCCTCAACTTTCCACAAGACCCAGGCATTGTCTACACAGGAGTGCACTGCTTTGCAAGGCAAAGTTTGGATGGAAACCCAGTCCCTGTTCCCCAGCTGGCTCACACTGGAAAGCCAGAGGTGCTATTTTTCTTCATTTCGGATGGAGCTGCAGTTAGAAGTCACCCCAGGCACTTTGGTTCAGTATGAGTGTTCTCAATCATGTAATAATGAGCCCAAACAATTATTGAAATACACTAGGGGTTCTCTGACATCAGGCGATCCTCTAAGTTCTGCCCTTTTTTTTGAGTTGGGAACACTTGCATTTTATTCTTTTTCCAGAGCAGGGAGAGAAGCTGGGAAAATGTCAAGTTTCCACCTGTCAGAGAAGCCAAGAAGCCACTGAGATCCCAGGGCTTACACACAGGGGAGGAACACAGGGCACAAATGGAGGGGAGACTGCTGCCCCAAGGGGCACGGGTATTTGGTGCTAGACTCTGCCTTCAAGTCAGGACTTCTGAGCCCTAGCTTCTGCCCACTTGCCCTCTGCTGGGAAAGCCTGGAGCCCATCTGTCCGTGGTTCTGTTCCCTCGTTTTCAAAGAAAGGCACAAATAGCTGTCTTCCTCCCAGGAACTTCAACCTAACACTTCCCAAATTGCTTCCCTCTTCTCGGCTACAAAATATGTACTGGAAGTCTACTTGCGTGTAACACACGGTGCAGGAATATGAAATTACCTCCACTTGGGGATCAAATGGAGCTGTCTTTGCACAAGGAACTCAGCTGTGCTCAAAGACTGGCGGCTTGAACAAACAAAAAGCAGGAAAGGAGGGGCTGTCAGGCCCTCTTCCCAGGCTCTGCCCCTAAGCTGATAAAGCTACCCTGAATGAATGGCTCCACGGAAAGTGGGCCAACTCTTTTCTAGTTCTGTCAAATCCCTCTCTCAGCTGGATCTGACCAAGAACTAAAAAATGAATGTAATAAATCACAAACCCTGGGACCATGCCTGAAACCAAGTTTTATCTTTAAGAAATAACCTTCTAGCAAAGAACACAACCACTAGCGAATCCATTTCTTCTTTCTCAGGAACTGAAGTAGGAGAGGTAGGGCTCACTCCCCGTTTGCCCACAAAACAGCCAAACGAAGCGTCATGAGCGAGCTGGGTGAGTTGAGTTTTACCTGTGACAAGTTTGGTAGATTATGGCTGGTGCCTTCAGTAGCCATTGACTCTACGTGTTCCTTTAATCTAGGGTGAGGTGCCAACAGCTTCAGGATATCGGGAGAATGTTCCTGAGAATCCCCCGGGACTGATGGTGAAAAGAAACTAAGGAGAAGCTGTGACATAAAACAGAAAACTTCACTACTTAAGTTTCTACAGGTGTTCAGGCGTAGTGGGGAGGGGTAGGAAGGGGCGGGGAAAACAGCTTGCAGGGCAAAACTCCCAGGAGGAAGCCTTGGATCAGAGACCCCGACACACCAGGGCGGGGGTCCTCACTTCAGCGTGCATCAGAATCGCCTGGGGAGCTTACGAAAACTCCAGGTTCCCAGTTCCCACGCCCGGCTCCCCCAGGTCTGAAGTGTGGCCCAGGAATTTGGATTTTGAAAAGGCACCATGGATGCCTCTGTCACCCTAGCCAAAGTTAAGAACCACCACTCCAGTGCTACCATTCCATAGAAATATCTGCAGTGGGATTTAAAAACCTATCTAGGGGGGCCTGCCCCACGGCTTAGCGGTTAAGTGCGTGCGCTCCGCTACTGGCGGCCTGGGGTTCGGATCCCGGGCACGCACTGACACACCGTTTGTCAGGTCATGCTGAGGCCGCGTCCCACATACAGCAACTAGAGGGATGTGCAACTATGACATACAACTATCTACTGGGCTTTGGGGAGAAAAGGGGGAAAAAAGGAGGAGGATTGGCAATAGATGTTAGCTCAGGGCCGGTCTTCCGCAGCCAAAAGAGGAGGATTAGCACGGATGTTAGCTCAGGGCTGATCTTCCTCACAATAAATAAATAAACAAACAAACAAACCTATCTAGGAGGAAAGAGACAGAGAGTGCAGGCAGGAGAGAAATATCAGCTGGGGGACCTGGAGTCATGCCTATCACACCCCAGTGGGTAACGTCTACCAAAGTCTTCTCGGGTCCTCACCATTCCTCTTCTATGCCTACCATTTTGCTCCCTCCTCCCCTGACCCTCATCCCTGGATCTTTAATCACTTCAGCAGTGAAGTGTTAGGAAAAGCAGAACTCAAACTTCCTCTCTTCTCCCAGCCTCTCTTCCCCCATTTCTGGCCTTCACTATCCAGAGAATGTCAGGTAACTTCAAGTACTGCGGGCAGGCACGTTCCAGTCTATGGCTGGTTTCCCTTGCAACTGGATAACGCGGTTGAGTGAGAAGATCCAGAAGGGACTGGGAGTCAAAGATGTGTGTTCTAGCGCAGGCTGCGCCATTAGTGCCAGCAGGATTATGAATATCCATATGGACATATCGTATGTAACGTGTAACACAGGAAGGCAGGTCACTTGGCTTCTAAAACACATTCAGGCTGCCACTGAGCAGCCCCTGCAGTGTTTGGAGACCCACTAAAGGATGTTCCACCCCCTTGCTTGGAGTAATAGGGTATTAATTGATCAAGGGAATCGGACAGAAACTCTGACCAAACTCGCTGCAGTTTGATTTGTTCCCTTGCTGGCCCTCAGCAGTTCTTTCATGATGTTCCTTCAGATACCAGCACTTTCCATGTAGCCAAACCCTGCTCAGCCTTCGAGGCTCAGCTCCAGTGCTGCCTTCCCCTACTACTCCAGCCTCCCTGATCTCGCCTGTCCTTGCACATTCTCTGCTGCACCATAACATAGCACCTTACCCTACACAGTCTTGTGTTAGCCTCGAATTGTCTTGCAGATGTAAGTCTTTCTCTCTAATCAGGTGACCAGCTTCTGGAGGGCACATGACATAGGTCCAATAAATACTCATCACACCCAAGAGAACTGAATTAAGACACTTATCCATCCAAGGGCCAGGGAGAGGTCTAGGGTTCAGGCCCAAAATCCTCAGACAGATCCTATGTTTTCTTCCAGCTCTGAGAAACCCACTTCTCAGGTCTAAGTTGGTAAAGGAGTAAGGTGGGGAGGTACTCAGAGTGCCCAGGGCCATAAATGCAGCTGTCAGAGGCCCCTCCTCCGCAGGAGCCAAAGTTGTTCCTCAGAAACCCTCCTGAGTGACCCAACAGAACCAACCCACTTCTGAAGCAGTCTCCATGGAATTCTTCCAAAAAGAACGTGACGCTCTTCAGCGGCAGCCACATGGCTTCCCAAGGTACAAGGATAAAAAGGCAGAGCACAACGGGAGGGAAAGGGAGGCAGAGGAGAGAAATTGAAGGAGATAAGACAGAAACAACAGCAGCACTTCACTTCTTCCCTTTGCTACCTAAGATCTCATTCTAGGCCTTCCCAATGGCTTTGGAAAACCAAAGTTGGAGTCAACTCTCAGTGAAAATAATCATTCCACATGAATGAAAGTCAATTCCACTTCAGTGTCAGCCTTACAAAGGCCCAAATGGGTCAAGAAGGTGAAAAAAAGAATCTGAGGTAAAAATAAACATTAAAAAGAAACCTAGGCCTGGGAGTGTCTGAGGTAGGTACTTAATACCAAGTGAACCTGGACCATCTCTGTCAAATCTTTGGCCCTGAAACTGGAACAATCCAGTAAATAAGCACTGCTGAGGGCCCTCAGTGTTCTTAGATGGCTGCCATGCCCTCATCAGACTCAGTGGAAATTCGCCTCTAAATTCTTGCCCCAGCTTCAGAATTCCAGAACACTTATGGGCATATGCTCGCTTGTGTAGTCTGGCATTTACATTGCATTGTATAACACATGCAAGATTGAAAGGTCCTTGAGGACTGAGACAGGGGCTTATGCCTCTTTGGGTCTCCAGATGCCTTGCCCCATCCTGCTAGGCAGTTGTGGAAATGACACTAGCTGCTCTATAAAAGCGGCTGGAAAGAGAGGTCAGCCCAACTGATGATACCAGAGCCTCTCCGGCCAACTGGGAAGTGGACAAATGGGAGTAAAGAAACCACTCACCCTGGACCTGACACCTGCCTCTGTTGGCCTTTGCACACTCTGTCCCCAAAGTCAAGGTTCTTCTAACCGCCTTTGTCCATCCACCCCAGAACTGGATGGTCCCATTGCCACTCTCCACCCAGCCCCAGGAGTGCATGCTGAGACTCCTGGCATGTCCTCCCCGGACAGCAGGATGGTTGAGTGGCTAAGAAGGCAGAATCTAGAAGCAGATGGAGTTGGGTTTGTACGCTCTTCCACCAATCACTAGCTGTGTGACCTCAGGAAAGTCACCAAGCCTCAGCTGCCTCATCCATCTCATCTATAACATGGCGATAAATAACAGTACCTACCCTCATAGGGATGTTGTGGGGATTAAATTATATCTTCCACTGAAAGCCTTAGTGCAGCGCCTGGTGCATAGGAAATGCTCAATAAATGTCACCTATTATTACTATTAATATTCACACCATGGACGACACTTAAGAGTTGGGGAAGTGTCCACAGCTTGAAGCAATTCTCCGCCACCAGTGCTCCTCTCAAGAACACCTTGTCCACATTCCCAAACTGGGTCAAAGCAACTTCCCAGAAAAGAAATCTTCTGCGAGAGGCAGAACCTCCAGAGCTCAACTTCCCCTCGTTCATTGATTTTGCTAAAGATTCCTTTCTGGAGCCTTCAGAAACCAGTCCTGTCTCCTGCTCCCTATCTTCATCCGCTGCTCTGCCAAACCCCACTGGGACTGAAGCAAACGGGGCGTGGTGCTGAATAGGGGGCGGGGCACAAGGAGAGCAGAGGCCACCACTGACTGTCAGCATCCCACTTCCAGGCCACTTAGCCAGACACCATGAGAGTACACTGCAGACCAGTAAGCAACAAAATCCATGAAGTAAGGATGCTTGAGCCTTCATGAATGCTCTCAGGAGTTCATGCAATTTTTTAAAAAAAATAACAACCACATTCTCCTGGGACTCAAGAGTTGGCATGACTGTTTGGATTACATTGTAATGATCCCTGACTTACATTTGTGAGGCAGTGTATGTGTTTTATTTCTAGCAAAGGAGCTGGAGGTTGGAGTTCTGCATGTGGCAGGGGAGACAGGCACTAACCTCCTTTCTGAGCAGATGGCTGCCCTGTGTGGCTGGTGAAGCTGTGACTCAGCTGAAGAAAAGTTGGACAACGGCAGGCAGCCCCACACCCTGACCTCTCATCAACAGCCAGAATCTCCTCGGTGAGCCTCTGTCCCCAAGTTAACTTATTTGGTTTTATTTTGTTCTGTTTTTTATCCCACTGACAACACAGAGCCCGAATCAAAGAAGCAAGAACATTCCTCACAGGCTTGTACAAAAACGCAGGAACTGCTCAATCTGATTGTATATGGCAAGAGGACAGTGTTTGGGGGCAATCAATTGGCACTTGTGTCTCCCTCCTGTCCCCTTAACCCAGGGGGCCACGCATTCAGGACCCCAAATGCCAAGGAGGACAGTTCCCTCACTCCCCTCCCTGGAGAAGACAGAGAGCAGGGAGCCCATTGGGCGGCTGGACCTGATGTCATCTCAACTCACCCTTTGGGCTTCAGATCTTGCTTTTTTGTTCTTTCCATCAAGGGATACACAATATAGAAACTCTCTTAGTGCTTCCTCCACCTTGCCTAGGGTGGCTAAGGCTTGCGCTTTTCTGAAGTGTGCCTGGAAGAAAACATTAGCATTCAATCCCACTCTCATTCACCTTATTGATGATGCTATTATTAATAACACTAGCTAAATACTCCGTGGGTATTCACTGTTGTGGGAAGTGTTTTAAAAGGATTATCTTCTCTACAGCCCTGTAATGTAGGCAATTGTTCTGAAGCCCTTTTTTTTTTTTTGGTGAGGAAGATTAGCCCTGAGCTAACATCTGTTGCCAATCCTCCTCTTTTTTGCTGAGGAAGGTTGGCCCTGGGCTAACATCCGTGCCCATCTTCCTCTACTTTATATGTGGGACGCCCACCACAGCATGGCTTGAAAAGCAGTGCGCAGGTCCACACCGGGGAACTGAACCTGGGAAACCCGGTCCGCCAAACTGGAGCACGAACTTAACCACTACGCCACCAGGCCGGCCCCTGAAGCCCATTTTTAAAAAGACAAAACTGAGACCCAGAGGAGTGGCTTGCCCAAAATAACACAGCTGGTAAATTGTGGAATCAGGGTTTGAGCCTAGGACTGACTGATACAAAAGTCCAAATTCTTCACCCCTGTGCCACACTACCTCCCCTCTGCCCCACTGTTGTATAGGAGGTCTCACCAAATGTGGCAAGAACCCCCATTTGAGCACATACTAACCAGCTTTCAGAACCCCCCCAGATACGCCTTCCTATTAACTAGTCTGTCAAGCAGAGACCTAGCCCACATTACTAGCCTGAGTGACTACCTATACTTACTGATCATTTTTCAGAAGAGGCCCAAGGGAAGGCATGTGACCTCTCCAAGACCTCAAAGGTAGCTAGTGGCAGAGCTGGAACTAGAACTGTGGCCTAGGACCCCCAGAAAGCTCTTCCCCACAAAGCAGACTGCCTTCAAGGGGCTAACCAGGGGCTGAGCAAAGGCTTTCACTCCCATGGGCTCAGTTCACTTCTGTTCCTTTGCCGCATCTTTAAAAGGTATAAAAAAGTTTTAGGGCTCCTCAGGGTCGAATCCCAACTGGCCTGGGAGAGAAACTCTAGGGGTAGCAGAGGAACATCCTGGGGAAGAGGGAGGAAGAAGAAAAGAGGTGGGAAGAGGGCTGCCCTCTTCTGTGCCTTGGCCTTATAACTTGTTTTGGAGGGCATTCTTCTTGAATCACCTAGGTTGCCCCTCAGGGACCTGCTCCCCACTCCCTTGCCTCCGTGGCTGATCTTGAGTCTAACAGTGAAGGAAATGATCCAGGTTGCAGCTGCTGGGTGCTCCCCTGCCTCCCCTTCTAACATGCTTCTAAAGGCCAGGGGGCTTTCAGGCTCTGGCCTGGCTATAGGCGCTGGCCGGGATCTGCCTTCTTGAGCAGTGGTGCCTGTTACAAACCTTTGGGGACCTCTCCCTGTGCCCCCAACTCTCCACCTGGAGCCTAACCTCGGCTGGTGGTTTGTTCTCTTCCCACAAGTATTCACCAGGGGCCCTGTGGAGAAAGGCTCACATGACATTTCAGGGTGGCCAGAAGGAATAAGTGTTGGGAGACCAGAGAGGCCTCTGGGATCCCACCAATCATACCAAGGAACAACTCATATCCTCCACCTGCTCAGGGCAGCCAGCTCACTTCACTGAGAGCTGTACCACTTTCAGGATATTTTGAGTACCACTGAGCTCTGGCTGGATGGTTGGAACAGGGCTGCACAAGGTGAACCCCTCCCATAGGGGCATTTCACAGAGAAATGGTGGGAAGTATGCAAATCGGGGAGTGAGGTGGTTTTGAAACATATGCATCAGTTCAAGTCTGCTCTCAACCCCCCAGACGACAGAGTTCTCTCCTCACTGCCTCTCCGCTCACTCCAGCACTTTGGGGAAATGAAACTCCTGTTTAATACTTCCACCAACTCTTCCTTCACCGAGGAAGTCACTTTTCCCATTTCATCCAAAAAGGTCCACTGCTTACTCAGCCCTGCTTTCCACTGCTCTACGGAGGCCTCCACCCTTAGGCCCTAGGTTTAGGGGGAGCACAAAAAGTTGCAAAAGAATCCTGCTTCCCCCCAGGCAGCTCCCTGACCTGCACTGCTACAAGGCCTGAACTGCTCCCACTGAGGCTCCTTAGGGTTAAGACACTGGTGACTTTTAGCAAACTGTAAATGTGTTCCTTGGGAAAGAGAACATACTAATCCATCATCACCCATGAAAACCTTCCCGGAAAAGAACATATGAGATTTGCTCTGACATTAATGGCCCAGTATGCAGGCCCACAATGCTTTATCTGAAGTTCCCAGATCCATAAAAAGTCTGATAATCCACTATTTTCATAAGCTTGACATCAACAGTCATTAGGTGGCAAAACCTGATCTAAAATGATATAAAGTGTGTTATAGTCTTGATCTCAGTGTGACTTTTCATGTAATATGCTGCAGAAATATTAGTGTGTTTGATTATAGGGCGCTGTCCAGAGCTCATTGATGGTGTCACTTAATATATGGTCTTTATGAAATCAGAAACATTCTGGATTCTGAACACATCTGGCCCCATGGGATTCGGATAAGGGACCACAGACCGGGACTTGGATAAGTTGGGTTTCCTAGCGTTGTATCAAGAGAGCACTACACCAAGATCCAGCAGGCCTTATAGAATGGCTTCTTGGCCATGCTCCCCTGTGACCCTCACTGCATCCCTGTGAAGCGATCAGGGCAGATAGTAATAGCTCCATTTTGCAAACAAGGACACTTTGGGTCCAGAAAGTGAAGCAACTTCCCCATGGTCACTTAGCTGGCAAGTAGCAGAGCCCAAGCTCAAATCTAATCTTCTAAACCAAATATTGACATGTGGCTGAGGGCCAGTCCTGAGACCAGACAGATGGAGAAAGTGACACTTTGCAACCTGGCATCTTGAGAGATGCCTAGCCTGTCTTTCTCCCCACCCCTCCATGTAACCTAGATGTTGGGATACCAGCAGGCTGACTGACTATATTAAGGACTCAAAGTGGCACAACCAACCAGCAATACTTCTCTCACTCTCCTCTTTCTACTGTCCCTGGAAAACAACGATGATGATCTTGATGAGAGCAAACACTCATATAACGCTATGTTCCAGGTACTGCTCTAAGCATCTTACATGTATTAGCTCAGGTAATCCTCACAACAAACCCTGTTAAGTAGGTGCTTTGAATATCTCCATTTTATAGATGAGGAGATGAGGTACAGGGAGGTTAAGTAATTTGCCCAAGGCCACACAGCTAATAAAAGAAGCAGAGCTGGGACATAAACTCAGGCAGTCTGGCTCCGAAGTCCATGTTCTGGAGAGTTACAGTGCCCAGGCTGCTCTGCAGGTTATCAGTTGAAGATCAAATTGGGCAAGAATCCAGTTCCCTTGCAGACTCCTAAGTCACTCTTTGTCAAGGGACCCCCAGCTCCTTTGCAAAGCCTTCTCCCTGCTCTGCTTCAGCTCTAGTCCCCTACCCCCCAGGGAGGCAGCCCTTCCTGCCAATTCCTGTCTACAGTACAACTCCTTCCCATCCCTCCCATCCCACACTCACCTTAAAACCCATTGGGCGGAGCTTACATGCTATTTCTGCATCATGCAGTGCATCCTCATGAGACTCCAAGGTGAAATAAATTTGAGACCGGTTGCTATAAAGCAAGTGGTCATTTGGAGCTGCCAAAATGAGAAGAAAAAAACCCTCATTAATGGCCCCCAGCATAAACACGTGATAAGTCCTGTATGAGGACGGATCTTGAGCAAATGTCAAGTTATCTAGGACTTTTCTAATAGGGATCCAAAGAGTTAGGCTCAATTTTCAGCCCTAATATTGCCTTCTGGGTCTGAGCTTCCCAACTGTAAAGAAATAGTTTTTGCCTCTCTCTCAAGCAGTTCCTTAGAAGGCCTGGTAGTGTCAGTGGAGCACTAGCGACTTGGACACAGAGGAAACCCTTGGCACTTTGCTTCGGGGCTGTGCATGGCTAGCAACTGGCAGCCTGGCTTCTGAGTGAGATATATCACCCAAAAAGAAACAGGCCATGGAGCTGGGAGAGGGAGGTGGCCAGATATTACCCCCATCCTGGCCACCAGGAAGACAAGTCCAAATTAGCCGTCTGGCAACATTAGCAACATCTCTGTCTACAAAGCCCAGCACATATGAACTTTCTCCGAAGACCATGGGAATGCATTTGCAAAGCTCCATCCTCTCATTACAGATGGCCAAACATGAGCGAACCTGAACAAAGCTCCGGGGAATAAAGTGAGGTTGGCTCTCACCAACACTTTGAGTCACTAAATGCTGGGGTTGGCCAGGCCTTTAGATATCATCTAGCTCAACCAACCCATTCTTCAGATGAGGAAAATCAAGGCCAGAGAGGGGAAGGCATCTGCTCAAAATCACACAGCTAGCTTGTCAGACTCATTGCTAACTGGCTAGACTTTGACGCCGAAGTAGGGGACATGTTCCCTTTTCTGAAGGGTGTATGATACTTAGAATAATAAAGAGCAGACACTGGCCATCTTCCAGCACAAAGATACTCTCTGTTGGGGAGTCCCCTTTCCTCTTAAAAGGGTGAAGTGGCCTTGACATTTTAACTCTGACTGCTCTGACGGGATTAACAAAGGAAGACGCCCCAGGGAAAAGTGATGGCAGCAACAAAGGGGGAGGAGGAGGGCAGGAAGGGGCTTTCCTGGCCCCTGGGGGATGGCTGAAAGGAATGGAACCTCCGTTGGAGACCTGGGCTTAAGTGGCCTTCATACTGCCCTGCTCTTCCCCAGGGACTGGGCTCCAGCTTCTGCTGCAGGAACAGGCTTTGTTAGTTTTTTCCCAGGAGTGTGCCCAGGGCTTGCTTGGGTGCCCATTACTTGCTCTCAAGACATTAGCAAAGAGTTAAGTCTTCTCTGTCTCTCCTTTTCTGCAGCACACACCAGCCGGGTGGCAGCTCTCAGTGCGTCTTGCCCAGGCACAGGATGTGCGTGTGGCGTGGGGGAGTCCCCCTCTCCCTCAGGTGCTAGTCTTGCCCAGTCAGCCCTCGTTCCATCCCCTCCCCCGTTACCTGTTGCAATCTCGGGTGGGAATTCAACACGTGAAGACTGCAGCCCACTCCCTCCTCCACCCATCCGAGTCGGGCTCAGGGCACCGTCGGATCCAGAGCCCTGTCTGCCCAGCCCTGCTGTCTCCTCCTCGGCACACTTCGCCAGACACCGCGCCCCGCCGGCGAGCTCCTGGCAGCTGGCCCGAGCTGGGCAATACTGGGTCCAGACATGGGGAGTCTGAGGGTGCCGCTCCCTGAGGGAACTCTGGCGCCCTAGCCCGGCGTGGGGCTGCCCACGTCGCCCTTGAAGCCGCAAAGCCCACCCATCCCTCTCCTGGCAGCACGGGAAAGCGGGACAGAGGCGTGCCCACTTCGTAGCCAGCCCACAGTTCCCGGGGATCCCTGATCACTTGCCTGACCCGGACCCCCGCTGGGCTTGCGCGGTAGGGGTTCGAGGCGAGGGCACAGGCTGCGGGCGGGGCGGGGGGGGCATCTATTTCAGCTGAGGATCGTGTGATAGGAAGCGGTGACAATGAGTCACAGGGCAGCCGGGCGCGAGCGCTCCCCCCCCCCCGCACCCGCTCGCGGGATGGTTTCCGAGGCGAGCGTGGCCCACTTCGGTTACCTCAGCCGTTACACAATCCCGCCCGCCCGCGCGGAGGAGGGGCCGTCCGACCCGGGCCGCTCGCGGCCCTTATGCAACCAGTGCTCTCCTGACCTAATTCCTCGCCGGACCCACCCCACCAGGAGCCGCGGCCCCGGAAGGGACAACTCCCGGCCGCAAGGGCGGCCCGGGCCGGGGAGCGGCAGAGGCAGGCGCCGACCGAACACCTCGGTCTGGCAAGAGCCGGGAGGACCGGGCGCGAGTGTGGGAAGGGTGCGAAGTTCCTCTCCTGGCAGGGTAGGTGCGAGCAGGTGTAAGAAGGCACCCAGGCGTGCAAAGGGAGAGAGAGAAGGAGAGACAGAGAAACTGATACTGACAGAGATGGTGACAGTGAGCAAGACACTGACAAGTATGTGAAGAGGCAGAGAAAAAGAGACAAACAGTGACACAAACAGAAACACGGACTGAAAGACGCAGAAGCGCAGAAGCAAACAGGAGAGAGAAAAAGACAAAGAGCAACAGGGAGAGAGAGACAGAGACACAGACACAGAGAAAGAGAGATAAAGCGGTAGAGACAGAGGCAAAGCCAGAGACCGAACTCCAGAAAGCCTCCTCCCCCACTCCGGTCGCGGTCCATCCCACGGTCCCCCGCGGCCTCCTCTGCCCTGGTCCAGCCCCCAACTCCCTGCCCGGTTCCTTCCCCGCCGCCCGGCCCGGCAGCGCGGTGGACTCACCTAGCCTGACTGCCTCGTTGTACTTGAGCAGCGCCGCCTCCACCTGGCGCTCGCGGTACAGCCGGTTGCCCTCGTGCCGGAGTTGCGACGCCCGTGCCGGGCCCGGGAACAACTTGCCGAGGAGGCCGCTGAGCACCACGTTGACCCGCAGCGGCGGCTGCGCCTGCTGCCCAGCCCGCCGGGCCCCGCGCGTCCGCCCGGTGGCCACCATCAACGCAGAGAGCTTGACCCCGCACAGCGCACAGCGCCGGTCGGCTGCCCGCCCACGTTCCAGGCACAGTTTACAAAAGGTGTGGCCGCAGGACAACGACACGGGGTCTGACAGAAATCCATGGCACTTCCGGCACTTGAAGCCGTCCCACACCTCGGTGGCTTCGGCGGCCGTTGCAGCCCCTGCCTCCTCTGCCGCCACCGCGCTGCTCCCGTCCGGGGGCGCCGCCAGCGCCTCGCCTTGCGGGACGTTCTCGGCCAGGAAGCGCACCAGCTGCTCCAGCTGCTCGGCTACCAGCTGCTGCCGCTCCGAGAGCTGTCTGTATACCTCCAGGGCTTCCCGGAGGCGCCCTCCAGACGCCAAGGCGTCGGCCTGCGTGAGCAGGACTTTGCACTCCCGCGTCGAGGCCCCCGGAGGCTGCTGTTGCTCCGGCTCCTGAGTCGGTAGACGTGCGGGGCCTTCTGTAGCCACCTCCGAGTGGGGGCCCGTGTCTACGCGGGCCGCCAATGCCGCCGGCTCCGCCAGCTCTAAGTTATTACTGCCACGCTCGGCGGGCAAGCTCAGCATCTGTCCAGTCTGAAATGAATCCATGGGGAGAGGGACAAGCGGGAAAAAGGCTTCTAAGGACCGGGGACCCGGAGCAAGGAGCCACGGCTGGACGGAATCCGGGCTGCCACAGGCGCCGCGCCGCCGTGCGCCGGTCCCTGCCGCGCCTCCGCCACTTCCATGCCGGCCGCCCCGCGCCGCCTAATAACTGTCTTGTCTCAGCAAAGTGTTATATAAAACGGCACCACGTGACGCGCCGCCACGCCGCTCATTGGCCGGCAGCGGGGAAATTGTTACAAAACCAGACAGTTTTGTAACAGTGTTGCGCTTGCTTCTTTTGGCTTCGCTTTCCTTGGCTTCTTTTTGAGGTTGTTTGTGCTTACACTCCGCCTTATTTCCCCCTCGCAATGTGCTTCCTTTTCAGAAGAGAGAGAGGGAAAAAAACCCAAAGTCTTCTCTCGGGCTTCTCCGTCTCCAAACCCTACCCCATCCGACCTCCAAAGCCGCCAGCAAACAGGTCCCCTCTGCCAGCCGCTCGCTAACGGCCCCCTCCCCCAACCCGTCCCTGGAGAGGCCGGTACCTCGAGGCGCGCCGGCCGCCAGGTCTTTTGGGATGCCGAAGGCTTGCCCTGGGAGCCCCGCCCCGGATCCTCACACTCCGGGTCCCTGACCACCTTCCCCGGGGAGTCCTCCAAAGGTAATGAGTGCGGTTATCCGAGTCCGCTTGGTCTCCTGTGCTGGGAGCGACTCGCAGCAGCGGACCCGGCGGGCGCAGAAGTTGGGCGGCGCTCGCTAAGCGGTGAGGGACGCGCCGAGAAGATGCGCTCGCCGGCTCGGGCCCAGGGGAGGCGCCCCGCGTGCCCCGCTTCCTCACCTCTCTCTCCCCCAACGCCAGAAGCTGCGCTGGGGCGGGCGGCGGGCGCCCCGCTGGACACGCACCCGGCCCTGGGAGCCACCGGCCGGATGGGCGCGGCCACGAGAACTCGGTCAGCTGGAGTCAGTAGGTAGTCTGGGGGCGTGGGAGAACGGCAGGCGGAAGATGGGAATCGAGAGCGCTACTCTGGAGAAAGTCCGAGAATCCTGGCGCACTCCAGGAGCCGAGCTGCCTCCAGGTTCCCGGCTCCCGGCTCCCGAGCGCTGAGTTCAGACATCAGCGCGTCACAGTGGGGGGCTGCGCGGGAGGGGTTGGGCTGCGCACTAGCCCCCTGGTGCTTGGCTCACAGTGGCTAGGGGGCCGCCAGGGTGCCCCGCTTATTTCCAGAAGACCAGTGTAAACCGCCCACACTCTGTCTCCCTCCCACCCCCACACTTTGGACGGGAGCCACATGCACAAAAAATAAGCAGACAGGGGGCCAGCCCAGTGGCCTAGCGGTTAAGTTTGCTACGCTCCGCCGCAGCGGCCCGGGGTTCACAGATGCGCATCCTGGGCGTGGACCTATGCACCGCTCATCAAGTCATGCTGTGGCAGGCATCCATATAAAGTAGAGCAAGATGGGCACAGATGTTAGCTCTGGGCTAATCTTCCTCTCCAAAAAAAAAAAAAGCAGACACGCTTAGAGACCTAAGGGAATAACGCACTTTCTCCGTGGTCACGCTGCTCCGAGCAGGGAGGCGGGGTCTTGGGCTTGCCTCGGGCTCAGTTCTCCTTCAGAATCTGCGGACTCTGGGCAGTGCCTAGAGCAGTGCCTGGGGCAGAGTGGCGCCCCAGGGGCCTGAAGACCTACAGTTGGCTCTTGCTGTGGCCACTTCTTAGCTGAGTGGCCTTGAGTAAGTGACCTAAACTCTGGGAGCCATTGTTTTGGCTTCTGAACAAATGCCAGGCATGGTCTTAGTTGAGATCAAGTCATGTTTCAGAGCTGGGGGCCACAGGCTGCATCCCAGCTCTGTGTCTCCTAGGTCGTTAATCCCCCCTTGAGTCAAAACCAAGGTCTCAGAGAACAGATATTGGGCAGCTATCCCTAGAGCCTCCCTCTGGTGAGGCAGGACAGGGGGAGAGGGTCAGAGGGGAGAAAGGAAGCTGGCATATAAGGGAAAGAGACTAGGAAAAGAAACAGGAGCTAAGGTTTAGCCAGGAAGGCATAAGGCACACATGTGAAAACTCGGCTTGCAGCCCTGGCTTTGTCATGACTTGCTGTGAGACCATGGGCAAGTGCTCCGGCCAGGTCTTCGTTTCTCCTGATCTCCAAGGTTCCCTCCAGCCCTAACCTTGAGTGGCTTGTATCCTAAGACCAGATTTCATGATACCAACTCAACTACTTAAATACAAAAGACTAGTTCAGATGCTGTGGGTGGTGGCTTGGACAAGGGGTGAAGTCGGCAGTAGTAGTAGAGGGCAGGGGTAGCTGGACAGCTGTCCTCTTCGTCGGGGCCAGGCCTGAGCTCGATTTTGAAGACAGGGAAGTCAGGGGACTGGCCAAGAAGTGGAGGAGATCGCTCTGCCGGGCAGGCAGTCGGGGAGAAGCTGGGGCTCCTGCTGACTTGCTGTCTGACTAAGGGGAGCTCCTCTCATCCTTCAGTTTCCCCTGCTATTGAATGTGGCCTGTCTTAGTCCGTTCAGGCTGCTATAACAAAATGCCATAGACTGGGTGGTTTATAAACAACAGAAATGTATTTCTCACAGTGAAATTATTTCTGGAGGTTGGGAAACCCAAGACTAAAGTGCTGGCGGATTCAATGTCTGGCGAGAAGCCACTTCCTGGTTAATAGACAGCTGTCTTTTTGCCGTAACCTCACGTGGCAGAAAGGGGAAGGGGTCTCTCTGGGGTCTCTTTGATAAGGGCACTAATCCCATTCACGAAGGCTCCACCCTCATGACCTAATCACCTCCCAAAGGCCCCATCTCCAAATACCATCACATTGGGGATTAGGTTTCAACATATGAATTTTGGGAGGACACATTCAGTCTATAGCAGGGTCCCCAGCATTAATTATCTGCCTACCCCTTCAGGCACCTGTGAGGAGGGATGGTCTGTGGGGCAGGTAAAGACATTTATATGAAAGGGCCATGAGATGGATAATGATGAAAACCTCTTAATTCAAGAATTTTATTCTTTTGACAAGTTTTAAAAATAGATGTCGGTTACCCAAAATTGTCTTCCAGATGCAGATCTGGGATGTGCCTTGCTCCCTGGACCACCTGGACAAGTAAGCATTTCCTGGCTTGGTTTCCCTGCCTTGCCCGTCGGGGAAGGAGAGGCAAGGAGAAGGCCAAACCTACTCAGGCAGCAGGTTTCAGTCCTGCAGGCGTGGAGCAGAGATGCTCTCATCAGGTAGCCCCTCCCAAGGCTGACCTTGGTCAGGAACTTGGTCAGGAATGTTAATAGCTGCCAGGGTGATGCAAAAGGCAGCACCAGCTACTCACTGAGCAGACTCCACGAGAGTTTTACATTGTATGCCAGTCAGGACTGCCTGTAGGATAACACCAAATGGGTTTCTATTGAATACGGGAAAACATTACCACAGGGGTTTTCTTTCCTTCTTTATTTAAATTAAACAAACATTACACCGATATACATTTGGGGACTAATCAGAAATCTCCTACTCAAAACTCTCTCCCCTCTGCTCTAATTGGAGCTCCCTAGGAGGGGAGAGGAGAGATCGACACCACTTTTTCAGATGCAAATATTCCCTTTGGAGGGCCATGGGGTTCTTCAAACCTGCATTTATGTTGCTAGGATTGCCCCATGGCTAAGGTTAACCAGGAAAAGGACCAAGAGGAGAGCTGCCCCTCCTTTCCAACTGACTACAGCAAGTTTTCCAACTGGGCTCTGAGGGACCTCTCAGGGGCTCAGAGGAGACAGCAGGCCAGTCTCGACTCTCGCTCCCCTCAACCAGGGCAGCCTTGCATCCACCTGCTTCACGTAGTGACCTGTTTCACTTAATGTCTTGTGTCTATCATCTCTTCCTCAGAGGACAGTATTTGAACAGATCTTACTGAACATGGCAGTGGACATTTTGGACATTTGGGAGAGTGCAGAGGGACAAGAGGAAATCCAGCTGGAATGGCATATCCGGAATGCCCTGGGTCATTCACAGAGGAGAGAGTGGACACACAGATAATTAAGAGTTGAGAGTCTTATACTACCCCGCACCCCCCACCCCCACACATGGACACAGGCTATGCATGAAAGCTTGGCCAAAGCACTTACTTGCTCTTTACTTGGGTCTCTCATTTTATAAACTGGGAGTGACCTATCAGTTATGCAGTCCTTACAGGGGAAAAAAAGGCATCGTGGGCATTAATGGCATTAACATGAAAAAGGCTGCTCCTTGTTATCTAGAGTAGCTGAAACCCAGATCTAAAAGAAACTTTACAGATCAACCCTGGTTTCACAAATGAGGGAACTGAGAGAAAGCAAGTGACTTGCTGCAGGTCACAATGGCAGTTTGTGATACAGCCAGGATTGGAAGCTAGGGCTCTTGTCTCTTCGTTTAAGGTTCTTTCCATGTGATCAGAAAGCTTCCAAAGGACACAGAACATCTCCCTAAATAAGTAAGAAATTATTTCAGATTTCCAAATTACAAGATTTGCAATCCAACAAATATTTATTGAACATATACTGTGTGCTAATGCAGCTGGCATTTGTGGGGCAATGATAGAAGGGTATGACACAGTTCTTGTCCTCCGGTAGGTAACTGAGGAAACAACAGGCAAAGATTTGAAACAGTTAAGTAAAAATAACAAGCAGTATGTGAGAAGTGCCAAGACGGGGAACAGTGAGTCCAAGTGAAAGCTCACAGGAGACAGACTGCATTGCTTCCATCTCATAGAGAAGGCGCCTTTAAGCTAGGTTGGAGAAGATTTAAACAGAAAAGTTCAAGACCAGCCTGCTGCTCAACTCAAAGGGGTTCCCTTCACTTTGGGGGCCATGTAGCTGGGAGAAAGGAGGAGAAATCCAAGCAAGCTGGGCTGGTCAAGGCCCAGGAATTTGTATTTTTAAAGGCTACACATGTGATTATGATGCTCAGCCAGGTTTGGGGTTCACCCGCCTAAAGGATACTGTAGAACAGATTGGATAAGTACATCCCAATCCTTCTTCCTTAGCTCATCCTCAGTTTCTCTGGAGGTAAGCATCAATAATTCTTGTCTACATTTTACTGGAGGGAAAACTGAGGGTCCAGAGACTTTCAATGATGTGTTCAAGGTCATTCAGCAAGTATGGGGACTCTGGTTTCCTGCCAACCAGTAGAAACAGAAAGATCACAAGATACCATCCCAAGGAAGATTTTGCTTCGTTTCTCTGCAAGACAAGTCAGACCCGCTTGGTTAGCCAGAGAGTTTGTTGCCCAGAATACAAAAAGGAGCAAGTCTCTGGAGCTGCCAGGTGTGTGGGACAGAGCCCAGGGCGAGGTTAGTTGCTGGGAGCTCGGAGTTCTAACTTTGCTGTGTGACTCAGCCCAAGCCACTTCCCCTCTCTCTTTGTGTGTCCTTCACCTATTAATAACAATGCCCAACGTCACGGTTGGGATTAGCTACCAGTGATGGAAAATGCACAGTGCAGTTAGTCCCGATGTGATTCCTGGGAACAGAAGGGATCCACAGCCATCTGCCGACTGTTGCGAGTAAAATATGTGTTGGCTGCCTTCCGAGTAGAGGCATTTTCTTTCCAGGAGAAGAGTGAGCTAGAGGCCTGAGGCTGGGCCCTGCCCTCTTCAGGGCACTGACCAGTGGGGAGGCTCTAGAGAGCCTGGCAGAGAGCAGTCTGGTCTTAGGAGGAAAAAGAAATCAAAGGCAGGTTATCTGCAGGGAAAGCAGCAAACATTCATCAGAAGGAAATCATCTGAAGACACTGGCAGGACTGGGAAATGGTTAAATTAAGGCTTGGATGTTCTTTCATAAATTGTGGTAAAATATACAAAACATAAAATTTATCATTTTAACCATTTTTAGGTGTATGGCTTAGTAGTATTAAGTGCATTCACATTATTATGCAACCATTACCACCATCCATCTCCAGAACTTTTTTCATCTTGCAAAACCAAGACTCTGTACATTCTGTACCCATTAAACAACAACTCCCCATTCCCCTCTCCCTCCAGCCACTGGCAACCACCATTCTACTTTCTGTCTCTGAATTTGACAACTCCAGGTACCTCAAATAGGTGGAATCATACAGTATTTGTCTTTTTGTGACTGGCTTATTTCACTTAGTATAATGTCCTCAATGTCCATCCATGTTGTAGCATGTGCCAGAATTTCCTTCTTTTTAAAGGCTGAATAATATTCTATTGTATGTATATACATACATATATAGTTTATCCATTCATCCATCAATAGACAATTGGGTTGCTTCCACATTTTGCCTATTGTACATAATACTGTTATAAACATGAGTATACAAATACCTCTTTCAGGCGCTGCTTTCACTACTTTTGGGTATATACTGAGAAGTGGAATTGCTAGATTATATGGCAATTCTATTTTTAATTTTTTTTGAGGAACTGCCATACTGTTTTCCACAGCAGCTGCACTATTTTACATTTCTACCAGCAATGCATAATGGTCCCGGTTTCTCCATATCCTCACCAACACTTGTTTTCCATTGTTTTGTTTTTATAATAGCCATCCAAATGGGTGTGAGGTGGCATCTAATTGTGGTTTTGATTTGCATTTCCGTAATGATTAGTGATGCTGAGCATCTTTTCATGTGCATATTGGCCATTTGTATATCTTCTTCTGGAGAAATGTCTATTCAGTCCTCTGTCCATTTTTTTTTTTTTTTTTTTGCTGAATGCTCCTTTTGTGTGTGTGTCAGGAAGATCAGCTCTGAGCTAACATTCATTGCCAATCTTCCTCTATTTTTAAATTGGGTTTTTTTGTTGTTGTTGAGTTTTAATAGTTATCTGTATATTAATCCCTTATCAGATATATGATTTGCAAATATTTTCTCCCATTCTGTGGGTTACTTTTCACTCTGTTGATAATATCCTTATCTGAAGACTTTGGTAAAACTGGGAGATGGTTAGAATCAGGGTTTTGGATCTTGAACTCAAAGTATCTGGATTCAAAATCTGGCTATTGGATGTTGGGCAAGCTACCTAATCTCTTTGAGCCTGCCTTAGTTTTTCATCTGAAAAATGGAGATGATGCTTATAATAGGACCTAGCTCATAAGATTGCTATGATGAGGAGCAAATGAGATCATACGTCTAAAATCTTACCACAGAACCTAGCCTAGGTTAAATGCTCAATATATGGTAGCCTTTATTAGTATTGGGCTTAAGAAGGAACCAGAATGATGTAATTGAAATGTGATATTAGTTATTATCAAATGGATGAGTAGGCCAACAATATTAAATAACCAACCTGAACACAGTAATATTACATAATACTTAACACTTGTGTAGCAATCATCCTTCATTCAATAGGCTCCACTGGAAACATAAAGATGAGTAAGACACAGTCCTGCAGACCTGAGTGGGAGAAACCAACAAGGGAAAAGGCAGTTTCAATCAGGGTTATGAGTGCTAAGAAGACAGAAGGATAGGGTGCTGCGGGGTGGGGTTGGGGGGGCACAGAGGAGGAGCACTTCAGACTGGGGGAGGGCTTCTCAGGTTGGTAATATGGACACAGAATTCTGCAGGATTATAAGGTTAGGAGTGCTAGAAGGGGATGAGTGTTCTAGGTAGAGAAAAAAAGCTACTCACTGGGGAACAGCTACTAGTTTATTATGGCTGGAGCCTAGAATTTAAGAGAGAGGAGCAGTGTGAGATGAGCTTGGAGAGGTAAGCAGATGCCAGACAGTGAAGGCCTTGTAGGCCAGGGCAAGGAGTTTGAGATTTTCCATGAGGGTTTGTTGTTAGTGCTGTCTAGTCGATTCCAACTCCTAGCGACCCTGTGGACAGCAGAGTGGAACCCTGCCCAATTTTTTTGGCCATCCCCTCACCTTCCAGTGCTAGATCAGCCAATGCTCTGCTGTTATTCATAGGGGTTTTCATGGCCATTTTTTTTAGAAGGGTGGCCAGGTCCTTCTCCCTAGTCTGTCTTACTCTGAAAGCTCCCCCTGAAACCTGTCCACCATGGGTGACCCTGCTGGTATTTGAAATACTGGTGGCATAGCTTTCAGCAACACGCAGCTGCCACAGTATGACAACTAACAGATGGGTGGTGTGGTTCCCTGACTAGGAAACGAACCTGGGACGTGGCGGCGAGAGCTCCGAGTCTTAACCACTAGACCACCAGGGCTGGCTATCCTGAGGATAAGAAGCTACTGAAGGGTTTTAAGCAGATTAGTGGTGTGACCTGCTTTGCCTTTTAGAAAGGTCTCTTTGGCTGCAACGTGGAGAGTGGAGTGAGAAGGACGCAGCCTGGGGGAGACCAGGTAGAAAGATGAACTAAAGAAAGAAGAGTGAGAATAGAGAGAAGTGAAGGGTTCGGGATACATTTAGGATACAACAGAACAGATATGGGGACTGATTGGATGACCTCAGTTGACTCTTTGGGAATAACTCGGGTATTAGCATCATTCTTTCATTTGAGATGAGCAACAGAGACTGAGGAAGGTTAAATGATTTGTATGAGGTCCCAGAGCCGAAAAGAATCTGATCAGGACTCTGGCTTTCCACCTTGACATCTCTTGTTCACTCCTCCAGAATATGCTGTTAGATGAGTTTCTAGAACTTTATGTGTAAATCCCCTTTAAGGAACTCAAGTCCTATTTCCCCATCGACTGCTCTGCAGCATATAATCATTTTAGAGGTACTTTATCGGAGTTTTTAATTGGTCGTCAGTGTACTATAGCTTCACACCCTTGAGCTTCAAGATATTCTTTTCCTTCCCTTCTACTTAGCGTTCAACGAGTAGCTTGGAAGCAAACCCTTCCATCCCAAAGAGGCTTGAATGAAAAGTCCGGGGCTCAGAGAGAGTGAGCCCAAGTCCTAGGCTAGGCCACTAATTAGCTGTGGGATAGAACAAGTCACTTCCTTTCTATAAACGCCTATCTGAAAACCTAGGGAAACAGAACAGAGGAATGCATACTGACTCAAATTCAATAACTTTATGAATCTCTTCTAAAATAAGTATACCTTCAAACTGTGAGTAACCACTCTCTCATGAATCTGTTTGGTAAATTGGGTTTCTGACCCCATAATACGCTCATAGATGTTTGGGATTTTCCCTGAAACTCTACTGTTTGTTCACCAGGGAGTATGTCCTTGCTCTGTAATTGCTGAGCACGGTGTTATCAGACTTAAACCGTCAACCAAGATGCATGGGTATGTTTGGTTTTTTTCTCAGACACTTGTACTGCTAAGATTCTCTTTTTTTTGGGGGGGGGTGCAATTCTCTGAGTTATAACATTGGCAGGGAGAGGAAAAATGAACGAAGAAGGTGAAGTCACAGTTTATGAAAAACCTACCACCTAATATGCCTATTCTGGGCATCAATGAGATGATGAAGGAGAAGTGGCTCTGTGAATGGCAAAGCCCTGCACAAGTGGAGGGTGATATGGCAATATTATTCTTGCTTCAACCCCCACAAGCTAGGCGAGCCTGTGAGTGAAAAGAGGCCTTTGGCAGTGCCAACAGGACAAGGCCCGGCAGGGCTGCGGTTCCTGCTCAACAGGAGGGATGGAGCCCTGACATTCCACCCCACTCCCAGGGGCTGGGCTCCAGGAAAGTCACAGGCCTGTGCGGTGACCCCTTGAGATGTGGGAGGCAAGGTCAAGTCCCGAGAGACCGCACCCCTGATGGCCCCTGCCCCTCCCGGGGCTTCCATGGGCAGCAGGAGGTGCTGCGCTTGAGGACCCTGTGCTCTGTACCCCAGGGCTTTCAGTCCTGGAGGGAGATGCCACCCCTGTGTGGGCGCTTCTCTTCGGTGAGCACCCACAGCCCAGTCTGGCTGTGACACGGCAGACTAGGAGACCAGTGACAGGCCAGGTCACTCCCCGTGTGTGTGGGTGGGGGGACAGGGTCTCACCTCAGGGGTGCAATCCCTCATCATACACAGCATCACAGCACCACAAGCATCACACCCGGCCAAAAGAGCAGAAACCTCATGGGAGGCCATGGAGAGGATCCAAAGAGAGAAAGGAAGAGGGATTAGAAGTCCCTTTGTGGACAGTCAAGCCCGAGGCAGGTAGAGGAGAAACATCTTGATGGTGAGAGTGATTACAAGGCTCTTGTGATTCCGTCAACAAACATGCATCAAACACCTACCTTGTGCAAAGACACCAGGAGCGTCACAAACTCAAAGAAGGTCTGGACGTTCCCCCTCAAAGGCCTGTGCTTTTGTAGGGGAGCTAGACAAAGTCCACACATAGCACTGTAATTCAGGAGAGCCTGTGGGGGTGGGAGAGGGGGAGGGGGAGCAGACACAGAAAAGAAGGCTTCCTGGAGGTGGTGAGTTTTGAGCCAGGCTGTAAAGGAGAGCTTTGGATTGGTTTTCCAGGGGTGTTCTCTGCCATGCCTGGCATTAATTAGGAACCTCTTCAAGTTGTCATGGCCTTGAGTCCTTTCCCCTGTCCCACTCTGACCCTGATGGCAGGTCTGCAGAGGGAAAGGACTTGGCCACTTCTGTTGACTGACAGAGGGAGTGGGGTGGGGAAAGAGAGCACCTTTCCCTAAGGAAATCTGTCATTGTTGTCCAACTGTCTTCCCCTCTAGACCATGAACTAGGGCAAGCCACGAGTCTTAGGCACCTGTGAGTCCCCAGCCCCTAGCACAACTCCCAGTATCTAGTAGGTGCTCGATACATGCTCAGTGAATGAATGAATGGCTGGGGTCTGGAATATTTGTCCTGTAACTTCAAGTGGACAACCCAGCTTTTCATGACCTGGAAGACACTTTCCTATAAAAAACTGTCTGCCTGGGAGCATTTGATTTTGCAGTAGGCAAAGGAGGTGCCGCCTTCGTCATTCTCCTCACCACAGGACTTCCATCAATTCCCCCAGGTCTGCCTTCTGGCCAGGGCAACATCCCCTTCCTTCCTCCACTCCAAGACTCAGGCTTTTCTTACAGTCAAGGACCCTCTGAGGCCTTGTGTGCTTTTTAACACACACCCTGTGAGCCAATGTCCTGCCTTTACTGCCCCACCCAGTCAGGGGATGCTGCCTATCTTTTGAAACCCAAGTTCTCCCTCCTCTCAGAAGACTTTCCTGAGAAAAGCCCACGCACTATGACCCCTCCTGACACTCTTGGCTGCACAGTTGAGTGAGTCATTCATTATATTATAGGTAAACATGCTTGAATCATAGAGATGTTTCACGTGCAGCTTTTTCTCCCAAATAGATGGTGAGCCCCTTGTTGCCCAAGATGATAGCACCTGCTTCTCTGTCCCCAGGAATGTCTCCCAAAAGGCACTGCACGTAGGTGTGCAGTAAATACCTGCTGACTGAGGTGAAGGCAGAGAACTGATCTGGACTTTTCAGGGATCCCTAAGTCACAGACATTTACTTTGTCCATGACTGGTTAATTAACCTTCTGCTATCAAGTTGCCCCAGCAGCGGGACAGACAAGAAGCAATCCTGTCTCAAGTTCGATTAGAGATCAGGAAATCTTGGTTATAGTCCTGACCCTGCCACTAACTAGCATGAACTTTGGCAAGCCAGTTAGCTGCTTTTGGCCTCAGTTTCCTCAATTAAAAAATAGGGAGACTGATACTTCTGGCTAAGATGGAGTAATAGGATTTGTGTTTACCCTCGTGCATGAAACAACCAAACAAACAAGACAGACAAAATGAAGCAACAATTTTCAAGACACTAGATATTGGGCAACAAAGGACAGTGATCCCAGAGAGATTGAAAAGAAACAAGATGAGCCCTGTGAACGCCCCAGCTTATTTTTTAACAGCTTCATTGAGACTTAATTCACATACCATACAATTCACCGATTTAAAGTGTACAATTCAACGCTTTTTAGTATATTTACAGATACGTGCAACCATCACCAATTTTAGAACATTTTCATCACCTCAAAAAGAAACCCCATAGCTAAAGGGGGTTTATTCCCTCCAGCCCTAGGCAACTACTAACCTACCTTCTGTCTATAGATTTCCCTATTCTGGACATTTCAAATAAATGGAACCATATAATATGTGGTCTTTTGAAACTGGCTTCTTTCACTCAGTATAATGTTTTCAAGATTCATCTATGTTGTAGTATGTATCCGTAGGCATTTTATTCCTTTTTATGGCCAAATAATATTCCATTGTATGGACATAGCACATTTTATTTATACATTCATCAGTTAATGGACATTTGGGTTCACCTTTTGGTTATTTCTCTTGGGTGTATACCTTGAAAGAGAATTTCTGTGTCATATGGTAACTCTATGTTTAAATTTTTCAGGAACTACCAGACAATTTTCCAAAGTGGCTGCATCATTTTACATACCCACTAACCATGTAAAAGCGTTCTAATTTCTTCACATCCTCACCAATACTTGTTATTATCTGACTTTTTGATTATAGCTATCCTAGTGGGTATGAAGTGGTATGAAGTTCATTGTGGTTTTGATTTGCATTTCCCTGATAATGTTAAGCAACTTTTCATGTGCTTATTGACCATTTGTATATCTTCCCTGGGGAAATATCTTTTCATATCCTTTGCCCATTTTTTAATTGGGTTCTTTATGTTTTTATTATCGAGTTGTATGAATTCTTTATATGGTGTAGATACAACTCCCTTATCAGATTAATGATTTGCAAATATTTTCTCCCATTCTGTGGGTTGTCTTCACCCTTCCTTGAGTGTCCTTTGAAGCACAAAAGTTTTTACTTTTGATGAGGTCCAATTTATCTATTTGTTCTTTTGTTGCTCATCCTTTTGGTGTAACAAATAAGAATCCTTTGCCAAATTAGAGGCCATGAAGATTTACCCCTATGTTTTCTTATAGTTTTAGCTCTTATATTTAGGTTTTTGATCCATTTTGAGTTGACTTTTGTATATTGTGTGGGGCATGGTCCAACTTCATTCTTCTACATGTGGCTATCCAGTTGTCTCAGAACTATTTTTTGGAAAGACTATTCTTTCACCATTGAATGATCTTGGCACTCTTGTCAAAAATCAGTTGACCATAGACACAGGGTTTTATTTCTGGAGTCTCAATTTTATTCTATTGATTTATATGTCTATCCTTATACCAGTACCACAGTGTCTTGATTATCATTGCTTTGTAGTAAATTTTAAAATTGGGAAGTGTGAATCCTCCCACTTTGTTCTTCCTTTTCAAGACTGTTTTGGCTATTCTGGGTCTCTTGCAATTCCATATGAACTTTAGAATCAGCTTGCCAATTTCTGAAGAGAAGCCAGCTGAGATTCTTGTAGGGATTTCATTAAATCCATATATCAATTTGGGAATTATTGCCATCTTAACAATATTAACTCTTCCAATCCATGAGCATGGGATGTGTTCACATTTATTTAGATCATTAATTTCTTTCAACAGTGTCTTGTAGTTTTCAGAGTATAAGTTTTGCACTCCTTTTCTTCACTTTATTCCTAAGTATTTTATTCTTTTTTATATACTACTATTTTTTAAAAATAATTTTTATTTATTTTCCCCCAAAGCCCCAGTAGGTAGTTGTACATCATAGTTTCACATCCTTCTAGTTGCTGTATGTGGGACGTGGCCTCAGCATGGCCGGAGAAGCGGTGCGTCGGTGCCCAGCCGGGATCCGAACCCGGGCCGCCAGCAGCGGAGTGCGTGCACTTAACTGCTAAGCCACGGGGCCGGCCCATTTATATACTACTTTAAATGGAATTGTTTTCTTAATCTCATTTTTGGATTGTTAATTGTAAGTATATAGATATAGTCATGCGTTGCTTAATGACAGGGATATATTCTGAGAAATGTGTTATCAGGCGATTTTGTCATTGTGTGAATATCATAGAGTATACTTACAAACCTAGATAGTATAGCCTACTACACACCTAGGCTAGATGGTATAGCCTATTGCTCCTAGGCTACAAACCTGTACAGCATGTTACTGTACTGAATACTGTAGGCAATTGTAACAATGGTATTGGTCTATCTAAACATAGAAAATGTACAGTAAAAATACAGTATAAAAGATAAGGAGCTTGAGGTCTACAAAAGCTTCTGCTAAACCCTTCACTGTGAATTTTCTTGGGGGTGGTTCTTTTTCTTGTCCTGCAGTTTCCTTTTCCCTTGCCTCTTCTTCATCTCTGCCTTCATGTTCCAGTTCCAACAACTCGTCATTAGTCAATTCCTCAGCAACCACCTCTAGGAGCTCCTCCATATCATCCTCATCTACACACAGGTTAAAGTTGTTTGTTGTCTCAACCACAGCCTTGTTGATTTTTGCAACCTCTTCATCCTTGGCAAATCCTTTGAAGTCATGGACAAACCTCTTCAGGGTCTTCTTCCAGATGCCATTCATACACTCCTTGGTGACATCACCCAAGCCAAAGCATAATTCTTGATGCAGTCATAGATGTTGTAATCCATCCAGAATTCCATCAACGTCTTCTCAGTGTCTTCCTCAGTTGCAGCAATAGCCTGGGCAAAAGTCCTCCTCAGGTAGTAGGCCTTAAAAGCTACTAAAACTCCTTGATCCATTGGTTGGATCACAGAGGTGGTGTTTGGAGGGAGAAACACCACTTTGATATTGGGATGAAGATCACTAAAAAGAGGATGTCTGGGAGCATTATCAACAGTAAGCAAAATCTTGAAAGATCTGTTATTCTCCAAACAGTGCTTCTCCATTTTGCTGACATAGAAATTCAGGAGGGCACCTCAGAAGAGGAGCTGGGTCATCCATGACTTCTTATTGCTCCTGTAGTACACTGACAGTGTGTGCCTATTGATATGCTTGACGGCCCTGGGGTTCTCAATGTGCCAGATCACAAAGAGTTTCAATCTGTAGCCTGACATATTGCCCCCAAGCAAGACTGTTATCCTGTCCTTAAAAGCCTTGAAACCTGGCATTGACTGGGCCTCCTTATGGATGAAAGTCCTTTCAGGCATCTGTTTCCAGAATAGAGAGGTTTCATCCATTTTGAATATTTGCTCTGGCAAGTAGTTTTTCTCCACAATCAACTTATCTAGAGTTTCCAAAAATTCTTCAGCTGCCTTCACATCAGCACTCACAGACTCACCACTCACTTTCACATTATGTAATGAATAACAGTTCTTGAATCATTTAAACCACCCGAGCTAGCAATAAATTCAACATGGTAGTCGGTTCCAGCTTTTTCTTTCAACATTGCAAACAAACTTTTTGCTTCGGCTATGATCATCATGGTGCTGAGAGGGATACACTTCTGTGTCTGGTCTTCAATCTAGGTCATCAGAAGTTTCTCCATGTCTGATATAGGCCTTTCTCAAATTTTTTTTAGCCTTGTTGCTTTCAATGAAGCAGAATCTTTAACAGCTTCCATCACTTTGTTCTTGTTCTTCAAGATCATAGCTATGGTGGAATAGGACATGCCTGACTGGTGAGCAATAAATATCACTTATTTTCCACCTTTGTAGTCTTTAATCACTTTTAATTGTGTGTGTGTGTGTGTGTGTGTGTGAGGAAGATTAGCCCTGAGCTAACATCTGTTGCCAATCCTCCTCTTTTTGCTGAGGAAGACTGGCCCTGGGCTAACATCCATGCCCACCTTCCTCTACTTTTATATGGGATGCCACCACAGCACGGCTTGACAAGCGGTGCGTTGGTCCGCGCCCGGGATCCAAACCTGGGAACCCTGGGCGGCCGAAGTGGAGCGCACAAACTTAACCGCTATGCCACCGGGTTGGCCCCAATCACTTTTAATTTTGTTTCCAGGTCAATCACTCACTGTAGCCTCTTACTGGCAACATTAGTGATGGATTTTGTACACTTGGGGGCCATGATGAACAAAACAACATAAGATTAAATCAAGCACAAGAGAAAATGATTCAATCAAGAAACGCGGTAGGGCCTGGCCCCGTGGCTTAGCGGTTAAGCGCATGCGCTCCGCTACTGGTAGCCCGGGGTTCGGATGCTGGGCATGCACCGATGCACTGCTTCTCCGGCCATGCTGAGGCCGTGTCCCACATACAGCAATTAGAAGGATGTCCAACTATGACATACAACTATGTACTGGGGCTTTGGGGGGAAAAAAAATAAAAAGGAGGAGGATTGGCAATAGATGTTAGCTCAGAGCTGGTCTTCCTCAGCAAAAAGAGGAGGATTAGCATGGACGTTAGCTCAGGGCTGATCTTCCTCACAAAAAAAAAAGAAAAGCGGTAAACACAAGATGTATGAAGCTGCCGCTACTGTAACACGGCATACCGTTTTACAGTAAACTTGTTTTTTATAAGCAGAAAGAGTACACTCTAAAATAATGATAAGAAGTATAGTATAGTAAATACATAAACCAGTAACATTGTGATTTATTATCATTATCAAGTATTATGTACTGTACATAACTATATGTGCTATACTTTTACACAACCGGCAGCACAGGTTTGTTTACACCAGCATCATCACAAACACGTGAGTAATGCATTATGCTACAACATTATGATGGCAACAGTGTCACGAGGCGATAGGAATTTTTCAGCTCCATTATAATCTTATGGGACCACCATTGTATATGCGGTTCATCGTTGACCAAAATGTTGTGTCACGTGACTGTATACAATTGATTATTGTATATTTATCTTGTATCCTACAACCTTGCTGAACATTTTTATTAGCTATAATAGTTGTTTTGGGTCTTTTGTGGATTCCTTAAGATTTTCTACATACAAGATCATGTCATCTGTAAATACAGGTAATTTTACTTTTTCCTTTCCAATCTGGATGCCTTTTATTTCTTTTTCTTGCCTAATTGCCTTGGATAGAACTCCAGTAAAATGTTGAGCTGCAGACATTCTTGTTTTGTTCCTAATCTTAGGGGTAAAGCATCTACTCTTTCACCATTAAGTTAGCTGATGGAATTTTCATTGATGTTAGCTATGGGTTTTTTGTAGATGTCCTTTGTCAAGTCGAGGAAGTTCTCTTCCATTCCTAGTTTGTTGAGTGTTTTTATCATGAAAGGGTACTGGATTTTGTCAAATGCTTTTTTGCATCTATTGAGATGATCATGTGATTTTTAAAAATTCAATTGCTATGATGTATTACATTAATTGATTTTCAGATGTTCAACCAACCATATATTCCTAGAATAAATCCCACTTTTCATGGTGCATAATTCTTTTTATATGTTGTTGGATTCAGTTTGCTAGTATTTTGTTGAGGATTTTTGCACCTATATTCATAAGAGATAATGATCTGTAGTTTTCTTTTCTTGTGATGTCTTTGGTTTTGGTGTCAGGGTAATATTGGCTTCACAGAATGAATTGGGAACTGCTCCATCCTCTTCTATTTTTGGAAGAGTTTGTGAAAGTTAGTATTAGTTCTTTAATTGTTTGTTAGAATTTACTGGTTAACCATATGGGCGTGGGGTTTTCCTTGTGGGCAGTTTTTTAAAAAATTACTAATTCAGGGGCCTGCCCCGTGGCTTAGCGGTTAAGTGCACACACTCCGCTGCTGGCGGCCCAGGTTCGGATCCTGGGCGTACACCGATGCACCACTTCTCCGGCCATGCTGAGGCCACGTCCCACGTACAGCAACTAGAAGGATGTGCATCTACGACATACAACTATCTACTGGGGCTTTGGGGGAAAATAAATAAATAAATAAAAAATTTAAAAAAAAATTACTAATTCAGTCTCTTCACTTGTTATAGGTCTATTCATATTGTTTTTTTCTTCTTGAGTCAGTTTCAGTAGTTTGTGTCTCTCTAGGAATTTGTCCATTTCATCTCTCTAATTTATTGGCATATAATTATTCATAGAATTCCTTTATAATCCTTTTTATTTCTGTAAGGTCAGTAGTAATATCCCCTCTTTCATTTCTGATTCTAGAAATTTGAGTCTTCTTTTTATGTTGGTCAATCTAACTAACGGTTTGTCAATTTCGTTGATCTTTTCAAAGAATCAGCTTTTGGTTTCATTGATTTTCTCTATTGTTTTTCTATTACCTATTCCATTCATTTCCACTCTGATCTTTATTATTTCCTTCTGGCTTGCTTTAAGTTTAGTTTGCCCTTCTTTTTCCAGTATCTTAAGGATGAAGATTTGGCCCAGTTTATTGCCTTCAAAAAGTTTCCAGGATAGGACACGGGGAAGAGGAGCTGAGGCAGAGCCTGGCAGACTCTCTGAATTGAGGACAACAATCTGAGAGTTCAGAGAACCAAGCCAGGTAGAGTTTATATATTTTGTTCTGTTTTTTTGATTGTTTCAAGTGAGAAAGCAAATCTAGTCCCTGTTACTTGGTCAGAAGTGGAAAATTGTGCACAGTATTATAAAGTAGAAAGCTTTATGTAAATCCCAGAATGGCCTGTCCAAAAAGAAAGAAAGAAAGAAAGAGAGAAGCATTTGTGGTGTTGAGCAACAGAGACTAGGCTAGTGCAGTCAAGTGGTTGAAGCCATCAGGTACACAAGGTTCCAAGTTATAAGAGGAAAATGTATTGTTCTTCTCTCCTTATTGAGATATAGTATACACATGCATAAGACTATTTCCTTAGATTTAGAAAATCACTGATGCAGGGTAATGTTGTAAAATTGCTAATTTTCTCTTATTTTATCCTTTAACTGGGAGGAACATAAAGAAAAGGATGGAGAATAAAGAGTCTGTTCTTCACTCTTTCAGGTTTTTTGTTTTTTAGAAGCCCAGGGGAATATTATCAACACTGCTATTAATCCAAAGTTCGTCAACCAAAAAGTGGCATCTACTGACCTTTGACTTTTATCCTACCTTCTTCATATACAGTCATACGTCCCTTAACGACAGGGATATGTTCTGAGAAATGCATGGTTAGGTGATTCTGTTGTTGTGTGAACATCACAGAGTATACTTACACAAACCTAGATGGTATAGCCTACTACACAGCTAGGCTAGGTGGTACCAATCTTATGGGACCACCGTTGTATATGCAGTCCATTATTGACCAAAATTTTGTTATGCGGTGCTTGACTGTATATTTGCCAGCATTTATTCAAGTTAAAAATAAAAGTTTGTTTTAAATGAACAAGCTCCAGTGTGGACAGATTTCTTTTTAAGTAAATAACACTGAGTGAAATCTTTCCTTTGATTATTTGTTTTTGTTTTGGCTCACCTGACCTTATTTGAAAGCCATCACTTTCCATCATTGGATAAGCCTATTTTGAGCTCCTTTATTGGAATATCTAATATAAATTAAAATGTCAAGTTAAAACATTTTGTTTTGTTTTGTTTTGAGGAAGATTGGCCCTGAGCTAACTAACATCTGTTGCCAATCTTCCTCCTTTTTTCCTTTTTTCTCCTCCCCAAAGCCCCAGTAGATAGTTGTATGTCATAGCTGTACATCCTTCTAGTTGCTCTATGTGGGACACTGCCTCAGCATGGCTTGATGAGTGGTGCATAGGTCCACGCCCAGAATCTTCTGAACCCATGAACCCCAGGCCGCCAAAGTGGAGTGCGCGAACTTATCCGCTATGCCACTGGGCAGGACCCAAGTTAAACCGATTTTTATGTACAGTACATCGTGTTCACCACCAAGAGTCTAGTTTCCAGTGTACCTGAAATTCATAATGTTATAGACCAATGTTACCTAAATAATAAAATAATTAAATAAAACAAAAACAATTTTTGTTAAGAGAGAGATGGACACCTGGCCTCTGGAACCTTGCTACTAAATATGTGGTCCACGTATCAATAGCATCAGCAACACCTGAAAGCTTTGTAGAAATGCAGAATCTCAGGCCCGCCCTGGACCTTCACAATCACATTTTAACAAGGTTCCCAGGTAATTCCTATGCACATTAAACTTTTAGATGCATACTGCTCTAGAAGGCACCATTATCAAAAGAAACCCAAGCAATGATCCAGGTTTGCCTAGAGGCCCACATAATGTTGAAGAGCCTAGGCCTACACTTTGGTTTAGAGAGCAATATGGGAAGAAGCTGGGCTTCACCTAAGGTGAGACCAGGCTTAATTCACCAGTTTGGGACTGTTACAGGTAAACTGAACAGGACATAAAGGGTTGGGCTGGGGAGAAGGGTAGAACTAACAGGGGCTGAGACATAGAGACAGGCCTCCTAGAAAGGCAAAGATTGAGAGGTGGCAGTGGAAAAATGAATAAGGGAAAAGCTAATTCCAGAAGGATACAAATATTATAATAGTATTTACATGGATTTTTAAAAACATGTAATATAATTACTATATTTATAATATATATATATTTTTTTGTGTATATATATATATATATTTGTGTGTGTGTAGGCATGCATGGGAATGATGCATACAAATGTAGCATAAAGACACGTACGGGAATGACAGCACATTTAAGATAGTGGTTACCTCTTAGAAGGTGTATTAGTTATCAGGTGGTATAACAAATTACCCCCAAACTTAGCTGCTTAAAACATACATTTTCAGGAATCCAGGTATGGCTTAGCTGAGTCTTCTGCTTCAGGGTCTCTCATAAGGCCACAATCAAGTTGTTGGCCAGGGATGCAGTCTCATCTGAAGGCTCTACTGAGGAGGATCTGCTTCCAAGTTCACTCACATAGTTGGCAGGATTTAGTTTTTCCCAGGCTGTTGGACTAAGGATTCAGTTCCTCATAAGCTGTTGGCTGGAGGCCTCCCTTGAATCTTTGCAATGTTCGTCTCCTCATCACAACATGGCAGCATGCTTCATCAGAGGAAGTGAGAGGGCAAGAGAGAGTGCCAGCAGGATGGAAGTCACAATCTTTTGTTACCTAATCACAGAAGTGACATCCCATCACCTTTGTCATATTCTATTCATTAGAATCAAGTCACTAAGTCCAGCCCACACTGAAGAGGAGGGCATGAATACCAGAATATGGGGTTCATTGAGGGTCATCTTTGAAGGCTGTTAGTCAAAAGCAGGTAGTGTTAGTAAAAGAGAAGTCTAGTGTACGGGTACACAGCGGGCTTCGACTAGATCTGTAATGTTTTACTTCTTAAGCTGAGTGGTGGGCACATGGGTATTTATTGTAATGTTTTATATATCTTTTTTTAGGTCTGAAATATTTCCTAATAGAGACAAAAGAGAAAAAAGTTTAAAGTTAAATGAGCCTAATCTCTGAATCTGTTTAAGAAAAAAAGGATGAAGGTGTAGTTGTTCAAAAAAGAGGATGAGAGAAGAAGGGCCCAGGGGTTTGAGGGTTGATAGCCTTGTTTCTATTTTTAGTTAAGGCTTCCTTGATGCTCTCTAGTTAGCATTAATGCCTTCTTCTCCCATATTTTATAGTAGCACATCTCATAACCTGTCTTACATTAATATTCTGTACATATGTGTGTGTCTATTTATCCTCCCCCCATAGGGATTGTCAGGTTCTGGAAGGTTCATACCTTATAAGATTTTATTTATCTTTCTACCCTATATCACCTACCACTGTGGTTTACACGTGATAGGTGCCCAATAAATGTTTGCCAAACCGAAGTGGACTTGATGCTTCCCCATCCCATTTTGGCATTTGTGTTACATATTAAAATGTATTATATCTTAGTATTCATTAAGGCCATAACCACAGGGTGAAACAGAAGGTATAAATCCCTTTGTCACCATTATTAAACAGATAGAACAAGAAAAATAAGTAGTTACCCATATAATGTGGTGAGGTATCACAAAAATCCTCTCCCAAATAATATATTCCCCACCATGCTTTTCCTTTATTACAAAACCCTTTCTTTAGGTTAAGGGATTATTTCCAGGAGATCTCTGTTAAAATATAAATAACCTTCAAATGGAAACTATATCAACTTTAGTGCACTGCTTCTTAATCTTTGGGGGGATACTGACCTCTTTGAGAATTTGAAGAAATCTGTGGACACTCTCCACTCCAAGTGCATAACATTTTACAATTTCAAGTAAGAAGTTGGCATTTGTTCCTAGAGAAACTTCTATTCTTGCCCTTCCTACACTACTAAGAACTTCTACCCTTGCCCTTCAAAAGACTGAATTAGGACGCTGACGAAACAAATCACCACTCATGGGGGCCTGCCCGGTGGTGCAGCGGTTAAGTGCGCGTGGCCTGCTGCGGTGCCCCAGGGTTCACAGGTTCGGATCCCAGGTGCGCACCGACGCACCGCTTGTCAAGTCATGCTGTGGCGGCATCCCATATAAAGCAGAGGAAGATGGGCACGGATGTTAGCCCAGAGCCAGTCTTCCTCAGCAAAAAGAGGAAGATTGGCATCGGATGTTAGCTCAGGGCTGGTCTTCCTCACAAAAACAAACAAACAAAAAAAAAAAACAAATCACCACTCATGGATATTTTAAGGTTGAGGGACCATAAAGGAGGGATAGTGATTGGGAAGTGGGAGCACTGCCTATAGAGGGGAGAATTAGGTGGGGCATTTCAACACAGAAAGGACCTGGGCAGCCCTGAGGTAGCACCATGACTGAAAGTGCCCGGGGCCAGGAGACACATGGGAAAGCAGGGAGGGAGGCAAGAGGTTCACAAGGGTAGGGGGTCAGGATGCCTTGAGATCTTATGAAAGAACAACATAATTCAAATTGCCATTGAACTCTATCTTGGAGTCTTTAAAAAAGATCTTGATGTTAGAAGTGCAACAGGGATTACAGTAGCCATAGCTGGTGAAAATTTCATTTTCAGAACCCTTAGGAAGTTCTAGGTGAGGTTGGAAACTCTAGGCATTATTGTTAGTGTCCAGAAAGGGTGCTAATCATACACATGCTCAGAATGCAGATTTCCTTCCCAATATTGATATAGTTTATGATTGCTCTATTCACGAGCCATGTAGCAGAATAAAATCCTTCACTTCAGGACAAACTGTTAACAGCCTTGGGAGGAAAATGAAGATGACAGCTGCTTGCTTGTTCTGTACAACTCAGAAAGATATCTCGCCCATTCCCAAAATGGTAACTACAAACTTTAAGCAGAAAATTCAGTTCAACTAAGCAAACCTGGAACAAGTGCCAAATATAGCACATGGCTCGAGTTACCACTGCCATATTCTCTCTCCCTCTCTTGAGAAAACATGTCTGTGGCTCCATCACAGCTCTATTCTTAAGAATTGGCATAGTAACCTCACCTTCTCTTGCGAAAGAGAAACCTTTCAATACACACCCCACCCCATGCTTGCCCCTTGGGCCCAGAAGCACAGAACATGCCATGTTGGAAGGGTTGCAGGCCCATGCTATTTCTCTTTGCAATTACTTTAATTTCCCCAAACAATCCCTTGACTTCTTCGAACAGAAACTGACAAGATGAGGAGAGGACAGGAACACATATATAACCACACTGTCTCATACTATGTTTATTACCTCAAGCCCATTTTCTTCACAAAGTGAAGCTTTTGCAGGATTCATAAAGGACGGCCTTAAACAGGCTCTGAAAGGGTTTTAAAGTATTCTTAAAAGTTAACAGAAATAGGATTTACCAAATGTTCAAAAATAATGATGATGAATCACAATCATGAAGGAACAGTTTTCTGTCTTCATTACAAAGTTATTTTTATAAGTGTTTCTTCATGAATCATACAAAATAACTGATTGCAACATAAACTGTCATCTTCATAATTATTTCTGAGAGAGGGAAACTCTAGTTTAAAAAAGGTAACCAATATTTTAATTGAAAAAACTATTTCCTGCACAGTAAAAGAAATGATACAGTAATGAAACAATATACTCCCCAAATGTAAATTATGTCATTATTTAATATTACTATTCTTAAATTTTGATGTAGTTTTACTCCATAGTAAAGCTCTAAATTATCTTGGTAAAATGGCAAGTCCTTCTAGATTACTCTTTTTTTTTTCAGGATCAGAGCAACATTATACCTTAGTTTTTGAAACTAGGACCAATTTTTTTTTAAGAGAGAGACATATTGATTATAGAGTCTATGAATTCTCTGTTCAGACTGGTTTCTATTCAAAGCGAAGTGAGGAACATTGAATACTTGCACAGGCATTAACACCACATACCATTCCTTTGTTTAAAAAAATGAGAGTATTTTAGTAAAAGAGTGTTATGTCTGGTGTCAGGTCCTTCTGTTCTCATCACTACCATGAATATCAAGCATCCGGTTGTACTGACACTCATAGTCTCAGGACACAATGTTCTGAATGAGTGGTGGGCATTTGGTGCTCACAGAACTGTATTAAGATGCCATTGCTACTAGACCCCTCCCCATATCAGGTGTTTCTCCCACAATGACAGTTAGCATTTCTGAGAGCACCCATCAATTTGTATTATAATATAAATTACATGTCTATGTTTCCCATTAAACTTTGTACTTCCTGAGGGTAGGAACATGCCTTTTTTGTATCCTTAGTATTATCTAACACAGTGCCTCAAACATTGTTATGATGATAAAGATGATGATGATAATAATGACTCTTATTGAGCGCATACTATGTACCAGGCCCTATAGTCTAAGCACTTTATATGATTAACTCAATTAATCCTCACAATGACCCTATGTGGGAGGTACTATTTATCCCCATTTTACAAATGAGGAGACTGAGGTACCAACAGGTTGAGCAACTTGTCCAAGACTATACAGCCAAGTTAGTTGCAGAGCCAGGATTTGAACCCAAGCAGTCCAGCTCCAGAGCAATGCTCTTAACCTCTAAACGGTATGCTCTGCTCCCTAGAGGAGGTGTTCAATAATTTTCGAGACAAATATTTATTTGTTTGTTTGATTTTTCTGTAGGTACATATTGGACCTTAAACATATAAATGAATGTAGTCTTTCAATGATATTACCCTGGGAAGCGTCTATTGCTCAAAACCTTTTGCAATTCCTTCTTTGGCATTGTCTTCAGAGCCAGTTTATGAATCACAGAAGAAAAGTAGTCAATGCATTGTGATCACAGCTCATTTTTAAATGAAGACAGTGTCATTCAGTTTGATGAATACCTTATTTGCTCAACGTGTTTTGGAATAACATCTGTTTTCCAAAAATCACACTCTCTATTAAAAGAAGAAAGATTTGCTATTGTTGAAGATGGTCCAAAAATACGATGCAGAGATATTTTCAATCAACTAACAAACATTTACTGAGCAAGCAGTCCTGTACATGCTTGGCCCCAGGGATACAAAATCAAACAAGACACCTTCTCTACCTTCAGGGAGCACTCAGCCAGGTAAGGGAGACAGACAATCTAGTGTGACAAGTGATTTGACAGATGTAAGCATAGGATGCTCAGGGAGCCCAGAAGAGGGGCATCAAACCCAGATTTGGAGGTGAGGGCTGGTTTCCTGAAGGAGGAAGTGAGGTCTAGTTTTAGTCCCAAAAGACAAGTAGTTGTGGTCACAGCAACAGAACAAGGGCATGGACTCTCAAGGTGGCTAACCACCTGGGAGATAACCAACTGGGAGATTATGTCTTTGCATGAGTACACCCTCTCAGGTTTATTTTTAGAAGATAATAATTATATTATTTTATGTTCATACCTGGTACCCAAGTTGTTTTTGCCTTTAAATGAAACCTGGAAACATTTGTCAATGGTAGTTTAAAAGTTGCCTAATTTTAAGTATGTCTGTGTGTTGTTTGCTTTTGTTACTGAACCATTTACAATTCTTCAAGTTTCCCTGAAGAATTTTGCTGATGGAGTAACAGAATACAAACCAATATATAAGGAGGGTATTGTTATCAGAATCTACTTGTATTATACTGCGCATATGATGATCATTTGTTTGATAAATGAAGGAAGGAGTAAATCCTTAATACTGATTCTCTGTAATTTAAACAAAATAGTTTGTTTCCTTCACTTCCTGTGAGCCAAGGTAGGACAGGATAACCCACACATGGAGAGAAATGGCTGCTCTGGCAAAGGCCTATATTTTTCTCAATAAATCAATTTGGAGGACAGTAACTTTAAACCATGAGTGGTGGGAGATATGGTGATCCAAGAAGGGGTTGCTCTATGTTTTGGGGGCTTACCTGTCCTTAAAAAACCAAACCACCCTGGACTCACACAAAACTGTCCTTAGAGAGGGGAAAAAGGGCTTGGGATTTGAGAAAATATTGTTCAACATGGGTGGACTCAGTGCTTGGATATGATGAGAGATGGTGGGAAGTGCTATGCCCTAGTTGCATGCTGAGGCAAGAGTTTTAAGGCTCTCTTCTCTGTAATCCTCATCACCTAGGTGGCCTGACCCTAACTCAGTAGAATTGTTATAGAGAGCACAAAATAGGACATGTAACAAGGAAGCTTAGATGAGGCTTAGGAGGAGGTCTCAGGCATGGGGTGCTACCTTAGAAGAACAGGCCTTTCTGGGACTTCAGAGCAAAATGATCTTGGGTAGGAGGACACACTGGGCACTTAGGAGAAAGAAACACCTGGTAGGCAAAGGGCACCAAAGACAAACTTGATCTGCTTCACATGTCTGTCTAGAGCCGGGCCCAATGAGCTTAAAAAGTAAGGGGCAAGAGATCGTAGGAAGGTAAAGATATCTGCCTATCTACCATTCATTTACTCATTTAGCACATGAAATCTTTAAAGAACTGTGATAGAGAGCTGAAGGAGCTACAGAAAATAAAGTAATATAGTTCCTGCCCTCAAGCAGTTTGTAATCCCAACGGACTGTGAGGCTGTGCAGATGTCTTGTTGCTAAGACAGAATAGTGAGAGAAATGGTAAAATGTCCTTCTCTATACCCTCCATACCTCCTCCCCAGCACTACCATCCCTGGGGGAAGAAGGTGAGACCAATCTTCTCTGGAAATCTTCTCAGTCTTATAACTCTACCTCTTTTAAGAGGCTGCAGAATCATAGTTTTCAAGCATGGCCAAGGAATCCTCCCATTCTACAGTCAACTCCAAGGACTACGGGACATTTGAAGAATATTTCCCCAAATCTTGACATCAGAAGATATCATACCTGCAGATTTTACAAAGAAAGCAGAAATAATCTTTCAAAATATTTCCCTTTGTGTTCCTAGTATATAGGAAAATTAAAAATTAAATTTATATTCAAATTTTCAATAGTCTACTTTGACAGTTAATTTTGTATCAACTTGACTGGGCCAAGGGGTGCCCAGATTAAGCATTGTTTATGGGTGTGTCTGTGAGGGTGTTTCTGGATGAGATTAGCATTTCAATTGGTGGACTCAGTAAAGTAGACTGCCCTCCCCAGTGTGGGTGGGCATCATCCATTCCACTGAGGGCCTGAATAGAACACAAAGGTGGTGGAACAGGAATTCACCCCTTTTGTTTCCTGTTTGCCTGCTTTACCTGGGACATTGATCTTCCGCCCTTGGACTGGGATTTACACCATTGGCTCCCCTGGTTCTTAGGCCTTCAGATCCAGACTGGAATCTAAACCATTGGTTTCCCTGGTTCTCAGGCCTTTGGATTTGGACTAGAATTATACCACTGGCTTTCCTTGGTCTCCAGTTTGCAGATGGCAGATCTTGGGACTTCTCATTTCCATAATCATGTGAGCCGATTCCTCATAATATATATATCTCCTATTGGTTCTGTTTCTCTGGAGCACCCTGACTAATACAGTTATCTATTGTATAAAGCAGTACTATTCAAACTTTTTTTTCTTTTTGGGAATCGAATTCATTTTTCAAATAAATTTCACAGAGAATATCCACACATAAAACATAAAACAGAGCAACTCTGACGAAGGTAGGATGAAGGCCAAAGCTTTGACTTCTCAGCTCTATTTTATCCATTCTCTAAGGAGACCCATGAAACACCTCATTTTGCAAAATGTGGTTTAAAAACCACCAATGTAAAAATATTTTGCATAAAATCACTGATTTATTAGATTAGCAGAAAACAAAGAAGGAACCTAAAAAAAACCCTGCTGCTCTGAGTAACATTTAAGAATATTTACATGACATAGTCAACCTTCCATTTTCCACCCAAAAAAGAGGAAACCAATAGCACATGATATCCAAAAATCAATACTATCGAGTCCTGGAGGGCATGGTGTTATGTTCTGGGGCAGCACAACAGATTTACGTTTCTCTTTGAGCTCAGATTAGGCCAGGGCTTCTCAATCTCAGTACTACTGACATTTTAGGCCAGATAACTCTTTGTTGTGGGGGGTCGTCCTGTGCACTGTAGAGATGGTTAGTAGCATCCCTGGCCTCTACCCACTAGATACCAGTAGCACTCTCCCCCAAGTTGAGACAACCAAAAATATCTCCAGACATTGCCAAATGTCCTCTGGCAGACAAAACTGCCCCTAGTAGTTGAGAACCACTGATAAAAAAAAAAAACTATGTGCCTGACTGAGGACACAAAAGTTTCTAGTATTACAGGTGGCATAAGTAATGCAGGTGGTATTTAAATGGTGATCAGGATAATTTACACCCAGATAATTAAAAAGTTGACCATATTAAGTATTAGATCTGATAATGGTTTTCATGGCACCAAGAGTCAATTTAGACATCCTTCAGCTTGGTTCCATGCAGAAGTCGCTCTGTGGGCTAGGTTGGGGCAAACAAAAGTTGTCCTCCCCCATTAACAACTCCTTTATTGACCCTCCCATGTACCTAAAATATATCAATTAGTTTTTCCATTCAGGAACACACTAAGCCACCATAATTCATTTACCATGAGCTTTGATTACTTTCTAAGATAAACGTTTGCTGAAAAAGAATCCCAAGAAAAAGGGCCATAGCACAGTATGGTATTGACAGGGAAACAGAGCAAGAAATACTCTGGAGGCTACTGCTGAGATGGATAGATCTAAGTGCTTAGAAGAAGATGATGAAGAAATAAATAAAAGGAAATAATGTCTATTGAACACCTATTATGTGTCAGATGCTTTCATATATCGCCAGAAAAAACTCTGGGAAGTAGCTATTACTCTCTCCATTTTTACCTGGTAATATTCTGAGGATTAGGGAGATTAAGTAATTTGCTTGTACAGCTAGTAGGTGACAGCTGAACCCATGTCATTAGGATTCTAAGTACTATCACCATGCTGCCTTGATAATGAAACTGCCTGAATAAACATATCAATCAGGGTCTAATCAGGAGAAAAAAACTGCATGAGCTATTTGATCAGAGAGAATTTAATATAAATACAAATACTGTATGAGTCTACTTACATGAGGTACTACAGTAGTCAAATTTATAGAGATAGAAAGTAGAATGGTAGAAGCCAGAGGCTGGAGGGAGGGAAGAATGGGGAGTTATTTAAAGGGTATAGAGTTTCAGTTTTGCAAGATGAAAAGAGTTCTGGAGATGGATGGTGGTGATGGTTGCACAACAATGTGAATGTACTTAATGCTATTGAACTGTACACTTAAAAAGGGTTTAGATGGCAAATTTTATGTTATGCATATTTTACCACAATTAAAAAATAATTTAAAAAAAAGATGAAATAAAGATATTTTAGACACACAAAAGGTTATGAAAGTCATCACCAGCAGACCTGAATTATAATAAATGTTGAAGGATATCCTTTAAGCAGAAGGAAAATGACACGACAGGGAAATATAGATCTACACAAAGTCAACGAAGATTACAAACAGAAACTTCATAAGGAAATATATAAGATAATTTTCTTATTTCTTAAATCTCTTTAAAAGAGAGTTGACTAAACAAAAATAATAAAAATCTATTGTGGGTTTTGTAACTTATACATAAGTAAAATATAAGAATACCATAGTATAAAGGTCAGGAGAGGGGAAATGGAGATGCAGTATTATAAGGTTTTTATATTATTTGTGATCACTTCACAAATAATATAAAAAATATCACTTGAAGGTAGACTATGATAAGTTAAAGATCTATACTATAAACCCTAAAGTAACCACTAAAATAACAAAACAAAGTATAGCTAAAAAACCAACAAAACAGATAAAATGAAAACTAAAACATATTCAGTTAATCCAACAGAAGGCAGAAAAAAGAAAAAAAGGGAACAAACTACAGATGAAACAGAGAGAAAACAAATAGCAAGATGAAAGATTTAAACCTAATTATATCAATAATCACATTAAATATAAATGGTCTAAACACCTTGTATTAGTTTCCTATTGCTGCTGTAACAAATTACCACAAATTTAGTGGCTTAAAACAACACAAACTTACTACCTTGCAGTTCTGTAGGTCAGAAATCTGACATGAGTCTCATCAAGCTAAAACTGAGGTGTCAGCAGGGCTACGTTCCTTCAGGAGGCTCTAGGGGAGAATTTGTTTCCTTACCTTTACCAGCTTCTAGAGGCTGCCTGCATTCCTTAGCTCATGGTCCTTTCCTCAATATTCAAAGCACACCACTCAAATCTCTGCTCTGTCATTACATCTCCTTCTTCTCACTCTGACCCTTTTGCCTGCCTGTTTATGGACTTTTGTGAGTGCATTGGGCCCACCCCAATAATCCAGGATAATCTTCCCATATCAAAATCCTTAACTTATCATATCTGCAATGTCCCTTTTGCCATGTAAGGTAATATACTTACAGATGCACAGGATAAGGATGTGGACATCTTTGGAGGTCCCTTATTATCCACCATATACCTCAATTAAAAGGAAAAGACCATCAGACTGGATAAAAATATAAGACCCAAGTGTATGCTGTTTATAATAAACTCTTTAAATATAAATACACAAATAAGTTAAAAATCAAAGGGTGGGAGAAGATATACCATGTGTAGTAGGCTGAATGGTGGCCCCAAAGATATGTCCATGTTCTAATCCCCAGAACCTGTGAATATTACCTTATATGGAAAAAGATGTGATTAACTTAAGGATTTTGAGAGGAGCTTTTCCAGGAGGGCTCTAAATGCAATCACACATATCTGTAAAAGAGAGACAGACACACAGAGAAGGCAATATGAAGATAGAGCAGAGAAAGAGATGCAGCCACAAGCCAAAGAATGCTAACAGACACCAGAAGCTGGAAGAGGCAAGGAACAAATTCTCCCCTAGAGCCTCTGGAAGGAACGTAGTCCTGTCTATACCTTGATTTTGGACTTTCCACCTCCAGAGCTGTGGAAGGATAAATATCTGTTGTTTTAAGCCACCAAGATTTTGGTAATTTTTTTATGGCAGCCACAGGAAACTAATAAACCTAGTTAACTAATGCTAATACCAGATATAGGAAAGACGGATGGCTATATTAATAACAGACAAGTAGATTTCCAAGCAAATAAAATTACCTGGGATGATAATATAAATGGGTCAATTCGTCAAGAGGATATAAAAATCCTAAATGTTTATGCACTTAATGATTAAGCTTCAAAATACATAAAAGCAAAAGGTATATTCAAGTCTACAAAGTATGTATTCTGACATTTAATGGAATTAAATCAGAGTCTAATAACAAATATATTACAAAGAAATATATCTGAAAAAACCCAAAATATTTGGAAATTAAATCACACAATTATAAATAACACGTGTCAAAGAAAAAGATCAAAAGGGAAATTGTAAAGTATTTTAACTAAATGAAAATGAAAACACAACACATCAAAATGTGTGAGATGCCACTAAAGAAGTATGTAGAGGAAAATTTATAGCACTAAATGCATATGTAAGAAAAGAAGAAAGATTTTAAATCGATCACACCAGCTTCTACCTTAAGAAACTAGAAAAAATAGACCAAATTAAGCCCAAAGTAAGAAGAAGCAGAAATCAATGTAATAGAAAACAGAAACTCCATAGAGAAATTCAATGATTCCCAAAAGCTGGTTCTTGAAGATAACCAGCAAAGTTGATAAAACTCTGACTATGTGGATCAGGAAAAAGAGAAGACACAAAGTACCAATGTCAGGAATGAGAGAGAAGACAGCACTGCAGATTCTAGAAATATTAGAAGGATAATAAGGGACTATTATGAACAAATTTACATCAATAAATTTGAGGACTTAAGTGAAATGGACTAACTGCTTGAAAGACACAAACTACCAAAGCTCATTCAAAAAGCTATACATAACACGAATTGCCCTAAACCTATTATAGAAATTGAATTTGCAGTTAGAAAGCTTCACACAAAGTAAACTCTAGGCCCAGATATTTTCACTGGTGATTTCTACCAAAAACTTAAGGCAGAAATAATATCAATTTTATCCAAATTCTTCCAGAAAATTGAAGAGAGGAAATACCCTAACTCATTTCATGAGGACAGCATACCCTGATACTAAAATGATACAAAACTATAGACCAATATCCTTCATGAACATAGATGCAAAAACCCAACATAAAATTTTAGTAAACTGAATCCAGCAATATATAAAAACAATAATACACCATGTGCAAATGTGGTCTATGTCAAGAATGCAAGGTTGGTTTACATTCAAAAATAAATCAATATAATTCACCATATTAGCAAATTAACAACAAAAAGCCATAGGATCATCTCAATAGATACAGAAAAACCATTTCACAAAATCTAATATCCATTACTGATAATAACTCTGAGCAAACTAGGAATGGAAAGGAATTTCATCAACTTGATAAAGAGCATCTATGAAAAACCTACACCTAACATCATACTTAATGGTGCAAGACTGAATGGTACAAGTCAAGAATGTCCATTCTAACCCCTTATATTCAGCACTGTATTAGAGATTTTGGTCAGAGCAATTAAGCAAGAAAATGCAATAAAAGGCACCCACTTGTAAAGGAAGAAGTACAATTTACTTGTAGATAACCTGTTCATATACAGAAAATCAGTTATAATCTAAAAAAAGTTTCTAGAACTAATACATGAGTTTAGTAAAGTTGTGGGCTACATCATTAATATATAAATTTTTTGAGACAATTCAAACAATTTTAATGAACAATCAAAACAATGAACAATTGAAATTTTAAACTATCATTTACAATAGCATCTAAAATATCAGATAATTAGGGATAAATCAGACAAAAGATGTGTAAAACCTGTACAGTGAAAACTATAAAGCACTGCTGGGAAAAACTAAAGAAAATCTAAATAGAGATTTATACCTTATTCATGGGTCAGAAGACTCAATACTGTTAAGATAACAATTCTTCCCAAATTGATTTATAGATTCAATACAATCTCTTTCAAATTCTTAGCATGATTTTTTGTAGAAAATGACAAGCTGATTCTAAAATTCATATGGAAATGCAAATGACGTAGAATTGCCAAAGCAACTTTGAAAAAAGAATGTATTTGGAAGGCTAACACTACCTGATTTTTCAACTTATTATAAAGCTACAGTACCATCAAGACAGGGTGGTATTGCTACCAAAACAGACAAATATATCAACGGAACAAAATAGAGAGTTCAGAAATATACCCACACAAACATATATAACTGATTTTTTACAAAGGTACAAAGGCAATTCATTAGAAAAAGAATAACTTTTTCCATAAATTGTGCTGGAACTATTGGATATTCATCTGCAAAAAAATAATTTGAATTCATACCTTGTACCATACACAAAATTAACTCAAAATGGATCATAAAATTAAATATAAAAACTAGAACTGTAAAACTCCTCAAAGAAAATATAGGAGAAAAATATTTTTTTATTGCAGTAACATTGGTGTATAACATTATATAAACTTCAGGTGTACATCATTAGATTTCAATTTCTGTGTAGATTACATCGTGTTTACCACCCAAAGACTGATTACAATCCATCACCATACACATGTGCCTAATCACCCCTTTTGCCCTCCTCCCTCCCCCTTCCCCTCTGGTAACCACCAATCCCATCTCTGTCTCTATGTGTTTGTTGTTGCTTTTATCTTCTACTTATGAGTGAGATCATATGGTATTTGACTTTCTCCCTCTGACTTATTTCGCTTAGCATAATACCCTCAAGGTTCATCCATGTTGTCACAAATGGCTGGATTTCATCGTTTCTTATGGCTGAGTAGTATTCCATTGTGTATATATACCATATCGTCTTTATCTATTCCTCCCCTGCTGGGCACTTAGGTTGCTTCCAAGTCTTGGCCATTGTGAATAATGCTGCAATGAACGTAGTGGTGCATGTATCTTTACACATTCATGTTTTCATGTTCTTTGGATAAATACCCAGCAGTGGAATAGCTGGATTCTATTCTTAATTTTTTGAGGAATCTCCATACTGTTTTCCATAGTGGCTGCACCAGTTTGCACTCCCACCAGCAGTGTATGAGAGTTCCCTTCTCTCCACATCCTCTCCAACACTTGTTATTTCCTGTCTTATTAATTATAGCCATTCTGATGGGCATGAGGTGATATCTCATTGTAGTTTTGATTTGCATTTCCCTGATAATTAATGATGTTGAACATCTTTTCATGTGCCTGTTGGCCATCTGTATATCTTCTTTGGAGAAATGTCTGTTCAGATCTTTTGCTCACCTTTTAAATGGGTTCTTAGTTTTTTTGTTGTTGAGATGTATGAGTTCTTTATATATTTTGGATATTAACCCCTTATCAGATATATGGTTTGCAAATATCTTCTCCCAATTGTTAGGTTGACTTTTCGTTTCATTGATGGTTTCCTTTGCTGTGCAGAGGCTTTTTAGTTTGATGTAGTCCCATTTGTTTATTTTTTCTATTGTTTCCCTTGCCCGGTCAGACATGGTACTTGAAAACATGCTGCTAAGACCGATGTTGAAGAGCATACTGCCTATGTTTTCTTCTAGAAGTTTCATGGTTTCAGGTCTTAAACTCAAGCCTTTAATCCATTTTGAGTTAATTTTTGTGCATGGCGTAAGATACTGGTCTACTTTCATTCTTTTGCATGTGGCTGTCCAGTTTTCCCAACACCATAGGAGAAAAATCTTCATGACCTTGGGCTAGGCAATGATTTATTAGATATGACACCAAAAGCACAATCCATTAAAAACAAATCGATAAATTATACTTCATGAAAATTAAAAACTTTTACTCTTTGAAAGACACTGTTAAGACAATGAGAAGACAATTCACGGACTTGGAGAAAATATTTGCAAAGCCTATATCTGATAATGGACTTATATTCAGAATATATAAAACACTCTAAAAACTCAATAGGAAGAAAATAAACAACGTAATCAATATAAAATGGGCAAAAGATTTGAAAAGACACTTCACCAAAGAAGACATACAGATGGCACATAAGCACGTGAAATGAGGTTCAACATCATTGATCATTAGGTAAATGGAAATTAAACTACAGTGAAATAACACTACACATCAATTAGAATGACTAGAATTAAAAAGAATGGCCATATCAGGTGTTGCTGAGGATGCCAATAAACTAGAACTCTCTTACACAGCTGGTAGTAATGCAAGTGGTACCACTTTGTAAAACAGCTTTTTAAAAAGTTAAACATACTCCTATGAAATGATTCGGCCATTCCTCTCCTAGATATTTACCCAAGAGAAAAGAAAGCATGTATCCATAGAAAGTCTTGTACACAAGAATGTTCATAGAAGCTTTATTTTTTTGTGTGTGAGGAATATTGGCCCTGAGCTAACATCTGCCAATCCTCCTCTTTTTGCTGAGGAAGACTGGCCCTGGGCTAACATCCATGCCCATCTTCCTCCACTTTATATGGGACGCCGCCACAGCATGGCTTGACAAGCGGTGCGGTGGTGCGCGCCCGGGATCCAAACCGGTGAACCCTGGGCCACTGCAACGGAGCACGCGCACTTAACCGCTTGTGCCACCAGGCCGGCCCCATCATAGAAGCTTTATTTGCAACGGCTAAAAACTGGAAACAACCCAAACGTTCAGCAACAGGTGAATGGATAAACAATTTGTTGTATACCCATACAGTGAAATACTAAGGAAAAAAAAGAAGTAACTACTGATATATGTAACAACATGGATGACTCTCGATATAATTACACTCAGTGAAAGAATCCAGAAAAAAAGATGTATGATTCAAAATATACAAAGTAACCTGAAGTGATAGAAAGCAGATGAGTGATTGCCTGGAGACAGAGGGGAAGAAGAGATTACCTAGGGCTCTTGGAAACTTTTGGCTATGTTCATTATCTTGATTGTGGTGATGGTTTCATAGGTATATACATATGTCAAAATTTAAATTGTATGCTTTAAACGTGTGCAGTTTATTGTATGTCAATTATACCTCATTAAAGCTGTTAAAAAGAACTGACTCACACAAATATAGCCAACTCGTTTTTGATAAAGATAGAAAAGCAATTCAGTGGAGTGTGAGGAAAGGCTAAGGACTGACAGATTCAGCCAGTAAAGACACAATGAGCCCTTTTTAGATTCAGACAGTTTATTACTCACATGAAGAGTGAAAGGAAGAGTAGCCAAAGGTACCAGAAACCTGTGATCCTTGTCCTACATACTAAAAAGGATGACTCCAAAACAAAAGGCGCCTCCCATCCTCTCATGTTCTGAGTGGATCACAAGGAGTTCTGCTAAGACTCAGATAAACTACAGGTCAAGCCTTTGCCTATGTCACCAGATTGCCATGACAGAGCTGTTCCCTTACATATAAAAGCCTCAGATCCTGAGACTTGAACAGGCTTCCCTGGGCAAAGTCATTCTGCACCTGTCCCTGTGGGTCACTGCTAGAGAGAAAGCACATCCTGTGTGGTTTCAGACGGGGAAGTCTATGCCTGACCTCTCTGAACTCTCCCCAATGCATATATTTCTCCTATTGTTTTTGGTCTGTATCCTTTGCTGTAATAAATCTTAGCTGTGAGTAAAGCCTGCTATTGAGTCTTGTGAGTCCATCCAGTGAACCACTGAACCTGGGTGGTCATGGGACCCCAGAAACATGAGGCTTCAATAAATAGTGCTGGGAAAATTGGACACCCACAGGCAAAAATATAATAATAAACCTAGATCTAAACCTCATACCTTACATAAAAATTAACTCAAATTGGATCATAGATTCAAATGTAAAATTTTAAACTTTTAGAAGAAAACATAAGAGAAAATATTCGTGACCTAGGGTTAGGTGAAGAGTTCTTAGACATGACACCAAAAGCATGACACATAAAAGAAAAAAATCAATAAATTGAACTTCATCGAAATGAAAAACTTTTGCTCTGTGAAAGATTCTGTTAAGAGGATAAAAAGACAAGCTACAGACTGGAAGAACATATTTACAAATCACATCTCTAACAAAAGATTTGTATCCAGAACATATAAAGAACTCTCAAAACTCAACTGTAAGAAACCAACCACCCAATTTTTAAATGGGAAAAGACTTGAACAAACACTTCACTGAAGATGACATACAGATGGCAAATAAATGCATGAAAAGATGTTCAACATCACTAGCCATTAGGCAAATGGAAATGAGAACCACAATGAGATTCTACTACATACCTATTCAAATGGTTAAAATAAAAAACACCGATAACACCAAATGCTGATGAGGATGCTGATAAACTGGATCTCTCATTGTTGGTCAAGATGTAAAATGGTACAGTCACTCTGAAAATCATTCCAGCAATTAAACATAGAGTTATCATATGACCCAGCAATCACACTCCTCGGCATTTATCCCAGAGAAATGAAGACTTTTGCCCACACAAAAACCTGTACTCAAATGTTCAGAGCAGCTTTTATTTGTATAGCCAAAAATTGAAAGCAAACCAAAGTCCTTTAACAGGTGAATGGTTAAACAGATTGTGGTGCATTCATACTATAGAATACTACTCAGCAATAAAAAGGAATAAACCACTGATACACCCATCAACTTGGATGGCTCTTAAGGGCATTATGTTGAGCAAAAAAAAGCCAATTTCAAAATGTTACATATTATATGATTTCATTTGTATAACATTCTCAAAATAACAAAATTATAGAGATGAAGAACATATAAGTGGGTGTCAGGGATCAGGTGTAGGGGAGGGAGGAAGTAACAGTCAAGGGGCAGCATGAGGAACTTCCTTTGTAGTGATGGGACAGTTCTGTCTCTTAATTGTGGTGGTAGTGGTTATACAAATTTATACAAGTGATAAAATGCCATATAACCACAAAGACACAAAAAATTAAGTGCATGTAAACTGATGAAATCCGATTAAGATCTGTAGTCTAGTTAATTGTATCATGCCAATTAATTGTCTGGTTTTGACAATGCACTATAGTTATGGAAGATGTCACCAATGGGGGAATTTGGGGGAAGAGTACGTGGAACCTCTGTAGTATTTTTTGCAACTTCTTGTGAATGCGTAATTATTTCAGAATAAAAAGTTACAAACTGATACTCAATTCAGTTACTGGAAAACTTTTAAGTATGTTTGGAACTTGAGTATGTGAATCTACGTTTTCAACTATAAATTTTATGAAATCTAAATACAGATTAAGTATCATCCAAATCAAAATAAGCTGTAAGGGTAAAATACACACCTGATTTCAAAGGCTTTGTATAAAAATATTTCAACAATTTTATAGTGATTATATGTTGAAATGAAGCAGATCAGATATATTGGGTTAAACACAATATATTATTAAAATTAATTTCACCATTTCTTTTTACTTTTTTAATGTGGCTGCTAGAAAATTAAAAATTAGCATGTGATTCACATTATAATTCTATTGGTCAGTGCTGCTCTAAGGTACCACAAAGGTAAAAACTGCAGGAAGCAACTATCACCCCTAGGTTGGGGGTGGAGGAGAGAAGAGGTAATTACTAAAACTTGGTGGAGGGGCTCCATGGAGCTAAAACTCAGACTTCTGAAAAGGGGGCGCCTTTCAGCTGGTGCTGGAATCTCTTGAGAGGTGCTTGGGAGCTTGGAGGAGGGTCCCTGGGTGCTGGGACCTAGACTTTTTTTTTTTATTGATGTTTTAATAGTTTTTAACATTGTGAAATTTTGGGTTGTACATTTTTGTTTGTCCATCACCATATATATGTCTCCCTTCACCCCTTGTGCCCACCCCCCACCCCCACCCCCATAGCCCCTGGTAACCACAATACAGTTTTCTCTGTCCATGTGTTGGTTTATATTCCACATATAAGTGAGATCATACAGTATTTGTCTTTCTCTTTCTGGCTTACTTCACTTTACATAATACCCTCCAGGCCCATCCATGTTGTTGCAAATGGGACGATTTTGTCTTTTTTCATGGCTGAGTAGTATTCCATTGTATATATATACCACAACTTCTTGATCCAATTGTCAGTCAAGGGACACTTAGGTTGCTTCCACTTCTTGGCTATGGTGAATAATGCTGCAATGAACATAGGGGTGCATAAGCCTCTTTGGATTGTTGATTTCAGGTTCATTGGATAGATTCCCAGTAGTGGGATGGCTGGATCATAGGGCATCTCTATTTTTAATTCTTTGAGGAATCTCCATACCGTTTTCCATAGAGGCTGTACCAGTTTGCATTCCCACCAGCTGTGTATGAGGGTTCCTGTTTCTCCACATCCTCTCCTACATTTGCTGTTTTTTGTCTTGGTGATTATAGCCATTCTAACGGGCGTGAGGTGATATCTTAGTGTTGTTTTGATTTGCATTTCCCTGATGATTAATGATGTTGAACATCTTTTCATGTGCCTATTGGCCATCTGTATATCTTCCTTGGAGAAGCGTCTCTTCATTTCCTCTGCCCATTTTTTGATCGGGTTGTTTGTTTTTTTGTTGTTCAGTTGTGTGAGTTCTTTATATATTATGGAGATCAACCCCTTGTCAGATGTATGTTTTGCAAATATTCTCTCCCAGCTGGTGGGTTGTCTGTTCATCTTGATTCTGGTTTCGTTTGTCTTGTAGAAGCTCTTTAATCTGATAAAGTCCCACTTGTTTATTTTTTCTTTAGTTTTCCTAGTCTGGGTAGGCATGTCATCTGAAAAGATACCTTTATGACCAATGTCAAATAGTGTGTTGCCTATATTTTCTTCTATGAGTTTTATAGTTTCAGGTCTCACCTTCAGGTCTTTGATCCATTTTGAGTTAATTTTTGTGAATGGCGATAGCAGATGGTCCACTGTCATTCTTTTGCATGTGGCTGTCCAGTTTTCCCAACACCATTTATTGAAGAGACTTTCCTTTCTCCATTGTATGTTCTTAGTTCCTTTGTCGAAAATTAGCTGTCCGTATATGTGTGGTTTTATTTCTGGGCTTTCAATTCTGTTCCATTGATCTGTGTGTCTGTTTTTGTACCAGTACCATGCTGTTTTGATTATTATTGCTTTGTAGTAAGTTTTGAAGTCAGGGATTGTGATGCCTCCTGCTTTGTTCTTTTTTCTTAGGATTGCTTTAGCTATTCGGGGTCTTTTGTTGCCCTATATAAATTTTAGTATTATTTTTTCTATTTCCGTGAAGAATGTCATTGGGATTCTGATTGGGATTGCATTGAATCTGTAGATCGCTTTAGGTAATATAGACATTTTAACTATGTTTATTCTTCCAATCCACGTGCATGGGATATCTTTCCACTTCTTTATGTCATCATCGATTTCTTTCAATAATGTCTTGTAGTTCTCATTGTATAGGTCATTTACCTCCTTGGTAAGATTTATTCCTAGATATTTTATTCTTTTTGATGCAACTGATTATCTTTTTGAGCTCTCTTTCTGTTGGTTCATTATTAGCATACAGAAATGCAACTGATTTTTGTAGATTGATTTTGTACCCTGCAACTTTGCTGTAGTTGTTGATTATTTCTAATAGTTTTCCGACAGATTCTTTAGGGTTTTCTATATATAAAATCATGTCATCAGCAAATAGTGAGAGTTTCACTTCTTTGTTACTTATTTGAATTCCTTTTATTCCTTTTTCTTGCCTAATTGCTCTGGCCAAAACCTCCAGCACTATGTTGAACAGGAGTGGTGAGAGTGGGCAGCCCTGCCTCATTCCTGTTCTCAGAGGAATGGCTTTCAGCCTTTCCCCGTTGAGTATGATGTTGGCTGTGGGTCTGTCATAAATAGCCTTTATTATGTTGAGGTACTTTCTTTCTATTCCCATTTTGTTGAGGGTTTTTATCATAAATGGATGTTGTATCTTGTCAAATGCCTTCTCTGCGTCTATTGAGATGACCATGTGGTTTTTATTCTTCGTTTTGTTGATGTGATGTATCACATTGATTGATTTGCGGATGTTGAACCATCCCTGCATCCCTGGTATAAATCCCACTTGATCATGGTGTATGATCTTTTTAATGTATTGCTGTATTCGGTTTGCCAAAATTTTGTTGAGGATTTTTGCATCTATGTTCATCAGCGATATTGGCCTGTAATTTTCTTTCTTTGTATTGTCTTTGTCTGGCTTTGGTATCAGGGTGATGTTGGCCTCATATAATGATTTAGGAAGTGTTCCATCTTCCTCTATTTTTGGGAATAGTTTGAGAAGGATGGGTATTAAATCTTCCTTGAATATTTGGTAAAATTCACCGGAGAAGCCATCTGGTGGGACCTAGACTTTTGAGGAGGGGGCACAGACTGTTGGTGTTGTCTCTGAGTGGGGCATGAAGAAGCCGGTTCTTCTGAGTGATGGAAAAACTGCAAACTGAATTCAGCTAGTGCTCTAGGAAGGCACTGCTGTTTCCAGGGTGAAGAAGCAAGGCTGGGGTGATACTCACAGGAACCACAAGCAGACAGGAAAGCCACAGTAAGCAAACACATAGGAGCAAGTCTCTTCCTCCTCCATGTTTGCAATCTCCCCCTACTGCCTGCTACTGACAGAGCCTAACACAGGACCAGCCAATGAAGTGGAAATGTGGTTTGTAGTGTCCTATCACCAGCATCACAAAGCAGGGTTTGGAGCGTTTGGAGCTGAGGCAATAACTTAATAACTGGTACAATAAAACTGTGACAAAGACACTTAGCTAGCCTCCTTTCATCATGCTAAGTTGGTGCTGGGAAGTGGCTCTGCGGACAGGAACTACCATTTCTCAGTTCCCTTTGCATCTAGGTGGGCCTTATAACAAGTCCTCACCAATGGAATGTTGGCGGAAGGGGTGTGTGTGACTTTCAGACCAATCTACGAAGCTCATTCTACTCTCTTTTCCCATCTGTTGGCTGGTTGTCAGCATCCAGGGTGACCTTGGATGCCACATGCTGAAAATGACAGAGCTAGTGTTCCCTTAATGGGTACATAATTCTGCAGACACTATGTCTTAGGCCCTAGGTGGAAGGGGACATAGGATCCATATTTGCCATGAGATCACCAAGGTTTTTAAATCCACTAGCAAGGAACTCACAAATGCTTATCAAAACTCTACTCCCACATACATGACATATTTTATATAAGAATAAATATTCCTTTTACCTTTTGAACTTACAGATTATTTAGCTGAGAAAAATGGATACTCTTAAGAGTTTTGAAGAATTTATTCATGCATTCTAAATTGGAAAGTACTTACCATTGATAATGCTTCTGGTATAATATTGCAATTATGTTATGATAGCACACTATTAAAGTTGTTAAGAAAATCTGTGTGATTTTATGTAAAATACACATTCACGGGTGGAGGGGGTGAGAATGAATTCTAGCCCCTCTCTCTTCACCAGAACAAAAGAGTCTCATTTTTTAAATGATTCATATGCCAAATTATTTACAAGGGGTCATCTTCAGACTCTGATTAAAGTCATATGTTAACACACAAATTTGAACTTCCACCAACTCCTTCATTCAACAAAGTGTAAAAAGTGAGATTTTGCAAGGGAATGGCTCTTAGGCACCAATGTTACACAAGCTATATTCAGAATTCTCTGAGATACGGGGGCTAGAGTCAAGATGAAGGAAGGAGGATTTTTTCTGGGTTAGTCAAAGAAAACAGTTGCTTTAAAATCTTCCATCCATTACAAGAGGAAGCCTGGAACCTCTGCAACAAAGTCATAAGATTTACTTAATTCCTTTTTAGACTGTTATAAAGTTTAAAACTTCTACCTTTAAATTTTGAAATATCATGAAGAAACTGGTCAAGTATGTTTTTAGAAAGGTAACCAGCAAATTCTCGTGAAGATCACGTTAAGTGTTGGCTAAAGAGGCCAAAGAGAATGGAGGGAAGAGCTGTACCAGTGTCTTAGTGGAGTGGTAGAAAGGTCTTCCAGGACTTCACAATGCTGCTTCCCGGGGGAGAGATGTTTTGGAAGATGAGCGAAGATGCCTTAGAGAGCAATATAGATGGTTCTTTATCTTTCTCTTCCTCTCGATCAAGTTTCTCTGGTAGCTGAGATGGATGTTGACTGACAAAGAGACTAGGAAGGGGGTTGGAGTGGCTTTGATGACCAAGGACAAGCACCAGGAGGGCTCTGACACAGTTAACTAGGCTCCTGCATTCCCATTCTTTCTCTCAATAGCTCTATCTGTCTCTGCACCCGCTGACATGCCCTCTTACATAAACCTGATTTCCCTCTCTCCTCACTGACCCCGCCAGAGTGCAGATCTTTGCCATGCTCACTTTCCTTTCGCTTGCTTTCTCTCTCCTGAGACTTCACTACAGAAATATTTACTACTTTAAAGGGATAGCACCTCCCTTTACAGTGTTATCAACTCTCAGTTCTCTCTGCCAAGTTAGGCTCAAAAGGAATGACATATAGTTCACATATACTAGAACCAAAATTTATAAGGTTGTGCAAAAGTACATAAAATAAATTTATTTTTATTAGAATTTTATATCAGTAGAAGTAAAAGGATTACGTGTAGTACCTACTGGCAGTTTAAGGGGCTATCAAGTCACTCAGAGATCATTATGGATTAAGGCACACAAAGAGATTAAACTACTTGTATCTGAGATCAGCTGCCAACCTCCAAAATATTGCCCTCAGTAGCTTTCCACTACCCCTGAAATTCTCACCAATAGAGTCCCTCTTAAAGGGCCTTCCAAAATGATAGAAATAGGTGTTCAGGTCTTGGAGCAAAGCAGTGAAGTAGTTCACATTTGGCTTTGGCACAGTCCCTGCTCAGTAACTGGGGAGTGATTTCAAAGTTCTCTGAGCTTTGGTTTCTTCATTTGTTAAAAAAATTCCTTTCTCTTCTCTGTACCCGACACCCATTTCTCAGAGTCCCTGAGCAGCTGCCATTTATTATCCAATAAGATGCAAGCTGACAAGGCTGAAGATGCTTTCTCTTCCGGTGGTATCTACATTTTATTAATAGTACCTCAGTAATTTTTATCTGATGGATATTTGTAAGATTTCACCTAATCCTCCCACCAGCTCTGTGTGGTAGTCTGATCATATATCTCTATCTTACTTGACAAAAAAAATGGTCTGAGAGAGGTTTACATGACCTGACCACCATTACGGGACAAATCAGTGGGAGAACCGGGATCAGAAATCATTTCTCCTTACTTCTGGCCCAGTGCAATTTCCTAGAGGTGAACATTTCCACTCTGTGTGTTTCTGGACCCTTCACGGTTTGTTCCTGACCATCTGGACAGAAAAAGGGAGGGGAATCCCAGGCTTTGCCCTGAGCATAAAACCACAAGCCTCACTTCTAGTTTATTATGTGCGCTGTGTGCTTTGGCTCATATCCAACCCCTCTTCCTCAGCTCTGGAGCCCCTGCTATCTCAAGTCTACCCATCCTTCACGGCCTAGCTGGGGACTTTCTCCAGGCAGCCTCGCCTGACCAAACCCACACCACAGTCATTACCTCACATTAAATTCCCTTAGCACCTGGGAATCCAGAACCCTCAACTAGTTAGACTGGGGGCGGGGGGGGACTCTATACACCAGATTTTAGGGGAAAAAAGAGAAAAATGACAACATAAACTATCAGAGGTTCAATCAAACTGTCAGATTTTAGGCTATGACCAGAATTAATACAAATTCAGTTCAATTTCTTCCACTTTGTCTCTACCTAAAATTCTAAAAAGTGATCACTGATGGTACAGGGTTGGCCTAGAGGCTCTGCAAGATCCTCATGGAAGAGAGAATCAATGATCACTGGATCATCCTCCTTTACGAAGGAAAGTGGGTTAAGATATTTAGAAAGATTGGTCAGCTGAACCCAAATGAGGTTTCTCCTTAGCCCCAAGTTAACCAAAACATTCTGCCTTAGGAGCTTCCATTACCTTAGTATTCTAGGGGGTTGTATTATTCTCTGAACATGATATATTTCAGCTTTTCAAGTAGCGTCTTCTGCTGCTCTTGGGTGCAATAAGATGGGCACTTAATTGACACCTGGGACATTTTCTATCACAACAACACTATCCAACAGATGACCTGGGCATGTCTGATAACTGTATTTTTCATCCATTTGATAAGTGAAATTTATAGCAGAATGGATCACAGCCCTGGGACGTTGGGAAGGAAATTTGCATAGGAATTTCAGAACTAAAAAGGTTAGTGATCTGATGAGAATGGAGAGCCCTGAGGAGGTCTGAAGCCCTCGTGAAAATAGGGCGCTCTTTCATTTTGAAGGATGACGAGACGACTTGGGATAACAAGACTCAGTTCGAAGTGATGAGCTATCCCATTTGAGCTTCAGCTACATTAAAACTGACAGTTGCAAGGAGCAGAATGATAAGCTTATTAGTTATATGACTGAAGAGCTACTGGGCTATCTACTCTTTGGAGGCAAAACTCTTATGGGTGCCCTAGCAAAGTGAGGTAGCACATCCTGCTTAACTACAGGGGACCATTCCTGAAGTCATATATACTAAGACATATTTCAGATATCCATGTCAGTCTAAAGATTTCCATAATAGCTCAGTTCTACAAATAGTTCTCAAATGTCTATTTTCCAGGCACAATGCTAGTTGCTAGAGAGGCAGAAATAATAATAACTAGTTGTAATAGTCAAGCATTACCAAGAGTTTTTTTTACTATGTGAAACCCTCTGCTAGGTGCTTTAGATATATCATCTCATTTCATTCTTTCCATTAGCCTGTGAGGCATTCTTAGCTCCACTTTACAAATGAGGAAAAGGAGGCATAGAAAAGTTAAATAATTTCCCTAAGGCTACACAGCTTGTACATAACAGAGTGGGACTTAACCCCGGGCATGTCTAATTCCAAACTTCATAATCTAACCACTATACCATACTGCCTCAGAGACGATTAAGCTTTAAGACCCTCAGGATGAAGTGGCAGACACATACACAAAGAGAGAGTTTCAAATTATTATGCTAAATACTAAGATAGAGGTATGCCTAGGGTGCTGTGGGTATACAGAGAAAGGGCCCTTGAGAAGCAGCACAGCATACAGATTTCTAAGAGCACAGACTCTGGAGCCAGCAGCTTGGGCTTGCCACTTACCAATTACTTGAACTTGGACAAGTTAAATCTCTATGTGCCTCAGTCTCCTCATCTGAAAATAGGGATAAAAATAGAACCTTATTCTAGAACAATTCCTTAGAGTTGTTATGAGAACTAAAAGTGGTTAGAATAGTTCTTGGCACATAATAAGTGCTATACACGTGTTAAATAAGATAAATAAGCTTAACTCTGAATGGGGTTACAGGAAAGGCTTCTTCTTCTTCTTCTTTTTTTTTTTTGGTGGGGAAGATTGGCCCTGAGCTAACATCTGTTGCCAGTCTTCCTCTTTTTGCTTGAGGAAGATTGTCCCTGAGCTAACACCTGTGCTAATCTTCCTCTACTTTGTATGTGGGAGGCTGCCACAGCATGGCTTGACAAGCGGTGTGTAGGTCTGCGCCCAGGATCCGAACCTGTGAACCCCAGGCTGCTGAAGCAGAGCACGCAAACTCAACCACTACGCCACCGGGCCGGCCCCAGGAAAGGCTTCTTGAAAGTGCTGCAGCCTGAGTTGAGTCATGGAGGATGAGTAAGAGTTAGCCAGGGGAAGGAAGGTGGGAAGGGTGGGCCAGGCAGGGGGGAGAGCATGAGTCCAAACCATCATCATCAGTGGGGCTAACTACAAGCAGCTTGGTAATTCTAGACTGGAGTGTAAAGTGCAAAAAAGAAAGAGGTAGGGGCAGGTCTGAAAAGGCCTCATATGTCACTTGAAGGAGTCTGGACTTTATTTTATATGGAACACGGAACCATGGAAGAGAAGCACACATATTTTATATGCAGGGGAACAATAGGAACAGGTGGATGTGGCAGGGTAGATTTGTTATATGGTCTGAGGCTTACTTGTAAAATACTCAGCACAGACGGTGCGAGATACTCACACACCTATACATATACATATACCCCAGGGACAGTTAATATCTGAAGTACCCCAATGAGGAACACACTCCAGAGGTGCTTAGTTTACATCTGAAAGACTCTAATTATGAGCCCACACTCCAGAGGCAGCTACTGGAAAGCTTCAAGCAATCCACCTAAATCTACACTAGAGTGTTTGCTCATTAATATAAGGGATGTTGGAAATCAACTTTCAATGGTGAAATAAATGGTGTTCTAGATTTATGGATTGACATTTTTGTCTGCCCTTGCATGAATGGGGCCTAAGAAATTGGTGATCCCAGAGGGGCATTCTAGGTCTAAGAATCCATTGGGTCCTATATCCTGACATTTAATAGATGATTCTGTTGCCTGATCTGACCACAAGTTTAGCTAAAATGGTACTACTGGAGAATTGCTAAATGTGCTTCAAGTGAACCTTTTCTGCATGGGGCTTAATAGATCTTATGAGGACAGGTTGCAGGACTATGTCTAACTGCTAATAAATGTACGCTTGGCAGAATTGGGTTGAAGTCCTGTTTTCACTGGAACATACCACCTAGTAGGGAGATTGTAGGGGATGATGAGGACTACGGCCCACAGCTATCTCTATTCATTGGAAGCTACTGATATTCACTGGAAAGTACTTGATGATGTGAGAGGCTAAACTGGCTTAGATCAACTTGCAATAGGATTAAAGGAGGGCAGATGTGGAAGTGGGGAGACAAGTTAGAAGGAGGCTGCTGCAATGGTTCAATCAATAGATGATGAAGATTTGAACTAGGGCAATGGCAGTGAGTAAGAAGAAAAGAGAATGGAGTCAAGAAATATTTAAGAGGTAAAATCAGGAAGTCTCAGTGGTCCATTGGATGGTAAGGTCCAGGAGGAGTTTGGGATAACTTCCAGGTTTCTTGTTTGAGTGACTGGGTAGACATTGGCAACACTCACTGAGGTAAGGGACAGTATAATAACCAGAGGAAGAAAAAGTTTAAGGGTGGGGGCAGGGGCAAGCCTTTTTGGATATGCTGAACTTAACATCTACATGGAGATGTCCAGCGAGCATTTGAATAATACAAGCCTGAAGCTCAGGGGAAAGTCAGGGCTGGAAATATAGATGGGAAGTCATCAGCACACAGGGGCTAAAGAATACTTCAAGAATGGATGACTCCTCAGCTACCATAATACAAAGGCAGTAGATGATGTTTGAAAAATGTTTGTTAAGAAATAGTAGAATAAGGAAAACAGCATGGTGGTTCCTCAAAAAAGCAAACATAGAATTACCATATGATCCAGCAATTCCATTTCTGGGTATATACCCAAAAGAAGTAAAAGCAGGGACTCAAACAGATACTTATACACTTGTGTTCATAGCAGCATGTTCATAATAGCCAAAAGGTAGAAACAACTCAAATGTCCACCGGCGAATGAATGGATAAACAAAATATGATGTATTTGTGTGCAGAGAATATTATTCAGCCTTAAAAAGAAATGAAATTCTGATATGTTACAACATGGATGACCCTTGAAGACATCATGCTAAGTGAAATAAGCCAGACACCAAAGGACAAATATTGTATGATTGCATTTATGTGACTTACCTAGAATAGTCAAATTCATAGCAACAGGAACTAAAATAGTGGTTACTAGGGGCTGCGGAGGAAGAGAATGGGAAGTTATTGTTTAATAGGTACAGAATTTCAGTTTGAGATGATGAAAAAATTCCGGAGATGGATGGTGGTGATAGTTGTACAACAATATGAATATACTTAATGCCACTGAACTGTACTCTTAAAAAGGGTTAAAATGGTAAATTTGGGGCCATGTATATTTTACCACAATAATAAAAAAAAGAAATAGCAGGATAATCGTATTCCTTTAAATGACTGAGGTGAACACCATAAGGAACACTTCAAAGAGTGATTGCTTCTAGGAAGCAGGAAAGGGGTGGGCATAAGGACTTCTGAGTATCATTATAAGCCTTCGGTACTCCTTTATTTATTTATTTATTTTTAGCTATATGCATGTATTATATTGATAGAAATTAAAACATTTTCAACTGTAAAAAAGAAAGTGAATGAGATCACTCAGGGAGAGTTTGAGGAGTTGGTGGAAGAGGTGCCCTAGGGTAAAGGTTGCAAGAAACGATAAGCCACTAAAATGAGATAATAAAAGAGAGGGTTATTACAAGGATACAGGGGAATCACACAGAAATATACCACAGTAAGCCCAGCAGCACCCCACAGAAACCAAAAAGTTGTCTGGATGCCCTCTCCTGTGCTCTCTCTCATAGCTCCCCTTTCTCCCTCTTATTCCTCTCACAACTCTCCCCCTCTCTCCCTCCTCCCTCTGCTACTCCACATCTCTCTCTGGCCCATGATCTCTTCTTTGCTTCGCCGGGGCGGGGGGTAGGGAGCTTTATTTGGCTTTATTTATTTATTTATATTGGCTTTATTTATATTTATAAATATATTTATATTATATTTATTTATATTGGCTTTATTTCTCCCACCCGCTTCCCTACCCAGCAGTATCTTCTAGTCACTCATCCACTCTCACATGGCCAAAACGGCAGCTTCAGCCTGAGTCTATGTGACCTCTCAGCCTGATTCCCTACAGTCTACTTCCATTTCACTACATTTCTGGAAGAGAAAATGGACTCCCGCAGGTTAGGCGTCCACCTCTGGTTAGATATCCACCCCTAGTTCTATTGGCTATGTCTCAGGGGCTTTACCGTCTCTTCCTGAGAGATTATAGGTTGGGAAGTATTGCAATAAAGGAGATTTAAGCTGGGCATTAACCCAAAATATAACTACTACCAAATAAGATCCTTGAGGAATAGAAGAGTAGGAGAGAGTTTCAAGCAGTGGTTGAACAGTATTAAATGCTGCAGGGCAATATTAGTTAAAATATAGACTAAAAGGTGTCCATTGAGTTGGGCATTGGGGTGAATGAAAAGGAAGGAAGTAGAACATCAAGTACAGACTATTCTTTCAAGAGGCTTGGCTGACAAGGGAATAGCTGAGGGGGACATCAGGTAAAAAGATTTGTGTTTGTTTTTATTAAAACAAAACAGAGGTTTTGTTGTGGTTACAAAGGAGGCAGAGCCTAAGGGAAGAGCAAAGAATTGTTAAGAGATGGGCAGGTAAAAAGTTTGGTATCGGACTGGAGAAGGGACACATTGTCCTCTGAGATAGGCAGAAAATCATAAGAACTGAAGTTATGGCTTTCCAATTCAGAGTCAGTCTTAATAGTTGCCATACAGACCTACTCCGACTGTGGAGCTACTCTTAATAGAAGAAAAGAGGGCCAAAGACAGAACCTAGGAGAACGCCAACACTTAACAATGCAAGCTAGTGTCGACGCCAGATCTGATCACTCAGGGTGAATGTTTATTTGGGGCCTAGCTTTCTCTATCATTGTATGGCTTTGGATCCACTCCCCTTAACACCTAACTGGCTGCACGCCTCAGGAATGCCAACTAATAACATTTACAAATCATAATTAGAAAGGAAAGTATGTAGCAATAAAGTCATACATCATATTCTGGAAAGAGGACAAGAAGGAGAATCTGGAGATCTGCCACCTTCCCTCTCCAGGTCTCTGTTTCCCCATATGTAAAAGTGAAGGGGCTGGCCTCAGTTGTTTCTATGGCTCCTCCAGTTGAAACACTTCATGATTCTTTGACTTCTGGTTTATCTGTGTTTTTGGTGTAGCTGTATCAATGCTCTCCTACATTAATACAAATGGATGGAAGCTGACCATATTCTCTTCAAGCTCATGATAATAGGAAAAAATCCAAAGAACCTGGACAATCACAAAATATGGTAAGTAAAAAAAATGAGAGGCAAAGGGGAAAATGTGATTGACCTCTTGCTATTAATGTCTGCGCTCAGCTGTACAACAGTAAGGCTAAGTTCCCTTGAGATCAAATCAATGGCTCAAAAGTGGAAAACTCAAACCACCTTTTTTTTTTTGGTCCAATCAAGATTTACTCTCCAACCCTGCTAACTTTTGAGGAGACAGTGACTACCTTCCTCTCTTCATAATCTCTCTCACAGTTGTCATGAGCGTTAAGAATATTTTAATATATGTAAAAGAAAGGGGTTTATTGTTCTCAGCTCACCAACTATTCTTACCAGAGTTTCATTGGGGGGAATCAGACTAGGGAGAGTGTACCCTGCTCACCTTCTTCCACACTGCCAACTAGGAACAATTTACCAGTTTTAACACCTAGGTTCCTCACTCCTATTCTGAAGTTTAAAAATACTTTCAGAGTGGGATCGTAAATAAAGATTGTGCTGTCCTTTCTACACAAAAATGGTGCAACTGATCTATGACTAAACCATATCCTTTCAGTTCTTTTCCAGGGTTGAAGATAGGATTATTCTGTATCCTCTGTACCCTCTCACCTTCTTGTGACCAAACAGCTGTCATTTGTGCCCAGGTGGCCAGGGATAGAGATAAGTGCAGTGGCCAAGAAATTAACTTGTTCATTTATATCAGATCTGGGATTATGAACCTCACATGCCTGGAACCTCACATGAAAGTAGTTTAGTCAAGTATTTTCACTAAGTTGACTATGTCATCTGGTCCACCACCAAGCCATGTGTAGACATAGGCTGAGTCCCAAAACTTCAGTACTGAATACCACAGGCAGCTTGGAGAACTGGTCAAGTTCTCAGTTTCTGCTTCAATCTATGAAGCTGAGTCAGTCCCCTGAGCAGCGTACAGGGGAGAACACACTGCCTTTCTGTTTCTTGTACCAGGGCAGGTAGAGGCAGGCCCCACGTTTGGAAGATGGGGACTGCTCAGCCGCCAGCTCTCTCAGCAAATGGTATCACCACCATGAGATAATTAGCATGCGGTCCCACAGGGGGGCTGGCTAAAGAGAATGAGCAACTGAAATGGAAAATCAGATGAACAAAAAATGTAGGCGAGGTTGCTGCCCCAGTTGAAAATGTCCATGCCTCAACATGAAAGGCTCCTGACTGCACTGGGTCTAAAGATACATTTCTTTCCCATTCGCATTTGGGTCTCAAATGCCTTACTAATTTCCTAGATGTATTCTGTTTCTGCTCTTTCTCAAAAAGCACCTGCTTTGCAACTAGTACTTTGCAAAGCTTTGGAATATCTTACTGCTCAGATCTCCCACTTCCTGGGCCACAACTCAGCACACCTGCTCAGTACAGGTGCGGTGGCCGGAACCCCTCAGGAATGACACTGTGCCTGCCTCAGCACTTCTGCTGTCAATCTGTTGCATCACTTATTTAACCAAGGGCTGCTGTCATTATATAGTTTGAATCTGTTAAGAACCAAAGTGATAAATTGTGCTTTTGATTATTCTTTTGTTGTTTCAAACATCCTTTTGATGCACTAAGAGCCACTTATATATGAATAAAATGAGCAGCAGTCTGTGTTATAAACCATTCAATTGAAAATGTGTCAACTCAAGCACAATCTACCAATTTACTAATTGTTGGACATTGGCTAATTGGCAGAAATTAGCTGCGTTACTGGACATACACACTCTTACTTCATTGGTTGTATGTGTCTGTGTTAAGGGAAGGTTGTAAAATAACAGTGGTGAAAAAGACCAAGGCTCTGGTTAACCCTGGGCAGAAGGGGAGCTCACTTCCTGCATGCAGAGTGCAAGGATTGTCCTGTTGCCCCCAGTTCCAGGATAAATCCGGCCACCTGAGACTGAATCCCTTCCCTGATAGATACTGGCTCAATTCGCCCTCCACCTGAAGTCTTCAATACTCGGCAGTTGAGTTCCTTTTACAAGTAGGACTTCAAGAGTGGCCTGCCTTGGAGAGAAGGGGAAACTAAATAAAGACTAAAGCTCTCCTGAGATCAGAAGGTGCCCTTCTCCTTAGCTTTGGCTAAGTACACTGGACTCATAAACACTTTTTCTTTTATTGAATCGAGTTTCAAAGCTTTTACTTACTGTTTACTTGGTATAGAGAGAAGACAAGCAAACAAGGCATCTAGCTATCCAACTCAATAGTGGGGCCCACCAAGGCATGATCCAGGCATATTTATGATATAGGCAACATTTGTTCTCAGCATGCCCCAACTCTCTCTTTGGTACATTCCCCCCTTTTCAGCCCACCGCCCTGGATCCCAGTATCTTCTGCTGCCACTTGGCTGCACAGAATCGTTCCCTGTCCCACCTCTAATTTAAGCTGGGGTTCCCATTTCTTAGCACTGAGCACCACCCCAGACATGTTCCACACCTCAAATCAAAAGGTTTTGTTCTAATCCCTCAGGGCCCAACTTCATAATGGGATATCCTCATAAGTGACACATTTGCATTTTTCTTAGAGAGGTCTTCTGGAATTCCTTAGCCTAAACGAGTGATTCTAATGGTAGAAATTTCAGACATGATTAAACCTTAGTAAGAGACATTGTGGGGTACTTGGGAGGGCAGTTTAAGAACTCCTGAGACGACTGTACTCATTCCTTTGTGTGGGACTGGCTCTAGAATCACACAGAGGCTCCTGGGCAAGAACCATATGTATGTCTAGAAGTCCGCTGGCCACTGCTGTCCTGGTAGATTCCTCAAGTAGTGAGAGAAGTAATTCCAGAATAGTTCAGGCAGTCAGAGATGCTGCTTTCTAGTTCTAGAACTCTTATAATGCTTGCTTAGAAATTACTATCTACTTCTTGCCCCTCTACTTTTTTTTTTACCAGAAGAAACAGATTAAAAACTGAATAAGAGAAATATGTTAATAATTTTCAGTCATTTGACCAAAGGTGATTTAATTGCACATAAATTGTACTATTGCTATGCTATTACAAAGCCTGCTTAGAGAACTAATCTGAATAAAATTGGGGAGCAATTCTTAAGTAAAAAATGTGCTTAAATAAACTATTGATAGATGCAATGTGATGAAGCTCAAAGACATTATGTTGAGCGAAAGAAGCCAGTTTCAAAGTTACCTATTGTATGATACCACGTATATGACATTCACAAAAAAGACAAAACTATAGCCATGGAGAACACATCAGTGGTTGCCAGGGTTTTGGGGAGAAGGGTATGTAACTACAAAGGAGCAGCACAAGGGGGATTTTTGGGATGAAGAAATTATTCTGTGTCCTGATTGTAGTGCTGATTACATGAATCCATACATGTATTAAAATTCATAGAACTGTATACCAATAAGTCAACTTTTCTATATATTTAACAACTAAAATTAAAGGAAAATGTACTTTTCCCATTGTTTAGTCCTCTGCAAAATCAAGTTTACCCTCTAAAAAATCAAGTGATAAGTCCAAGATGCTCCAGGTCTGAAGAACAGGCATGAAAAGGGCTTTTGGGAAAAGATTATGAAAACCCTCTGAGCTCCTCCTAAGGAAGGTGTTGAATCTAAGAAGAAGGTAGAACATGTGCTTGGAGGCCTTGGCCTAGCAATGGAATGGAGTTTGTAGCCAATCATCCCATAGCCTCTCATTCTCTCTCATAGTTTCTCCTGTGGTCAGAGCCAGCTGACTGACTGACTAGGGTTAGGGGTGGCAGCTTTTCTCTTTATAGGGTTAACAGGCGCATTTAGGCCTCATATGTTGGCTCCAGGGACAGTGATCAGGCCAGTGATTCTTATGAAGAGCTAAGGTGGGGACAGGATGAGATACCCTATTTTGATTTCCTAGTGCTGCCCTCTGATATGAAGATTTATAGCAAATGCTTGCTTTTTCATGAAAGTGATTTTCAATTAAATTTGGTTACTGAGAATTTCCAGAACGTGAACAATACCTCTTTGGTATTAGAGGCCTCTAAGGTACCGCATATCCAGGTCTGGGCAGTCATTGTTCTTTATAACTATCCAATCTGGTAGCCAGCCTGCACAATGAGCCAGATTCCTTAGTCCAGCTTCTGGCAAAATGTTCAAGGCCCCAATTTTTTGTCTTTATTTTTTTTTAATTCAACTTTTTATTTTGAGATAATTGTAGATTTGCATGCAATTTTAAGAAATAATACAGTGAGATACTGTGTACTCTTTATCCAGTTTCCCTTAGTGGTAACATCTTGTAAAACTGTAGTTAACATCACAACCAAGATATTGACATTGCTACAACCCATCTATCTTGTACAGATTTCCCCAGCTTTACTTGTAATCATTTGTTTGTGTCTGTATATTTAGTTCTATGAAGTTGTTTTTTTTTTTTTTTGCTGAGGAAGATTGGCCCTGAGCTAACATCTGTGCCAATCTGCCTCTATTTTGTATGTGGGTCACCGCCACAGCATGGCCGCCAACGTAGGTCCATGCCCAGGAACCAAACCTGGGCCACTGAAGCGGAGTATGCTGAACTTAACCACTAGGCCATGGGGCCAGCTCTAGTCCTATGCAGTTTTATCACATGTAGGTTCATGTATCCACCAGCACAATATAGAATTGTACCATCACCGCAACGATCCTTCCTGCTACCCTTTTGCAGCCACACTCACCTCCTATCTGCCCATTCTCTGACCCCTGGCACCCTCTATCCTGTTTCTCATCTCTATATTTTTTGTTATTTCAAAAGTATTCTACAAATAACCATACAGTGTGTAACCTTTACAGATTGGCTTTTTCTCACTCAGCAAAATTCCCAGGAGACTCATTCAAGTTATTGTGTGAGCCGATACCCCATTTCTTTTTATTGCTGAGTAGTATTCCATGGCATGAGTGTACTATAGTTTAACCATTAATCTGTCAAAGAACACATGTATGAGATATACAGTTTCTTCACATCCTCACCAGCATTTGGTGTTGTCACTAATTTTTATTTTAGCCATTCTGACAGGTGTATAGTGATATTTCATTATGGGTTTGAAATGCATTTTCCTGATGGCTAATGATGCTGAACATGTTTTCATGTGTTATTTGCCATCTGTATATCCTCTTTAGTAAAACGTCTGTTCATATCTTTTGCACATTTTCTAGTTGGATTGTTTGAGTTTTGAGAGTTCTTTATATATTCTAGATACAAATCCTTTGTCAGACACGTGGTTTGCAAATATTTTTTCCAGTCTATAGCTTGTCTTAATTGGATCTTTCATAGAGCAAAACTTTTTAAATTTTTTTTATTTTTTAGGTGAGGAAGATTGTCCCTGAGCTAACATCTGTGCCAATCCTCCTCTATTCTTCATATGTGGGATGCCGCCACAGCGTGGTTTGACGAGCAGTGTATAAGACCGCACCCGGGGTTCAAACCCATGAACCCCAGGCAGCCGAAGCGCAGCATGCAAACTCAACCACTATGCCACCAGGCTGGCCCCAAAACTTTTAATTTTGATGAAGTCCAATTAACAGATTTTTCCTTTTATGGATTATGCTTATGGTGTTCAGCTTAAGAACTTGGTGCTGAGCCCTAGATCATGATGATTTTCTCCTGTGTTTTTTTTCCTACAAGTTTTATAGTTTTACACTTTAAGTCTGTGATCCATTTTGAGTTAATTTTTGTATAAGGTGTGATGTTTAGGTCAAAGTTCCCTTTTTTTGCCAATGGATGTCAATTGTTCCTTCACTATTTGTTGAAAAGGCTATCCTTCCTCCACTGAATTGGTTTTACACCTTTGCAAAAATCTGTTGAACAAATTTGTGTGGGTTTATTTCTGGGTTCTCTATTCTGTTCCATTGATTTACGTGTCTACCCTCCACTATTACCACACTGTCTTGATTACTGTAGCTAAATAGTAAGCCTTCACATTGGGAAGAGTGATTCTCCCCAGTTTATTCTTTATAAAAGTCATTTTAGCTACTCTAGGTCCTTTGCCTTTGCATATAAACTTTATAATAAGCCGATTTATATCTACAAAAATCCTTGCTGGGATTTTGATAGGGATTTCATTAACCTATAGGTCAATTTGGGGAAAACTGACATCTTTACTATGTTGAGTCTTCCAATCCATGAACATATAAGTTTCTCAATTAATGTCGTCTTTGAGTTCTTTCGTCAGCGTTTTGTAATTTTCAGCATACAGATCCTGTACATGTTTTGTTAAGTTTATACCTAAGTATTTCATTTTCTTTGAAGCAATTATAAATAGCATTGTGTTTTTTATTTAGATTTCCACAGTTAGTATATAGAAATGTGATTGGTTTTTGTGTGTTGATCTTGTATCATATGACCTTGCTGAATTCAATTATTAGTTCTAGAAGGGTTTTTTTTTTTTTAGATTTCCTGTGATTTTTTATGTAGACAACAAGCATTCTGCAAATAGACAGTTTTACTTGATTCTTTCCAATCTATATGTCTTTTATTTCTTTTTCTTGCCTTGTTGTGCTGGCTAGCACTTCCAGTACAATGTTGAATAGAAGTGATAAGAGAAGACATGCTTGCCTTGTTCCAATCTTAAGAGGGAAAGCATTCAGTCTTTCACCATTAAGTATAAAATTAGCTGTGTACATTTTTTGTAGATGTTCTTTATGAGGTTAAGGAAGTTCCTCTCTATTCCTAGTGTACTAATAGTTTTTGTCGTGACTAAATGTTGAGCTTTATCAAATGTTTTAGCATCCTTCTGGGACTCTGATGATGTGAATGTTGGATCTTTTGTTATTTCCCACAGGTCTCTGAGGCTCTATTTTTTTTTCAGTCTATTTTTTCTCTGTTGTTCAGATTGAGTAAATTCTATTAATTTATCCTCTGGTTCACTGATTCTATCCTCTGTTATCTCCACTATACCACTGAGCCTATCCAGCACATTTTTTTTTAAATTGTTATTTTTCAGAATTTTTCAGTAAGTTTTCTACACATTTTCAGTAAGTCTTCTATAACTTTCATTTCATTCTTTTTTATAACTTGTATTTCTTTGCTCAGATTTTCTATTTTTTCATTTGCTTCAAGAGACTTTGCAATTGCTTATTGAAGCATTTTTGTGATGGCTGCATTAAAATCCTTGTCAGATAATTCTAACATCTGATTCATCTCCGTATTGATGTCAGTTGATTGTCTTTTCTCATTTGAGTTGTGATTTTCTGGTTCTTGGTATGATGGGTGATTTTTTATTGTATTCTGGACATTTTGGCTACTATGTTAGGAGACTATTTAAATCATTTATTTTAGCAGGCAGTCACTTTGTTCAGGTTTAGCACACAGGTCCTGACATACTTTTGTAGGCTGTGATTTCAATGACGATTTACTTTTCAGAGCCTCTGTGGTGCTATTTTGGTCCGCTTAGTTAATGTGGTGCTGACAGGGCCCCCACTGGTCCCTGCTGGTGCTGCCTGAGGGAGCAGAAGGTGCTTCACCAGGCTGGGTTGCCTGATGCCTCTAGGTAGAGGAAGTGAGTCTCTAGTCTGTGGAAATAATGAATCTTCCCTGGCTTTGCTTCTTCTGGTGGAATCCCTCTTGCCAGTGCTGTATACCCTTCTGGTATCTTTCACGAGGAGAGGAGACCCTTGAGACCCTGGGGACAAAGAGGCTTCTTTGGCCAGACTACTTGTTGTGGTGAGATTTCCCCTTGATGGTGCCCTAGTTGCATAGTATCTTTCGGTGGGGCAGGGGAGTCTCTGACCTAGTGGGAAAGGAAAGCACTTCCCCTGGTTGCTTATTGTCAGTGGGACTCCCTGCTAGATTCCCCTTGCTAGAGTTGTCAGGCTCACCTGGTGTTCTTGGCAGGACTCCCATTTAATCCAGAGGAAGAAGGAGCCTACCTGAGCCACCATCTGTTGCTAGGTGGGGGTTGGGAAACACTGGGCCTGGGTCACCTTCTTCTGTTGGATGAGGAGTCATAAGGCATCCTGCTACTATGGTGTTCCTCCAGTCCTGGGGTTCCTAACCATTCTGCCTTCCTCTTTACACCTTTCAGAATTCTCCTTTGGTTGCCTCTTGAATTATTTCTAGGATTTATAGTTATACTTAGCTGGGAGGAGCAGGGAGAAATGAGTCTATGCCATCTTGTCCAGACTGGAAGTAGACCAATTTTGCATTGGTTTTTGATGCTGCTTCTCCTAAGAATGACTCAGGCTTTCGTCCACCACCCTTTTCTGGGCAAAGAGAAGCTCAGAAGGCTTTGCTTTGGTTAATACATCAAGCCTCAGTTTTTTGGTTTTTGTTTCTGTGTTGTTTGTTTGTTTTTGAGAAGAAAGGCTGGCAGAAATCAGCCCTGAAATAGCAACTGTGTTACAGTGGGGCAAACACTCTGATAGGACACTGAGTTCACTGTGGATTTGTCTTGCCTGCGAGATATCCTATGCCACTGTACTCATAGGATCATATTTTGAGGAGTCAGAACAACCAAAATTTGGTATTTCCAGACAGAATGGAGGCATAAAGTAAGATTTTAAATTCTCCTCCTTTTGTATAAAACCTTGGGATATCACTGTGTGGCATACTGTGTGCAGCAATGGTCCTCAAGGAAAACAAGATGCCACTGGAGAAGACTGCCTGTTACAGTAGGCTGAATCATGATCCCCCAAAGATGTCCATGTCCCAATCCTTGGGATCTATGAATATGTTACCTTACATGGTAAAAGAGACTTTGCAGGCGTGATTAAGTTAAGGCTACTGAGATGGGGAGAGTAGCCTGGATTATCCAGGTGGGCCTAATCTAATTACAGAGTCCATATAAGATAGGCAGGAGGGTGGGAGTCACAGAAGGCAATGTGACTGTGGAAATAGAGGTCAGAGAGTGAGAGAGAGATTTGAAGATGCTATGTGCTGGCTTTAAGGTGGAGAAAGGGGCCATGAGCCAAGGAATACAGGTGGCCTCTACAAGCTGGAAATGGCTGATTTTAGACTTCTGACCTCTATAACTATAAGATAATAAATTGTGCTGTTTTACACCATGAAGTTTGTGGTAACATTATAGCAGCAACAGGAAACTAATACACTGGCAGAGAGCAAGTAACATGATCAAGGGTAGGAGGTCAGGGGGTATTGTAGAGTAGGAGGAGCATGGCTGCTACACAAGGATATGCTAAAAACATGAGACCCCAGACTGGAAAGGTAAAACCTGAGAGGATATTGGCTCAAAGTCCAGACCACTGCTGTCCAGTAGAATTTTCTGTGATGATCAAAATATTCTACACCTGTGCTCTCCAATATGGTAGCCACTAGCCACATGTGACTACTGAGAACTTGAAATGTGTCTGGTACTACTGAGGAACTGAACTTTTTATTTGATTTACTCAATTAATTTATATTTAAATTTAAAAAGCCACATGTAACTAGTGGCTACTGTATTGGACAAAGCAGGTCTCTACCACTAAAAAGAGTGTGGATAAGGTGAATACAAACTTATTCATTAAATTCTTCAATGCTAGAAAACTAGCTTGCCAAAAATAGTTTATAACAAATTAAAGAAGCACCAACACTTCTCGGGAGATCAGATTTCTCGTAACCTCTGCCATAATATAACCACAAACCTAGAAGAGAAATAAAGCATCTATAAACAGCATGTAAAATCGCTACCACAAGACGCATGAACTTCACAGGAGATGCATGGAGTCAGTCCTTGGTCAGACAACTGTACGTTAGAAGAACCTAGAATACACTGATCTCTGCCTCTGACACCAAAAAGAGTAAAGCTGGAAGTTGAAGGCGATAGAATTTCAAAACCACAGAAATCTGGGACCCATTTAATAGAGAAAGACATATTCCTGCATGCCTCAGAGGTCCAGGACAAAAGCAGATGGTCATAATGGCCACTCTGAGTCACAAAACAAGGTTATATTATGTCCTGAATCATCCAAGAGGGAAAAGCAGTGAATGATGCAATCAAAAAAAAAGGAAAGAAGAACTAAACAGAGGAAATGGGTAAAAGCAATACAAAACAAAAAACTATCTTTCCACCATCACGCAAAACCCCTACTTAGAGGGTGCCAACCGCTATGCTATACCATCCACTCCAGCTCCTTGTCACTGTCACTTATGCAGGATTGATATGCACCAGGGTTGATAACTCACTTCAAGTACTTCTCAGCATTACCATCAATACCATTCTTCACCTTATCCTTCGGCCTTAACTGCCACACAACTTCCAAATCCGGATTAATACAATCAGCCACCACTGCTGTTTCTATTTCTAGGCTGCTGACCCCTGGGGGAGGAACTAACACAATGATATGGAGAGAATCATCTTGAAAAGCACAGTCTCTGTGGAACATTACATAGCAGTTAAATGTGCAAGAAATCTATATGTGCCAATATGGAAAAATATTCAAGGCATATTTCAAAATCAAGTGATATCATACCCCCTAGTAAGGCTATAATCAAAAAGATAGATATTAACAAGTGTTGGTGAAGATGTGTAGAAATTGGAACCCTCATAGGCTGCTGGTGGGAATGTAAAATGGTGCAGCCACTTTGGAAAACAGTCTGGCAGTTCCTCAAAATGTCAAACGTAGAGTTCCCATATGACCCAGCAATTCCACTCCTAGGTATATACTCAAGAGACATGAAAACATATGTCCACACAAAAACTTGTAATTGAATGTTCATAACAATATTATTCATAATAGCCAAAAAGTGGAAACAACCCAATGTCCACCAACTGATGAACAGATAAACAAAATGTGGTCTATGCATACAATGGAATATTATTCAGCAGTAAAAAAGAATGAAGTTCTGATTCATGCTATAACATGGACGAACCTCAAAAACATTGTGCTAAATGACACAAGCCAGTCACAAAAGACCACATATTACATGCTTGCATTTATATAAAAGTCCAAAATAGGCAAATCTGTAGAGACAGAAAGGAGAATAGTGGTTGCTTAGGGTTGGGGGTCAAGGGATTGGGGATAAGGAGGCGAGAGCTAAAGGGTACAAGGTTTCTTTTTGAGGTAATGAATATGTTCTAAAAATTGACTATGGTGGTGGTTGCACATATCTGTGAATATACTAAAAACCATTGAATTATACATTTTAAATGTGTGAATTGTATGGCATGTGAATTAAAGCTCCAAAAAGCTGTTATTTTTTTTAAAGCAAACGATAGAATAATGTATGTACTATAAGCTCATTTATATAAAAATCAAAACTACATATGTATGTTATATAAACATTTGTGAATGTACGTAAATATACAGAAGATGATTTGGAAGGATACCCACCCATCTGTTAGCATTGGTTACTTCTGGAGAGGGAAGTGGGAAAGCCTTCTGTTTCTCCTCCTTTCCTGTTTCTCCTCCTACCACTCTAGTTGTTCCTTCAAGTTGCTTTTGTAGGCATTCCTTCCTCTGCCCATCCCTTTAGAATCTCATTTTCTCTTCAGGCTCTCCTTGAAGTGATCCTGAGACCATACGTTTCCCACGGCTCCAACAACCTCCATCCATATCCTGACTCATTCACTCAACAAATATTCATTGAGCACCTACTAGGTATTGTGCTAGTACCTTTGATTCCTTCCTCTCCCTCATCTCCCATTCCTCATCCAGCAAATTCCGCCAGTTCTATCTCCAATAAACATATTCATATCTCTCCACTTCTCTCCATGTCCTTGGCCTCCACCATAATCCAAGCCACTATCATCTCTCCTAGATCACTGCAACAGTCTCCTCCCTGGTCTCCCTGCTTGCAGAGGCCCTTCTCCACACAATGGCCAGAGCCAACTTTTAAATATGTAAATCAGATCATACCAGTCTCCCTGCTTCAAAACTTTCTGAGGGCTTCCAATTACATTTTGTATAATATCTAAGCTCTTTACTTTGACCTAATAAGATAGAGACCTTGCCTAAATCTCTGATCTTATCCCATCCTGCTCTCCTTGTCTGCTACACTCCCGGCTATAATTTGTTCCCTCTTGAGGGTTTCTGCACTTTCTTAAAATGCTCTTTCTCCCATCATCCAAATCTCAGCTCCAATGTCAGCTCCTCAGAGAGGCCTTCCCTGGTCATCCCAATCAAGTATGCCCCGACCCTGGTCAGTCTCTCATCACATCACCCTATTTTTTCTTCCTAGCACTTACTATCATCTGAAATTGTTTCATTTATTGGTTTGCTTGTTTATTATATGTCTTCCTCACCACTCGACTGTAAGCTCCGTGAGAGTGGTGACTCTATTTGCCTTGTTCCTGCTGAATCTCCAGCATCCAGCACAGTGCCTACTAGATAGTCAATGAATATTTGTTGAATGAATGAGTCAGGATATGGATGGAGGTTGTTGAAGCCGTGGAAATGTATGGTCTCAGGATCACTTCAAGGAGAGCCTGAAGAGAAAATGAGATTCTAAAGGGACAGCAGAGGAAGGAATGCCTACAAAAGCAACTTGAAGGAACAAAGTGTTTGATCCCCCTGATTTTTGGCTTAAATAACTAGACAGCCACAGATGGTGGATGCCATTCACTGAGACTAGAAGACTAGGGGAGGAGTAAGTGGAGGCAGAGATTGCTTCAAGAACTGAGTTTTGGGCATGTTAAATTTGAGATGTGTATTATTCATCCAAGTGGAGATCCTAAGTAGGTGGCTGGTTATAGAAGTCTAGACCTCAGTGAGGTGGTCAGGGCTAGAGACGGAAGTTTGGAAATTGAAATTCAGCAGCATAAAGACAGTATTTAAAGCCTTGGGAATAGATAACCTAAGACGAAAGTGGAGAATGAGAAAAAAAGGGGGCCTGGTGCAGAATTCTAATATCTCCCACATTTGTGTCTCCAGTCCTCACCTCTTTCTTCTATCAGTTCCAGAACCACTATCAAACTGTCTTACATAAACCCAACATGCCCCGAAATGACTCCATAGATTTCCTCTTCAAAACTGGTCCTCCTTCTGTATTCTCTATCACTTATTCATCAGTTGACTGGATCTCTTAACATCTCCAGTACCATTCCCAACCTTTCCATCCCCATGATAGTTACTTTAATTCATCAATCTCACCGTCTCATGCCTGGATTATTACAATAGTCCCTTAACTGGTATCTCTGCCTCCGGTCTTGCCCCGCACTGCCGCCAGTGGGGTCCTTCTAAAAATGCCTTGATCATAGTAACTTCCCTACTTAAAACCCTTTGATGGTTTCCCATTGGTCAAGATAAAGTACAAATTCTTAAACCTAGCTTATAAAGTCTTTCAGAACCTGCTTCCTGCTGACCTTTTCAACCTCATCTTCCACTTACTCCTTCTCTCATACATCCTAGACATATCGATTTATCAGTTGCCTTTAGTTCTATGGACTCATCATCCTTGTTTATGTCTGCAAACATGTACCTACGATGCACCCCACCACCACCTGTTCTCCAGCTCTATGAAAAGTTTCCAGATTGCCTTCCAACCAAGCCAACTTGATCTTTTCTTTCTTCATGTTGCCTCAGTATCCTGTGCATGCTTCCATCTTTACTGTCTATAATACCTTATTGTATTTATACGTTCATGTATCTTTCTCCCTCTACTAGCCTCTAAGCTTAATGGGGTGAGGGATGGTACTTACTTATCTTTGTTTTTCCAGCATTTAATATAGTGCCTAGCATAGAGTAATCACATCAGCCAATATTTATCAAGTGCTTATCAGTGCCAAGCAATTCTGTAAGTGCTTTACATGTATTGATTCATTTAATCTTTACAACAACCCTATGAGGTAGGTACTATTATTGTACCCAACTGACAAATAAGGAAATAGAGACAGAGAGGCTAAGTAACTTGCCCAAGGTCACACAGCTAGTAAGTAGTGGATACAAGCCCAGGCAGTCTAGCTCCAGAGTCTGTACTTGTAATCACTAGTCGCTCAGTAAAGATTCAGTAAATGCTTGCTCAATGAATGGGAAATTGGGAATGTGGGACGTGTGATTTTTTTCATGTTATGATTCTGACCTTGACTATTTCATCTTTTCTTTCATTTTAAAATCTCATTTCGTTCAGAGCTCAGACACAATAAAGTTGCAAAATCAAATAACAGATCCTTTACTATGGAGCTCAAGGGAGTCAATAAGGGCAGATGTCATTATCCTCACACCTCTAGGCACTAGCAAGGTAGGTTGATTTATTGGTGTTCAGTGACTAGGGCCAAAGCACAGGAAAATAAGATAGGACTAAACATCATAACATCTTAACATCAAAACATCATAACAGCAACCATTTACTGAGAGCTCCATAGATGCCAGGCACTTTGTTAAGAGTTTTACATGGATTCTCTCAATTAATCCTTCCAGCAGCCCTCTGTGATATAGGCACTGTTATGATCTCCATCTTACAGATGGGAAAATAGGCTCAAAGAGGTTAGGAAACTTGTCCAAGGTTGCAGAGTTAATAAAAGGCAAACCAGGGTTTATGCCAGGACTGCCTGACTGCAGAGTCTGTGCTTTGTGTGTGTGTGTGTGTGTGTGTGTGTGTGTGTGTGAGGAAGATCAGCCCTGAGCTAACATCCATGCTAATCCTCCTCTTTTTGCTGAGGAAGACCGGCTCTGAGCTAACATCTATTACCAATCCTCCTCCGTTTTTTCTTTTTTTTTTTTCCCCAAAGCCCCAGTAGATAGTTGTATGTCATAGTTGCACATCTTTCTAGTTGCTGTATGTGGGATGCGGCCTCAGCATGGCCGGAGAAGCGGTGCGTCAGTGCGCGCCCGGGATCCGAACCCGGGCCGCCGGTAGCGGAGCGCGCGCACTTAACCGCTAAGCCACGAGGCCGGCCCCAGAGTCTGTGCTTTAAACCACTGTAGGAGACCACCTCCACTCACCTGTGTCAACTGTGACTCTAGAGCCACGCTGCCCCCACTGGATAATCACTGGCCACATGGGGCTAGGCACATTTAAATTAATTAAAATGAAATAAAATTTAAACTTCAGTTCCTCACTCACACTAGTCACATTTCAAGTGCTCAAAAGCCACATGTGGCTAATGACTATCATATTAGGGAGCGCAGACAAAGAATATTTCCCTCATCACAGAAAGTTTTATAGGACAGTGCTGCACTAGAGTGTGCTCTCTAGGACAGAGCCGGCTCTGTAAGCTTCTTCCACATGCTGTACCCTTCTCTCCACTCTGCCAGTCTGACTCTCGGGGAAACTTTGGGGCATACATTAAGGTAACAACTTTCATTATTGTCCCCTCCATTATTCACCTCCTCAGCAATATCACCCTTTCTTTTTTTTTTTCCTAAAGATTTTATTTATTTATTTTTCCCCCAAAGCCCCAGTAGATAGTTGTCTGTCACAGCTGCACATCCTTCTAGTTGCTGTATGTGGGACGCGGCCTCAGCATGGCCGGAGAAGCGGTGCATCGGTGCGATCCCGGGATCCGAACCCGGGCCGCCAGCAGCGGAGCGTGCGCACTTAACCGCTAAGCCACAGGGCCGGCCCAATATCACCCTTTCTATCCACTGCCTGCAATTCACCCTCATGTCCCATCCCAGTTGCCCCCTCCCTTCTCTACTTCTGGGAATGCAGAGGTCCTGTTGTTATTCAGTCTCATCCTGCCTCCAACCCAGGTGATTGGGTGGGGGGCAGACACTTTATAGCCACAAGTATGAAAGGTCCCCCAGAAGTAAAAATCCCTGACTGCTGTCTGCAGCCATGCCCTGTCTCATCACCTGCTCCCTGCTCAGCTCTCCAGAGGGAAGGCTCACCCTAACCCTGGCCCAGCTGGCCTGAGAGCAGCTGGCCGCTGAGGTGCAGCCTCTTGTGGCCACTACGACTCCAACATGATTTTGGAGCTGGTGAAAAGGACCTGGAATCTTTTTAAAATCCCATGTTATCCAATGTAAATGAAATTTGATAGGATGCTAGAAGGCAGACAGCTTATAATCTGCTCTGCACACAGGGACGAGTGGAGAAGAAAGGAGACAAAGCACCCAGAGATAGGAAAGCTAAATAAGGTACCCTCAGTTACTCAAGGTCATGGAGAACAGACATGGGAGGTTATTAAAGCCAGCTGATAACCCAAAAGGCATTCTGGAGTACATTATATGACCCATCCACACCCTACCTTTGAACCTCAGCAGATCTATCCCACTAATTCACTTTTCTCAGACTGATATTAAAATGAGTATATATTTTCCAAGCTGATTCCAGCTGATGACTAGAGGAAGTAGGCAACAGCAAGCAGACCGGGAAGGGTAAACACAGCCTAAAATGATCTATTTGCCACAGAAAATCTCAATGTAGGTATTTGTGAATTACCTGTACACACTCTCCAAAGAGGGATTCTGCCTGTCAAGGAAGCTAAAGAGTTGAGCCACCTAAGACTCTTCTTGGAGGCCCACATCAAAGGTGTATTCAATAGTCAAGTCTGGGGTCTCAAGCTTGATGTCTCTCAGACCATAATGCTGTCAGTCACATGGCATAGGGCGGCCAAAATCAGAGATACCCTGCTGATTCCCAAAAGATTCTCATGCAGAAGCAACTTCAGTCTAGCTCATGCCACTTAACAATGAGCTGTAACGGGAAAGGAAGTCTGAGAAGGCTCTGCCCCATCCCTGTGATGTGTGAGCCATACTCCCTCTGAAAACACAGCTGTAAAATGGGGACAGTAAGCAAGACGCAGGGTTCTGGTTCAGTTATGCCTGAAGTGGTTATAGCAGAGTGATAAGGGAGCATGGAAAGGACTACGGGCCAGAAGACAGAATCAATGTTCCTGAAAGCAAGAGTACTCACTGGACACATTTATTGGTTTCTGTCTTCCCTCTGAAGGGGAGAAAGTAGGTCAACACACTCAAAGAACTGTGACTAGGAACAGTGGGTTTGAGAGGGAGTCATTCGCTGAGCCCTGCCAAGATGAAGCAGTAAGAGACACGCCTTTCATTTTAGGGCGTTTGGCTGAGGTCACTTGGCTTTGGGAAAAACTCAGGCTGTTGATCCCTTAGTGTTTATTCCCTGCAGGCCCTAGGAGCTGGGTGCAAGGGGAGGCTCGCATTTTAAAACCAACATCTAAATGGTTGGCTGGCGTGAGCTGGCAAGCACAGGAATGTTTATGAGCAAACTGTGTGCCTACTTTGGCTTTCAGACAAGGTGGACAAGGCTCAAGGCAACTTGGCTAAATATAGACAGCATAGGGGGGCCTAAGAAGCAGGAGAGCTAGGTTTCATTTCCATGTCTCTCAGTTAACCCTGGGACAAACTCCCTGAGTATCTTTCTTTCATATACTGATTTCTTCTTAGTAAGGCAGGAGTATTGAGTAAGTTTTCCCAGGCCTAGAGAAGAAGTCACACTGAGTCTGCTGCATTCTCTTGCCTCATATTCCCTCAAAAGATCTAAGTTTGGGGAAAAGACTGGTTGTGATCAGGTGGAAGGTGGAGTAGCTGATATACTTATGGAAATAGTACAAAGCTCTGATGAGCCACAAGTTCTCCTGGACTAACCAAGGTTGCCGCCGAATCAGAGCCAGAAGGAGGCTACCTGACCCCTGGTATGGAGGCAGAGGTGGTAGAGAAGCATACAAGAGGTGCCAAACCAGAACTCTTGTTGCATAATACCCAGCTATGAGGCAAGCAGTGCAAAACACAGAAATTTATGTAGGCAATTTTAGTAGGAAATTCAGAAAGCAGGCAGTTCTCGCCCTTCGTCACTGCCCATATGCCATTCCCTTCCTCAGCAAGATTCTACTTGCACAGAAACAAGGAACCCAAACCTAGGCAGCTGCTTTTACAGTCTGTAGTTAGGTGGCAGTGTTCTTAGGAAAAACCTGGACTAGTCATGGAGCAAGGGAAGCCACGCCCAAGGAAACTATTTAGTATTTCCTGCCTCAAGACCATTGGCCCTACCCTCATTCCTGGACACTTCCAGCAGGAGTCAGTGTATCTCTGTGTGGCAGGACTATCTGGGAGGAGCTACTGTTTTTATTCTGATTTTAAATTGATAAGTGGTTACTGTATAAAATTAAGAGCATAAAGGAAAATCTAAAGTAGAAAATGAAAATCACTATAATCCAATCACCTAAAGATTACTATTAACAGCCTTTATGTAAATTTGGAGTATTCAGGCCTGGATTCAAGCCCTGGCTTTATTGTTTACTTACAGTGTGACCTTGGGCAAGTTATATAACCTTTCTGAACCTCAGTTTTCTTTCTTTTTTTTTTTGAGGAAGATTGGCCCTGCGCTAACATCTGTTACCAATCTTCCTCTTTTTCCTCTTTTCTTCCTCCCCAAAGCCCCAGTACATAGTTGTGCATCATAGTTGTAGAGCTGTAGCTCTTCTATGTGGGATGTCGCCCCAGCACGACTTGATAAGTGGTGAGTAGGTCCACGCCCAGGATCTGAACTGTGGAACCCCAGGCCGCCAAAGCCAAACGTGCGAACTCAACCGCTATGCCACTGGGCCGGCCCCTGAACCTCAGTTTTCTTATCTGCAATATGAGAATAACTGTAGTCCTGAATGTGTTGGAAACTGTAAACTATAGTTTAAGATTATGTGGTAAAGTGTTGTTGCAAAGATGAGAGAATTTATGTAATTTATGTAAGGAGGTTTAGTAGTCCCTGGCAAATCAATAAATGTTGGCCATCATCATCATCATCATTATTCTATGTGCCTATATTCAAAACCATCCATACTGATAGCTACATGATATTTCATCTTTTGATGGTACTCTTTCTCTAGTGTTAAACATTGATGCTGTTTCCAAGATTTCACTATTATGAAACTGCTGCAAGGAACATCCTTGCACATATATCTTCGTGTACATCTCTGATCAGTTCCTTAACATAAATTTCCTAGAATTGAGTTTACTGGGTAAAAGGGCATGAACATTTTTTAGGCCCGTGTTACAGACTGCAAAACGGTTTTCTAGAAAGGTTGTGATCATTTACAGTTCTACCAGCAGGGCACATAAGTACCCATCTCTTCATACTTTCACCAACACTGAGTAATGACGTTTTTTTTTAAGTCTCTGCCAATTTGAAAGGGAAAAATGGTATTTTGCTTCCATTTGTATGAATTCGATTATAAGGGATGATACACATTTTAAGCTAACTCTCTTAAACTTATACAGAAACTCACGTGTTCCCAGAGACAAAATCCATAATGAAGTCTTGAGGGATCCTGAAATGAAAACACACAGGGGACATCTGCATAAAAACAATTCGCATTCGAGTAGTTGATACATTTATTTTTTAACCATTTTTAATTGCAAAATATGACATATAGAATGCTGCATATATTAATAGAGTATTATAAAGTAAATACCTTTTTATTATCATCTAGGTCAAGAAATAGAACTCAGAAGCCTGACACGTATCCCATCCCAAAATTAACCACTGTGGTGACTTTTATAGTAATTCCTTCCTTGCTTTTCTTTATAGTTTTATCACCCAAGTTGCAACCTTAAACACTAGAGTTTAGTTTTGCCTTTTTAAAATATTTTGTCTCTTTCACTCAGTAACTGATATACTCGTAATAAAAATTACACTGGATTATAATAGCATATAACTTAAAAAAGCAAATTCTCATTTTTTTTTTAAATGGTGCTTTACAGACACATAAAAACATATACAGGGCCGGCCCCGTGGCTTAGCGGTTAAGTGCACACGCTCCGCTACTGGCGGCCCGGGTTTGGATCCTGGGCGCACACCGACGCACCGCTTCTCCGGCCATGCTGAGGCCACGTCCCACATACAGCAACTAGAAAGATGTGCAACTATGACATACAACTATCTACTGGGGCTTTGGGGAAAAAAAAGGAGGAGGATTGGCAATAGATATTAGCTCAGAGCCGGTCTTCCTCAGCAAAAAGAGGAGGATTAGCATGGATGTTAGCTCAGGGCTGATCTTCCTCACACACACACAAAAAAAAACATATACAATTTCCCCAGTCACCTGAGTAAATAAATTACTCTGCCTCAAACTTAGCATATCACTTTGATATAGTTACATGTATTGGTTCAGTTTTAAAGTAATGTTTCCCTTGTCAATATAATTTTAACATTTTCCATTGAAGCTTACAAGTCAGGATTCTGATTTTCCATCTTTTCTTTTTCACAACCTATTAGATAGGTCAGAGTTCTTAGTTGCAAACTACAGAATCCACTCTGACTAGTTTAAGTAAAAAGGAAATTTATTAAACAATATTAGACAGTCCACAGGATCTCGAGACCCATAAAGCCAGGCAGGCTCTGAAAAAGCCAGGAGCACCGTGCAAGCATACTGTGGGTGCTGCTCTGGCAAAAACACCACCATCACTACCCTGGAGAAGACATGAACTGCCCATGATCCTTGCCTTCCATTTGGAATTTCCAGGCTGCTGGTATCTCCCTTCAAACAGCCCCTAGAAGCCCATCAAACAGAACACTGGGCTGGAGAGATTCTAGCTGCTCGAGGTGGCCTCTCTGTTGCTTGTTGGTTTCTTCTGTCCAGAATGCTGATATGTCCTATGTTGGGTACCGGAAAGCACAGAAAAGTTTTCTGTATATTTTGCCTTTTTCCACTCAACTCTTCAGTAGAATGTAAACCTTTAAGGGCAGAGACAAGTTCATCACTTTTAAGTAATCAAATACTGATTATTTATTAATTATCTACTACATTCCTCAACAACTATTTCTTGAATGCCTACTCTGATTCTGGCAAAGTGCTAGGTGCTGGGGATATCATTGTGGACAAGACAGAAAAGGATCTTCTCTCACGAGCTTACATTCTAGTCAGTGTTGAGTGACAACAAATATATCAACAAATAAATAATCATGGTTTCAGATGAAGGGAGGGGCAAGGCTACCTTAGATAGGGTGGTCGAGAAGATCTTCTTGAGGGGCTGACAGTGGAAGTAAACGTAAAGGATGAGAAGGATCCAAGCATTTGAAGAGTTAGGGGAAGAACAGTCCTGGGAGAAGGAATATCCCATGAGGAGTAAACAGACTCACTCACTGAGACTGAGAGTAGAGCATGATGAGTGAGCAGGGGAGTGAAATGTTTGACTTTTAATTCAAGCATGTTGAGAAGCCATTGGAGGTTGTGAATAGTGGGGAGTGACACAATCTGGTACACATTTTGAAGGATCACTCTGAGTGGTGAGTGGAGAACAGGCCAAAGGGGAGGCAAATAGAAACATTTAGAAGGAAGTAATCCAGGCGAAAGATGATGGTGGTTTAGACTAGGGGAGTTGAGAGAATGAGAGATGGTCACATTTGGAATATGCCTCAGAGTTAGAATCAATAGGAATTACTGATTGGCTGTGGGAGGAGAGGAAGAGGAGAATCAAGGGTAACACCCAGATTTGGGGGCTTGAACAATAGTGAACCGATGCTGACGGTTACTGAGATGAGAAGAGGAGGGTAAGGGGGCAGAATTCGAGTTCAGATTTTGAAACAGTGAGGTACTAGTATCCGTGCGACTGGACATGGTAAGTAGATAGTAAAATATATATATAAGTCTTGAGCTCAGAGAGGTCAGGTCTTGTGTTACGCCAGGCTAAGCATTCTGAGAGGATACATGAAAGGTGTAAGCACAGTTTGGAAGAAAGAGTTAACAGGTCTAGTTCATCAGTCCTTGCATGTCTCCAGGGGAGCCTGGAATCATAATTGACCCTAGACCTACCCCTGGGAATATGGCCCTCAGAAGGTTCTTTATGTCTCTGATTGATTATGATGTTTCATATGTCCAGAGCAATGGGGCATGTTGTACCAGCTCATCAGGACTTCTCAGGATTATTTAACAAGATTCATGATGTATCTGGTTTCGATGTTGGCATCCTGAGTTTCAGTTCATAAAAGCCTCTGACCCTGAAACTTGTGTGGGCTTTCCTGGGCAGAGACACGTCACAGGTGTCCCGGTAGTTTGCTTCTAGCTGCTCCTGTGTGGCCCTGGATGGGGACGGACTCAAAAGCCTGTGCCTGAGCGATGCATATATTTTTCCTGTTGCCTTTCTCTGTATCCTTTGCTGTAATAAACCTTAGCTGTGAGTAAAACCTGCTGTTGTGTCCTGTGAGTCCTTCTAGTGAATCACTCAACTTCGAGTGGTTGTGGGACCCCTGAAACACAGCCTTTGCCCTCAAGGAGCTTAAGTTTTAGCTGGAGAGGAAAAAGGAACATACACGAAGCAACAATGACCCAAGCAGGACAATATAGAACAGTCAGCCTGAGGATAGGGACTAGCCTTTATTTATCTTTGTACCCCTCAAACAGGGCTGGGTTAACTGGGAGGTTCTCAGTAAAAGTTTGCTAACTTAATGGAAGAGGTGAAACTTGCTGGATGGGTAGGACTTTGAATAAGCTAAGAGAAGGAGGGCACGCCAGTTAGAGAAATAACTTGATGTAGGCCCAAAAGTAAGAACAGGCAGTGTTTGTTTGTAGAAAGCTGTCCTCTTAGTCTCCCCGCTCCATAACGCCTGGCTCAGTCACCAAACACTGGGCAGTTAATAAAGTCTGCCATTTGTCTGGTGTCCGTGTCCAAGTTTGTTGACACACCCTTTCTAGCCTCTCCCTACTTTTTCTGGGCACTGCTAAGGATGAGAGGTGATGGCACAGCATATTCCTTCTGTACCCACTCAAGTCATTTGCAAGAGAGTAAACTGAGGCTGTGATGTCTAGTTCCAAATCTCACTGTGTCATGGACGGTTATCTGGGCTGATCTGATCTCCCTGTGATTCAGTGATTAAAATTCCAGATGGGACTACAATAACTCTATTAATCCTGAATTCCATACATCAGTCCCAAAACCAAAACTCCCAGAACTCATGCAATTCTAATACAATCTTTCCATATTCCCAGGGCAGCTTTCAAAAGAAAGTAATACCTACTTCACCAAAAGAGAGACTCAGGTGAAGGGAGACATGGATACTGAGGAAAAGAAAAGATGTTTTCAGAAAGGAACCAAAATATTTCAGGGAAAGAGAATGGAAGGTTTAGCGCTTAGACCTTAGAGATCATGGAATGCAACCACCGCCCCCTCCCCCTCTGGCAGATGAATAAGAGATCTAAGATCACACAGCCGTCCACAGCTGATCCAGGACCAGGACCCAGTTTTCCTGATTTCCTGATTCCCAGTCCAGCACTCTACCCCATTTTAGTGCCCTATTTAGTAGTTCTACCACCACAGGAATCATCCCCAAAGAAGGCGGATGTAGTAAATTTCCCAATTAGCAAGCATCCCTCCGTGAAACGTGTTAAGGGCCAGTACAGGGAAGGGCAGCAAAGGCCAAGCCAAGGCATTGCAATTACAAGGACTAAGTGAGACATGTTTCTGACTGCTTTACGGGCTCTGCAGCCTCATTGCCTCTTGGCTTTGAGCTAAGTCAATCATACTGTGTCGTGGAGTGGGGGGTCAGGGAGGAGTGAACAAAACAGAGCTTCCTGCTGGCAGAGGTCCGTGGCCAGACTATTAATCGACCAGCAGAAGGAGGGAAGTAATTCAGATGCATATGACGGCAGCAGAAAGCCCTGGCCCAACCAGCATCACCTCCCACCCAAGGCCTGCCAGTTCACAGCAGCCGGTCACAAAGCTCATGGCCATGCGAACAGGACTGGCTGCCAGACTGGAATCTCCACACCAGCCTCTGTGCCTTGCCCAGACTTCTGACTCAGAGGTGACGAATAGGCTAGGCTGGTTCATCAGCACAGTGAACCCAGGCGACAAGCTGGCAGTGACTCCTCTGAGGACTGAAGTCACTTCCTGTTTGGGACCCCAAGCCTTGAGCTGCGTCCCCACACAGCTCAGGCTTCCACAGAGGATCACAGGTGGCTCCTAAGCCAATGGAAGAAATATGAGAAAAAGCCTATGGGCAGTTGAGGGTGCCTCGGTAAAGTTTAAAATGTGACTCTCTCTGAGTACCAAATCAGAGAATAAATGAATTCAGCATTCAAGTCACATTCTTACTCAATGCCTGAATCACTCTCACAAAATGAGTGTTAGTTTCAGCCCCTCTCAGGGCTTCAAATCCTTATTATAAAAAAGCATTATATTGTCATTACAGGAAATAGCTCATAATTCTGGTTTAGGTGAGATATGGTAGAGTTAGAAATAACTGGATTTGGACAGATAAGAGAATCTTATCCTTTAAACACCAAAACTTGTAAACAGTATTTTGGATGACATCAAATATACATGTATAAGTTACATGCTTCCCAGATTTCTTAACCCACTCGAATCTTTTTCCAGCTAACTCAGGGTAATCAGAATCAACATCCTTTATTATGTTATGCTATTTTGTTTTTCTGTCTCTTTTCAGGATATCAGGCCTTCAGTGGGCACTTCCCCTGTCAGTTTGTCTGAGCTTCTTCCCCCCAGCCCCCACTCCAGTATCTCTTCCTGTTGCTCTAATCTGTACGGCTAGGAAACCAGATTACAAAACTCATCAGAGCTAGGTTATAAACAAGGCACTAGAAAAGGCCTGGGAAATCAAGTTTGTGGCTTTAGTGCTATCTTGTGTGTTTGAGGGAGTTTGCAGCTATTTCTTCCTTCCAGGTTTGGGGCAAATTTCCAGAGAACAGAAGGTGCCAGAAGCCTGGCCTAGGGTTAAGTGCTGTGCTACTAAATATCTGCCTGGGATCAGGCCAGGCCTCAAAATCCCCTGTCCCCACACCAACTCCCTGGCTCAGATAGCTGTGAGTGACAGAAAATTGGGAAGAATAACTAAGAATAAACATGAGGCCATGCCAGATTCCTCTTTCAGATATGAAGTGCTGACAAAGCAGGGGCAACATTGGCTTGGGAATCTGCTCTAATCTCCAACAGAGGAGCATCTCTGCACTGTCCCCAGAACTGTGAAGCGCTAAGGAAATTAAAAAGGTGATTTCTCATGCTTAGGCAGATCCTGAAGGAAACAAAATGACATAAAAAATGCACTGATCAATTTTTAAGTACACAATACCTTATTGTTAACTATAGGACTCTGTTGTACAGCAGATCTCTGGAACTTACTCATTTTGTGTTGTATAACTCTAACTTGATACTCATTGAACAACAACCCGCATACCCCTGTCCCCCCGTCCCCTGATAATCACCATCTTACTGTCTACTTCTATACCTCTGACTATTTTAGAGGCCTTATACAAGAAGAATCACGCAGTATTTGTCCTTCTGTGACTGACTCATTTCACTTAGCAGAATGTCTTCTAGGTCCATCCACGTGTCCAAACTCACCAAATTATATATATTAATTATTTGCAGTTTTTTGTATACCAATTATACCTCAATGAAGTTGGGGGAAAATGATAAATAAGCCAAGGGCTCTACCTTCAAGCAAAAAAAATGCACAAATCAAAAGTAAGCTAAATAAGATGAATTTTGAAGTTTCTTAACTGTAGCAATACTTGAGATTTTTGAGGTCTTTCTTAAAAATCTTGGGAGAAAAGCAACACATGTGATTTACACTGTAATAGCAATAGCCATCACGTGTTCTACATTTTTACAATTTAGAAACCACTTTCACAGTCATTGCTTCCTTTGATAAGCTGCAGAGAAGGCCGTTCTCCCTCCCATCCTCAGCCATCAGTTACTTTAAGAAGCAACACTTAAAAATTTCTATTGTCTATAACATTATTGACAGCTAAATCCCCACTGTGTCTACATCTTCTATAGGCAAGGATTACCACAGGGTTCTGCTGGGAGAGCTACAGCAGGCCCCAAAGGCCCAGCTGTGCACAGGATATAAAAGAGGGGTTGCCTAGATGCTGGGGTCCCTGCCTTCTGAGGACCTCTGACCCCAGAGCTCTGCCTCTGCCAGACCACTAACCCCCACACAACGCAGAGCAGTCTCCCTCAGCCTGTCCCAGTGTCACTTTTAGCCCAGGATAGAGGTAATGATGCAAAATCCACAGGCCATCATTTGATTATTTTGGTCTGGACATCAAACAACCAGCAGGATTACAATAATGGACAAGTTATTTATCATCTCTGCACCTTGATTTGACCATTCTTAAAATAGGTGGGGTAAAACTTGCCCCTACCTACTTTCCAGATATTGGAGATGATAAACAAAGTACTACGATGGAGTATTTTAGTTTTTAAGATGAATTACTTTGAAGTCCTTGGAAAGATCACATAAGTCTGAGAGATTCTAACTGGCTAAAAGTTAAATATCTTCGATTACTTAAAAGTTTTACTAGAAATCACACACATCTCAAACCAAAGATACGGAAAAGAGGAAACAGCTTTGAAGGATTTGAAGTTGGGGAGGGGAGACAACTTAGTGAGGAAAGTGGCAACCAACAGAAGGGATATGAGATAGAAGAGCAAGACAGGAATGTCAAACTGAAGACCCGTAATTTTGTTACTGGGAAAGAAAGGGGAAATGTAAACAGCAACCATCAAACAATGTTTTCCCAACCAGAATTAAAAGATTACGTAAAGAAATGTTTCAAAGTGGTTCAATCTGGAATAACTGAGAAACAATTAAGAACACATTATAAAGCACATAATACTTACATATGTGAAATAAATTTAAACGGTAAACTCCAACTGCAGGGAATGCTGCAGCTGGGTCTTAAAAATCTTTTAACCGTAATGAGTCTGTCAGTGATTCCATATGGGGATGTGATTTATACTTAAGAATTGACTATTTGGGTGAGTCTCATCTAGATTCAAGATAACAAGACCCACACAGAGTACAGCAATAAAGCCAAAGGAGGGAAAGTCAAATACAGCTCTTCCTCACCCCCCACCTCCTTACATTTCTGCCCCTCCCACCCTTCTAAGCTAACCAGCTAATCAGCCAACCAGCCACTCTGTGGATAACTTACTTGTGTCTGGTTTAGGGCCTACCCTTCAGAAAGGTATATATGCCAGAGGCAAGGAAGCTGAGCTGCAAGTCTAGCAGATTTGCACTCCTCAGGTTGATCTACACTGACTCCAGCCACTTCTTTCCTATGGAAGACACTAAAGGCAGTAAAAGTATGTTATTTCCTTAGTTTGCTCATGCCCAACATTCAAAGGGAAAACAATAACAATGATGAAGCAAATTGTTGCAAGGGCTGGGCAACCAAAGTCACCAAGTACCACAGGATTTATATATATATACACACATACACACACATATACACATATAGATCCACACATATACATATACTCTAGTATATTCTACTGGTTATGGTTGAGTTCAACACTATGAGTCAGGTCAGGAGCAACCAATCACTTTTTACCTCTCAGGTCCCTTCTGGCAATTTGGTCTTCACTTCTAGTGAGAAATCTGGAAATGGCTCCACTGGTCACCCTTCTCCTGGGAGAAAGACCACCTCAACTATCAAGAACTCAGCTTTGGTAAGAGAGTAAGTTCCCTCTCACAGTGATACTCATGGACACTGGGGAATTATGCTCACTCAGTCTTGTCAGAGAGTTCCCTATAAATTAATTTACAGTGAATCAACTCTGGGGCACTAAGACCACTACAGACACGGACAGCCTGTCCCAATCTTGTGAGATCAACTTCATATAGAATAACTCTCACACTTTATCACACACTCCTGCAGCTCTAGTCAGACCTAGAACCTGGGACTAGAGTTACAAAGGTGTTTGACCTGGGGGCAATTCTTATGTTCATAAGAGCATGACTCTTAGGATAGAAGCAGAAGGGAGAATGTGTGTTTCATGGTAAATAATGAGGGAGGAAAAGGACTGTAACTGATGAACAGGTGGGTACTGCCTGTCCTGTCCCCTCTGCTTAGATAAAGCAAGCACTTCCATCAGACTGAAGAGGTGGCTTGGTGTTCACAGTGCAGTCTGTTACAGAATTAGAAAATCAGCATCACTCATACACTCCCTGAGAGTGGAAGTTCATGGTCAGTCAGTACCCAGGGAATATAGCAGAGCCTGTTAATAGCAACCAAATATACCAGCTATGACTCTACATATCCCAGTCTCCCTTGCAGTTAGATTGGGGCGAAGTGATTTGTTTTTGCCACTGAAATATGTGCAGAAGTGATGTGTGTCACTTCTGGGATGAGGCAATTAAGCCATGTGGGCTCCCAGCTGTCTTTTTCTCAGCCATGGTTTGCTTGGAGGTCACGTGTTACAGATGGCATTGCTGCAAGATAGAAGGGGGCCAACCAGTCTGCATCAAACTTTATTTACGCGAGCAACAAATAAACCTGTGTTGTTTGCTACTGCATCAGCATCTAGCCTATTCTGACTAATACAGAAGCCAAAGCAGTGGCCCATCCAGAATGCCAGAGACTTTAGCGCGAGAAATGAACCTGGTCACACTTATAAACTCTGTGAGGATGATTGGATTTCACATGTTTCCCAAGACTTTCTTCAATAAAACACTGTCTCTGAGGGAGAATGCTTCTTCCTAAAACAGTAACTTCAAGTGTAAAGGCTACCTCTTCCAAGATGCGTGTCTTCAAAATATCATACAGCATCCAAAATTTGTTCAATAGCTCATGAAATCTCTTCCTAGGCACCTATCACCTCCTGCTACTTCCCATTTTACTAACATCACTGGACACAAATGCTGTCTTATAGCCTCTATAAACAGAACTTTCTCATAAATTCAGGTTCCCATAAAAACCAAACAAGAGAAAAATGAAAAAGGAGACACAACTAAGTTTCTCTCTATCAAGACCATCTCAATTTCTTGTGGGCCCCGGCTCAACCCAATTTAAAGTTTAGAATAGGAAGAAGAGGAACTTTCCTCATTCATTGCCTGCATAATGTCTGGATCTGTCTCGGTGAGCCAGCAAGGCCAGCATAACATAGGAGGCATAACGTGTTAAAGCTTGAACCAGAAGGGCTGGCGACAACCTCAGCTTGGAACTCTTCACAAAGGATGGAAGACTTCTTGGCTATTTTTCACTCTAACCAGCTGAAAGCCCTACCTTTCAGAGCATCTACTTATTAAGATGACAGGGACCCCACATATGACTGCTTATTGCAAACTACCAAAATATGTCTTTACAAACATTTCTTTCAAAGGCAGGTCATGTTATTAGTGTAAGTTTGAGAAATTATACACACACATATTTATCTTGGGCTAGGACTTCATAGAAATTTTGATGTGTTCAATCCCTAATGAGAAGCCTGTCTGGTGGTTGAGGCTATACAAAAACCATGGCCTGGTCCCTGTATTCAAGCTTGATCCTTACTCCGCAGCTGGAATCTGGTTCTGTTGGGAGTAGATGGTCAGAGAAGTCCTTACTCTCTGACCCAGAAGGTCTCTTCTGAGCATTGCCCAATTCTCCTGTTATACAACATGCAAAATAAATAATCAATCTTAAAAGTCAGGCAGCCAAAGCTCTACTCAAATAATAAGCCCTTTTATAAGCTGCTTATCACCTGCCAAAATCAGCTCCAGAGGAACACCAGGAACTCTAAATTCTATTGTTCGCGTTAACTACTTGGGGGAAAAAGACAAGCTTCACTGGCTTTATTGGTTTTCTAAGAGAGAGAAGACACAAAGGTTTTCATCTACCCGCTCCTTGTCCTTGATCTCAATAACTTAAACATAGCTCCAGTCCCACCATCTCTGAGAGATCTCTATTAATAAAGTGTGAGCTAGAAAGGGGTCTCGGCCTTTTCTTAGAAAACATGCCATTCTCTATTTTTCTTCTCACCTGATTGTGGGGGTGAGGAAGGGAAGAACAGAAATGCCAACCTTTTCAGAAAATTCATTGGGAGTGAGGGAGAGGGCAGGACAGAGGCATCTGAAATGCAGTCTTCTGCCTGTGAGGGCTCTCTGGCTTAACTACAAAAGGAAAGAGGAATTTTGCTCAAGGAAAACTGTTTAAAACCATGTTTGGTGCACTTGGGTAGGCCTGAAGATGCATTGTTGTTGGCCCAGAATGGCTTCTGTGGGTTTCAAAATACAGGATGGGGCCTCTTGCTGAGGGGTCTTGTTAAGGAAATCTGATGGGAGAAATCTGTTCTAAAACTCATTTCTGATAAACCACAAAAGGGATTTTGATACTTATTTGACATTATCATCTCAGGACCCTCAACCCACACATGCAAAGCTCAAGATTTACCTCCTCCATAAAAAAACCTCACTATCCTCCGTTCTCTCCTCACTGATCCCTCTTGTCAAATTGGTCCCTTCCTCCGCTAGGCTCTACACATACTGACTTGTTCACACTTGTCTCCTCCACTAGCTTATGGGTTTTCTTAGAGCAGAATCTAAGCCTTATTCATCTCTGCATCCCTATTGTCTAGCACAGTCCCTGGAACATCGTAGGTGTTCATTAAATCATTTAATTAACAATAAGATCAATAATAATTATGGTTAACATTTGAATGCTCAGTAACTCTGTGTTTAACTTTCTATATTTTTTCTCATTTTCCAGATGAAGAAGCTGAGGCACTGAGAGGTTAATAAGTGGCAAAGCAATGATACAAACTAAGCAGTCAGGATCTAGAATCTTCATTCTTTGTTTTTTGTTTTTTGGGGGTTTTTTTGCTGAGGAAGATTCGCCCTGAGCTAACATCTGTTGCCAATCTTCCTCTTTTTTTGCTTGAGGAAGACTAGCCCTGGGCTAACATCTGTGCCAATCTTCCTCTATTTTTTTTTTGTACTTGTGTTGCCACGACAGCATGGCTGACAAGTGGTGTAGGTCCGTGCCTGGGATCCAAACCCACAAACCCAGGCCACCAAAGCGGAGCATGCCGAACTTAACCACTACGCCATGGGGCCAGCCCCTAGAACCTTCATTCTTAACCACAACATGGAGTGGTACACAGGAATAAATAAGTGAGCTGATAAAAGGCTATACACATATGAAACCATTAAACACAAACTTAAATTAATTTGAAACCTGGTTTATTCACATAAAAATGTATTAAGCACCTAGTATTCTGTGCCAAGCCCAAGGCTAAGGAATCAGTGGTACAAAGATAAAGGCATGGTCTTCATCCTCAAGGAGAACAGAGACAAATAACAAAAGCTTACTGAGCACTTACTACATACTGGGCACTGTTCTCAGTACTTCACACGCATTAACTTTTTTAATCCTTACAAAATCCCTATGATGGCAGTACTATCATTATTATTATCATTATCATTATTATTACTAAATTGAGATGAGACAGATGAGAAACTGAGGCACAAGTAGGTTAAGCAACTTGAAAGAATCACCATTTGAACCCAAGCAGCCTAGCTCCAGAGCCCTTCTCTGCTACACTCCACTGCCTCTTCCGTTTACAATGATATGCAATTCTAATACAATGTAATATGTGCCAGAAGAGAGAAAGAGAAAAAGTGCTATGGAAATGTAGAGAAGAAATGATTAATTTTGCCTGAGAGGGGGCTCAAAGAAGGCCCTGCAGAACAGGTGACATTTGAGCTGGGCCTCGAAGACATGAGAATAGGAAAGAAATTCAAATACAAATAGTACAGGGAGACCAGTAAAACTTGTATGTGTTTTCAAAGCCATCTACTGAAACACAAAGGTACGAAGCAAGCGCAGCTCTACACCACCTTCTGCTGCTGAGGCCACTTCTAGCTAAGGAACAGGGAAATAATTAGTGAAACTGTGGCCTGAACTTGTACATCAGTTTTCCCACTTGGTTCAAACTCTACCTGGGGTTTAGGTATCTTCACAGTATCTGTAGGAATTTCTTTTCCTCTCCCTTCTGTACAATAGATAATGTTTCTGGAAGAGGACCCACACAGGCTCTTTAGTGTAACTGAGGCCAGACCCTCCAAGGTTGGCAAAGGAGGCTGGCATTGCCATGTAGGCGAGAGAGACAACTGGATCTCACAGCCCCAATTTTTTCTACATAGAGATACTTTCTCTTTTGCTAACTGCAGAGGTTCTAAGCCATTTTATTAAAGGGTGTTCATGGGTTTCCTTAGAGTCTGTTCCACTCAAATCTGCTGACAACTTCCCCTTCCTCAACGTCTAGCTTCTCTGAGGATTACTGGCTACTATGCCAAGAAACACATGTGAATAAGTGAACTCCAACAACCAGTGAGTGCTCCTGGGGCAAACTTACAACTATTTCTCCCATTCTAAATACCCTCTCTTGACCCTACACACCACTCAAGTTACTGTCTCGCTTCTCTGCTCTTCTTTTTGTTTTTTTTTTTTTGCTGAGAAAGATTAGCCCTGAGCTAATATCCATCACCAATCTTCCTCTTTTTTTTGCTTGAGGAAGATTAGCTCTGAGCTAACATCTGTGCCAGTCTTCCTCTACTTTATATGTGAGTCACTGCCACAGCATGGCTGCCAAGCAGTGTAGGTCCACGCCCAGGATCCAAACCTGTGAACCCAGGCCACCAAAGCAGATTGCACTGAACTTAACCACTATGCCTCGGGGCCTGTCCCTCTCTGCTCTTCTTTACAGCAAAACTCTTCAAAAGATTTGTCTATATTCTCTGTCTACAATTTTTCTCCTCCTCTTCTCTCTTGAACCCACTCCAATCAAGATTTTGTCCACTGAAACAGCTTTTATCAAGACCACCAGTGACCTCTATGTGCTAACTTCTAGCGAGAATTCTCAGCCGTCATCTTGCTTGGCCAACCAGAAGTTCTTTTTAGTTGATCATTCCCTCTTCTTTGAAGCACCTTCTTCACTTGGCTTCCAGGACACCATTCTCTTCTGGTTTTCTTTCTACCTTACTGGCCACATCTCGTCAGTCTCCTTTGCTTATTCGTCATTGTCTTTCTAACCTCTAAACGTGGGAGTGCCCCAGGGCTATCTCATCGGCCCCCTTCTCTTCTCTAACTACTCTCACTCTCTTGGTGATTGTATCCATCTCATAGCTTTAAATACTATCTAGATGCCTATGACTCAAAAATGTTTATCTCCAGCCCTAACCATGCTGATGGTTGCCAGGCTCATATATCCCACAGCTTATTCAACATCTCCACTTAGATATCTAATTGGTATCTCAAATTCAACATATCCGAAAGTGAATTGCTGATATACTCCCAACCCTGTTCTTGGCAGTTTTACCACTGCAGTTAGTGGCAACTCCATCTTTCCAGCTGCTCAGGACAAAAACTTTGGCATCATCCTGAACAGAAATGCTGTGTTACACAACTCCAGAGAGCACCAGTCACATATTATTCAATGCTATCGGTGTTATGCGCAACACGGTGACCCTGTTTTCCTTGATTCCTCTTTCTCTCACATCCCACATCTTATCTGTTAGCAGATCCAGTTGGCTTTACCTTCAAAATATATCCAAAAATCCAATAATTTCTCCCCAATTCCACTGCTACCAGCCTGGCCCGAGGTTGTCCCCTCATAACTTATTATCCAAAAAATAACCAGAGCATTCCTTTTAAAATATGTCAGGGGGCTGGGCTGGTGGCGCAAGCAGTTAAGTGCGCGTGCTCCGCTGCAGCGGCCCGGGCTTCGCCGGTTCGGATCCCAGGCATGCACCGACACACTGCTTGTCAAGCCATGCTGTGGCAGCGTCCCATATAAAGTAGAGGAAGATGGGCATGGATGTTAGCTCAGGGCCAGTCTTCCTCAGCAAAAAAAAAAAAAAAGAGGAGGATTGGCATCAGATGTTAGCTCAGGGCTGGTCTTCCTCACCAAAATAAAATAAAATAAAATATAAAATAAAATAAAATATAAAATAAAATAAAATAATGTCAGATCACATCACTGTTCCACGCAAAATTCCCCAATGCTTCCCATCTCACTCAGAGAAAAAGTCAAAATTCTTACAATAGCCTACAAGACCCTGCATTGTTTTTTCTCTTTGGCATTTATCCCTAGCTAACAGACTATGTATTTTATCTATTTATCTCCTTTATTGTCTGTTGCCCACCTATGAATATGAGCTCCAGGAGGTCAAGGACTTGGTCTGTTTCGTTCAAAGATGAAGCCTCAGCATCTACAATACCTAATACAAAATACACACTCAACATATATTTGTAGATGAAAGAAATGAAGTAGATTGGGAAGACAGAAATCTTCATACATGAGCCAGAATCATACCAAAACGCACTATAAGAAGTAAAATGCCATTTGAGTAGCCAGCTAGTGCTGGGACCAAGTCAAATCCCAGGAGATATTCAGTTTCTACTTCCTAGTGTTGGTTTTTCCATTGCTTTCATATTTTACCTGATGAAGTCTCCTTTCTTTTGTCTCCTAAAGAAAAAGAAATTGACCTATATATAGTAAGGAGCTCCCCCTGCTGGAAGCAATGATCATGGAAAAGAAAACCGTAGAACAACACACTTTAAGTTATAAAGGAGATCACTGGGGACAAAGAAAGTAACTCCAACATCTCACGGGAAAAGTCCTCAGTAGAAACAATGGAAACTAAAGATTAGATTCGAAGTACATAGGGGAACTTATCAACTTATTTTACTGTTGAATCTCTTTTGCATCTGACAATGAGAAAAAAAATAATTCATTTACAGTTGAACAACATAATTACCTACTCTTAAGGAATTTAAAGTCTGGTAGAGGATGTAAGCCATGAATACAAATAAGTACAAAGCAATGAGTATGACTTCGAATGAGTGAATGGTGGCCAAATAACAGGAATAAACTAAGACTAGGACTTACCCAGGGAAGATAAGGATAACTTTGGGCTGAATAAATCCAGGAAGGCAACTTAGAGGGGGTGGTTCTTGAGCTGAGCCTTAAAAGACAGACAAAATTTTAATAAGAGAGTATTCCAGGTAAAGACCTAAAAGTAGGGAAGGGCACATCATGTGGAACCCCAAGTCGGCCAATGGGGCTCTGTAAAGGTCACAATATGCGTAACAACACAATTCAAACCCCTTCTTGAAAAGGGCAAAGATGGATTCTCAAGAGAAAAGTCCTGGGGCTGGCCCCAGTTGGCATAGTGGTTAAGTTCGCACACTCCACTTTGGAGGCCTGGGGTTTGCAGGTTTGGATCCCGGGCGTGGACCTATGTACCGCTTATCAAGCCATGCTGTGGCGGCGTCCCACATATAAAGTAGAGGAGGATGGGCACAGATGTTAGCTCAGGGCCAATCTTCCTCACCAAAAAAAAAGAGAGAGAGAGAGAGAGACGTCCTTGGAAAAGGTAACACAGGAGGGAACCAAAGAAAGCCCCTTTCCTTATTTTCCCTTGGATGAGAGGAACACTACTAAAAACTATGGGGAAAAAAAGATAAAATACAAATTCTGTGATAAATAGTCCAGCTTACATACTAGAGGATTCTGAATCCACGATATCTAGAGGAAACACTTACAGGCATGCAGGGTCTATTCTGGTTCTGTATTTTATCTGAAGGTAATGCCCAGTGAACCTCCTTTTCAAATGAGGATGTTCTCCCTTCTATTCCCTCCTGTGCAATGTCCTTCCCACAGAGATGCCAAGATGCATCTTGAGTTCATCCATCCCTCTCCATCTCCACCGACACCCCACTAGTTTGAGCCACCATCATCTTTCTCCCCTTTTTCCCCATCGTCAATCCCTCATTGACGATTCTTGTATCCACTGATGATTCTTTAGTATCTAGTACAATTTTAGTATCCACTGATGATTCTTGCCTGAAACAGTTATTACTGTGGTGCTTGCCAAATAATAAGTTCCTATTTCCATTGTTCTTTCTACATTTATTAATTGGAATGCTACTGTAAACAAGTGCTTTCCCTTTTCCCTCATTTATTTAGTTAGTTAGTTATGTCTTTATATTAGTATGGACTTGTAGATCCCTATTTTACTCTATGGGTTATAATCTATTACTATCATTATTTTGTTGCTTAAATTGTCCCAGATTTTGCCATTGGGAACTCCTTCAAATTGACTCCTGTATCCTTTTGACATGTCCCCATTATTCCATGAGCACTTTCTTTCCGGCAGAAGACATTCCAAGCTCATCTTATACTCTGCCTGCCCCAGCCCCGGAATCAGCCATTTCTCCAAGAAGTCCTGGTCCCTTTTATTTGGAGAATGATATTTTAAAAACCAAGATCTGAGTGCTAGGTATATTCATTGGTATTGGGGTGTCATTGCTTCTAGGCTTTCTCAGCAGGCAGAGCTAGGAAATATATGTATATATACAAACTATATCTATTTCTATATCTATCTCTGTGTGAGTGTGCAGGGTTGTGGGGGTAGGTGGGTATGTGTATATAAAATGATGCATTCATACTGATACTTCTGCTCACCACTGGTCTTCTGTCTTTCCTTATGTGTAACCCCTTCCTCTGACAGAGTAAAATCTGGTTCTCATTATTAACAGTATATTTACTTATTTGCTTGATACTAGAATATACATAAAGTAGATTCAGAATCGCTAACCCATACCCCCATGGAAAACAAACCTACCAACCAGAGTATAGTATTTATATATAGTTTTTTTTGGTTTTGGTTTTTTGGGGTTTTTTGTCTTTAGCTTTAGAACAGTGGTTCTCAAAGTGTGGCCCCTGGACCGGCAGCATCAGCATCACCTGGGAACTTGTTAGAAATCCAAATTCTTCATTCCCAACCTAGACGTACTGAATCAGAAATTCTGGGGGTGGGGACCAGCAACTGAAGTTCTAACAAGCCTAGGTGACTGATACATACTGAAGTTTGAGAACCACTACATTAGAGTATATAGTCAAAACACTCTTTTCCAAAGTTACTTAGTGCATTAGTCTGCTCGGGTTGACATAACTAAATACCACCGATGGCTGGCTTAAACAATAGAAATTTATTTCTCACAGTTCTGAAAGCCAGAAGTCCAAAATCAAAGTGTCAGCAGGTTTGGTTTCTCCCGAAGCCTCTCTCCTTGGCTTGTAGATGGCCACGTTCTCACTGTGTCCTCATGCGACCTTTTCTCTGTGCACACACATCCCTCGTATCCTTTTCTTACGAGGACACTGGTCATATTGGTTTAGGGCCGCACCCTTATGACCTCATTTAACCTTAATTATGTCCTTAAAGACCCTATTGCCGAATACAGTCACATCGGGGGTTAGGGCTTCAACATATGAATTTTGAGGAGACACAGTTCAGTCCGTAACACTTAGGTTAGTTATCTGCTCCCACGCCTTCAGTGCGGTTGTTATTCATTTGTAATACAGTTAAGTTCCTTTGTTTCCGTTTGCATTCCGTTTTGGGTCCCCCTTTCGTCCATATTGATCTTGATTTTTTTTAGTATATGAAATATTAACATGATTCTAAAAATCAGAACTATATACAAAATGTAAACTCAGCAAAGTGTCACTTTCCCATTCCCATTCCTCAATCCTCTCTACCCTGCTCCTATCCACCCCTGGAAGTTACTAATCTCATTAGTTTTTGGTTTATCTTTCCACACAGGGAGTATTGGTTTTGTATGGCTCCTGTAAAAAATTACCACAAACTTAGTGGCTTAAAACACCACAGATGTATATTACAATTCTGAAGGTCAGAAGCCCAAAATGGGTCTCACGGGCTAAAGTCAAGGTGTCAGCAGGGCTGCGTTCTTTTTGAGGACTTTAGGGGAGAATCTATTCCTCTATCTTTTCGATCCTCTAAGGGCTGCCTACATTTCTTGGCTAATGGTTCCTTCTTCCATCTTCTAGCCAGGAGCATAGCATCTTCAAATCTCTATGACCCCTGCTTCCAACATCACATCTCCTTCCTCTGACTTTGGCCCTTCTGCCTTTTTCTTATAAGGACTCTTGTAATTATACTGGACCCACCAGGATAATCTCCTTATGTCACAATCCTTAATCACATTTGCAAAGTCCTTTTTGTCATATAAAATAACATATTCACAGGTTCTGGGGATTAGTACATGGACATCTTTGGCAGGGGTCATTATTCTGTCTACCACACAGAGATTTTTTTTATTTTTTGAAAACAGAGTGATAGATGTCACTCTTAAAATAGTTAAACGGCTTCTCCCTACTCTTAGAATGAGTCCAATCTCTTGACCCTTCTAGCCTCCTTTGCCTCCTTCCGTTCCTTCAACACACTAAATCCTTTCTGGCTTCAGGGCCTTTGCACTTACTCTTCCCTCTGCCTAGAATATTCTTTCCCCGGCTCCTCTCATGGCTGGGTCATTCTTCCAGTCTCATCTCAAATGTCACCTTTTTAAAGAAGCTACCCCTGATCACCAGATATGTAACAGTCTGTCTCAATTACTGTCATTTAGCCTATTTATTTTCTTTATCATTGATCACAGTCTGAAATATATTTTTATGTATCAATTTACTTGTTTATTGACCCATCTTTCCCATGAGAATGTAATCTACACGAGGGTGGAGACTGTGTATATTCTGCTATATCCCTAATATCTATCACAGTATCAGGCACACAGTAGGCACTCAATAAGTGTTGACAGAACAAATGAATGTTGCTCCAGTCTGGGTGGGCAAGGAGGATAAGTGTGTTGCTGGCCTAAATAGGGTAAACAAAACAACCCCATGTTACTTTAAGTACTCCTTTTTTAATTCTGGCCACTCTACAAAAGCCCACCCCATTCTAAAGCCTTGGGTACAAAAAAGCTCTACTTACCAGTATAACTCCAAGGGAAATGCCGGCAGCATCAGCTTACATTCTGCCGCTATTTCACAGAGAACGCCTTGATCCTTTGTTATCTGCAGGAGGAGGGGCACTCTCTATTCTTCCATGTGTTCCCCCAGAAAAAGTGGCAGATTTGGCAATATTAATACTCACAAGAGGCACCAGCATGTAAGCTCCGTGAAAATAGAGATTATTTTTCAAATTAGAATCCTTTATTTTTACAAGTCTATGTTCATTGTAGAAAATTAGAAAACAAGAATAAGTAAATAGAAACATTATTTTCCCACCGCCCAGAAATTACCACTGTTAACAGCTTAGTATATATCCTTCCAGATCTTTTTCTAAGTATATATAATATACATATACATTTTCTACCAAAATGAGATAATACATGTACATAATGCTTTGTAACTGCTTTTTTCAGATAATGACCTCCACCATTCCATGTTGATAAGTTTCCATATCATCTAATACCCGTCCATATTTCCCTACTTTTCCCCAAAATGTCCCATAAAGCTAGTCTGTTCAAATCAGGATCCAATCTCAGACCAGTCATTGCATCTTAAGTCTCTTTTCATTTAGAATGGCAATCTTTTCCAAGACAGGAATTTGTTTGCTGCTGTATCCATAAAGCCTTTAACAATTCTTGGTACATAGTAGTAGCTCAATAAATATTTGTATTATTAACTAATTAATCAAAAACTTGATTAATGCGGGGGGATGCGGGGGGTTCACCATAGAGTTTATCTCATCCACACAACACCCTTTATCTCCATATTATAGATAATGAAAATCAAGACCAGAGAAGTGAAGTGACTTCCCAAGGTCACACAGCAAGAATGTGGCAGTTGTTTTCCATTCCTCTGTTTATTCCATTAAATCAGGAATCAGAAAACTTTTTCTGTGAAGGTCAGATAAGTAAATATTTTAGGCTTTACGGGCCAAGAAGCAAAATCAAGGATATTATGTAGGTACTTACATAACAAGAGAGAAAACAAATTTCCACAAATTTTTTATAGATGAAATCCAAAATATAATAATTGACTACAAGGTTTTGTAATACAGGTCTACTAATGAAAAAATGGAATAGAAAAGTAACATCTTGTTTAACTGGGGTTGAAAGTCAGTGTTCCCTATCATCAAACTGATCGTAAATGTTCATCTGAAAAAAACATTCTTAGTTCGCAGGTCAGAGTTTGCCAACCTCTGTCCTGTACTACGCTTCCCGTCTGTGATTTGGCTTTTTCTTTGAAAGTCTGAGTGAAAATAACATTCTTCTTAATTGACAGGTGCAATTGGGTTCTGGCTTATTGACGTTATATAGTACTAAAGTACAAATGAGGAAGACAACTCCTTAGCCACTCATTTAAAATGTCTACCTAAGCAACTAGAAGGATGTGCAGCTATGACACACAACTATCTACTGGGGCTTTGGGGGGAAAAAATAAATAAATAAAATCTTTAAAAAAAATACTGCTAAAATGGCTACCATGGGGCCGGCCTGGTGGCGCAAGCAGTTAAGTGCACGCGCTCTGCTGCGGTGGCCTGGGGTTCGCCGGTCCGGATCCTGGGCGCGCACGGACACACTGCTTGGCAAGCCATGCTGTGGTGGCGCCCCATATAAAGTAGAGGAATACAGGCACAGATGTTAGCCCAGGGCCAGTCTTCCTCAGCAACAAAAGAGGAGGATTGGCAGATGTTAGCACAGGGCTGATCGCCTTGCAAAAAAAATAAAAATAAAAATAAATAAAATAAAATGGCTACCTTGTCTTACTTCAGTCACTCCAGTACCTAACAGTTGGCAATGCCTGTCTTCTTTCATTGAAATTGCAAGAAGGTAGGTGGCATTGTGACTGTGGCTTTCATAATTAACCATGTGTTAATATTTAATGGGGTTGACCAATTTAGAAATCAGTGCAAGGGAGGATGGTGACTGTTTGGCCTATAGCAGAGCTGATTATTTTTTTCTCAAATGAAAACATGCTATGCTGTTTAAAGATATAGAGGTAAATATCCAAAAAGTTAAAAGAAGAGAAAGTGACTGCTTTTGTGGGAGCAGGGAATGGGAAGGAAAGCTAGGACTCCTTTTGTTTTTAAATAGTAAACCTTGTAGAACTATTTGTAAAACTAGGTACATGTATAATTTTGATAAAAATACATGAAAGAAAACTAGAGGCTCATTAAAGCCCCTTCTAGAAAATGCTTATTTAATACTTTCCTCCATCCTCCCCCAACCTAGGTTAGGTGTCTCCCTTCTCTGCTCCTCACAGCATCCTGTGCTCAACTCCATCAGAGCACTTAACACAGTGGACTGTCATTATCTGTTTGTCTGTCTCCCTGAAGGAACCATGAGTTCCTTGCAGAGAGGGACCATGTATTATTCATTTCAGCTCCTAGATTAAAATATTTAAAATTTAAAATATTTAAATTTAAAATTTAAAAAGGTATTCATTAAAGTTAAATAAAACTAGCTAAACCAAATGCCACTCAGTCTAGGCAAATTAACATCACAATGAGATACTAAACAAAAAGATAGGCAAAGTAAGTGCTGGTAAGGATGTGGAGATACTGGAACCTTCACATTTACAGATGGGAATTTTAAATGGTACAGCCACTTTGGAAAACAGTCTGGAAGTTCCTAAAAAAGTTAAACACACAGTTATCATATGACCCAGAAATTCCACTCCTATACCAGAGAATAAGTGAACATGGTCCTTGCCCTCTCTAGTGGAGAGACAGAGAATGAATCCAAGCTTACGGAGCAGTATGTTAAGTGTTATAATAGAGATCTTTCTGCTAAGGGTGTTAGGAGAGCATCAGCGCAGGACAGCGAAATCAAGAGAACTGAAAATATATGTCCACACAAATGTTCACAATAAGATTACTCATAGCAACCAAAAAATGGAAACAACTCAAATGTCCATCAAATGATAAATGGATAAACAAATGTGGTATATCCATACCATGGAATATTATCTGGCCATAAAAAGGAATGAAGTACTGATACATGCTAAAACAAGGATGAACCTGGAAAACATCATGCTAAGTAAAAAAGGCCAGTCACAAAAGACCACATATTGTAAGATTCTATTCATATGAACTGTCCAGAAAAAGCAACTATATAGAGACAGAAGGCAGATAAGTGGTTGTGAGGGCTAGAGGTGGGAGGGGGGATTAACTGCAAACAAGCTTATGGGAATTTGGGAAGGGTGATGGAAATGTTCTAAAATTGGATTGTGGTGATGGTTGCAAAACTCTGTAAATTGACTAAAAATAACTGTACACTTAAAATGAGTGAATTGTATGGTATGCAAAGTACAAGGCTCTAAAAAAAAATCCCTCAATCTATTACATTATTTAGTTTCTCAACTTTTTCCCCCAACTGGACTATCCCATTACACGACCTGACAATAATTACAGTGAATGAAGTTTCTGAAGCACTTTTGTCGGCTGGGGCTTGGGGTTGTGCCGACAGAAACATAACAGTCAGCATCTCTCTGTGAAATCGTAAGATGTCTTGAGGTGTAGATTGTTTCCAGCTGGGTGATCCCAGTGTGTAATCTGGATAATCCGTGGCCTCTCTGCCAGTTTAAGCGTGAGTACGCCTAAAGCCTCTACTCTTAAGCAATAAACTAGTCAGGTAACAAAATTCACTTCCTGCGATTCTCAAGCCCTATTCATAACCAGGTGAATTGCTCTGTTCCGGCATATCCTTGAAAATGCTGATTTTTTTTTTTGCAACTCGGTCAGTGCTTATTGGGCAAAGGTGTCCTGCCAGAACAGCCAAAGGATACAAACTCCACCCCCTAGGCCCGCTCCCTTGGGGTACTGCAGGGGAAAACACACCTCTCCAAGGGCCGTGGGGAGGTGCAACTGCATGTAACAGCACCTCTCCGAGTACGGGAAAGGCTGGGACCAAGTCCCTCCTTCTTTGCCTTGCGGGAAGGGCAAAAACTGCCAAAAGTCAGAGTGAGGTGTCTCCTCCCAGGGCCTCCTGGTGCCCGGGAAACTCACGCGGCTGCTTGTCAGCGTCTCCAGGAGGTTGCAGATAAGAGCGCCCGGACTTCAGCCGCTTTCGCCGCTGCAGCCCCACCGTGCGGCCCGCGCAGAGCGAAGGCAGAAGGCGGTGGAAGAAGGAAAGCCGCTCGAGCAGGCTCGCAGCCGTCCAGGGCTCCACGCGGCGGTCCCCCGCCACCCTGCGCACGGCTCCCTGCTCACGTGGCCGCCGCCCCTCCCGGCACCGGCTATTGTGTCGTAGCGCCCCCCGGTAACTGGAAACCGGCAAAGCCGGCGCCGCGGGCACCCGCCGGTCGGAGCATGCGCAGACCGGCGGGCGAGCGGCTTCCAGTCCACGGGGTCCCCCTGGCCGAGGTCAAGGCCTCTGCGGCGGAAATCGGCGCGTTGCCGGGCCCCGCGAGGCCGAGAGCAGCTGAGCCAGACCAACCTGGAGTAGGTGAGGGCTTTCGGCTTCCACCCTTTCCTCCCTTCTCCCCAGTGGGAAAAGGACCCCAAAGAGGACAGAATGGCCCAATAATTATCTTGAACCTGAATCCCAGCTCCCTTCTGCAAAAGTGGAGAAAAATAAGACAGTTTTTTTCAAGATGGTTTTACTTGATGTTCCTAAAAAAGTGTATTTGTAGCCGCGTGAATGTGGCTGATTATTACTTCTTGAGCCTCAGTTTGCTCCTTATAGTGCCTACATCACAAGGTGTTTGTGAAGATTAAATAAAATAATCCACCTAAAGCGTTTAGCAGACAGGTTAAAGCTAGCTGTTTAATTTGTTTCTCAGGGCTTAGCAAACACCTAAGAGCAGGTGTCATCTTTCCTCCGGATTCAGGGAAACACAAAGATTTTGACACCACAAAATAAACACATACCTAAAGTGAATTATTCATACAAATGTTATGTATATGAGAATTAAAACAGTCTATCCCCACACTCAGCCTGGACACTGAGAAACAAAACCACACCTTACAATCTGCATAAATATGACTTTGCTAGTCCGCTGTCTTCATTCACATTACTTTTCCAGGAGTCCCCTGTCCAGGCAAATAATTTTTTCATTACAAGAACTTCCCCAAAGACCCATCAACTCTTTAATGGAAAACATCAACAGTTTGCACCCTAAAATTCTTTGAATCTCTTTCCTCAGAATCTTCCCCTTGCTGCTTCCGCCAATCCTGGACTATTGGTATCATGATCCTTACCCAATCCTAATCAAGTGCCCACATTGAAAGACCTTCTGCCTTAAGCATTCATGTCTCAATAAATTCTCACCTTTCCTTTCCTCTCTAAAACACTGCCAAATCATTTTGAAGTGTGGTTCTCCTTACTGAGATAAGCAATAAATTCAGGTTTGTCATATCAACAGGTGTGTTGGTGATATTGGAGGAGCCAGCATTTGACAATTTTGAAGACTCCACAGAGATCCAGTGGAGGCTGAGACTTCATCACCACAGCTCAAGACCTTCAACGTGGAAACAGTGTGCTCCTCAGAGGCCTCTTGAACCTCCTACTTGGGGCTCTCTGACAGCAATGGTGAGGTATGTAGGTTTCACATTGGTTGAAGCTCTGATCCCTTTCTTTGAGCTCCCAGTTGCTAAGGATTCTAGTCCTATGGCCCATGCATCACCCTCTATGAGAAGCCATTCCTGACTCCCCGGATTATAGCACTATGTTCCAGCTGTCCCCTGGCTCACCGCTGCCATGGCTCTCACCACACTTGTTTTATTCCCAATGAGCTACTGCACATAATGGTAAGCCTAGTGGAGCAAAGGGTCCCTGTATTGTAATTGTGAGGTCAACCTGTGATGTCGCTGTGGCCTGGGTGATTTTATGATGATATCTTTCTCTCCACCTCAGCTACCACGCCCACCACCCTCCAGCTAATCTTAAATTCTCTCCTTTCATTTAAATCTCCTAATAGTGCGCTCAAAGGAGTTTTATCATTTTCTTTTCCTAAGTCTTTCAGATTTTATAATAATGTTCCTCATTATTTTATTTTCAGATATGTTTCCACCAATTCTTTTGCTTTTTCTATGAAAATAATCATACTATAATGAATGATCAGTATTTGTCAGCCATTAGCAACACAGTGTTTATTTATTATAGGTTTTTTGGGGGGCGGGTATGTTTTTATATTTGCTCAGGCTTTACCCCCCTTACTCCTTTTTTTGCCAAATAATCTTTATTTTCTACTCTTTAAATTATTACATTTATTAATAGAAAAAGAACAAAATCAACTTATAACCATGTCATATGTAAAACTCCATAGAGAGTATAACCTCAGTAAAGTGAATTGTACATATATGTACACTCACATACACAGTTAGAAAAAAGATTTAAAAGAAATCTGCCAAAACGTTCAGTGTTTACCTATGGTTTATTTTTTCTTTCTGTGTCCTTTTATGGCTGTAACCATATAAAATATTTTACATAGTTTTGTGGCATTCTAAATATTCTACTTTTATAACAACTCTAAAATTATTTAATGAGTAACATAGTATTACAACAGTCTGGCAGACAGAGAAGGAAAAAGTTTATGTGTCATTTCTTGAGTTTCCAATATCAATGATACTAAAGAGATTCTATTTTCAATTATGTTTTCCTGAGCTAAATTAGATCTTGGTCCATCCAGAATATTTAAAATCAACCTCCATCATGTTCCCTCCAGTAAAATTTAAGTTCTTTTACTTAGAAATTCTCAACAGCTTTAACCTGTGTTTGATGAACAGGAAACTGGTCAAATATTCATATCTGCCTATTATCCCTCCCCCAATAACTGATCTTCCACTATGATATGGTTTTTCTCAGCTATATCAACACTTTTACTTGCAATATATGATGAAAAGTTCCCAGGCTTTGGTGCCAGACTTACCATCTGTTTACTGGCTATATAACCTTAGTCCTGTTACTATCTCTTACTGAGACTCACTTATGTCCTCTAAAATGGGGTTAATAATTCTTACTATATTATTGACACATTCAACACATAGCAACTGAAAATAATATTTATTATTATTACTCTCGATTATTCTTTAGTGGAAGGAAAATAGCAAACACTACCTGAAACATTCACATTTTACAGGGCAGTTGTTTTTAATATTTACAAATGCACATGGAGTTACTGGAAATTTGAAAGACCGAAACCTAAGGTCTGATGATATGACACGGATGAAGCTACAAAGAAACCCATCTCGCACTTTCTGCCGTGCTAAGAGTGAATGGTCTAAATAATAACTGACAACCTGGGAGAGTGAGAAGCAAGCGATTGATCTAGAATGTCTCCCAGGTTTCTGATCTCATCAACTAGGTGGATGGCAGTTCAGCAGCGTGAACTGTTCTCTCATTGACTATCTCCTCTCCAGCAGCATCTGTCCTGGGATAGCAGCAGTAATAAAGGCTGCTATTTGCTGAGTGACTATTGTGTGCCAGGGACTTCATTCATTCCAGCCACTAACATTTATTGAGAGTCAGCTTATGTTCCACGCAGTGTTCTAGGAGCTGGGGATGCACCAGTGAACTAAGCAGACTAAAATGTCTGCCCTTGTTGAGTTTATATTCTAGTGGGAAGAGATAGGAATAAACAATTCATATCATAAATCAGTCAATTATGTAGTATGGTAGAAGAGAGGCATGTGATGGAAAAATAGTGCAGGGAAAGGAGAATGGGAGTGCTGGTGGCTAGGTGTGCAGTTTTAAATGGGCTGTTCAGGGCCAGCCTCACTGAGAAGGTGCCATTTGAGCAAATACTTGAACACAATGAGGGGTCAAGGCACAGGGCCATCTGGAGGAACAGTAACAATAGCCAGTATAAACACGTGAGGTGGGAGTGTGCCTGGATTCTGTGATAAGATATCCAAACAACACTGTGCTGGCACGGGGGATATAGGGCTAGTAGAGAAGACAGATAATTATACAAGTAATTACAACAAAATGATAAGTACTACCTAAGATGCAAGGAATGACCTTTAGTGGAGTCAGAGAAAGCTGGCCCAAGGGAGTGCCAGGGCGAATGATACTAGAAGTTTGACAAGGGTTTTGCCAGGGGAAGGGGAGGACCAGGCTGATGGAAAAGCATGTTGAGAGTCAAAGATAATACAGATGACCTGGTGGACTGGTGATCTTTTAAGCCCTTTTCTAGAAGGGCCACACTTCATTTGTCCAGTTAGGCTCAATGATCTGAAGGCACACCCAGAGTTTTAAATGCATAGCATTCCATTCCAAGTGTGGAGGCTAATTTATTCAACCAAACCTTACTCATGGTCCTTGAAGTTGTTTCCAGTTTCCACTATTACAAAAAAAAAAGGTAGGGTAAACATCTTTGTTCATAAAAATGTTTACACTTGTTCAGTTATTTTCTTAGCATCAATTTTAGGAATTTATACTGCTGGATTCAGGGGTTTTCATATTTCAACCTTTCATACATTTCCCAGTTGGCTTTCCGGAAAGAATCTGTCAATTCTCAGTCCTACCAGCAGTGTGGGAGAGAGAGACTTTGCCCACATCCTTACCAACAGTTTATTTTTAGTATCTTATCCCAGAAATTGGATATAAAAATAAATATGAGGAGAAGATGGTTTCAGGCTCTGAGAAGGAAGTTTCCTAAACTGACAATTTTTTCTGTCTTCTTCAGTAAAAGAAATGAGACCGAGGCCTTCCTACTGTGCAGACTTTAGGGCATGAATATGACAATTCAGAAATCTGTACTCAGGATACAGCCAGTAGAATGATCAGATATTTTGTACCCACTACCTTAGGAATGACTTTCCAGCACAAGGGTAAAGACTTCGGGCTCTGAAGGGCAGATCTGACGTTCAATTCCAGCTCCAACCCTTACTAGCTGCCTGATCTTAGGCAAGTTACTATAACCCCATGTGCCTCCATATCCTGGTCTGTAAAATGGGGATGGTGAATCTAGTACATATCTGAGCGAGCAGTTGTGAGAGGCCATAATACATTGTGAGTTCTGGTCTGAGATGAGTTGCTGCAGCTGGGGATCCATACATCCTGTCAGGATGAGGCATGAGATCCAGCCCCACTCTCTCTGCCTCCTTTTATCCTGTCCCTGAGATCCCTGGTAGTGACAGAATTTCAGAGTTACCTGGATTGTAAGGACTCCTCAGACCTCAGTCAGGTCTCCTTCCCACCACACACTGGGGAGTCTCCACGTCCCTCTGAAGTCAGTTCCCCACACCCCTAGCTCTTATCTGTTGCTTGGGGGAATGGGAGAAGACTTGGCTGGTCTTGAGCTACCTGAAAGGATAGGGGTGCTTCTGGCATGTGGGGGAAGGAAACATTTCCTAGGGACACACAAAACTAGGAGAAACCCACCTCAGCATTTGGTAAGTATTCCCTTGTCATCCCATCATCGTTAAACTCTCAGACATTTCTGAATCCACTGCTGAGCCTTCAGTGGCCAGGCTTGGTGTAGCTCCTGGAGCCAGACTGTCACATCGTCAGATTAACATGAAATAAACACTGCGTGACATGGACAGCATTTAATTTTTCCCCATCCTCCCTTCTGTAGCAGAGTAATGTATTCTAGCAGAGTAATAGTAGCTATCATTTTTGGTGAGCCCACGAGGGACCAGCCCTGTGCCAATCACTCATACACAGGGCACACTTGGAAAAGGCGGGTCTTATCCTGAATTTACAAACCTCAGTTTCCTCATACATCATATGCATATAATAACACCTACATCATAGGGTTCTGTGAACATGAGAGCTAAGACATGTGAGAAGCGTAGGCTTCTCACTCTGCAGTCTGACTTCTGGCTTCACCACTAACTAGCTGCATGACCCTAGGCAAGTTTCTTAACTTGCCAGCCTGTTTCCACATCTGAAATATGTGCTGATAGCAATGCCTATCTTATGGGGTTGATATGAGGATTAATGCATTTAAAGGACTTGGCACACGATGCCTGGCACACAATAAGCTCTTAATAAATCACAGTTGTAATGATTTTTATTACTATTATGGAAGAATCAAGAAGAGGAAGAAGATGCAGCAAAGGAGGCTGAGAAGTGGGCACCAAAAAGCTCCTGGAGAGGGGAACCATGAGAGAGGGGTGTCATGGAAACCAAGGGAAAAGAATGCTAGGAAGGAGGGAGATATAATGCAAAAGGGCACCCAGAGGCCAGTTCCGACGAGACAAAAGAACAATTTTCATATCTTAGCGACCAATGAGAAGAAGGCAGAAAGGAAGAAAATAAGCCCATAGTTTTAAATGAAGCCTTTTTTAGGCTAACCCGTTAGTCTGATTGGAATGCCCAGGTATCAGTTCCATGTTTTCTAATTAGGGAAAATACATGTTACTTGAGTAAAAGAAAAGCCTGTATCACACAAAGTGAAATAAAAAAGAAATGTCAGGTTAACATCAAGTTGGTGAAGTAAAAATTTAGACAATCTTAATTTTACACAAAAGAGGATAGGAGGGGGGAAGAAAAAGTGAATGAATTACAGAACAGGTTTTCAGGGCAGTGGTCTGTACTGAACCCCCAGGCTAATGCTGGTGAAAAGGAAGGTAGTGGAATGGACAGAATTTATTTTTCTTGTTATCTTTCTATCCTACCTGGTGCCAGAAAGAAATTATGGCAGCATAAACTGTGTTTTGGCAAATATTCAACAAGTGTTTATAGAGTAAAACTGAGAAAAGATGACAGGAAGTGGAATGATATTGTAATCTGAACTAGATGGGGGAGATAGATACCTCCCAAGGGTAGATTTAGGGAGGAGTATAGAGGAATTAAGGGTTAAAACCTATGAGAGCTGAGGAGCATTGGGGGCCCCTTAGCTTTGGGGGCCTAAGTGGGACTGCCTCTTGCCTGGGGGTGGGGGAGGGATCCCCTTTGGCTCTGGAGAGATGGAGGTGGCTACCAGGGTCCCAGAGGTGCCCCAGAGGGATGCAGGGAGTGGCCCTCTCGAGTCTTTGCTCCTGGCCAGTTCTCAGCTAAAGGGTCTGAGGCAGAGGGGCCCTCCCAGTCTCCTTCTGGCTATGAGGGTCAAGGAGGCTGAGGCTTAAGTCAAACCTGGAATACGGGGGGTGGGAGAGGGGGTGATGGCTGAGGCTCCATCCCCCTTCACCAAGAGAGGAGTGTGGCTGGGGGGGTTGTAAAGTCAGATTGTGGGGTCATGGGTGGAGCAGGAGCAAGAAGCCAGGGAGGAGCCGAGGGGCTGTTTCTGGAAAGAGAAGCACTTCAAGGCAGGTTCCAGACATGGCAGCCCAGGGAAAGCTGAACTGGTTTCTTGCAGTGCCTGGCTTCTGCCCCTCCCTCAGGGCCTCAGCCTGCACCCCTTTGTCCCTACTGAGCGGCCTATCAAGTGCCCATCATTAGAACTCCAATGTCTCTCCGTGGGCCTCTCAACCTGTGCCATTCCTGGTGCAACACAGCCCAGAGTTCCGTATGATCCCCTGGAATCTGCGATTCCTACCAGGCTTCTTGTCCCTGTCAGTCTTTATGTGAGTCTCCCTGGTCATCGTGCCCTCATCCGCTCTCCCCTTACCCACACAGCTCAGTGCTTCTCCCCTGACACACCATCTCCCATTGCTGCATACTCTGTCCTCTCAGCTCTGTGGAGTCCCTGTGTCCCGCATGACAGACTCCCTCAGGTCCTCAGGTCTGCACATTCATTTCACTTTCCACTCCCGGCCTTAAGTGCAATCATCCCCACACCCCAAGCCACGTCCTGCTTAGAGATAGGGACTTATGCATCTACAAGAAACATAGGGACCCTAGGGGTCTGATGTCACACGTGTCCTCTTTTATCACCCTCTAATGTGAGGTCAGGAGAGGGGACAGGGTAGGTTCCTGGGAAGGTCCCTCTCTCCTCTTCCTCCCCCATGAACACCCCCCCCGCTCTGCTAAAGTGATGTGTAGGGCTTCCTGGCTTTCTGATCCCTATGTTCTTTCACGTGCCCGGGCAACTAGATTGCTTTTCATCCCTCCCCAGCTAGTCTCAATTCTTGGGTTGGGGTGGGGTTGGCTTGGAGTCCTCGGGCTGCCTGTGTCCTTTAGCATGTGGCTTCAGGGCTTACAGAGGGAGGCCCCTGAGCTATCAGGAGCTGAGCCTCCTGGTGCTGGGTTTTCCTCAATAGCTGCTCTCTCCTTTCCTTATCTGGGGAGTGGGGAGACGGCCGTGTCAGCCCACAGGAAAGATTACTGGTTGTGACCAGGATGTGTCTAGAAACAGCAGCAGCAGCAGCAATCTAAGAAATCCACCCAGAGGAGGGGAGAGCTGCTGCTCATCAAAGCGACTAGGAATGGAGCCCCAGGATTCCCCATTGTGGCCTATTACCTCAGCACCAGACTCCCCAGCCATCAGACTCCTCTGGATACATTAGAGAAGAAAGCATCGGGACGCTGTCAATGAGTAGGTGCCATAGGTGGGCTCTATGACCTAAGGGACAAGTCAGTTGTAGTAAGGGGCTCTGTCCGTTTACCTTTAGGGAATATTTCAGCCCACTTCTGCTTCCCTTTTCTTCATCTGCAAAATGAGGTTGATAAAAACCCCACCTTGGAGTACAACCCACCCCTTTATAGCTTTTTACTATATTTCTCTTATTCCTTTTTCCTTTACCTTTTCCTAAAAATAATACCACGGAGACATTAAAATAGATGCTGATATATATTTATTGACATAGAAGCAGCCCACAACATATATTGTTTGGTGAAAAAATACAGACTATAGAACAGCACTTATATTTGATCACTTTTATCTATACATATATCTATCTGGGTACATAGGTATAGGGAAATATCTAGAAGAACATTCATCAAAGGGTTGACAGTGGTTCTATAAGGGTGGAAGGTTTGTACTTTTGTACTTTTCTTTATTGTTGGAATATTTAACAATGAATTGTATCACTTTCACAATGAGAATAAAGCCATCAAGGAAATGGGCACACAGAAAACAGACTCTTAGGCAGCGGGGGAGGAGGGGTGAAGAGAAAGGACAGAGGTCAGGCCATCTCCCTCCACTGTGCTGGTATCCAAGACTTTTCTCCTCCACCCCAAAAGACAGCAGCTTTGTGGATTAATTCATGCAATTAGAAGCACCCCCCCCCCAGTTTTCCCATTGCTGGACTCTGAATATGGGTTAGGGTTCATTTAAGGCTGGAGGCTAGCTCCTCACTGTGGCTCAGAAGGATCATCGGGTTCGCCAGGGGCCTCTCTTGACCCCTCCTCCTCTGCATGTGTCAGCTCCTGCAGGGTGATGATCAGATTCTCAAACACCTGGGCCTTGTTGCTCTCATTGTCACAGGTTTCCTTTGAGTGGCCCTCCTCGCCACAATATGAACAGCGGATTGTGAATTTTCGCTTTCTGGCTCTACGCATATCCCCAGGACCATCATTCTTGGACCCAGACCCACCACTGGTGGAAGGAGATTGAGCCCGGGAACTGTTGGGGGAATCAATGACTAGCACTGGATCCTGAGGTCTGGCCCTGCGTCTGGGGGGAGGAGAACTCAAGAGTGAAAGTGGAGGGTCCTGAGACTCCACTAGGATCACATCCTCATCTGAGTCATCGAGGGTATCATCTATCTCTATCACATTGCAGTTAGCACTGCCACTCTCTATTGGTGGGGAGCCCTCAAATGCCACTGGGCTGGTTGCTCTCTCCACCATTGACTCAGATCTCTTGGCCCGCTTCTGTTTCATAAAAGTGTCATCCCAATCCTCTTCCTCCCTTATCATCTTGATTAACTCCAGGAAATTAGGAAGACGCTCCTGCTCATTTGCATACATCCTGAGAAGATGCTTCAGCCTGAAGCGCAGGTCCCCATTCAGCTCAGCCCCTAAAAGGAGCTGCTGCAGGCGAGTCTGGTTTGCATCTTTCTCAGCTATGACCCCTGCCTGAATAGCATTCTGGAGCTGCACCTCTAAACGGATCACATAAAGGGAGGCTTTCTCCCCTTGTGCCTGCAGAGTGTTAAAAAATTTACCTTGAGCAGTCACACTGCTTTCAGACTCCCCAAACACCAATTTCATGGCGCGCAAGAAATCTGCCACACTTAGGTTGGGGTTGGCCGCCTGGAGCAAACGCATGACCTCCCGGGCAGGGCCCCTAAGGGTTTTCATCAAGCGCTTGAGCTTTTCCTCCTCAGACATATTCCAATCTGGCAGGACCCCATTGACCTGGATCAGCCAGTTTTCAAAGGTTTCTTCCCCCTGCGCTGGCACCACCCTCCCAGAGAACAACTTCATGTTCTTCTCTGCCATGTTGGCCATTAAAGGACCAAGACTCCTTCCCAGGGACCTCAGCATATAATGGGCCCAAGGCGGCAAGGGTGCCTTCTGCTGCCGGCTATTACCCACGCGTGCAATGATGCTGGCCATGTCTGACGATGACTGGGTATGTGAATATAACAAGATGTTCAGGCTTTTTGGAAAAGCCTAATCTGCAGGTGTGCCGGGGGTCAGTGCTTTTCTCCAATCTCAGTAGAGACTGTAAAAAAGAAAAAAAAACGGGAGGAGGTGTTAATAAGGGAACTGGCCGCAGCCGTATTCTCTCCCTTCCTGAATATCCTCCAGTACGTTTTATATCTGCCCACTGCCCTAAAAATATCCTCCTGGAGACGGGCAATTGCATTTTCACAGAGCCAGCCGGTGTCTCCGGGTGCTTTTACAGCCACAAGCATCCCCTCCCGCCAGTCCTTCAAGAGGCAACTGTTGCTTCTAACTCTAAGTGTAATAGTGTATGGAGCTGACATTGGGCTCTCAAAATAGAGCACAATGGGCACAGATTTGTGGGAATAAATAAGATCTCATTAACCTCACGGTCTCAGGTCTCTACCACACCCCCTTCTTAAAGTCCGTCCACCACCCCCCCCCCGTTATTTCGCAGATTCTTACAGGAGCTCAGGAACAAGCGCGCGCCTTTATTTCACTTCCAGCCTCTGCAACCTGTGGCCTCCACGAGAAAGCTCGCCTCCAAGGTACAGTCGACCTTTGTCCACCGGGGGTCGCCGATCCGGGACCTCAGAGCGTCAAGACTGCGACGCCGCGGAGGGGAGGGCAGGGCGGGGGAGGGAAGGGTCAGAAGCAGCCTCATCCCTCTCCCTCCCTCTCCCTCCCTCTCCCGCGCCCCCCGTTGCCTCTGCTGTAGCCAGGCGGAAAATCCCCTCTCCCACCTTTTGAATACAAGCCAAAACGACCCCCGGCCCGGTACATTTCCCCCGGGAAACCGTCGGCCTACCAGCTCGGCAATCAGCCGCACAGAATTCAAGTTGGGATTCGGCGTTGATGGCCTGCCACGGAGAAAGGGAATAGGAGTTGGACACGCACACCTATATTTTCCTCCCCAAGAAGAGATGAGGAGATGCAAAGGGGGTTCAAGGCAGACAGCTTACAATTTCTCCCCCCTCGCCTCTTCCCACCCCGTGAAAATTCCCCCCTCTCAATCCAGGCAAATCCTACCCATGGGGCAGCATCCACTGGAACCCCACCTCCTCCCTCAGCGCAGCCCGGCCAAGGGAGTGCGCCTTCCTCTGCCTCGCAGTTCTCGATTCCCCAAGCGGGGAGCCGCCCAGTCCTGGTGGGGCTTCCCCCTCCTCTCTCCGCGCCGGGCAATCGCGCCCTCTTTCTTTACCTGTGCTCGGCCGGTGGGTAGCTGACACTCCCGCGTTGACAGCCGTAGATTCCTCCTCCGGTCTCCGCGGCCCTGCAGGGGAAAAGGACCGGCGCCTCTTTGGCCGCTAAGCGACCTGGGACTGCCGGACGGAGCTGCTCCGCAAGGCCGCCCAGAGAGGGGTAGCCGAGTCGAGGCAGCACGGTTCCCACGGCAGCCGCCGCTGCTTTTATCCTCTGCCCACTGAGACAAAAGAGCGTGACGAACAGGCCAGCGCGGCCAATCAGCGGGGCGCGGAGGCGGGGTCCCCGGGCAGCCTCGGGCCAGTTGCAAATATACACCAGAGGGGGTGGTGGGTGGGCAGCAGGTTCTTGGGGTGTCAAGTGCAGCTTGGTTGCACCGACTGGAGGAGTTTGCGACTCTTCCCTTCTCCCTCTCTCCCTTGGTTCAACTCCGCGCCTTGAGGCCAGGTGCATTAAACACGAGGTGCGATCGAAATCAAAGTTCTTCACCTTTGTATAGGGGAAGGGGATCAGAAAAAGAGCATTAGAGCTTTCTTGTGCAAAAAAAGTCTTTGTGCAAACAGGCTTGCACAGACATCTCCTCTTTTACTGTGAAGGAGGTGGCAGTATGTCTATTTAACATTGAGGTGAGTTAGACACCCAGGCTGGTAACCAATATTCCCTAAAGTAGTAAGGCTGCAAGGCTGGCTGCGTCAGAATCATTTTGGGGAGCTTGTTAGAAATGCAGATTCCTGGAGGATTCTGATTTACTAGGACTAGAGTTGGGAGTGTGATTTTGTATTTTGTATTTTTAAACAGCTCTGTAGTTGATTTTGAGGTGTGGAGAGGATGTGGAATAAGTAAATGGACCTCCCTCCAATGTATCTGTTCACAGCATATCTGTGGTGAAATGCAGTTCCAGAGGAGATGTTCCTACCTGGGACCATGATCTTCCTGAAATTGTATGCAAAGATTTTGGACTCTTTAGGAGGCTGAATAATGGTCACCCAAATATATCAAGTCCTAATCCCTGGAACCTGTAAATGTTAACTTATAAAGTAAAAGAGTCTTTGCATATGTGGTTAAATTAAGGATCTTGACATGGGGAGATTATCCTGGATTATCTGAATGGGCCCTAAATCCAATCACAAGTGTCCTTATAAGAAAAAGGAGAGAGAGAGAGCTGATGCACACAGAAGAGAAGGTGATGTGAAGACAGAGGCAAAGGCATGCTGGCAGCCACCAGAAACTGGAAGGGGCAAGGAACAGAGTACATCCCTGCCCATACTGTGAATTCAGCCCAGATAAATTGGTGTTGAACTTCTGGCCTCTAGAACTATGAAAGAATAAATTTCTCTTGTTTTAAGCCACCAAGTTTGTGATAATTTTTTACGGCAGCGATAGGCGACTAATATAGACTCTGTATTTTTCTGAGTTCATAGCTTTGTAGATTTTTAAATGGGTCTGTGGTTAAAAAATCTTTTTTCGTTAATACCTTCCTCCTTCAATTTGTAGTTGTGGAAGAAGTGTGAGGAATGAAACACAATTTGACTAGATCCCTGAACCACAGCTCTCTGCTGCTGATATAGCTCTTTCATTTCTCGACTCGAGGAAAGGTTGATAGGTTCCCCTTCTGTGAGCTTTTGAGGGGACCTCTCCTTTGCTGCATTTGGCATCGCTGGCCCCAGAGAAGGAGCAACTCCATGGAAATGGCATGCAGGGCTGTCTGGAGTGAATGAGCCATGAAAGCAGTGGCTCCATGTATTAGTTTGCTAGGGTTGTCATAACAAAGTATCACAGACTGAGTGGCTTAAACAACAGAAATTTATTTTCTCACGGTTTTGGAGGCTGGAAGTCCGAGATCAAGGCGCCCACAGGCCTGGTTTCTCCTGAGGCCTCTCTCCTTGGCTTGCAGATGGCCGCCCACTTGCTGCCTCTTCACAGGATCGTCTCTCTGTGCGCTGGAGTCCCTGATGTCCAAATTTCCTCTTCTTATAAGGACCCCTGTCAAATTGGATTAGGACCCACCTTCATGGCCTCATTTTAACTTAGTCACCTCTTTAAAGGCCCTATCTCCAAATATAGCCACATTCTGGAGGTACTGGGAGTTAGGGCTTCCACATATGAACTTTGGAGGGACACAACTCAGCCCATAACACTCTATTTTCCCTTACTGGGAACACTTACTGGGTTATGGGAAAGCATGTCTTCTTTCCCTCATATAGAATGTGGCTAGGAGGTCCCTGTGGAGATTTTAGGGGGTCAGGGTGGTGGTGGCATGCACGGCACAAGCGGACTTCCCAAGTGCAAAGTTGTTGCTGTTGCTTGGTCTTGACTGCTGATGCTTGGAAGCAAGTGAACAGTCTAATGCCCTTCAGCCACTGTTGGGTTCATCTTTAGCCTGCCAAGGTAATTCACCTGCTCCTTTCTGCTTTCTTATTTCCAGTCCCAATACTTAGAACTCCTTAGAGTAGACCGTCCAAATTTGGAAACGAAGTACTTTCCATCTCAGGACTGTGGCCTTTCTCTTGTGGATGGAACAGTGGGGTGGTGGTGGTGGTGGAGGGTGGTGGAGGTAGAGAGAAGGCAGGTTGGTCATCTTGTAGAGTCAGGGATGATGCTGGCATTAGCTTATGTGTTACCTTTAGACTCTTCCTTTGACTCCCCAGTGCTGTGACATATGACCCTGACCTCTAATTTAAATGGCTTCATCACCAATCCAGGTGATCTGCAGTTGGACATGGTGGCATCAAAAAAGACAAAGACTAGACCTCAGAGCTCTGACAAAAATGTTGAAAGGCAATGGATTGTGTATCAGGTGCCTGGGTTGGGTCATTAGCACAAAGCGAGGGTCTCTCCATGAGGGGCTGTGAGGAGATTTGCTAAGCTGGCTCCAGTTGGATATTGAGCATCCCTTATCTCTGGCCTCACGTTGCAGGATGTCAGGGGACACTTCCAATTGCAAAGATTCAGACTCTGCTGGCTCTAAGGAGGCCACATTTTATTTTCCAATTGCAAAAATATAAAATTTAAAAATGTGAAAGTTAGGAGCTAAAGCTTTCAGTTGAAACCATAATGGCTACCTTTGGCTGCCTTCCTCCTCTGTTTCAGGAATTTTCCATCTGTTATCTCATTTAAGCACCTCTGGCAACTCTATTAAGATAGACGTTGTTCTCCCATCCAAGGAGCTGAAGGCAGGCAGGCACTTCACACTAGGGCTCTGACTCATCGGAAGTCAAAGCTTGGATGGGGATGCTTGTGGGAGATCCTGCCCATGCTAAGCTGGGACCCCAAGGACGGCATCTTTCACGAAAATATTCAGCAAGAGGGTGAAATAAAGATATTTTTAGACAAACAAAACCGAAGAGAGTTTGTCACCAGCAGACTGCGCGAATGGAAATTCTAAAGGATGTACTTCAGGAGGAAAATGATCTTTGAAGAATGAAATGCAGGAAGGAATGAAGAGCAAGGAAAGTGATAGTATGTGGGCAATGTAAGTGAATATTGACGGAAGAAGGAATCACAAAAACATCTATTCTGTTTTTTAAAAATAAACTTAAAGTACCATACAATAACAAAAGACATCAGGAGGAGCATAAATGGAGTTCAACTTTTCTAAGGCCCTTGTATTATATCAGAAGTGATTTAGATATTTATTAAATTTACACTTTGATATGATAATTATGCATGTAGGAATTAATAGGATGTAACTATTAAAATAATAGCAATAGGATGAAAATTTCCAAACTAGTAGAGAGGGAAAATAATTGAATAACAGAAAAATATTCTCAGTTTTTGTTCAAAAGTCAAGAAAGAAGAAGTGAAAGAAACATAGATGGAACCAATACAAGCACAAAATAAATGGTAGTTTGAAACCCAAATATATCAATAATTTTATTAAATTTTTATGAGCTAAATGCTCAAGTTAAAAAAAACAAATATCGGGGCCGGCCCCATGGCTTAGCGGTTAAGTGCGCACGCTCTGCTACTGGCGGCCTGGGTTTGGATCCCGGGCGCACACCAACGCACCGCTTCTCCGGCCATGCTGAGGCCGTGTCCCACATACAGCAACTAGAAGGATGTGCAACTATGACATACAACTATCTACTGGGGCTTTGGGGAATAAAAGGAGGAGGATTGGCAATAGATGTTAGCTCAGAGCTGGTCTTCTTCAGCAAAAAGAGGAGGATTAGCATGGATGTCAGCTCAGGGCTGATCTTCCTAAAAAAAAAAAGAAAAACAAATATTGTCAAATGGGATTAATAAATACTCGCATATGCTATTTGAGACAAATCCAAAATATAAAGATAGAGAGGTTGACAATAAAAAGATGGAGAGAGATAAATCACACAAATAGTATATAAGTGATAGAAAACTTGTATAGCTCATTTGTATCAGACAAAATACACTTAAAAGCAAAAAGCATTATTAAAAGTATAGAAGTTTATTTCTTTTTTTTTTTTGGTGAGGAAGATAAGCACTGAGCTAACGTGTTGCTAATCCTCCTCTTTTTGCTGACGAAGATTGGCCCTGGGCTAACATCCGTGCCCATCTTCCTCCACTTTATATGTGGGACGCCTGCCACAACATGGCTTGATAAGCGGTGTGTAGGTCTGCACCCCAGATCCAAACCTGCGTACCCCAGGCCGCCGAAGCAGAGCCCATGAACATAACCACTACGCCACTGGGCTGGCCCCAGAAATATAGAAGTTTATTTCTTAATGATAAAAGGTTCAATTCACCAGGAATGATTATGCACTTATAACAAAACCTCAAAATATATAAAGGAAAAGTTAATTTACTAAAAGGAGAAATAGACAAGTACACAATCAGAGTGGGAGGTCTTACTACACATCTCTCAGTAGTTGATCAAGGAGACAAAGAAATGTCTCTAAGGATGTAGAATATTTTAACAATATAAATTAATAACTTGAGCTAATAGCCAATGCATAGAACACTGCAACCAACTATGGAATACATATCCAGAACATTTATAAAATTTGACCATGTACTAAGCCAGAAAGCAAGTCTGAACACGTTTCAAAAAATTGAAATTTGATCATAATGCAAATAAGTTACAAATCAATGGTCATAAAAGATAACTGGAAAATATCTGTATGTTTGGAAATTAAGAGACACACTCTGAAATAACTGATGGGTCAAAGAAGAGTGATAGTGGAGTTAAAAATCTTTTGTAGTTGAACAATAATGAAAATGCTGATATCAAAATTTGTGGGATGCAGCTAAGGCAGTGCTTAGAAGGAAAAAACTATTTTTTAGAAATGATGAGAGGCCAAAAGTTAATGAGTTAAATATCCATTTCAGGATTTAAGAAAGCAAACCAGATAAGACCAACAAAATTAGGAAAACATGAAATGATAAGAACAGAAATTAATGAAATAGAAAGCAATAAAAATAACAAGTCAAGAATGTCTTCTCTTAAGTGTGCACGCTCCGCTGCTGGCGTCCCAGGTTCGGATCCTGGGCGCGCATCGAGGCCCCGCTTGTCAGGCCATGCTGTGGCGGCGTCCCATATAAAGTGGAGGAAGATGGGCACAGATGTTAGCCCAGGGCTGATCTTCCTCAGCAAAAAGAGGAGGATTGGCATAGATGTTAGCTCAGGGCTGATCTTCCTCACAAAAAGGAAAAAAAAAGAATGTCTTCTCTTGACACTTCTATTCAACATTGTAATGATGGTTCTAGCCAGTGAAGTTAGGTAAGAAAAAGAAATAAATGGAATCCAGATTGGAAAGAAAGAAGTAAAACAATCTCTATTTGTAGATGACATGATTTTGTATGTAGAAAAGCCTAAGGAAACCACTAAAAAACTACTAGGATGAATAAATTAGTTCAGCATGATTGTAAGATACAAGATTGATATAGAATAATAAGTTGTATTTCTATACACTAGCAATGAACAATCCAAAAATGAAATTAAGAAAACAATTTACAATAGAATCAAAACATATAAAATATTTATGAATAAATTTAAGAAGTGCGAGACTCCTACATTGAAAACCACAAAACATTGTTGAAAGAAATTAAAGATCTAAATAAATTTCGTCCTCATGAATTAGAAGACAGTATTGCTAAAATGACTATCTACGGACTAATCTATGAATTCAATGTAATCCCTATCATAATCCCAGTTAGCTTCTTGGTAGAATTTGACAAGCTGATCATAAAATTCGCATGAAAATTCAAGGGACCTAGAATAGCCAAAACAATCTTGAAAAAGAAGAACCAAAGTTTAAAGATTCACACTTCCCAATTTCAAAATTTATGAAAAGCTACAGAATCAAGACTGTGTGGTACTGGCATAAGAATAGATATACAGATCAGAACAGAATAGAATTGAGAGTCCAGAAATAAACCCATACCTTTCTGGTCAAGTGAATTTCAGCTGAGGTGACAAGACCATTCAACGGTTAAAAAGAATAGTCTAGACAACAAATGGCGCGGGGATGACTGTATATCCACATGCACCTCATGTTCTGCACAAAATTAACAGAAAATAGATCATAGACTTAAGTGTAAGAGCTGAAATTATAAAATTCTTAGAAGAAATCATAGAAGTAAATATTTCTGACCTTGAGTTAGGTAAAGCCTTCTATGACGCCAAGGCACAAGCAAAAAAAGAAAGCATAAATAAATTAGACTTCATCAAAGTTTAAAACTTTTGTGCATCAAAGGACACTGTCAGGAAAGGGAAAAGACAATCCACAGAATGAGAGAAAATATGTGCAAATCATGTATCTGATGAGGGACTTGCATCTAGAGTATATAAAGTACTTCTATAACTCAATAATAAAAAGACAACCCAACTTAAAAATGGGCAAAGGGTCTATCTGGATAGACATTTCTCCAGGGAAGATATACAAATGGCCAATAAACACATGAAAAGATGCTCAACATATTAACCATCAGGGAAATGCAAATCAAAACCACAATGAGATACCATTTTAAACCTACTTAGATGTCTATAATAAAAAAGGCAGAAAATAACAAGTGTTGGCAAGGATATGTAGAAATTGGAACCCTCAAATATTGCTGGTGGGAATGTAAAATGATACAGCCACTTTGGAAAACAGTCTGGAATTTCCTCAAAAGGTTAGATACAGAATTATCATACCATGCAACAATTCCACTCCTAGGTGAATACCCAAGAGAAATGAAAGTATATATCCATATAAAAATTTGTACACAAATGTTCATAGCAGCATTACTAATAATAGCCAAAAAGTGGAAACAACCAAAATGTCCATCAACTGATGGATGGATAAAAGGAGTGAAGGGCTGACACGTGCTACAACATGGATGAACTTCAGAAACATTGTGCTAAGTGAAAGAAGCCAGTCACAAAGGCCACATATTGTATGATTCTGTTTATATGAAATCCAGTAAGACAGAAAGTAGACTAATGGTTGCCAGGAGCTGGGGGGAGGAGGGGAAAGGGGGGTGACAGCTAATGAGTACAGGGTTTCTTTTTGAGGTGATGAAAATGTTCTAAAATTGATTGTGATGATGATTTTACAGCTCTAAATATATTTTTTCAATGACTGAACTGTACACCTTAAAAGGATGAATTTTATGGATGTGCACTTTATCACAATAAAGCTGTTTTTTAAAAAGAATTCTTATGGTCTGGATCCATTTATATAAATCTCAAACACATATGATACTAAAGTATATTGTTTAGACATACATACGGAGATAATAAAACTACAAGAAAGCAAGGAAAGATTATCATAAAAGTCAGGATAGTGGTTACTCTGGGAGAGAGGGAGGAGTTTTGAGTGAAAAGAGTCCTACAGAGGGCTTATGTGGGGCCCCAATGTTTTATTTCTGATCTTGATTGGTGGTTACATGGGTGTTTTTTTTCTATTTGTTAAAATGTACATACATGCTTTGTGCACATTTCTGTTCTGAAAATATGTTCTATTTTCAATAAAATGATAAAATTAAACTCATTCACATGAGTTTATGTGGACTACACAGAATTGTTAAAATGTTGGACTGAGCCAAGCTATTTATTCCAGATATTTAAAGAAAAAAATTGCTAAATTAAGTGTCCATGAGATTAAAAGAGGAAGTAGGGATGGATGGAGAGAGTAGGATAGAGAAGGAAGGAAGATTTGACTGTTCCTGGGCAAAGCACTAGCTGGGGTAATAGTGGTGAAGTAGGCAGGCTCTGCAGCCAAACCAACTAGGTTCAAATTCTGCATCTGCCACCTAGTTCTTAGTTTCTCAGTCCTCCTGTGCCTCAGTTTCCACACCTGTAAATGGAGTTTATAATCGCATCTAGCTCAAATGTTATTGTGAAGATTAAAGGAGATAATCCTTGAAAAGTCTTGAGAATGGTTTTTGACACATAAGTGCTCAATAACTATCATTTGTTATTATTTCTTACTAAAGCTCTTTATAAAGTACCTTAAATTAATTCTGAGTCCCTGTTGTATGTGTTATTGTCGTATTTTCCATTTGTTGTAGATACGTGAAACTATTAAAATTGCTTTTTTTTTTTTTTTATTTTTTTCCCCCCAAGGCCCCAGTAAATTGTTGTATGTCATAGTTGCACAGCCTTCTGGTTGCTGTATGTGGGACACGGCCTCAGCATGGCTGGAGAAGCGGTGTATCAGTGCGCGCCTGGGATTCAAACCCAGGCCGCCAGCAGCGGAGCGCGTGCACTTAACCACTAAGCCACGGGGCCGGCCCTAAAATTGCTTTTTAAAACATCTACATTTCTGAAGTTTCACTCTTTCAGACTGGTTCTGCCTTCTCAGTTTGCCCAAAGGAGGTTGAAAGGAATGAATATTTATTGAATGTTCCAATGTGCCAGGCATTGTGTCGCGCTTTACATATGCCGACTCCCTAAATCCTCAAACATAGCCTGTGAATTGCTACATTTAATAAAAACTCACACTCAGAGAGGTTAAGTAAGAAGCCTAAGGTTGCACAGCTTGGAAGAAGTGAAGTCGTCTTTTGGAAACAGTCCATCTAACTCCAAAGCCCTTGCACTTCCTGCTGCACCGTGTTGCCATGGAGCTGAAAATAACCATTAATCCATATGGGATTCAAATATTTCCAAAACAAACACTGCTTTATTAAGCTATTTATACGGATAAAACATGTCCAAAAGCCTGGGTGCTTTATATACTGGGAAAGCTTATACAGTGCAAGTATACCATTTCAGGGCAGACCTAAATCTCTTGCTTTCTGTAAATACGTATTCCTAGAAGTTGCTTAAATTGCAGCAATCCAGCAGGTTTTCAAACCTGAAAATACGGTGGTAGGATTTCCAGGTCAGGGGGAGTGTATTACCGACAGGAGAGCACAGGCCACCAAATCTGAGAGAGTCCAGGGTCAAACTCCTGATGGGGGACCTGGCATCCAAAACTGTCATTGCTCTGTCCCAGGTCTCTCAACATAGGAGAGCACCCACCCAGACCACCACCATAGAGGGGCCCAGCTAAATGTCCAACCAAATCTGCACAGCAGCAACACCTGTGAAAATGTAGGCTGGCCTCTCCCTGCTGGTCTGGACTGACTGAGATGACTAAGGCTCAAGTGGCCCTTTGGACCTATTTGCTGTGAAGTCACAGTGCTAAGGCACTTGGAAAATCCCCGCTGACTGATTGACCAGACTGCTGCATAGACCAGATCTAGAGCAAGAGAGGGAGGAGGGTAGAGTCCAGAGGCAGAAGGCAGGCTGGAAAACCCTGGGTGCCCCTGGCAAAGGGATGCTGGCAAGAAGTAGATCAGGCTGGTGGCCATTCCTAACGTGTGCGATGAAGGGAAACTATGGCCTGGAGGCCTGGGGCTCAAATGCCAGCTCTGCCACTCAGGGGAAAATTAATTAATCTCTGGGTGTCTCAGTTTCCTCATCTATAAAATGGAGATAATAACAATAGTACCTATCTCATTGGATTGTCATGAGGATCAAATGAAATCATCGATATGAAAGCACTGTGAAAACTCTCATGGTCTATAGAAGTTTGAGGTTATGTGTTTACTTGTTTTCCTTACTTGTGTATCCCTGGTACCTGGGAAGTGTCTGGCACATAGCAAGTATTCAATAAACATTTGTGGAATGAATGGATAATATAGGTACTAGATTATGAGTATTGACTATTAAGAATACTAAATTTTGCTTGTGATAAACAAAACTATGAGATAGGCAAAAATAAGTTCTTGCACGTTTCTACTTGAAGCCCCATCCCCTGTCCCTTGACAGAGAAAGGCCCAGGAGGTATTAAATATCTAGCATCCTGGGGCTGGCCCAGTGGCCTAGTGGTTAAGTTTGGCATGCTCTGCTTCAGCAGCCTGGGTTCAGTTCCCGGGCCAAGACCTATACCACTCATCAGTGGCCATGCTGTGGCAGCGACCCACATACAAAATAGAGGAAGATTGGCAATGGATGTTAGCTCAGGGCGAATCTTCCTCAGCAAAAAAAAGAGGAAGATTGGTAACAGATGTTAGCTCGGGCGAATCTTCCTCAGAAAAAAAAAATAATAACAAAAAAATTAAAAACTATCCAGCGTCCTCATGCTACCACGTTTTCCCTCACCCAGCCAACTTGGTACCAATCATGAAAATAACAACAGCCACCCTTCACTGAGGGCTTATTATGTTCTTGGCACTAGGCTTTACATGCACATCGTCAGTTTGATCTTCAAATCCACCCCCATGTTTAATGGCTATTTTTGGAGGGAAAAAATACATGTTAATGGCTCTAAAGTTTAAGTTTTCTCATCTAGGCTGCAAGGCAAACCCTACTACAGAAACTGGCGTGGTTCTTGTTGGAGTTTCTGTCCCCAGGACTCTTCTAGGCCCAACTCAAACCCAGGCTCAAAATTATATGGCAAAGAGCCTAACTGCCATAACTGTGCCATCAGGCATGGCTGTGATTGATGGGGGCGAGGACAGAGGCAGGAGAGAAGCTGAGGCTCTGGTTCCTGAGGTAGTCCCAACATTCTGAGGAGTCAGCTAAAGACTCCTACTGTCGATTGGCTCCAACCTGCACCAAGGCACCAAGGCTATTCTATTTCTTTCACAATTACATCACTCGGACACAGCAGCTGTCATTCAAATCCAAGTAATCTCTTTTCAACTCTGTGACATTTAAGGGAGCAGATGGAACAACTTGTCAAATGCTTGCCCAAAGCTACTCACCTGGGCCCACAAATCCTTCACCCTCGGCCAACAGATTTTTCATAAAGAAGTGCTAATCTCTCTGATTCACTGCTCTTTGCATCTCTACAACCTTAGATGGTAGGGGCCATTTGCTGGGTTCAGAACCTTCTGGTAGGCTCTCTCATACCACTCCCCCCATTCTTCCTTCATAATTCTATCACAGAAATAATAGAACTATTTGTGGAATAATTTGATTGCCTTTGGTCTTCCCTAAGTGCCCCCGAGTTCCATGAGATCAAGTGGAATCAACTATCTTCTCTGCTGTACTCACAGTGCCCAGCCTTGGGCCTGGCACAAAGCAGATGCTCAATCAATATTTGTCAAAGAAAGAAAGAAAGAATGAATGAATGAATGAATGAATGAACAAGTGAGGGAGAAAGAAAAGCCGGATGGAATAAAGGTGGTAATTGTTCTCAAACCTTTGAGGTGTCATATGGAAGAGGGAGGATCTTTTATTAACTTTTTATTTTGAAATAATTTCAAGTTACAGAAGAGTTGCAAGAATACTACAAAGAATTCTCATATACCATCTGTCCAGATCCCACTCATTTTAAATATTTTGGCTTCTTTTTAAATCACTTTCTCTCACTACTTATATATTAATGTTCTCTTTTCTGAACTGTCTGCAGGTATGTTGCATACATCATGCCACTTTTCTCCTTAATATTTCAGTGCATAATTTCCAAGAACAAAGACATTCTCATGGATAACCACAGTACAGTTATCAAATTCAGGAAGTTTAACACTGATACATGATTGCAGTAGACAGTCCTTATTCCAATTTTGTCAATTGCAAGGGAAGACTATTTTGTTCTATTTGATTCCCCAGGGCAGAAGGAAGATTAATAGGTGGACGTATGAGGAATATGATTTTCAACTAGATGATGTAAATATTGATCTAAAAAATTAGAATTGTCTATCAATGGATGAAATGGCCTTTCTCCGAAAATAGGGAACTTCCTGTTGCTGGAGGTATTTAGGTAGAGACTAGAATCTCTGTTAGGTGTGAGGGAAGAGGAGATCCCTTATGAACATGAGCTACAGAATAAGCTTCTTTCTGTGTGTGCTTCTGCAAACCAGGTGACTTACTTGCAATGTACTGGGTTTGATTCTTTGTTTCACTCACTGTTTCTAGTGTTGGGCCTGTCCCTTTGTGTAGCTGGAGTAGCCAGCCTCTTCCCTTGCATGGTGTTGAAGCAACCTCAATGTTCCATCAGCCTGAAAGTATTTCCCCTGACACGTTCTATAAACAGGGCAGCCCTGAAATAATACTACTAACATATATTATGGGCTTACTGTGGGCCATGCACTGGTTTAAGTGCTTTGCAAGTGTTAACTCATTATGTCTCCAAAAAATCCCAGGATGTAGCTATCATTATTATCCCTATGTTACTAATGAGGAATCTGAAACTCAGGTAGATTTTGATATCTTGGTTTGATTCAGGTCCAATGTGTTAGAATATTTAAGACATTGCATTCCACTTCAAGTGAGTGTATATGGAGATTTTAAAAATTGGTTCAGGGCCGGCCCCGTGGCTTAGTGGTTAAGTGCGTGCGCTCTGCTGCTGGCGGCGCGGGTTCGGATCCCGGGCGCACACCGACACACCGCTTCTCCGGCCACGCTGAGGCCGCGTCCCACATACAGCAACTAGAAGAATGTGCAGCTATGACATACAACTATCTACTGGGGCTTTGGGGGGAAAAAATAAATAAATAAAATCTTTAAAAAAAAAAATTGGTTCAATTCTTAGAAAGAAAAACAAAAATGAAAGAAACCAAAACATAGTATTTCAAGACTTCAAGGAAATTAGTATTTCTTTACCTACTTACATCTATTCCTTTCCAAAAGGGGAAGTCTAATTTAGAGGGTTTTTTTTTTTCGGTTCTCTATTTCTATGTTTCCTGATTTTCTGATTGTTGTTATTGTAATTATTATTTTTATTTTAAACACGTACTTTTCACTTTAATTGACATGCCAACTCAGGATTAAAGATTCTCCTAAGGACTGTCTGTGTAAAGCTATTGAATCTCCGTACTGCACTATCATCCTAGGAGACAGAGGAAATTGGAGGATGGCTCCTTCTTTTCCCAGCCTTGTGGGTTTCATATTTTTCAGAACAGCTAACTCCTAGCTAATTGCTACTAATACTTCAAATTTCATCTTTTTTTTTTTTAAGATTTTATTTATTTATTTTTCCCCCAAAGCCCCAGTAGATAGTTGTCTGTCATAGCTGCACATCCTTCTAGTTGCTGTATGTGGGACGCGGTCTCAGCATGGCCAGAGAAGCGATGCGTCGGTGCGCGCCCGGGGTTCCGAACCCGGGCCGCCAGCAGCAGAGCGCGCGCACTTAACCGCTAAGCCACGGGGCCGGCCCTCAAATTTCATCTTAAATGTCACATCCTTAGAAAAGTTTTTGCTATTCTTCAAGACTAGGTCAGATTCCCCTGTTACCTGCTCTCACTGCATCATCAACCTTTCCTTCATAGCAATTATCACATTTCATATAATTGTTTTTCTCTCTTTACAGTTAGACTGTGATTTTGAGGGGCCCCATCTGTTTTTGCTCCCCCATATATCCTCAGTACCTAGCACACTTTTGCCACTCAATAAATGTTTGTTGAATGAATGAATGAGAAGATGAAGATCCAGTTCCACTCCAGAAAGGAGTTAGAAAACATCAATGAGTAAGTGGTGCCCCTGGAGGCAAAAAGTAGGATGTTCTAGTATCAAAAGTCACAGCCAGCTAGTGACTCAGTCAAAACGAGGGATTTGGTGGGTCCAGCAGGGAGTTGCAGTCCAGGCCAGATCTTTGGACGGTAGCTACAGGACAGCAGCAGCAGCATGAAAGATCTTAATTCAGCACTAGGATGTTGAAGCTGACTGGAAGTAGTCAGCTGTCAAGGGTTAAACCCTTCTGGAAAGAAAGGATGCTACAGAACATGGGCCCCCATGGTTTTCTTCGTTGGGGACAGAGAAATAGAGCTAGGCTAAAAAGAGTTCAAGGAAGAACTATAAAAGGCTTTTGAGAGGAGGGGTCTTGCAGCTCTAAAATAATGTCGCTGCTCACTAAGTGGCTTTCACAAAGGTGCCATTAGAATTTCTACATGCAGCCTGCAGATGGCAGCAATGTGTTACTCTTGAGCTGCAAGTTTCTGATAAGTGCTCTGCCTTGACAAAGTCTTACTTACCATCCCATGGCTGCCCCATAGCAAGCTTAGACTGGGGTTTCTTCACCCTGTACCAAGAAGGCTTGCAATGTGTCTTCTTCTAGGAGTGACCCCATTGGTTTTTCCCTGGTGACAGGCTCCCACCACCCTGACTCTTGAAGTTGCTCTTCTCTCATTGCCACCCCTGAGTGCCCTCCAACCCTATTGGAAATCATGACCTAGTGGTTCCCTCCAACAATCTGTAGTCAACATGTCCAAAAGGGAATTCATATTTCTCATCCACCCCACCTCCCACCCCCCACTCAAACCTTCACTTCTCTACATCATCCTGAACATCTCCCATCCATTTATCAAGTCTTGGTGAGTCCACCTCTAAAATATTTCAGATGTGCACCCTCCCCTCCAATTTGCCTGGCACAGGCAATCTTCACCACCTCTTGACTAAGCTCCTAACTCATCTGCTTATCTCTATCATCTTCCTCCTGCAATCCATCCTGCCACTACGACCTGTGCCTTTACTCGAACTCCTCCAAGGACAAGAATGTCCTCTTTTGTTAATCTACTCAGATTCTACTCACACTTCAAGGTGCAGTTCAACTAGCATATTATTCAAGAAATTTTTCTGGGTCTCCTGCCAGCCCCGACACCCCTGTCATTCTTTCCACTGTATGGCTACAGAACTTTATTTGGACCTCCTTTTATAGCTCTTATTTTTAACATTCTGCCTTTCAGATTATTCACTATTTGTATACACCAATAACTCCCTCCATCCCTTAGCCCAAGATGGCAACTACATGACATAAATGCTTCAAGTCATCCTCCCACCAGTACCCAATGATAGACATCATTAATAAATCTTGGCTATCTTCCTACTGAGCCCAAACTCAATCTCAAAATTCTTCTCGAAACAGTACTCCAGGCAGAACTGGTCCACAAGATGAAACAAATTTTCCATCCCTGCCCTGGACTGTAAAGAAACAATAAGATAGAAAGCACGTCCTATTCTTCTTTGAATCTACTACAGCATCTTGCACATAATCTATATTCGTTTAAAGGCTTCTTTTTTAATTTTTTGTTTATTGCAGTAACATTGGTTTATAACATTGTAAAAATTTCAGGTGTACATCATTGTACTTCTATTTCTGCATAGATTACATCATGTTCACCACCAAAATACTAATTACACCCCATCACCACACACATGTACCGAATTATCCCTTTCACCCTCCTCCCTCCCCCCTTCCCCTCTGGTAACCACCAATCCAATCTCTGTCCCTATGTGTTTGTTTATTGTTGTTATTATCTACTACTTATTGAAGGAAATCATGCGGTATTTGACCTTCTCCCTCTGACTTATTTCACTTTGCATTATACCCTCAGTGTCCATCCATGTTGTCACAAATGGCTGGATTTCATCGTTTCTTATGGCTGAGTAGTATTCCATTGTGTATATATACCACAGCTTCTTTATCCATTCGTCCCTTGATGGGCACTTAGGTTGCTTCCAAGTCTTGGCTATTGTGAATAACGCTGCAATGAACACATGGGTGCATGTACCTGTGCAAATTGGTGTTTTCAAGTTTAAAGGCTTCTTGAATGAATGAATGAATAAAAAAGTAAAGTGGAAAAGAGAAGGTCCTGGCAGTAGGAATGCTGGCCCCAGACTCCATGGTTCAATATAATCAGCTTCTTTCACTCCAGTATATCTACTATATCCTGCTGGTGATACTCACATGGTGTTTACTAATATTTCCCAATGGTATTCAAGGCAGCAACTTACCGAAAGCTGCATGACTAAGAGTACACTCAGCAGGTTTAAGGAGCACATACTTAACCACACATAATTTTTCTCAACCTAGCATTCAGACTCATAAGCCTGTTTTTCCACCCTGCTTTCAAATGTTCCGAGCATTTCAAAATATCATAAAGGAGTTGCACTATTTCGGTCTTAATTAATCCATGCTGAAGTGCTCTTTCAATATCACGTTTCCAACATGCTGGTATTGGTCTTAATCCTGAGAGAAAAAATGATACAGCACAGACATGCGTTGTCCTGCCATTTGCAAAAAAAACATTCCCTAGACATAATAAAAGTTGGCATTTGGGTGTATGTGTGTGTGCGTGTGTGTGCGTGCATGTGTGCAGGGATTTTGTTTTTCCAAGGAAAATTATGTGTTGGCTACGTAAGAACTTTCAAATTTCAAGGCCAAACTTGAGTTTTCGCTTCTTTTGCAGATGTCATACTTTTCTTATAAAGACTTTCCAGAGTCCAGTGGGATACTAAACTAATGTTTAGTCACAGCAATCTAGAAGGGAAAAAAAAAGCTACTTTGTGGTGACAGGGCCATATTCACTACTAGATGCCAATGTAGTATGGTTTTGAGGGCCAAATAATCGTTTGTTCTCAAATCCTTGCCCCTATATATCACAAAGCATCGGCGTTCAAAAATCTACCATGTGCCTTGTTGGATCCTGATTTGAACAAATTATAGAAAAAGAACATTTATGAGACAATTGGGGAAATGTAAACACTGACTGGATATTTGATAATATTAAGCAGTTGTTAATTTTTTAAAGTGTGATCATGGTACTGCAGTTATTTTTTTTTTAATAAAAATAGTCCTTAGTTTTTAGAGATGTATACTGAAGCATCTACAGACAAAATGATACAATGTCTTGGATTTGCTTCAAAATAATTCATTGTGTGGGGGGTAGACAATGGGTGGAGATATAGATGAAACAAGATTGACTATGGTAATAATTGTTGATGCTGAATGATGGGTGCATGGTCAGTCATTTGTTGTAATAGTCTCTCTACTTTTGTTTATGTTTGAACTTTTCCATAAGAAAAGATTTTTAAAAATCCACCATGAAAGTGGTAGCATGGTTTGGAGGAGGTTCCTTGTAATGTGAATCTTATCCAGGAGTAATAACCCACAAACATCTTAGCATTCCTTGACCACATTAGCAAGGACGAACTGATCAAATATCTTATAAGGAGGCAGAGACCAAAAGGAAGAGGTAATGAGGCAGGGCAAGTCTGAAAAGAACAGACATTAGGAAAGGCCTGGAACGTGGGCTCTTGCAAGAGTGGACAAGCCACTGCCAGCCACTGAAAGAAAGCATTTGGGGTGGTAGCAGCTGGAGAGAGAATGCTAAAAGACAGTAGTGAATTCGGCAGAGGGAAGGTATCTTGTGTATGCATGTTGGTGAGGGCTAGTGGGATGCAGCTTAAATGTCAAAGCTGCAAAAGAAACTCACCTTTTGGGTAGAGCTATCTTTGTCTCCCCTCTAGTGCCTTTGGAAACATTACGGAGATAAGACATAAATAGAATTCATTCGTAGTGCAATCCTCAAGTCAAACAATAACTCATAGAATCATTTGCTGTTTTTGCCCACATTTTCATATCTACAAGTCTTGGGTCAGCTGCTGTTTTTTTATATCTATCTATATCTATATCTATATCTATATCTATATCTATATCTATATCTATACCTATATCTATATCTATATATATATCTATACCTACACCTACATCTACATCTATATCTATATACCTATCTGCTTCCATTATTTTTCTTTTCTTTTAATAATTTTATTTATATTTTTTCCCCCAAAGCCCCAGTACATAGTTGTATGTCACAGCTGCACATCCTTCTAGTTTCTGTATGTGGGACGCGGCCTCAGCATGGCAGGAGAAGGGGTGCGTCGGTGCGTGCCCGGGATCCGAACCTGGGCCGTGGCGGAGCGCGTGCACTTAACCGCTAAGCCACGGGCCGGCCCTCCATTATTTTTCTAAAAACAATCACGTTACCATTTTATTGATTGTGAATGTTAGACCTGAATGGGCTCCTGTAGATCACTTAGTCCTTTTTTCATAGGTGAGAAAACTGAAGGTTAGAGAAAGGAAATGACTCGCCCAGCATCATATAGTGTGGGCACATGGTAGGTGCTCAATAAATATCTGTTGAGGGCTGGCCTGGTGGCGTAGTGGTTAACTTCGAGTGGCTGTGCTTTGGCGGCCCAGGGTTCACAGGTTCGGATCCTGGGCACAGACCTACACACTGCTCCAACACTCATCAAGCCATGCTGTGGCAGGCGTCCTACGTATAAAGTAGAGGAAGATGGGCACAGATGTTAGCCCAGGGCCAATCTTCCTCAGCAAAAAGAGGAGGATTGGCAACAGATGTTAGCTCAGGACTAACCTTCCTCACCTAAATAAATAAATAAATAATCTGTTGAATCCAGGATTGATACACACTAGTGTGACCCTACCAAGTAATTACAGCTGACATGAGATCTGATTGGTTGGTGCCAACATCATATAGTTTTAGTATCACTCCTGGGTGAAAAAAAAATGAACAAATAAATAAATGGAGAAAGCAAAGTTAGACCGTTCTTGGCTTATGGACCTTCTTCCTCTGTAATTCTAGTTCTGGTCTCCGTGGGGCCTCTACATACAGGTGGGGCGGCTCTTGGCTACGAATCTCACAGCTAATCCAGACCTCCTCTTGGGGCTGAGATTTGTCAATTGTCTGTTAGCCTCCTCAGTGCCTCCAGGTACTGGCCAGCCTTATTTTGGGCTGCATGGTAGAATGTACATCAATCCTCATACGTTAAAGGTTTGCACTGCACTCCTATCCTGAGAAAATGGTTAGTTTCGGCTCCAAACTACCTATTTTACTGTCCAAGAGCAGCTATCCAGCCTTATTTTTCCAGTTTTCATCTACCGCAGGGGTGAGGGGAGAGTAGATCTATGTTTGTTTGTTCGTTTTTTCCCAACAACTTAAAAAGTGAAAAAAAAAAAAAGGAAAAAGGAAAGAAAGAAAAAAACTACTTTTGATTTTAAGCATTTTTAGAAGCATAAATAAGTTAAGATTTTAACTACCATTCTAAGATTCTAATATTGCTAACTAGATTTATACCATAGAATTTTTTTTCTAAAAACAGCACAATTGGAAAATGTCATGCCATTACCAATTCAGTACAATGAAGGTTAACAATATAATATGATATTGTAGAAGCAAGATATATTGCTGCCACCAGGATTGTCATTTTCACGTAAGAAGGAGGAAGGAATTGGTGCCAGCATAACAGTATGTGCAATCACAGCTACCATTTATTGAAGTTCAGTTTACATGGTTTATTTCATCGACATTTCACAACAGCCCTATCAGGTAGGTCCTTTTATCACCATTTTACAGATGAGAACAGAGGCTCAGACAGATCAAGTTAAGGAAACCTTCCAAAAAGTAGAACCAAAAGACGATTAACTGGAACAGGAGAGAAAGATATGAAAATTAGAGAATCAGTCTAGGACATCCAATATCCAACTAGTAGGAGTTCTAGAAATAGAGAACATAGAAAGGAAGGTATTACGTGAGAAATAATATTTAATAATGTCTCAAAAATGAAGGACAAGTTTTTAGATTAGAAGGGCTCACAAAAGCCCAGCCCAGTAAATGGAAGAAGACGCACAAGAAAGTGTATCATTGTTAAATTTTAAGACACTAAATACCAAAAGAAAACTTTTAGAGATTACAGAAAAAAAAAGTTAAGTACAGAAAATTGGAAGTCAATAGGGGATCAGACTTTTTGAAAGCAACACTAGAAGCAAAAACATATTGGAACAATGTTTTCAAAATTCTAAAAGAAAATTTTTTCTAATTAGGAATTCTTCACTGAGTGAAAATTTTAATCATGTGTGAAGATATACTCAGACACAGAAAGGTTTTATTAAAATTACCTCACATGCAATCTTTCTAAGGAAGTTAGTGCAGGGTATGTTCCAGCAAAAGTAGGGCATACAACAAGAATGAGGACAACCCGAGGTCTAGGAAACAGACTCTAACACAGAAGAAAAGCAAAGGGAATTCCCAGGATGACAGACAGCTGGGTGGCAGGCCTAGAGGGCAACCATTCCAGAATGGATCAGGATGGCTGCAAACTGCAAGAGGGTTTGGAACTCATAGATTACCTAATATATTTGTATCGGTATTGTATTTTGTATATATATTACCTAATATATACCTAATGTATTTACCTAATATATTTGACCATACTGAGTGGAGTTTAACAGTTCTGTCAGAAAGTTTGGGGCTGAACTCATGACAGGTACATAGAAAAACAAATCAAACCAAAAAAAGAGACAATTTGAGAAAAACAAAATAAAAGAAGTACAGTAATGGCACTCTATATGGATCAACTGTGAGCAATAATTATATGATATAATGTAAAATAGAATATTTTAACTAAAATTTGTTATATTCGTGGAAGAGAAGTGTGAGTGCATGTGTTGTGTGTGTTGGGGCATATAAGAAAGCTAGTTCCTCATGTTCCATAGTAGAAATTTATAAACCTATAATTTCTTAACCTAAATAAAAATAAGAAATAGCATTAAGTATTAGGATATTATTCAGAAGTGAAGAGCTGTATACCAAAAGAAACAGCTAAAAATGTTAAAAGGAGTTTAAAACAACACAAATTTATTATCTCACACGTCTGTAGGTCAGAAGTCCAACACAACATGCCTGAATTCCCTGCTTGGGGTTTCATAATGCTGAAATCATAGAGTTGGCCAGCCTGGGCTGTTATCTGGAGGTGCTAGGGGAGATTTTGCTTCCAGGGTCATTCAGGCTGTTGACAGTATCCAGTTCCTTCTAACACTTTCTACATGGCCTCTTCCATCCTCAAGCCAGAAATAGCACTTTGAGTCCTTTCTGTGCTTTGAATCTCTCCTTTTCTGCTTCCAGTCAGAGAAATTTCTCTGCTTTTAAGGGCTCAAGTAATTAGATCGGGGCCACCCAGATAACCCAGGATAACCTCCCCATTTTAAGGTCTGTAATCTCAATCACATCTGCAAAGTCCATTTTGCCATATAAAGTAACATTTTCATAAGTTCCAGGGATTAGAGTGTGGACATATTTTCTGGGGGCAGAAATCAGGAAGTCAGGAGGGGTGGGGTGGGTACTGCTAGTTTTTATAAGCCCTGTGGTACTCTTTGACTTTAAATTATGTACGTGTTTTGTTTTGATCAAATGAAAACCTAAATTTACAGTCAATGGCTAAATCTGCAGAATTGAATTCAAATGGACTCTATTTTAGGTAATGTATCAAATGTAGTCATTATACAAGCAATCTATATTATACAAAGTCCATTTTTGTTTCTAGGCAAAATAACCTAAGATCTGCAAAGCATGTTAAGAAATATTTGTAAGGTACAACCATGGCTGGGCCTTTGTGAAAATTCTTATTTGGATGGACCACAGGGCTCATCCAACGTACCAATTTCTTTGTTCTTAGCGTTGTACGAAAGGGCCTGCTCCTCTGCTTATTTTTGGCAGTTACTGCTACTAGTTAGCTACTTCCTGTAGCAAGAGTAGGAGATGACCGTAAACATATTTTCTTGATATGTAAAACAGAAGTCATCATCTTAGTTTCTGTTGGATGTCAGAATAGAACTAATCTAGTCCAACCTCCTCATTTTACAGATGAGAACACTGATGCCCAGAGAGAGATAAGGGACCTGCCTATGTTACTGCTAGTGTTCATAGCAAAGATCGTCACTTCCAAATGAACTCCACAACTAGGGGCCTGCCTGGGGGCATAGTGGTTAAGTTCAGTGTGTTCCGCTCTGGCAGCCTGGGGTGCATGGGTTCAGACCCCAGGTGCAGACCTACACACCACTCATCAAGCTATGCTGTGGCAGTGTCCCACATACAAAATAGAGGAAGACTGGCACAGATGTTAGCTCAGCGACAATCTTCCTCAAGCAAAAAGAGGAAGACTGGCAACAGATGTTAGCTCAGGGCCAATCTTTCTCACCAAAAAAAAAAAAAAGTGAACTCCACAACTTATGGCCACTATTATGAGCCTTGGAGGGAATGACAAATCACTAAGTAAGTCTAACATCTTCATTTCACAGATGGGGAAGCAGACACAGACGGGAAGACATACTTACCCAAGGTCATTTGGAACTCCCTAATTCTAATCTAGGTTTCTCTCCCCTGTACAAAGTAGCCTCCTTCTGACTAACTACCTGATACTAAGCCGAATCTTATTCACTTCTAAATTCCTAGTACCTAGCACATGGCCTGGCACATAGATGAATGAGTGCAGAAACATATCTCAAGACAGTATAAAAAGCTCACTTTGCAATTAAATGATTTAAATTCTCATAGTCTTCCAGTTGATAAGCAATTTGGCAATAATTTGAAATAAGGTGTTTCTTCTTCAGGTAGCTGCCTCCTTAGGACAAATAAATACACTGCTGGCTGTATTATACAGTCTCTAAAGTCAGGCTAACTTGTTTTACATTTCTGTCTCAGTCACTTACTAGCTGTATGACCTTGCACACACAACTCAATCATTTTATGTCTGTTTCTTCGTCTGTAAAATGAAGATAATAATGCAACCTATCTCATGGGACTCGCAGGGGGATTTAGTCAAATAACACGTGTAACTTGGCACATAGTAGTCACTCAATAACTATTAATTTTCTCTTTTTACACAATGATCTACCTAATAAATGTTGAAAACTAGCAGTGAAATATTTTCCCGTTGCTAATGGTAAACTAAAAGTGACCATTAGGAAAGATAGTTAAAGGCCAAAGAACCTCCAGGAAGAAATTTTCTTGGGGATTGATGTCAAAAATATCTAGCACATCCAAATGTCAGTAGAACTCCTCCCTCGCTTAAAGTAAAAGCATGCCAAGATTTAGCTAAATATTTACAAAACAAAATTATTGCTTGATCTAATCGTTAGGGTTTAAAAGAAAACAAAGTCCCTGAAGTGTTCTTGTTCTCTTGATTTCTTCTAAAACCACTAATATTCTGGTAGCATAATATGCTACTCATGTGAGCACAGAGCTGTGCTTGTAAAAGAGCAGTACTTCATGGAAACAACAAAATGGCAAAATTCCTCTGGACAGCAAGTATGCTTAGATCATTCTGGCTCATGTTTGTGGCTAAAGGATTTTGTTTTCCATAGATCTCATAGAGATATACAACCTCAAGGGTCCTCAGTTAAGTGTTTTCTGTCGTAATACTCAGTGTTGCTGTATTGAGAATCAGAAGGAGGTTTCTTATTAAAAACAAGACAAAACAAAACTATACTTACTTGGAGATGGAGTTCCAGCATCTTCTTGGATCATTCTAGATAGTTACGGAGGTAACCTGACCAAGATCATCACCCCCTACCCACACCCTAGAGTTTGGATTCTGTAAAGATTCAGGGTAATCAACAAATGTGGTTTGGCTGAAGACCCACTCCTAGAGCTTAACACAAATGAGAGAAAACCCTTCGTGACGTTCAAACCATTTTTCTGTAGTTATAGAAAATATGAAACTACATCACCATCTCTTAAGAGAACAGCTATTGAAAACTGATTTTCTGGGCCGGCCCTGTGGCTTGGTGGTTAAGTGCGCGCGCTGCGATGCTGGTGGCCCGGGTTCGGATCCCAGGTGCGCATCGAGGCACCACTTCTCCGTTCATCCTGAGGCCGAGTCCCGCATACAGCAACTAGAAGGATGTGCAGCTACGACATACAACTATCCACTGGGGCTTTGGGGGGAAAAAATAAAAATAAATAAAATCTTAAAAAAAAAAACAAAACTGATTTTCTTAGTCTCAAATCTAATCTAACCTGCTAATGTGATTAATCTGTAACTAGGAGTCCCCCATCATGTACACCATGACAGTCTCCTGAAGTATACTGCACTCTATTTTAAGCTTAATATTAGAAAGGACCAGTTCTCCATTTCCCTTAATTGTTATAACTATAATCTATTAAATACTTATGTCCCTTTAAGTACTGCTTGCAAAGGCTGTACTAATATCAAATTAAGTGCATGCCTTTATCATGAAACATAGGCATACTGAGAACAGCAGGGAAGCATATGATAAAATGATTGCAAGATAAAATAGCTGTCTTGGAATTTTTTCACAACATTTACTCTTTTAACTCCAATTTTTTTCTGCCACCCACTCCTCACACTTTCCCCAAAATAAGACCAAAGGAAAACATTTGGGTGACATACAAAAAGACAATATTTATTTTACTCAAGCTTTCCTATAAGAAGTTAAACAATTTTTGGCATTACGAAAAATGTTCTTAACATTTTTTCACAAATCCCTTCAGTGCCCAGATGAAGAAAAAAGTTATCTGAATGAAAGAATAATGACTGTTCTTACAGTGAGTTTACTTAGGTATGTAGAGAAAAAAAATCCATATAGGTTAGACATAAAATAGTAAGTACTAGTTTCCCACACGTGATGGAAATCCCACTGATGTATTAAAGTCTCCAAGAGCTCCCAAGACCTGGGGATCACTTTTCAGCAATTATAAAACAACCATAGTTACTTCCGTAATTCACTGCCCCCTTTTCCCTCAACTATTCTACTGCTAAGAGGATGGAAACAAAATACAATTTCCCCGCTCCCAGGATGCATGACTGTCGGCATCAGTAGTTCCTTGGGTAATCAGAATATCAAAGCATCCCCTCATTGCCATCTGAATAGTATAACAAGAAAAATGGCTTTGGGTGAGGCATTTAGGTGTTTTGCTTCCCAAAATTATAAGAGACCTGGCTAGGAAGTAATCTCATTCCTATACAGGAAAATCAAATATTCTTTCTAGAGAACAGTAGGACAAAGTGGAACATCCATGCCTGTCTCCCAGCCTCAATCTGACCTCAAAAATAAAAGCACAGAGAGGAAACGCCTTGACATCTACCATCGCTGCAAACCCCAATTTCCTCAGAAAAGCCAGGGCAGTGTTCCTCCACTGCAGTGCAAGCAGGTTGCTGCTTTTGCCCAAACCTGTAGAGAGCAGGGATCTCTGGTCTTTCCTCCCCTAAGAGCAGGAATTGCAAGTAGCATCATCTTACTAATATGAATGGGTGAATGTTTGGAGAACTTGTGAGATAAAGTTCTCAAGATCCTACCAGTTATCTGAGTCTGTGTGTGTGAGGAGAGAAACACTGAAGGGGGCTTCTCATTTCCATACTTCTTTAAATTGGGACTAAGTAGGAGGAGCAGAGGGAATATATAAATGGATATGTTGTGGGGATGGGTGAGAATGGAACCCTAATGTATGCAAAAAAAATATGAATACAATGTTGGAGCCTTGGATGCTAGCTATCAATATAAGACATGAAACCTATTAATAACCATTTGTGGCGGTAAGGGCAAAGAGGAATCCTAGAGCCTGTGTTATTAAGAAAGAGAAAAAGATACAATTATTCTTTTTTTCTCAAGCAAATAGCAAAGTTCTAAGTGAAGATAATACCTCCTTTCTGTTTAGAAAATGCATAGAGAAATAGTAAATGATGAAAGCCTTCAAATAAATTCAGACTCACACAGAAGTTACAAAATATGCAAGAATTAGTCATTGTTTCTCAGTCTACTCACACTTTACCTGAGATGCAAATTACTCCCTGCTCCTCTAGGTGTTCTGAGCAGATTTATATTCTAATTTCTAATGAAAGGGGAAAGACTAAAATGAAGGGAATGAGGGAAAATGCAAAAGGGGAAGTCAGTGTGGGAATTAGGAAGTTGAAAGGTCTGAAAAATGACTGGTGGAGAAAAAGAAAGTGGTAAGAACTGAGGAATCCCAACTAGATTGTCAGCTCTTTGAGGGAGTCCATGCCTCATACCTGGGGGCCTAGCACAATCTGGACACATGGTAAATACCTGATCCGACTAGCAGAGGTGAAGAAAAAACAATACATCATTAGAGACTGCATGGTTCAAACTCTAATACCCAACAAGTCATTCTGCCTCCACTGCCCTTAAAAGCCTGCAATGGCTTTGAAAGTTCTTGGTAAAGAAGTCGCCTCTGTTTTTTCTGTAGCTGTCATCATCAGGGCCAAAAGTGATGCCTGGGCCTTTCAAAGCAGAAGAAAATGCTGCTGAAGGGGATGCTGATTCCAGACTGTTAAAAGTTTTAATAGCCACAAACATTACTCAGTGGGATCCCAAACAACAGACAGTAGATTTTATCAATTTTGTTTGCTAGATGTTCTCTGTGATTCAAGTTTGACATTAGCATTTGCGCCCAAAATGAGTTCCCCCACAAATTAAATTTGTTCATATTGTTTGACACAAAGAATACAAAGCAGGCATAGATCCCTCGGGAAGTTGTCACAACTCTTGATAAGATTAACTCTACTGCAACCATCACTTTTTGCTTTGTCTCCTAGTTTGAAGCCTTCACAAAAGATAGATATCTTTCATAATTCAATGAGAATGACTCCACTCTCTTCTCCAAAGGGCTCATTATTTTTAGTTTTTCGGTGCACGACTCAACCTAAAGACCTGTGGCTCTTATGAGCTGCCTATTTTTAAATGGTCCAGTAGTTTCCGTTTCCATTTAACAAGTTCCCAGATAACAAATGGAGAATGGGATGAATCTTTGCAAGGTCACATTGAAGGTTAAAATAAATTATCCCCATCACTGAGAGGCTCTCTTCAGGTTTTCTATCAGCACTACAGAGTCAGTTTCTTCTTTGGTTTGCTTCTCATAGATGTCATACTTCTTCCAATGCTGGAAGGGAGGAAAAAACACATCAACGATTACTTCTCTAAACAATGTTCTTTCCCTGAGTACTCACAGCCAATGCTTATACTTAGGTTTGCGTGCATGGAACCATGACGTATGTTTTCCTGCTATTTTTTTTTCTTTGGACCTAAGAATCTTCATCTATTTGAACAATTAATGAAACAAAACAATCAGGAATTAACATTAGAGGGGGGAAAGCATAGAATTGTTATATGACATTTAATGGCTATCTCAAGAGATAAACAAATTTGGACATCTCCAAAATTGGAAACAAAGTCTTTTGAAGAAGAATAAAAGGGTCGCATGTTTTTCTCACTTCAATTATTTCTACCTTTATTTTCTTACCACTCAAATTTGATCATTGTCCCCAAGATATAATAGGCTCAAAAAGTCAATAGCATCTAGGTGAATGGCAATATATAAAATGTCCCAAAAAGTCTTAGTGCAGTTAAAACTTTTGAAAGACTCTGTATTAACAGCTTCATGTAACATCATTTGCTAGAATAGGAATTATGCATAAGGTAAGCTCATCTCAAATTCAATTTAAGTGTGTCTCTTGTGGTGAAAGACAATATCCTGGTCCTTGCCTTCTTTACTTACAAATCAAGGGAAAGGGTAAAACCTGAGCTCAGTCCTCTCATCTGTAAAATAAAGTTGTTAGACTAAACCAGGGGCCAGCAAACTGGGATCTAAGGGCCAAATTCAGCAGGCCACCTGTTTTTGTAAATAAAGTTTTATTGGAACACAACCATGCCTATTTGTTTCTGTATCATCTATGGCTGTTTTCACGCTACAACAGCAGAGTTGAGTTGCTGTGACAAAGATCGGATAGTTTGCTAAGCCAAAAATATTTACTATCTGATCCTTTACAGAAAAAGTTTGCCAACCCCTGCACTAGATTATTTCTAAGCTCCTTTTCTGCTCTGATGTTTTATGGTCTATAAGCCTAGGAAATGAAATGGAAAAAAGAAAAACAGAAACATGAGCAACAATGACTATTCAGCTGCCTCAGGTTGTGCAACTGGAGATGGACTGAGCAAGTCAGGAGCATCCAGTCTTAGAGAGCGTACGGAGGGATGAGTTGGGAAACACTGCTTGAAATATCAAAATTATTCTATAGAAGTTATTTAACTATGATGTTTCTAGTAGAATGGCTAAAATAAAAATACTGACAATTCCAAGTGCTGACAAAGATACAAAGTAACTGGATCTCTAATATATTGTTGGTGGAAACATGAACTAGTACAGCCACTACAGAAAAAAGTCTGACAGTTTCTTATAAAATGAAACATACACTTACCACATGACCTAGAAATCCAACTCCCAGGTATTTACCCAAGAGAAATGAAAACATATGTCCACACAAAGACCTCTACATGAATGTTTATGACAGCTTTATTCACAAAAGCCAAAAACTTGGGCAACTCCAATGTCCTTGAACAAGTGAATGGTTAAATAAACTGTGCTACAGCCATATCATGGAATACTGCTCAGCAATAAAAAGAAATGAATTACTGACACATGCAACAACATGGATGTCTCAAGTGCATTATGCTAAGTAAAAGAAGCCAGACTCAAAAATCCATGTACTATGTGATTCCATTTATATGACATTCTGGAAAAGGCAAAATCATAGGGACAGAAAACAGATCAGTGGTTGCAAGGGTATAGGGTCAGGTGAGGAGGGTTGACTGCAAAGGGAACTTTTTGGAGGACGATGGAAATGTTCTATATCTTGATTGGAGTGGTGGCTACAAAACTGCATACATGTGCTAAAACTCTTCTACATGTACACTTAAAAAGAGTAAATTTACTTGTACATAAATCAAATCAACAAACCTGATTTTACAAAGGTGAAATACAAGGACGTCTAATAAAAAACCATCTGAAAAAATTATATAACCTTGAAAATAATGGGTTATTCAATAAATAGCACTAAGACAACTGACTAAGCATTTGACAAATAAAGTTAAACCCTGCTTCACAGACTACATGGATAAATTCCCTATGGGCTAAAGGCCTAAATGTAAAAACAAAATCAAATAAGTACTAGAAAAATATATTGGGCAACAATTACATAAATCTGAGGTAGGAAAGGGCTTTCTACACATAAAAAATAAAGGAAGATTTGACTGCATAAAAAAGAAAAAATAATTTTGTACATCATTAATCATCCTAAATATAATACAAAAGCAAACATAGATGACAAGCCAAAGGATTAATAACTGATACATAAAAGAAGCTTTATAAGCCACCAAGGAAAAGATGAATATGGCAGGGAAAAAATGGATAATGAACAAGAATTTCACAAAAGAATTAAGTCAAGCCAATGAATATAAGAAAAATATATAAAGTTCATATGTAAAATTAAAACAAGATACCCTTTTCTCATCTATCAAACTGGCAAAAATGTTTTTAAAAATTAGATATATTTATGCCGGCAAAAGTGTGGCAAAACAACCACTCAGACATGCTACTGGTAGGTATATAAGTTGGTACAACCTAGTTGTAATCTACGCTTCTTGTGAAAAATTTAACTGTATATATTCTAATGCCCCATTTCCTTAATATGAAGGAATCATACCCTACATATGTAACCAGGGTGCTTAATTTAACAGCATATATATTTTTATATATCAGTAAAATACATCTGCCTCATTTTCTTTAACCTCTGCATAATATTTCATTGCATGAATGCACCATAACTCATTTAACCAGTATCCTTAATAGATATTTAACTTGTATATCCTTTCTGGATGAAAATTTGTCAATAGCAATCAGAGTTTAAAATGTAGATAATCTCCTTTGATCCAGCAATCATACTTATAACAATTTATCCCAAGAAAGTAATAAAATGTATATGTTAATATTTGCTATGAAATGCTGTCTATAATAATGAAATCTAGAATTCACCTAAATGCCCAATATTAAGGACTTGGTTAAATACATTATGATATAGTCACACAATGGAAAACTATTTAGCCATTAAAAAGTATATTATAGGACCAGGGTTGGAAAACATTTTCTGTAAATGGCCAGACAATAAATATTTTTAGCTTTGAGGGTCATATAGTCTCTGTCCCAATAGCTCAACTCTGCTGTTGTAGACAATATATAAATGAATACGCATGGCTGTGTTCCAACAAAACTTCCTTTATGGACACTGAACTTTGAATTTCATATCATTTTCATGTGCCATGACATAATATTCATCTTTAGATTTTTTTCAATTATTTAAAAGTATAAAAACCATTCTTAGCTTGCAGGCTGTACCACAAAGTGGCAGGCATGATTTGGCCCATGGTCTGTAGTTTACAGAGAAATCCTGGGAGGAAGGTGATGGTTGGCAGCATAGTTTTTTGAATCGCCCCTAATGCCTCCATAAAAAACACAAGTAGGAAAGCAAAACCAAAACCCAGAGGTACAATCTACAACAAAACCAGATGAAAATGATTCTCCCACGAACCATGAAATATGAGTGGATGGGGACAAATTAGAGATAGCTACAAGACCAGAATGGTATCAGCTGTGGAAGGCTAGGAAGAGGGAATCAGCACGTCATCTGATAGATCTAAGAACTCTAAAATAACTCACTCAAAGCTCAACAAGATAATTATGAACAACAGCTGAGACTGGCAGGGGTCTGCACCTTCAAATGGCAACTGAGTGCAAGGAGTCCCTGGTACAGCCTGGGAGCCGCCTGGGCCCGTGAACTCTCAAAACCATCCAAAGCTCTATTCCAGGGCAAAGTCCCACTCTGAGGAGAAACTGGTGGAAAAAGACTCCACATTGGCCAGGACAGGGACAAGAGAGAGAAAACAGAAGGTCTAGATAAAAGTAGAGGAGGCAGACAGGCAGGGCCAGGAAATTTCAGAAAGGAATTTACTATAATTTTGAACACTTCTCAAAAACAGTAGAAGATGCAACTCTAGAGCCATGAAATTAGGAAAAAACCTACCCTAAATCAAGCCTTCTTCTAAAACTTCAGGGAAACTAATTTCATGTAAAAATAAGCAACAGAATACTATCCTTACAGAATTAAAACATGCCAGAGATATATGTCCACAAAAATAGATGAAAATTATAATCTAATATTTCAAAACTAGCTAAAATATATTAAGTAAAAGTTATAGGATATGAAAAATGTACATGATATCGAAGAATATAAAAATTTGTAATAAGAACAACTCAGAAATGACAGGATAAAACTCTGGAAAGAATTAGAAGTAAAAGAAAATAATCATTTCAGAAATGAAGACTAAGCTAGAAGGAACACATGGGCAAATAAACACAACAGATAATAGCTTAAGAGAAACAGAAGATAAAAAGTAAGGTTTTTTTAAGTAAAAAGAAATGAAGGTGAATACAAAATATTCAAGAGGATGTGACAAATACAAAAGACAGGCAAAGAAAACAAGGGAACAGAATAACAAAGAATGACCAACACCACCAAGACATATTCTGGTAAAATTATTGGACTTTGAGGAAAAAAAAAAATCTTTTGACAAACAGGCAGAAAAGACCAAGTGTTTTAATACAGAAAGAAAATTACATTGTCAGCAGACTTTGACAACATTTTATGCCAGAAGAAAATAGATGACATATTTAAGATACCCAAGGCAAGAACATGTGAGCCACGGATTTTATATCTAGCTAAAATGACTTTCAATTATTAATGCAGCAAACTCCATCAATGTGTAAATAATTCAGGAAATGTTGGTCCCATGAATCCTTGAGAAAACTTTTAGAGCTTCAAACAACCAAAATGACTGGAGAGACATCAACATAAAGACCAGTAGTGAGTATCAGATAAATACCCACACGGAATTAAGACTAAATGAGGGCTATAAGGGAGACACTATCATGTATAATGGCCTTATGCACTGACAGTGTAGATACTGGACAACTTTAAAAATGGGGAGAGAATGGGGAGAACATATAGCAAAATTGCTCTTTTCAATAATCCTTAAAAAATATTTTATAATTTACCAAAAGTTCAGAAATTCCTTTTAATTCCACCTGTTTCTCTCCCATCTGTTAAATTTAAATAAAAGCATGAGCATTTTATTAAAACATATTATATAATATGATTGGTTAAAAGTGAGGATTGAAGATTCAGGATGCCCAGGTTCAGATCCCAGCTCTGACACTTGTCAGTTAAGTTTAGATCCTGGCTCTGCTGTGTACTAGCAGGCTAACCTTGAGCAAGTTACACATAATCCCTCTGGTGCCTCATTTTCTTCATCTGTATAATGGAGATAATATCCACTGCAGGATGGGGACAAATTAATGAGGAAAGTGCTTAGAAAAGTGCCTGATACATAGTAAAAGTCCAATAAGTCAGAAATATCACTATTGTTTGTTATTACTATTATTCTATTTACCAATAAAAGGCTTTCCATTTCTCTATGTTGTTCATATAACAGTAAATATGGTTATGTCTGGGTGAGAGCATTAAGAGTGATTTTATTTTTCTCTTTTGATTATCTGTATTTCTAATGTCTCTACAATACATACATATTGCTTTTAAAAGAAAAAATATTTTAAATTTTAAAAATCTACCCTGAATATTACAGTTTCATTGGTTTGTGGTCATTAGACCCAATGCTTGGCTGTGCTAGCCAGGAAAAAAGCAATCTGTTTTACATTAATTTTTTTAATTGCCTTTTTCATTTCCAAAACTTGGATTACTCTCATTTTCACCCATCATCAGCATCATGGCCTTTTTCTGCATGCCGCTTCTATAATATGTTCATATAAGGTAAAAGGAACGAATGTGAAGGGTCTGACCTGTTATTCAATTTTGTGAATTATATTTCAGTGTAATTTTAAAACTACTTGTAGGAAAAAAAAATAAATCTACAAAATTACCAGTCCATAATTCAATTCTTACACTGCCAACTTTTTAAACAAGGTAATCAGCAATAGAATAATGGCCAAAGAGGAAAAACATCAGAGATGAAAAAAAATCAGTTTAGGAAGTTAACACAACTGGCTTTTAGTTGTTAGTCATCTAAGCCCAGCAAAACAGTCTGTTATACAAGCTTTTATATTTTAAAGACATAAACAAATTTCATAGTCTAATGGAACATCAAGTCTCAATTTAAGAGTACTTTCAAGATTTGGTTACTTCCCACAGTGACTTTCCATATAAGTGAAGTGGGTCTCTTGAACCTAAGCACTATACAAAAACACTGACCTTTTGGATACAAGTCAACAGATTATATGCCCCAGTTTTCTTCAGATCAACATTCACAATAGAAAGTTGTACAACATGAATTGTAGATCCCCATGCCTTAACATCATTGCAGCTTAAAAAAGAAGTAGTTGAATGTGGTGTGGAGGGGGCTAATTCGGTACCATTGGAGGTGGCTATTAATCCAAACCCCTCACTTTAAAAATTGATAATTAAAGGGAAAGAATAACCATGTATCCTGCCTTTCTAGCAGAAACTGAATTTCAGAACAACCAAAGAGCCTAGTGGATGACTGAAAGCAGTGCTTTATAGAAAAGTGCCAGCTTATAAATGTAGATTAAATGATAGATGAGAAAAATTGTTACTTCACAGCCCCTAATGAAATTATTGATTCAAACAAGGATACCAACTGGCATAAAAAGCATTAGCTGAAGAGTTGACAGAGTGCTAACATAACACCACACAGATTATCTTCAGGTGGCAAGGGGGGAACTAAGTGTAGATGGCAGAAAGGGACACGCTGTGATCACCTGAAATACAGTGGTCAATCTTAGCCTCACTAATGGTGGGACAACTGGATATTACCTGTCTCCCAACAACTGGGACAGTTAGAAAAATTTACATATGGACTGAGTATTAGATGATATTAAGGAACTAATAATTTTTAAAGTACAGTCATGCTATTTTGGCTATGTAGGAAAGCATTCTTAGCTTTTAAAGATACATACTGAAGTAAAAAAAAAGTCAACTCCAAGTTAAAAAGTTGCTTTCCAATGAGGAATGCAAAACTGGCACAGTACTGAAAATATAATTGGTTTCCAAGAAGCGGAGGAAGAATAGATAATATTTTATGGATGAAGAAGAAATGCAGATGCAGAGGAGAAGCAATTCCCTCTGCACAGCACCCCCTCCAACTCGCCGCCAAATATGGCCAGAAGCCCAATTAGTCACAAAGAAAAGGCAAATAGCGAAGCAACAGGAGGAAATGCTGTTGGCCAAAATGTTACTACAGTGATGAACAAAACATCATCAAAACACCAGAAACCTTAAGGAAAACTACACAGAAGACTGAATTTCTTTGTGGCCACACCAAAATAAATTTTTTTAAGAACCACTATTGATGGTGTAGTGTGGAAGAAGAAAGTGTTTAGAAAGGGCATGGCTGGGCCGGCCCCGTGGCTTAGCGGTTAAGTGCGCGCGCTCCGCTACTGGCGGCCCGGGTTCGGATCCCGGGCGGGCACCAACGCACCACTCCTCCGGCCATGCTGAGGCCGCGTCCCACGTGCAGCAACTAGAAGGATGTGCAGCTATGACATACAACTATCTACTGGGGCTTTGGGGAAAAAATAAATAAATAAATAAAATTATAAGAAAGGGCATGGCTTATTTCTTTGGATTAGGAGTCAGTAACTTTGGGCTACAAGGGCTTCTAGTTCAGGTTCTGCAATTACCTCTCTCCGTGATAGTCCTTGAGAAATTACTCTGTGGCCCCCAATGTCCCCATCTCTAAAGTGAGGGGGTAGGACGAGAACCTAGAGTTTTTAAAATGTATAATTAAAGATAAATAATGAAACATGTAAAAATCTACCTCATTAGATGACCTCTAGGGCCATGTTCATTCTATAAATTGATAATTCTAGGAGTAAAAAGTCTTTCTGCTGCATATGCAGTTCAATTTGTGAGGATTGCTGCCATGTAAAGAAAGTGGAGTATTCATTTGGTTAAAAAGCAAACGTGAAAATTTGTTCTATCACCCTTTCCCCTGTCTGGCATTTTTATTATACTTTTAGTTTTAAACACTGATTTTATTTAATGGTCTGCAACCACCACAAACAAAAACATCTTATGCTTTTAGTGGTCATCTTGTCAGTGTATCCGCCTCACTAAATTATAGAATTATCTGACTCATCGGGACAACATATTATCCTCTAGATAGCAAATTGAAAAAAAGCAATTTTCCCATCTCTGAGAAAGATAATTGATCTGATTTTGCTATGAATGTTACCATCATTCACTCTATCACCCAGGCTTGAAACCTGGAAATTATTTTTCACTCTCCCACCTTTCATCACCCATACAGAGTCACCAAGTCATAATAAGTTTCCCTTAATAATGTCTCTTGCATCAATCTCCTCTGCTACCACCCAAGTTCAAGTCCCTATTATCTCTCAGACCTGGATGACCACAACATTCTCTTTTCCCTTAATGACTCGTACAGGGTTTCTTTTTATTATAAAAGTAATACATGCGCATTATAGGCAATTTGGAAATTTCAGTAAGGTAGAAAGAGAATAACATAAATTATCCACAATCTTTCTGCCCAGAGATAATCATTTTGACTCATTTCCTTCCACTCATTGTTCTATGTATATATTAATGCATTTTTTAAAATTAAGATTATAATATACTACACATTTATATGTTTCTTACTTTTATATCATGAATATTTTGCTACATTCAGTGCTTTGAAAACCTAACTTTTTTTTAAAACTAATTCTCGATTGTTGATGTTTCATTAGTTTCTAATTTTTCATCTTAGAAACAAATGTTGCACTGACCATCCTTGTGCCATTGTTGGTTTATTTCCTTAAAATAGATTCCTAAAAGTATAATCACAAGACTAAAGATTCTTGTTACATTTTACCAAGTTGCCCTCTGGAAAGAATATATACCATGTTACAGGCCCACCAGCAGTGCATGAAAAGTGCCAGTTCCCCATCCACTTGTTAACACTGGATATTATCACTTCTTTAGGAATTTATTAGGCTAGAAGTTTACATCTCATCAATGCTTTGGTTGTATGTCTTATATATATTAGTGAGTCCAAGCATGTTTGCACAGATATTAGGCATTTGTGTCACAGCACTTTAGTCTTCATTCTGCTAAGAGGGGGAGCAAACTCAAACGTCTTCAGGAGTCCGGCATGTTAGGTCAATGTGTGAAACCACAGTGGGAATCGGGAATAGCAGGGCCTAAGGTGAATTGGTAGAGTGTCTGCCCTGTTTAAGATTCCAAACTGAAAAATGTTAAATATATCACACTGGCCAAACAAAACATCTATGGGGCAAATTTAGGACTACGTTCCCATTTTGCTACCATGCTAGTGCCTCCCCTCTCTAATCCATTCTCTCCAGATTGTTGGCAGAATGGCATTCCTACTACCTTCCCATATAAGGCCAATCATAATGTGACTCCAAATCTTTTTCTCAGAACCCCCCTATCCCAACTTTCTACTTCTAGCCTACAGAATTCTTTGAAGGTGGTGAGGTTCTTGAGGCCAAGCATTCTATCTTATAAGAGGCAATGTAGCATAGTGGAAAGAAAGAACGAACTCTGGAATCAGACAGTCCTGGGTCAAATCCAACCTAACTACCTACTAGCTGTGTGACCTCACTAAAGTTACTCAACCTTACTGAGGCTCCATTTCCTCATCTATAAAATGGTACTAACAGCACTTACACCACAGTGTGGTTATGAAGATTCAAGCACTTAATACACTGTGTATACATAGTAGACTTTCAATACTGGTTAGAGTTCTTAGAATGCTTGCATAATTCCCAGCCTCCAGCATAGATCACAGTAGCTGGTGAAATGAAGAAAGAGACAGAGGCAATCCTAAGTAAAATATCTATAACAGTGACTTTCAAAGTGTGGTCCACAAACCGTTTTGCCAGGATAGGAATCATTTGTGGGCACTTGTTGAATATGCAGATTCCTGGGACCCATTGCAGACCTGCTGAATCAGAATTTCTGGAGGGAGGACCCAGGATTCTATATTCTTACAAGCATTCCAGTTGATTGTGACTCGGCTAAAGTTGAAGAACCACTGGTTGCCATAGTCACCTCAGTTATGGTGTACAATCTCCTCATCAGATCCCTGACTTAAGGACCTACCTGCCTAGTGGTGCCCTATCCCCCAGGGTCTGGCAGAGTTAACCACTGTCTGTGACCATGACTTGGTGAAAAAGTAATCAAGATGAATCCTCCTCTGATAGCGTATCGGTCTCCCTACCTTCCTTCCCTAACCACATATCATCACTGCCAGTGTGAATCGCTCATTATTACAAGAACTGTTTGGGTATTAAAGATAAATGGAAAGTACTATCAATAGTAATACTAATCACTAACACTTACTAAGCACCTATAATGTGCCAGGCATGCTAAGCAGTTTTTATGTACAGAGATGCATCACTTAACAACAGGGATGTGTTCTGAGAAATGTTTCCTTAGGTGATTTTGTCATTGTGCAAACATCAGAAAGTGTACTTACACAAACCTAGATGGTAAAGCCTACTACAAACCCAGGCTACATGGTACTAATCTTATGGGACCTCTGTCATATATGCGGTCCGTCGTTGACCGAAACGTCATTATGTGGTGCATAACTATATTAAATTAATGTAATCCACATAACAACACTATGAGGCTGGTGTTATCATTACCTCCACTTTACAAATGGGAAAACTGAGGCATAGAAAGGTTAAGGAAGTTACCTAAGGTCAAACAGATGGTAGATGACACAGCAGAGATTTGAATCCAGACAATCTGACTCCAGAGCCCAGGCTATTATCTACTATGCTGTACTGCTTCCCTCAATTAACTGCCCTATGCCAGTTATTACTAATTTAAGATATATACAATAATATTGATATTTATTTCATTTAGTGTCTTTATTATTTTATTTGGGTGAATGTATTTATCAGAGAAACTTCAAACTCTTTTGTTCCCATAACGTCTTAGGTTTTCCAGCCACAAATTCTAGCATAAGAGTCTGCAGCAAAATAATTATAATGGCGGGGTTTGCTCTAGTTCCATGTCTTGGGAGGCCAGCTTTCCAGGCAATAGCATGAACAAAATCTATTTCAATTGTTTACCCTATCTTTATATTTCCCCAAATCAAGTTTTAAAAATTATCCAAGAGTCAGAAGCCCTGCCTATTGGGCTTGTTTCATAAAGGAGGCTCCTCTCCCTGCATGTTTGGATCAAATATGTTCCCTACCCCAGAGAATGAAGCCCAGCGATAGAAGATGGGCAAAGTATTCTGGAGACTTCTTAAGTGGTATGCTCGGCCTGAGACACATTTTAAATCAGCTCGTCTTTAATCTTTTAGATAAAAAGTACTTTAACCAATTTTGAAATGAAATTCTGACACATGCTACAACATGGATAAACCTTGAAAACATTATGCTAAGTGAAAGAAGCCAGACACAAAAGGACAAATACTGTAGGATTCCACTTAAATGAGGTACCTAGAATAGGTAAATTCATAGAGACACAAAGTAGAATAGAGGTTACCAGGGGCTGCGGGGAATGACAAGTTATTGTTTAGTGGGCAGTTTCTGTTTGGTATAATGAAAAAGTTCTGGAAATAGTGATAATGGTTGCACAACACTGTAAATGTACTTACTGCCATTGAACTGTACCCTTAAAAATGGTTAAAATGGTAAATTTTATGTTATGCATATTTTACCAAAAATTTTAAAAATCCCATAGCCTCAAAAAAAAATAAAACACACCAATTGCAAACCTCATGGAGTCAGTGCTTACCAGGGTATCATCATTCTGGTCTCCAAACATTTCTTTAAAAATCTTGCCAGGATCAGGAATTGGAGGAAATATAATGATCTTGAGCCTTTAAGAAAACAGACATTTTTGATCAAATCTTTCAGCCTATAGGAACATCCCACTTAAATACAGCCATATTAAAAGAAGGCTTGGACAAAAGACATGGTACACAAGTCATCTTTAGTGATACAGCAGTTGTGAAGAAATTTCTAAAACAAGCTGAGCAATCAATGTCCTAAGAGCATCAAGTGTGGGTGGAGCAAAGGGGCCTTCGGGATAAGCAGACTACTTATACCCTATCATTTAAACAATTTCTTTCTAGTTTTATTGAGATATAATTGATAAACACAAATTGTATATATTTGAGGTGTACAACGTGATGTTCTGATATATGTATACATTGTGAAATGATTACCACAATCAAGCTAATTAATGTTCCATCATTTTACGTAGTTATGATTGTGTGTGTGTGTGTGTGTGTGTGTTTTATACTCTAGCATTTAAAATAATAATGGGGCTTTACTTATCGTAGACTAGATGGGAGCTTGCTATTTATAACTTTGAAAAAAATAATCTTCTGAGAACAGGGTACATTCTTTTTTAATTTTTCTTTCTTTTTCTTACTTCTTCCTCTCTGTTTTGGCATCTTAACAGTACCCTTTGGCGGACCCGCCTCATTTCCTAGGAATCTAAACATTGGTGTGCCCTAGGGTTCAGTCTTTATCTCACTCACTTTTGTGAGGGCTCTATTCCAGGCTTATGGCTTTAAATCTATTTACATGCCAAGAATATCCAAAGTTCTATCTCCAGCCCACACCTCTCCCTTAAACTCCAGATTCATGTAAACAACTACCTATTTAACATCTCCACTTGGATATCTAATAGGCATCTCAAACTTATCGTGTTCAAAACTGAAGTCCTCACCTTTCTCCTGTGAGGAGAGCCAGCTCTCCTCACAGTCTTCTCCATTTCAGTAAATGGCTCTAGTGTTCACTCAATTGCCGAAGCCAAAAGTCTAAGAATTATCATTGAATCTTCAATTTCCTCACACATCCACAGACAAGCAGCCATCAGCAAGTGCTATCAATTCTACCTTCAAAATATATCTCACATCTGACCACATCTTACTACCTCCATTGCTAAGCTCCTAGCCCAGGCTACCCTCATCTTTCCCCCAAAACACTGCAATGCCTCCTAACTAATCTACCTACTTCCACTCTTACACAAGTCAATTCTTCACTCAGCAACTACAGTGATCTTTTATAACAGTAAATCAGATCACGTCCCTCCTCTGCTTAAAACTCTCCAATGTTCCTCCATCATGCCTAGGATAAAATCTCAGTTCCTTGCCATGGCCTATGCGATCTGGCTCCACCAACCTCTCCAGTCTCATCTCCTGTCACTCTCCCCCTTGCACACTCTACTCCAACAAGACACACGAAGCTCATTCCAGACTCGGGGCCTTGGCACTTGCTGTTCCCTTGGCTTGGAATGCTTTTTCTTCAAAGATCTGAATGACTCACTCCTTTATTTAAGTCTCTCCTCAAATGTCACTTTCTCAGAGAGGCCTTCCCTGGCCATCCTATGTAAGATGAGCCTCCTATCACTTCCTAGCCTTTCTGCCCACAACTTTACTACTCACTTTGTGAAATCATAGCATATATTCCCCTAGAATATAGATAAGGACTTTGTCCTGTTCACTGCTGTAACCCCAGCAATTAGAACAGTGCCTGGCACATAATAAATGTATGTTGAAAGAACAGAGAAATAATGATAAAATACTGGTTCTGGACCCAGGTTAATAATCTTATTCCAACCTTAGGTATTTACTGCAAGAGCAAATAACAGCACCAGACTAGTCCCTATGGTGAGATAGAGAAAGTAAAACATTCTTGAGGAATGAGTACCATATATTAGAGACAACTTGATGAAGTTCTCATTCCTACAGGTTTAAGTAGCAACCTGCTTTGCATTAATACTAGACAAGTCATTTTATTAGCAATGCTCTCTATTTCTAAAGCTTTATTCTAAGAGCTATCAACTAACTCTCGATAAATTAGGCATTTGAAAGAGTGAACATAGATCCTATCAACAATTTTAAACACATGCAGAGAGCAGTGCCTGAGCAGAGCCCTGGGAAACTAATCCAAGACTTTTCTCCCCAGAAAATGGGAACAATAAATTTCATTGCCATGCCATATTGCCAAAAGCCATTTATAGCCAAAATGCTTCTAATACACCAGGCAAACATCAAACACCCTCACAAAGAGTGAAAACCAGAGCAACCGGGCTAGCAGAAACTGTCAAGCCTGCCCGGCAGCTGCCTTACCTTTTCAGGTAAAGCAGCAGGACTATGATTGCACCTGCGACAATGACTGGAATGATGAGTAACATGGCTATGTAGAATGTGGGATCCGCCTTCTTACCTGGAAAATGGAAAGCAAACAGAAAGACATGAGAAATAAAACTCTTTTAGAAATAAACCAAGCAACAGTTGTATTAGACTAGTGAGATCACAGATATTTCTGCCCTCTACCCCAACCAATTTTCTGAAACTCTTCAATTATCTTATCTTCTATTATCTTTTTTTTTAATTTTATTTTTTTATTTATTTATTTTCCCCAAAGCCCCAGTAGATAGTTGTATGTCATAGCTGCACATCCTTCTAGTTGCTGTATGTGGGACTCGGCCTCAGCATGGCCGGAGAAGCGGTGCATCGGTGCACGCCCGGGATCCGAACCCGGGCCACCAGCAGTGGAGCGCATGCACTTAACCACTAAGCCACAGGGCCCGCCCCTCTTCTATTATCTTAATAGTGAAAAAAAAAAAAGTCCTGCTCTGACACCTAAAATGCCACAGGATGAATAAATACCTTAAGTGTTATATGAAACCAGGATATCTTAACTGGTTCCAGACACTATTAACAAAGATGTCATATCTGTTAAATATGTCATCTCATTAACAGTGACTATCATCTGTTATTGGTTACTTACCACTATTAGAAAACCTAAAATACTCCTAACAACTACCAGTACTACTATTCTTAATTGAGCACTTGCTATATGTCTGATACCATACTAGGTGCTTTTACATGCTTATATCTATGCTATAGAGATAGATAATATTATCTCCCAATTACACAGATGAGAAGGATAAGGCTAAGAGGTTTAGTGGCTTGTCCAGAAGGGTTTAGTAGGTGATAGAGTCAAGCCTCAAATCCAGCAGTGTCCAATTCTAAAGCCCTTCATTAACTGCCTTGCTACACCTAACACATAGAATGTGACATGTCTATTTATATGCTCATCTTTTCCACTAGGGCATGAACATCTAGAAAGCGTCATCAGAGCCTAGCATCGTCACATTAGGCAGCCTCTAAAATAACCCCAAATGACCCCTGCCTCTTGATATTCACACCCTTGTGTAATCTCCCCTTGAGAGTAGGCTGGACTAATTGACTCATTTGTAAAGAAGTGAATAGCAACAGTGATAGGATGTCATTTCTGAGATTAGGTTATAAATGTGGTTTCTATATTGGGTGTTCTCTCATACTCTTTCTTGCTTGGATCATTCACTTGGGGAAGCCAGCTGCCATGTCACGAGGTAGCCCTGTGCAGAGATCCAAGTGGCAAAGAACTGAAGGAGGTTCTGTATTAGTTCCCTAGAGCTGCTGTAACAAATCACTACACACTGGCTGGCTTAAAACAACAGAAATGTATTCTCTTACAGTTCTGAAGGCTAGAAGTCCAAAATCAAGGTATCAGCAGGGACATACTCCCTCTGAAGGCTCTAAAGAAGAATCCCTCCTTGCCTCTTCCTAGCTTCTGGTAGCTCCTGGCAATTCATAGTGTTCCTTAGCTTGTAGCTGCATCACTCCAATCTCTGCCTCCATCTTCACATGGCCTTCTTCCCTGTGTGTCTATGTGTCTGTGTTTCTGTTTATCCTCTCTTCTTATAAGGATACTAGTCATCAGATTTAGGGCTTACTCTAAGCCATTATGACCCCCTCTTAACTTGATTACATCTGCAAAAACTCTATTTCCAAATAAGGTCACATTCACAGGTACCAAGAGTTCATACTTGAACAAATCTTTTTGAAGGATGCAATTCAACCTGCTACAGCCTCCAGCCAGCAGCCAGAGAGGAACTGAGGCTCTCCAACGACCAGATGAGTGAGCTTGGAAGTGGATTCACCAGCCCCAGTCAAGCCTTCAGATGAGACTGCAGTCCCAGCTGACAGCTTGACTGTAACCTCATGAGAGAACTTGAGCCAGAGGTACCTAGCTAAGCTATGCTCAGATTCCTGACCCACAGAAACTGTGAGATGGTAAATATGTGTTTTTTAAGCCACTAAATTTGGGGATAATTTGTTATGTAACAATAGATAACTAATACAACCATGACTGGCACACAGCTTGTTCAGTCTCTCAATTAATAGGGAACTGACGGGCCGGCCCCGTGGCTTGGTGGTTAAGTGAGCGCGCTCCACTGCTGGCGACCCGGGTTCGGATCCCGGGCGCGCACCGACGCGCTGCTTCTCCGGCCACGCTGAGGCCGCGTCCCACATACAGCAACTAGAAGGATGTGCAGCTATGACACACAACTATCTACTGGGGCTTTGGGGGGAAAAAATAAATAAATAAAATCTTTAAAAAAAAAAAAAAAAAAAAAATAGGGAACTGACTACCTCAGCAACTTGTCTCTATGATTGTTAGACAGCTGTTCGAAAGTTCTTAAGTTGGTCCTATTTTGCCCCAAGGAGCAACAAAAAAGATAGCCTATTCCCTCTTCTATCTGATAATACCTCAAATATTAGAATCCAGCAATCATGACTCCCCAACCTTACTTCATCAACTGTTTCTCCCAAAATTTTGAGATTCTTCAACATCCCGATTACCCTATCAAGGATAGATTCTAGTCTGTCAATGCACCTCCTACAATGTGGTGCCCAGAATGGAATACTGCACACTTCTCCTGTGGCCAGGACACTGTGCCCCACCCTGCTGCATTTCCTTGTTCTAGGTGCTGCACTATCACTGCTGCCTATGACTACATATGCCTTCTGGGGATATTTAAGGGTCCAAAGTTGAGTTACTGTGAGCTAACGGTCAAATAAATCTCTATACCCCACCCCACAACACACTCAGCCATAAAGCACAGGTCTTTCCAACTCTGTACCTGAGCCTGGCACATAGCTTATTCAACCTCTCAATTAATAAATGAAATTGACTTTTTTTTTCAAATCTACATACAGGTTTATCTCTATTAAATGCCATCAAGGTCACTGTTCTACTCGTTTTTTGTTTTGTTTTGTTTTTTGTGAAGAAGATCAGCCCTGAGCTAACATCCATGCCAATCTTCCTCTTTTTGCTGAGGAAGACTGGCCCTGGGCTAACATCTGTGCCCGTCTTCCTCTACTTTATATGGGACACCGCCACAGCATAGCCTGACAAGCGATGCTTCAGTCCGCACCCAGGATCCGAACCCCGGGCCACCAGTAGCGGAGCGTGCGCACTTAACCGCTATGTCACGGGGCCGGCCCCACTGTTCTACTCTTGATTCTGTCACCAGCACATAGGATAATCCTCTAGCATTGTAGAATCTGCAGATTTAATCATGCTTGCCTTCTATATTTTTGTTCAGGTTATTAACAAAGATGGAGACAGGACAGAAGAGAGAATAATACCATTTGGATTGTGGATTTTCAAAGAGCTGTATTCTGTAAATTAGCCCGGGGTGAGTTGACAGTAATTAAACAGAAAATACATTTCAGTTGTAAGTATTCTCTGGCTGACGTCAAGAATACAGAACAGTCCTTTCCCCCAATCTATTTTCTGCTTCAGCTTAGTTTCCATGCATCAATGGTTTAAATTTTAATGAAATACTGTTCTCTTACCTATACTCATTGCTTGACTCCAATTACTCCAGAGTTTATCATCCTCATAGCAGAATTTATTTGTTCTGACTCTTATTCTGACTGTGTTCAAAGTATCAGGAAGAACACCAGGGACCATGAAACAAATTGTACCCTTAGATATAAAATAAAAACACACAAGGAATATTACCAGTTTATTCTCTTTCTCTGCTTCTGAATCCTAATATAATTATCTGTGAAATTCTATGATTAAGACTTGGAATGCAATCCAAATTATCTGACTTTAACTCCCGAAAAAAAAATTGGCAACAATCCACAGAACAAAGTAGTTTGTTTTTCTCAAAGCAGTTCCAATTCAGGCTATGCTTGCCCTGCCCCACCCCTAATTACTCTATGAGTTTAAGCCCAAATAGCTAAAGTTGAATTTACTGACCTCCAGGTTTTCCTCAAATTCTGAATTCTGACATTTGCCCTCTTCAACCTTGAAAATACAAAAAATGAATAAATTCAAAATTTTAAAAGGATCACGTTTTACACCATTTAACCATTTCTAACAAGGTTTCCTTTTAGCCCATTAAAAGAGGATCAGGTGCAGTGAAAAAAGGTTGGGTTTTTAATAAGTGGTGCTGGGTCAATTACACGTCCATATGGGGGAAAAAAGAATCTTGAGTCCTACCCTCACACTATTTACAAAGTCAGTTCCAGATGGATTGCAGATCTGAATGTGAAAGTTAAATTAACAAATAAATACAGCAAGCTTTTAAATGAAAACGTAGACTATCTTTGTGACCTTGAAGCAGGATAATATTTCTTAAATAGGACCAAAAACTATTAACCATAAAGGAAAAATTTTTATAAAGTCATCTATATTAAAATTAAAAACTTCTGTTCATCAAAAAATATGCTATTAAGGAAATAAAAAAGTAATGCATAGAGTGACAGAAGATATTTGCAATTTCTGACAAAGGACTTGCATATATATTATGTAATATGTATTTATATTTATATATAATACACACACACATATACATATATCCCACAAATTAATAAGGAAAAGATAGACAACCCAAAAGAAAAACTGACAAAAGACTTGAACAGGCACTTCACAAGAGGCTATCCGAATTGCTAATAAACATATTAAAAAGTGCTCAACTTCATTAGTCATCAAGGAAATGCAAATTAAATCTACAATATAACAATACACACCCCTACCAGACAATACCAAGTGTTGGTGAGGATGTGAAGCATCTAGTACTCTCAATTTCTGCTCTCAGTAGTGTAAACTTGTACAATCATTTAGGAAAACTGTTATTATCTACTAGAGACAATCATATGTAACCCTATGACCTATATATGCCCAACAGAAATGTATGTACGTGTGCACAGAGACAAGTATGAAAATGTTCATAAAGACTCTATTCATAAGACTCCAAACTGGAAACTATCCAAATGTCCATCAATGGGAGAATGGATAAATCAAATGCGGTAGACTGACATAACAGGATGAATGCAACGAGAATGAACGATCCGCAACTACAGGCAACGATACCAGTGCATCTCATAAACATAACATCGAGTGAAAGAAGGCAGACATACAAAAAGTAACTTCTGTATAATTCATTTATATAAAGTTCAAAAAGAGGCAACATAACTAATCTATGGGATTAGAAGTTAAAATAATAGTTGCTCTTTGGGAGGATGGTGACAGAAAGGGGTCATGATGGGGCTTATGGGGTGCTGGTTACATAAGTGAAAAATCACTTGCAAAAATCACTTGTGAAAGATCATTAAGCTGTACATAATGGCTTGTGCAGTTTTTCTCTAGTATACTATACAGCAATAAGAAGTTAAAAAAAGAAAAACAGAGATCAGTCTCCCTTATTGAGAGTGTAATCTATCAAAAACAACCGGATTAGAGAAAAGAAAGTATAATGCAAAATTCTCCTCCATACAATTTAAGTCACTTGCTGTCTAATACAAAGAGAATAATCAGTTCCTAAAATTCAATTATTTCAAAATTGGAGTACAAAATCAACACACGAAAATCTATTGCTTAGTTTAAATAGTCTACTTCTGGCAACAGGTATATAAAAAGATAGATGTTCAACACCACTAATCATCGGGAAATGCAAATCAAAACCACAATGAGATATCACCTCACACCTGTTAGAATGACTTATTATCAAAGACAGGAGATAACAAATGCTGGCGAAGATGTGGAGAAAAAGGAACCCTTGTGCACTGTTGGTGGGAGTGCAAATTGGTGCAGCCACTATGAAAAACAGTATGGAGGTTCCTCAAAAATTTAAAAATAGAACTACCATATGATCCAGCAGTCCCACTTTTGGGTATATACCTGAAAGAAATGAAACCACTATCTTGAAGAGATATCTGCCCTCCTGTGTTCATTACAGCATTATTCACAATAGCCAAGATATGGAAACAACCTAAGTGTTTGTCAATGGATGAATGGGTAAAGAAGAGGTAGCACATATATACAGTAGAATATTATTCAGCCATGAGAAAGAAGGAAATCCTGCCATTTGCAACAACATGGATGAAACTTGAGGGCATTACGTTAAGTAAAACAAGTCAGACAGAGTAAGACAAATACTGTGTGATCTCACTTGTATGTGGAATCTAAAAAAGTCGAATTGATAGAAGCAGAGAGTAGAATGGTGGTTACCAGAGGCTGGGGGGTGGGGAAAATTGGAAGATGTTAGTCAAGGGGAATAAACTTTCAGTTATAAGTTAAGTTGTGTGGATCTAATGGACAGCATGGTGATTATAGTTAATAATACTTGAAATTTGCTAAGAGAGTAGATCTTAAGTGTTCTCACCACAAAAATAGTTAACTGTGTGAGGTGATGGATGTGTTAATTAACTTGATTGTGGTAATCATTTCACAATGTATATGTATATTAAATCATCACGTTGTACACCTTAAAATTAATCACATTGTACAACCTAAATATATACAATTTTTACTTGTTAATCATACCTCAGTAAAGCTGGAAAAAATAGTCAACTTCTATCAAAGAGATGTTTAAACACAGAACAAAGACCAGAACACATAGCTATGATTTAAGGCATTCAATGTCATCCACTAAATGGTTCCTACCAGCATTTGTAAAGAGCTAAAAGGCCAACTGAATGATGAAAGGCCATCCTATCAATATTCCATATAGGTGCAGAGAAGAAGCCACTCAGGGGCTACTGTACCCCATTGCTGGCCATTTGGAATCAGATGCCTGCTGGGGAATCACAAGTGTCAGTTACCACTTGAGGGATCAAGTTGCAGGCTGATGTCCCCCCTCCCCTGGACCATCTCCCAGATATATATATTCCAAAGTCAGCAAATCATTGTATAAACTGAAGGTTCTGGGCTCTTGTTCAATTGTAAATCCCCTTGTGTAGGTTATCAGCTGCTCAGATACCTCTGTGAAAAAAGGAAAACAAGGGCACACACAGAGCACCAAGTAGATAGTGTGTGGGAACGAGGGTGCTCAAAGACAAGTCATTCCTCACTTTATGATTCTGTCATGAGCTATCTCTGAGCACAGCCCCCATGTGATAGTACCAGTTCATGTTCCAGCCTACTTCCCCCTCTCAACTGGAACACCGGGCAAAATAATTCCTCAAAAAGTCTTGCAAAATGACAAAAAAAAGGTCTAACCAGCAGAGCTCAGAATCCATGAGCACACAAAAAGCTGATGACATTCTAGGGGAGGAAGCAGCTGGTGAACATCTGCTAGGAGAGAGAACATTAAACTCAAGTGTATAAACAGTTCATTCCAAATAGATCATAGTTCTGATTTAGGTGGATAAATTCCACAGTATGTGTGTTCTCTTCAGTTCATATATTTGTAAAAAAGGTAACTCAATTCAACAAGAATTTACTTTTTTTAATATGAAAATTGTATTTGTTTATGCAACAAATATTTTGTTGCATTTTGCAAGGCTTTGGAAGGAATATGCGAGGTGGTAAGTTCCTTGTTACTAGAACAATACTAAATTATCCAATGTTGGATACAAACACTAGCAGAGACAATGGCTCCTGGCAGATGATTAATATATATCTGTTCAATAAATGAACAAATACAAAAAATAAATGGATTAATACTGAGAGATTTCTGGAACTCATTCTAAAACAAAATGTGAGTTTTCCCACACTTTTATCAATACAGCCTTTGGCATCTTCTTTTTAGAAATATAATTGACATATAATATTATATTAGTTTCAGGTACATAGCATGGTAATTTGACAATTATATATGTTACGAAATGATCACCACAATAAGTCTAGTTACCATCTGTCACCACACAAAGTTAATACAATATTATTGTCTATATTCCCCGTGCTGTATATTACATCCCTATGACTTATTTATTTTATAACTTGAAGTTTGTACCTCTTGATCCCTTTCACTCATTTCACCCATTCCCCATCCCCTCTCTTCTGGCAATCATCAGTCTGTTCTGTATATCTATGAATCTGGTTTTGTTTTGTTTGTTCATTTTAACAAGAATTTATTAAGTGGCAACTATGCACATGTTGTTATACCAAGTATTCTTGGTTAAACTTTAATACAAGGAGACCAACCTTTGAAGTCATACTTATTAGCTGTGTGGCCTGTAGCAAGTTACTTAACCTCTCTGAGCCTTAGTTTCTCAGTAAAATGTGGGTTAAAATAGAACATATTTCATGGATTGTTATGAGCTACTGTAATAAGAAGTACACAGAAGATATATTTGTAGCACATCATAAACACTTAATAAATGATGGCTGTTACTATTAAGAGGAAGTATTGATGTGGTCACCAGTGGTTAAGAATAAAAGCTTTGGAGTTAGACTTTTGCAGAAATCTTGACTCTACAACTTACTAGAAATGTCACCTTAGGGGTAACCTCTAATACTGAGTTTTCTCATCTGTAAAATGGGGACAAAACAACAGGACCTAGATTCTGGGGGTTACTACGAGGACACAATTAGACAATTCAGATAAAGTGCTTATTAAAATACCTAGTACATAGTAATTGCTCAATATGTGTTAGCTGTCATTAAGAGCAGGAACAGCACAAAGTAAACAGCACCTAACTCCTCCCTAAAGGAGCTTATGTTTTTAGTGGAGAGAAAAAGCCTACACATGTGATCAAGGTAACTAGCAGGATAGAATTCAGTGCCAAATGAGTAATACAAGCAGCGTGTGGCTCAGGATCGCAGACAGAAGAGAGCAGTAAAGGCTGAAGTAGTCAAGTCTACGTCGGCTTTCTGATAGCTCACTTAGTTGTAAATGCAAGCCTCACTCTGTCCCTGGTTTTGCCCTTTGCGGAGTTGTGTGGGGAGACTGGTTTCTGGTATTCTTCTATTTCAGTGAACGGATTCGTCAGCAAACACCCAGAAGGGTTCTGCTCAGCTGTGGACCCGGTCACTCCCTCTGGAGTTATAGCCTGTCAACACTCGCTTAATTTAGGAAGGATTTTGAAATTCTCATGATGAGTTAAAACAACTGGACCAAGGCATTTGCCCACGCATGAGATGCTGGGCTTCTTTAAAAGCCAAAATAAAACACTTGGTTTCTAACCTCTCAAACTCAAACGCACACAGGGCCCAGGCAGGTGGCACACAAGCAAGTGGCACACAAGCAAGTGGCACAGTTCCCGTGGTCTTGAGGCGCCACCTTATGGAAACCACACTCATCAGGTACCACGGCTTTAAATCTGGGCAAAAAATACAAATTTAATAAACAAAAGCCCACTTTGTGGTCTAAACAAAAATGTTTGAGGCCTGAGTTTTTGATCTCTACTTTAAAGTGTAACAATGGGACCGATGCCCTGAGGTTATGTCACATCCTGTTATATCCAGTGCCCCACAGGGACCTCTAATTAGCATGTTTTGTATTAGATTCCGAATAGCATAAATGTACATAATCCAACAAATACTGACTACTCGAATTTGACTACTTTAGTTGCCAAAAACTCCAGGAAAACTGAATGGCCATCCCAGAGCCTCCAAGTATCTACCAATCTGACCTTAATCTCCTGCTTAGACATCTTTTCCTACTATATTTTGGCCACACCAGTCTCCTTTCTGTTTCTCACACATGCCAAGCTCCCTCCTGCCTCAGAGTCTTTGTATTTGCTGTCCCCCCAACCCCAGATCTTCACATGATAGCTCCTGCTCATCATTCTGCTCTCATCTCAAATGTCATCACTTTGGATGACTACTCTACCTGATATGCCCTCAAGCCCTCTCATCACTCTGCTACATCACCCCATTTAATTTTCTTCATAGCACTTATTCTCTGAAATTAGCTTGCTCATTTACGTACTTATTTTCTAGTAGGTAAGGGTCATGGAAAAAAACTTTTTCGCCAGGTGTGATGTGCACATAAAATACCGCCTGGCACATTATAGACTTGTAATAAAAATTTGTTGAGCAAATGAATTAATGAATGGCTTGAATCTTGCAGCCAATCTACCATAAACCCTCAAACCTGCCACCACGCCCTGTTTGAGACAAAAAGTTTCATCATCATCATCATAAGGTGACAAATCTAAGAGCCGTATTTCACTGATATTTTAATTTATTACACAGCAAGAAATTCAAGTGAAAGAAAAATATCCAGGGCCGGCCCCGTGGCTTAGCGGTTAACTGCGTGCTCTCCGCTGCCAGCGGCCCGGGTTCGGATCCTGGGTGCGCACCGAGGCACCACTCCTCCAGCCATGCTGAGGCCGCGTCCCACATGCAGCAACTAGAAGGATGTGCAGCTATGACAGACAACTATGTACTGGGGCTTTGGGGGAAAAATAAATAAATAAAATCTTTAAAAAAAAAAAAAAAAAAAGAAAAAAAAAAAAAAATATCCAAATAAAAACATCTAAAAAAAACTTACAGAAAAAATGTCATGCGTCTCAGTTTGGCTGTTATTGACTTCTACTTGATAAGATAGGCATCTGCTCTCAAAATTCTGTGGATTCTTCCATTGCACATATAAGTCACCATTTTGGAAGAAGAGTTTTTTAATATGTGGAGGATCAGGTTTCACTGAAAGATAGAAATAGAAGAATACAAATTAGCTTCCAGAGTTTATTTTGGTGAGATACATATACAAGTAGAGATAATGAAGGTCAGAAAGTTAAATCAAAATAGGGCTGATGCTTTTAATGGCCTTACATGAGCAGACATACAGTTCTAGAATTTCTGATTAGCCACAATTAATGTAGGAAGCTTATTTTAAACTGCCTAGTAAAATGGATCTAAGGAACATCTTTGGGGTATACGGCCGATGACATGAACTCCACCCTGCATCTGGTTAGAACATGGCTGGGGTATAATCAGGCCATCCAGCTGCACCACAGAGAATAAAGAAAAGAACTGTTGGGTCCAGATGTGCCTCCACCTGATGGGTAACAAGGGGCATCAGGTACAAGGGGTTTCCCAGCTTTCACTCACTTGTGCCAATCAAAGACCACAATTAAAACATTAGCCTTGGGCCAGCCTGATAGTGTAGTGGTTAAGTTCATGTGCTCTGCTTCTGCGGCCTGGGGTTTGCAGGTTCAGATCCCGAGTGCAGACCTACACACCACTCATCAAGCCATGCTGTGGCTGTGTCCCACATACAAAATAGAGGAAGATTGGCACAGATGTTAGCTCAGGGACAATCTTCCTTACCAAAAAAAAAAAAAAAATTAGCCTAGTCTCTGTCATATGCTACATCATGGATGAACCTTGAGGACATTATGCAAAGCAAAATAAGCCCATTACAAAAGGACAAATACTACATGATTCCACTCATATGAGGTATCTAAAGTAGTCAAAATCATAGAAACAGGAAGTAGGAAGGTGGTTACCAAGGGCTGGGGGGAGGGGGAGGGGGTATTAGTGTTCAATGGGCATCAAGTTTCAGTTTTACAAGATGAAAAAGTTCTAGAGATCTGCTGCACAACACCGTGAATATACTTAGCATTACTGAACTGTACACTTAAAAATGGTTAATGGGCCGGCCCCGTGGCTTAGCAGTTAAGTGCGCGCGCTCCGCTGCTGGCGGCCCAGGTTCGGATCCCGGGCGCGCACTGATGCACCGCTTCTCCAGCCATGCTGAGGCCGCGTCCCACATACAGCAACTAGAGGGATGTGCAACTATGACATACAACTATCTACTGGGGCTTTGGGGGAAAAATAAATAAATAAAATTTAAAAAAAAATGGTTAAGATGGTAAATTTTATGTCATGTGATTAGAACCACAATTAAAAATAAAGTAAAAAAAAATTAGCCTAGTCAATTTAGTTTTTCGGGAGTCAACTATGGCTTAAGACCAAACAACAGAAGAGAATGGATAATTAACAGAAAACAACTTGAAGATGTCATCTTCTAGCTGAGAAGGAGCTCCCTCTATGTCACCACTAATCTCCAGGAGGAAGAATAGCAAAATGAGCTTTACAAGGGCCATAGAGGACAATCTGCCAAGCAAGCGGGAGAACAAAGAAGGGCTTTGCTTTAGATTATTCCACTTGGCAAGTTACCGCAACCTCACTCCCCTGGCCTACACACTAAGCTGCCTTTGGTCCACTATTAGAACTCACTTCCATGACTATCCAAATGGACGGTAAATAGTGTTCTGCCCATAGACTTGGGAGCCTTTGTCAATCCATGGTTATTTGCCAATAAATTTTCTGTATACCACTTAACCAGAATCTGAGCTCCCTGTTGGGGTATTATAGCAAATAAATAAACACCATGCCTATGGTAGTCTGCTTTAGAGATTTATAAAATGCTTTTATGCACCTCACATCATTTGGACCTTACAACAATTCTTTGAGGTCAAGAGGGACAATGTACCCCATTTTACAGATGAGGAAACACAAAGAGAGTTTATATACCCTGTCCAAAGGGAAGAAGCTAGGACCTCAAGCAGATGTTTTGTTTTCAAGTTGAGGGCTCTTTCTAATAGGCTGACACTTGGAGGCACTGGTTGTTCAGATTGATCAGTGTCTGGGCCACCCAGAATGTTAGATAGTTTGAATATCATCCCTGGTCACTCCACCTCCACTGGAAGCTTTTTCTAAGAGATAGATTATTCAGGAACTATATTCGATCATATTTATTCTGCAGCATCATCCTCTCAAGCATCATAGGTAAAAGAGAATAGATCTTAAGAGTCAGAGAGCCTGGGTTCCAATCTTGGTTCTATAACCAACTGCTTGTGCTAAGTCTCGGCGTGCTCATAGGAAACAAGGAAAAAGCATGCAGCATGTGTGCTCAATAAATATTAGGATTTACCAGCTTGCTTCTTTAAAAAGGATCAAAGAAAGGCATACATAAATATATAGTCCTATACACATAGGTCCTATATACATATACATATAGTCCTATATACATAAATATATAGTCCTTTTTTTCTGGGAGGATCTTAAAACCAAAATCATCTTTTTTTTTTTTTTGGTGAGGAAGATTGGCCCTGGGCTAACACCCATGCCTATCCTCCTCTATTTTTGTGTGTGTGTGTGAGGAAGATCAGCACTGAGCTAACATCCATGTCAATCCTCTTTTTGCCAAGGAGGACCAGCCCTGGGCTAACATCCGTGCCCATCTTCCTCTACTTTATATGGGACGCCGTCACAGCATGGCTTGACAAGTGGTGCATCAGTGCGCACCCGGGATCTGAACCTGCGAACCCTCAGGCTGCCAAAGCAAAGCGTGCGCACTTGACTGCTACACCACTGGGCTGGCCCTTCTCCTCTATTTTTTTATGTGGCACACCACCACAGCATCGCTTGATGAGTGGTGCATAGGTGTATGCCTGGGATCCGAACCCATGAACCCCAGGCCACCAAAGCAGAGCATGTGAACTTAACCACTATGCCACTAGGCCACCCCCAAAATCATCATTTTTTATTATTGTATTGATTGTTCAAAAGACATAACACTTTTATCCACATGGTTCATAGAGGACTTCTAAAACTTACCATGAGAAGTTAAAGGCACTATATTGAAGAATGGTCTAATTTTTCCTGCATTATCCTTCACCATTATTTGGACACTGTGTTGTTCTGAAGTGGAATCCTTCACTTCAGTCAGAGCAAAGGAACAACCAATGTGTTGACCTTCTCTATAGATGTTTTCACATTGCAGAATTTTTCCCAGGTTGCTGTGCCTACAAGATAAAATGAGACAACTTTCTGCATTATTTTTAACAAAGTATTCAAGAAACAAAGGCAGAAGTTTGTTGTTGTTTTTTTAAATGACTGAAGATGTCCACGAAAAGCAATATTTGCATGTGGCAAGATAGCTTTTTTTAAAACCCTATTTTATAATGTAGCTCCATTTCATATTCTGGGAAAAAACAAATGTTCCTTTTTGATGAACATTGGTACTTTCAATAGCTATGGAAACTATGGGAGTCCTAACTCTTTTTCCCCTTCTGTATAAAAGAAGTTTTGAGGCCAGGATGAGAAGTTTCATGCTTCTTGAAAATGCCTCATCTGCTGAATTCCATGGTTTTCCTCTGGTCCCTCTGCCTGCTCCTTCCTTGCTGTCCTGGCTTGCTCCTCTCCCTTCTCTTCTCAGAGGGTTCACATCGAGTCCTCAGTCCTCTGTGCATCCCACCCTATTTCTTACTCCCTCATTCATTCACCCCCAGTTTATCACCTCCATTCCTCGACTATATTTCTATGCCGGGGATTCCTAGTCCTGACTTCTCACCTGGGAGCTAGTCCAGATTTCTAACTGCTCCATCTGAGTGTTCCATTCTTGCCTCAAATTCAATGTCCAAAACATATGCCCCTCTTCCCTGCCAAACCACCTTTTCTTCTGACCTTCCCAATTTTCACCAGTCAGAGCTCATTTTCTCTGGGCTCCTCAATTAGAGCCTTTGAAATCACCTTTTTTCCACTCATTTCCCTATATTCTATCACCAAATTCTGTTACTTCTTCCTTTGCAAAGCTTCTTGGACTCTCTCCTGTGGTATTCCCATTGCCCTCTTCAATAAATGGTGTTGGGAAAACTGGACAGCCACATGCAAAAGAATGAAAGTGGACCATGTGCTATCGCCATTCACAAAAATTAACTCAAAATGGATCAAAGACCTGAAGGTGAGACCTGAAACTATAAAACTCATAGAAGAAAATATAGGCAACACACTATTTGACATTGGTTTTAAAGGAATCTTTTCGGATGACATGCCTACCCAGACTAGGGAAACTAAAGAAAAAATAAACAAGTGGGACTTTATCAGATTAAAGAGCTTTTATAAGACAAATGAAACCAGAATCAAAATGAACAGACAACCAACCAGCTGGGAGAGAATATTTGCAAAACATACATCTGACAAGGGGTTGATCTCCATAATATATAAAGAACTCACCCAATTGAACAACAAAAAAACAAACAACCCGATAAAAAAATGGGCAGAAGAAATGAACAGACACTTCTCCAAGGAAGATATACAGATGGCCAATAGGCACATGAAAAGATGCTCAACATCACTAATCATCAGGGAAATGCAAATCAAAACAACACTAAGATACCACCTCACGCCCGTTAGAATGGCCATAATCACCAAGACAAACAACAACAAATGTTGGAGAGGATGTGGAGAAACAGGAACCCTCATACACAGCTGGTGGGAATGCAAATTGGTGCAGCCTCTATGGAAAATGGTATGGAGATTCCTCAAAGAATTAAAAATAGAGATGCCCTATGATCCAGCCATCCCACTACCGGGAATCTGTCCAATGCACCTGAAATCAACAATCCAAAGAGGCTTATGCACCCCTATGTTCATTGCAGCATTATTCACCATAGCCAAGAAGTGGAAGCAACCTAAGTGTCCCTCGACTGACAATTGGATTAAGAAAATGTGGTATATATATACAATGGAATACTACTCAGCCATAAAAAAAGACAAAATCGTCCCATTTGCAACAACATGGATGGGCCTGGAGCGTATTATGTTAAGTGAAATAAGCCAGAAAGAGAAAGACAAACACTGTATGTTCTCACTCATATGTGGAATATAAACCAACACATGGACAGAGAAAACTGGACTGTGGTTACCAGGGGTAGTGGGGGTGGGGGGTGGGCACAAGGGGTGAGGGGAGTCATATATATGGTGATGGACAAACAAAAATGTACAACCCAAAATTTCACAATGTTAGAAACCATTAAAACATCAATTAAAAAAAAAAAAAAACTAAACTCACAATGGATCACAGACCTAAATGTAAAACTATAAAACTTCTAGGAGATAACATAGGAGAAAACCTAGATGATCTTGGGTATGGTGATGATTTTTTAGATACAACACCAAAGGTATGATCTATAAAAGAAATAATTAATAAGCTAGACTTCATTAAAATTAAAAACTTCTGCTCTGCAAAAGACGATTTCAAAAGAATAAGAAAACAAGCCAGAGATGGGGAGAAAATATCTGCAAAAGACACATCTGATAAAGGACTGTTGTCCAAAACATACAAGGAACTCTGCAAACTCAACAATAAGAAAATAAACAACCTAACTAAAAAACATGCCAAAGACCTTAACAGACACCTCACCAAAGAAATATACAGATGGCAAATAAGCATGTGCAAAGATGCTCCACATCATATGTCATCAGGGACATGCAAATTAAAACAACACCGAGCTACTACTACACACCTATTAGAATGGCCAAGTTCCAGAACACTGACTCCAGCAAATGCTGGCGAGGATATAGAGCAACAGAAACTTTCATTCATTGCTGCTGGGAATGCAAAATAGTAGAGCCACTTTGGAAGACAATTTGGCAGTTTCTTACAAAACTAAACATACTCTTACCATATGATCAGCAATCATGCTCCTTGGTATTTACCTACAGGAGTGGAAAGCATGCCCACACAGAAACCTGCATACAAATATTTATAGTGGCTTTATTCATAATTGCCAAAGCTTAGAAGCAACCAAGATGTCCTTCAGTAGGTGAATGGATAAATAAACTGTGGGACATCCAGACAATGGCATATTATTAGAAATGAGCTATCAAGCCATGAAAAGACATGGAAGAACCTTAAATGCGTATTACTAAGTGAAAGAAGCTAATCTGAAAAGATTACATAATTCCAACTATGACATTCTGGAAAAGGAAAAACTATGGAAACAATAAAAAGATCAGCGGTTGCCAGGGGTTGCACAGGGAGAGATTAACAGGCAGAGCAAAGAGGATTTCTAGGGCAGTGAAAATACTCCGCATGATATTATAATGATGAATATGTCATTATAAATTTGTCCAAACCCATAGAATGTACAACACCAAGAGTGAGCCCTAAGGTAAACTATGGACTTTGGGTGATTATGATGTGTCGGTGTAGGTTCACCAATTGTAACAAATTCTGTACCACTCTGGTGGGGAGTGTTGATAATGGGAGAAGTTTTGTGTTGTGGGGATAAGGATATATGCGAAATCTCTGTACCTTCCTCTCAATTTTGTTGTAAGCCTAAAACTGCTCTAAAAAAATTGTCTTTAAAAAAAAAGAAAACAAAAATTCAGATCTAATGTATTTACTCCAAAGAAGGAGTGCAAAGGATGAGTGCAAAGAAATGCTTCAATATAGAAAATGCTCTTGTCGCTTAAGAGGTAGTACATAAAGTTTTTCCCCTAGTTGTAGGCCCCTGTGGTTTAGGAATGAAAATAGTCTTTTAAAAACTAAGTTACTGGGCCAGCCTGGTGGCCTAGTGGTTAAGTTCGGCATGCTCCACTTCAGTGGCCCGGGTTCAGTTCCCAGGCACGGACCCACACCACTTGTCAGTGGCCATGCTGTGGCAGCAGCTCACATACTGACATACGGAGATTCCTCAAAAACTCAAGGATAGAAATACCATATGATCTAGCTATTCCACTGTTGGGTATTTATCCAAAGAACATGAAAATACCAATGCGTAAAGATACATGCACCCCTGTGTTCATTGCAGCGTTATTCACAATAGCCAAGACTTGGAAGCAACCTAAGTGCCCATCAAGGGACAAATGGATAAAGACGCTGTGGTATATATACACAATGGAATACTACTCAGTCATAAGAAACGATGAAATCCAGCCATTTGTGACAACATGGATGGACATTGAGGGTATTATGCAAAGTGAAATAAGTCAGAGGGAGAAGGTCAAATACCGTATGATTTCCTTCATTATGTAGTGGATAATAACAACAATAAACAAACACATAGAGACAGAGATTGGATTGGTGGTTACCAGAGGGGAAGAGGGGAGGGAGGAGGGTGAAAGGGATAATTCGGCACATGTGTGTGGTGATGGGTTGTAATTAGTATTTGGGTGGTGAACATGATGTAATCTATGCAGAAATAGAAGTATAATAATGTACACCTGAAATTTATACAATGTTATAAACCAATGTTACTGCAATAAACAAAAAATTTAAAAAAAATAGAGGAAGATCGGCCACAGATATTAGCTCAGGGCCAATCTTCCTCAGTCAAAAAAGAGGAAGATTGGCAACAGATGTTAGCTCAGAGCCAATCTTCCTCAGCAAAAAATGAGGAAGATTGGCAACAGATGTTAGCTCAGGGCCAACCTTCCTCAGCAAAAAAAGAGGAAGATTGGCAACAGATGTTAGCTCAGGGCCAACCTTCCTCAGCAAAAAATGAGGAAGACTGACAACAGATGTTAGCTCAGGGCCAATCTTCCTCAGCAAAACAAACAAACAAACAAAACACGAAAAACTAAGTTACCGCCATGGCTAGTTTTGAGATCAGACTGTCCTGGAATGTTTTCTGCCCACAGCCAGAAACAAAACTGAAGAAAATTATGACATTTTTGTTACATAACTAAAGAAAACTATGTAAAAATTAATTTTTTTTCAAATAATGAAAGGAACTCCTCTAATGGGCAATCCTTTTTCATTTTTGAACCCTGAGTATTTCACATATTCTCATGACCCCCAGATCTGAAATTTAAAAAAAATTGTTGTAATTTAGAAAAAAGAACAAAAGGGAAAATATTGGTTTTGAACAGACAATTTTGGGGGATTTCTTATGAAAGATTAGATGATAACCTAAGCTAGGAGGCATTCAAGTGCTTCCTGTTGAAATTCACACACGGAAACCTTCCACAGAATCATACTGCAGTCATAAGGACAACATGGCCAAATTAAAGACTATTTCCCCAACTCAGAAGATGATTAACGTGGTAAGAAATTCCCTAAAATTCATTGGCATGGCTAGTCTTTAGCTGTTAAATCAGGCTCCTTTCAGTGCCAGACTATCCCTGCAGGACCACAAGTCATTGCCCTGGGGCTTCAAAATGATTCCACATTTTCCGATTGGGAATTAGGGAAACAGTCTCTAACAGTTTGTTTGACGTGATTTAAACTGATACCTAAACCGAGTGCTTGACAACGAATAAGCCTTGGGTTTCCGGTTCTTTTGTGGTTTTGATTAGAAAGGATCTCTCTAGGGGAGAGCAGGGAAGTAGGAGGTATAGGCTAGGTGCTAATTCTTTGAGATGGTGGAAGAAGCCAGCAATGTGTACTGGCTACATCTGCAAGGGAGTGGGGATGAATAACAAAAAACAATATAGCTATCATGTATTGAGTGCTTACTCTATACATGTTAGCAGTTAGGCAAGGCTCCAAACACCTTTCATACAATAACAGCCCTCACAACAACCTTAAGAAGCAGCACTATTACTATCCCCATTGTACAGATTACAAAACTGAGGCTCAGAGAGAAGGAACTTGTCCAAAATTACACTGCTAGTCAGGAAGAGAGCCAGGATTTGAACCCAGGAAGTGTGGTTCCAGAAAAGAATAAGCTGCAGGGTGGGGAGGGCAGAAGATACAGAATCTATACCAGCACTGTCCAACAAAATTTTCTGGGATTATGGAAACATTTGATATCTGTGCTATCCAATACAGGAGCCACTAGCCACATGTGAAATTGCCTAGTAATTCTGAGCAACTGAAGTTTTAATTTGATTTAATTTTAATTAATTTAAATTAAGATGTAAATAGTCACATGTGGCTAGTGGCTCCTGTATTGGACAGCACAGTCTATACTACAGAAAAAGTCCACTCTGATGACCAGTGAACCACCAAGCTCTAGGGATGGCTTCTGGAGCCACCTCCAACAGTTGTAGATCGTGCCCTGCACAGAGGCATCAACTGAGGGCTGAAGGCCAGCCCAAACACCATCTGCTGTCAGCTGTGGCAAGACGCTCCATCGGCAGGAAGAGGAATAAAGCAACCCAGGAGAAGAAGGAGAAAAAGAATGTTTTTTTTTTTTTTTTGTGAGGAAGATCAGCCCTGAGCTAACATCCATGCTAATCCTCCTCTTTTTGCTGAGGAAGACCGGCTCTGAGCTAACATCTATTGCGAATCCTCCTCCTTTTTTTTTTTTCCCCAAAGCCCCAGTAGATAGTTGTATGTCATAGTTGCACATCCTTCTAGTTGCTGTATGTGGGACGCGGCCTCAGCATGGCCGGAGAAGCGGTGCGTCGGTGCGCGCCCGGGATCCGAACCCGGGCCGCCAGTAGCAGAGTGCGCACACTTAACCGCTAAGCCATGGGGCCGACCCCGTGAGAATGTTTTTTTTTAAATTGGTTTTTTGTAATTCATTCACCCAGAGGGGGTGCTCATTTTGCAATTTGCTCTAAAACTTGGTTTGTGCTAGTATACACTCCAAGACACTTCCCTATTTTTGTCTTATAACAACTCCGAGGACTAGGCCACCATCTACCTCCAGCGCCACCCTGATTCCTCTATCTGGGTTACTTTCCTGCACAGTCTGCCATGGAATGAGATACAGTTTCAAGACTTCCTTCCATTCCCTATCCCTTCTATAGCCACAGACTCTTTAAAGGTCTTCCCTGTGATTTTACCAATAATGACTCCAGGGAAAGCAAGAGGAGTTAATAGTATAATAAACACAGGGATGCTACCAACTTTTCAGACATCTTAAAAGCCTGTAGTAATAGATCTCCCTAGACTTCACTGCAACATAGTCAGAGCCAGGCTACTCCTTTTAAGGCTCAGTCCTCCGGCCCTTTCACTAGCAATTCTTTGAGCCAGATCTACTGAATCCTTCTCTCTTTTTATTCCTGAACTATAACACTCCTGAGTTGCTTATACTTCCTAAGTCCTCACCCCAAACTCGCATGTTCTCTAGCTTTGGATCCTACCAAACATTCAAAACGTATTTATTGAGCACCTATCATATGTCAGGCACCCAGGGAAACAAGACACAGTCCCTGCTCTGAAGGGAGACTGCAGCCTGGGGAGGCTACCACTAAGTAAACAGGAAATGACGATGCAACAACGTGCTGAGTCCTATGACACGGGAAAGTGCAAAGTACCGTGGGCATGTATCTAGACTTGAGAGGTCAAGGAAGCCTTTCTGGAGAGGAAGTGATATCTGAGCTGAGATAAGAAGGAGAAACAAGAGGCATCCAGGTGACAGGCAAGGCATGGGCTGCTTCCACTATTCTGTTTGAATTCCACTCTTCATTTGAGCGTGAAAAGTCTGTTTGAGGAACTGAAAGAAGTTCAGTGTGGGCTGGAAGGTAGGGTGCAAGAGGACTGGGGGTGCACGGAGGGACATGAGACAGGCTAGAGAGACTGACAGGAGCCACATCATCACGGGCTTTGTTTGTCATGCTCAAGAGCTTGGACTTTATCCTGGAGCCACCAGGGAGCCGCTGAAAGCTTTTAAGCAAAGGAGAAATAACAGGTACCACAAGCGGGCATGTGAAACTACAAAACCTCAAATGAGAATTATTTATATCAGGGAAAAAACCCCTCCAGACTGAACCACACAATCTCAGTGCCATCTGGTTTCACCTGTACTGCCTCTCAGCTGTGCCAGGAGGACCCTGTGGAACAAGGGAGGAGAGTGAATGTGATCCCCCAGGTAACTCTGGAGGTTTTCGTTCAAAAACTCATGTGATTTTTGCATTCTATTCCATGATATAGCTATGAGTGTCTTAATATACCAAAAATAGTTTTCATCAAGTCATCAGGAAACATGGACACTCTAGGATGAAAGCCCATGTTTATCCTACAGCTTCAGAGGTCCCAGACAGGGCCTTCCACACTCCAGTCTCTCAGAAGCAGTCTGAATGAATGGGGGACAAGGCCATGTGGAGAATAGCCTCCCAACGCTAGATCTCTGCTTCCCCAGCCTGGTATCACACCGACTAAATATCCCCATTCCTCAGAATGCTCTTCCCCGATCTGTGCAGTCCGTCCCCTTCATCAAAGCCTCCCAGGCTTGCCCTGCTACCACCCCAAGCTCCCTCCTAACTTCTCACGAGAGTTTGTGCACACTTCTGCAACAGCCTTTATCATACACTCTTATTTTTATATAGGGAATTGTGTTGGGTGCTGTCTTCCCCTCTACATTTTAAGCTTTAGGAGTGAAGAAACATGTTTCTTATCCCTGCTGCCCATTCAGTGCTTTACTCATGTGTGCTAAATAAAGTTTTATTGAACTGAATTAATTAACCTGGTCCTTTCTTCCTTGTTCTGCTGCTAATAATTCTAGGCTTTAAAGGAAAGGAAATGATTCAAGATTAATTTAGAAATTTGTAGATTTTGTAATTAATTGTAAATTTGTAGATATAGTCATGAATATCAAATACAAATTATTTTGTGGGGAGCTAAACTACCTTTTAACCTTGGGCATGATATAATTTCCCTTTTTAAAGGTAGACCAATCACTCAGACATTGCTGGTGGGAATGTAAAATGGTACAGCACTCTAGAAAATAGTTTGGCAGTTTTTTATAAGACTATATATGCAATTACCATATGACCCAGCAATTGCATTCCTGGGCATTTATTCCAAAGAAATGAAACGTTATATTCACATAAAAACCTGAACATGAATATTTATAGCAGCTATATTCGTAATAGCGAAAAACTGGAAACAACTAAGATATCCGTCAATGAATGAATGGTTAAACAAACTGGTACATCCATATCATGGAATACTATTCAGCAAGAAAAAGGAATGAGCTATTGATACACACAACAACTTGGATGGATCTCAAGAGTATTACGGACAGTTAAAAAAAGTCAGGTTCAAACAGTTACATGCTGTATGATTCCATTCAGTAACATTCTTGAAATGACAAAATTATCAAGATGGAAAACAGATTAGTGGTTGCCAGAGGTTGGAGACTTGGGGGAGTGGAGTGCAGGGGGAGGGGGTACAGGAGGAGGTGCGTACGGCTATAAAAGAGCAGCTCAAAGGATCCTTGTGGTAATGGAACTATTCTATATCTACACATGTGATAAAATCACATAGAACTACACACACACACACACACAAACGAGTGCATGTAACACTGGTGAAATCTGAATAAGGTCTCCCAATGCCAATTTTCTGGTTTTCATATTGCACTCTAGTCATACAACATGTAACTACTGGGAGAAACTAGGTGAAGGGTACGCAGGACCTCCCTGTACATTTTTTGCAACATCCTGTGGATCTATAATTATTTTTTTTAAGTTTTTTTAAAAAGTAGACACCAAAAGGAGACTGAAGCACTGAAGCAAACTGCCCATCTTCCTGGGTTTGCCAAAAATAATACAGGCTGTTCTTTTTTTTTTTTTAACTAGATTAGATTCAAAGGCTCCCAACACGACCACAATCAGTCCTCCTGTGAGTCTCCTGGATGTACTCACCAATAGTAGAGAGTATAGTTAGTGTCAGGACTTGTATTCCTTCCAGGGAGCCAAGTACACTTCATGTAGCTCAGGTTGTGCCAAATGCATTGGAGCTCAGTCACAGCCGACTCAGGATCACCTAGGACATCCAGCCAAGAGTTTAGGACCCTTCTTTCCTCGTAATGCAAACTAGCCAATCACTCTGGGGCATGGGGGACAGTGAGGGTGTTTCATGCGGCTTTATCAGAAAGCTAATTCCTAATCTCTCACCCCATTTTAGCCAGAAGGCACCCAGGACAGAGAAAACCCAAATCTAATTTGTTCACAACTTTATCTCTCACCTCCGGATACTAAGAAAACATCTTTACTACCACCAAGGGACCCAACTCTTGTATCCCTGACTGGAGAGAGAGGTTAAAGGTCAAATAATATTTCAATCATAGGAAATGACTATAGAATTCTTAAATGAACATGAAAATATAAACAACCCCTATATCTACCTATCTTTTAAAAAAACAACAAGTTCATTGAGTTACAATTTACCTTTCTGTCTTTTGATCAATACCAACACATCTTATTTCAAACATTAAACATTCCTCCTGAAGCGATTTGGGGAAAGGTAAGCATAACATAACTCTTCGTAGTTGCTTATTGTGTGTTATGACTCTAGGAGCCCTAAAATCTTTAAGATCTGAAATTTCTACCTTTATAAAGCTTTTTGAGTTAAGGCATCATCATGTCTCTAAATGCCTGTGTAAGATGCAAATTTGTTATCCCTCAGGACCCTTGAAGGGGTACTGTACTGAGCCATCATCAACCATTTCACTCTCATAATATAACTTAGGTTTTTTCAGATTATTTATTAACCTCCTAAAGAAATAAGAATAGGGGAGGTTAAGTTGTTTTAAACCATGCTCCTGGCCTCCGAGCGGTACTAAATTTTCTAATTTTACAAATATTACTTCACATGCTTTTCATCAGTGCAAGGCAGGTAGAGAGAACAAGCCACATAGTGCTAAGGTTTGGAGGTAGGAGATGGGGCCCTGCTCAACCAAGGGGCAACATAATATTAAGAAGTAATATGTATACAGCATTTACTCTTTGCCGGGCACTATTTTAAGTGCCTCACATATATTGATTTATGAACTCCTTTCAACAGTCCTGGGAGGTAGGTACTATCATCATCCCCGTTTTACAGATGAGGAAACTGAAGGGAGGAGGGACTAAGTGATCTGCCTAAGGTCACACAACTAGTAGCTGGTGGAGCTGAGATTAAACTTGGACATCTGGGCTCCGGGAGCCCTGCTCTTAATCAGTACACACTACTCCCTGCATGGAACACATGAGCCACAAGGACACTGGATGATGGGTGGGAAGGGAGTTGGGGGACACGATCAACTCGACTACTTGACAGCTTTTCCTAGGCTAATCTTGAATTGGAGCTAGGCGAGCATGCCCATTTTCCTTCTTTAACATCTTTTCCCAAAGATATCCTGCATATCCAACTAATCTCTATATAATGAGTAAGATAGCATTTTGGTTTTTTTAAGGCACTGAACCTGGAATCTGAAGACCTAAAGCAACTCACTTAGTTCCCTTCTTCCTCATAACATGGATCATGAGGGTAATAATACACACTTTGCTCACTTCACAAGATAAGCTCGTAAGGCTCTATTCAGGGGAGGGGTGTATGTGTGTATCACTTTCCAAATTATTAAGTGCTATATAACTATCAGGTATTGTTATTCAAGTTGTGAGCCCCTTGAAGGCAGGGGCGTCCTCATATTTATCATTGTGTTGCTAGCACCTAGTATAAGTGCCTGGCATTTATTAGACTCAGCAAATGTTTGTAAATTGAATGAATTAATGAACTGAACATAAGCATATGGACAATTTGGATTTATTCTCTAAATACCAAGAGATAGTGCTTTCAGTTGTTACCTTCAGGGGGCGAGATGCACTTTTCTACCAAAATGCTAGGATTGTCACTTTCATTGGTGGTACACTGGGACCCCACTTGCAGACAAATCCTCTCGTTCAGGGGCACTTCTTTTGAACGATGAGTTTCTGGAGCAATTTTCTAAGGTTAGAAAATAAAAACAGGCATTGCTGTAGCAAACACACAGAAATACACTTAAGTAATAAAACATTAGCATGTCCAAATGTGTTAAAAAGATGGAAAGTTATCAAATGGTATAGGACAGTGATTCTCAATCTGGGGTGATCTGTGCCCTCCCCCAGGACATTCAGTAATGTCTAAGAACATTTTTGGTTGTCATAACTTGGGAGGGGGGTGTTACTGGCCTCTAGTGGGTAGAGGCCAGGGATGCTGCTAAACATCCTACAATGCACAGGACAGCCTCCCCTCCCCGCCTACAACAAAGAATTATCCTGCTCCAAATGTCAGTAATGCCACCGTTGAGAAACCCTGGTATAGACAGAAGACAATTTCCCACATTTTAAATGTATAAACATCATGACATTTACCTATGAACCTACCATGCTAACATATCAACTTTCTAAAAGCAATTTTAAAGGAAACACAATAAGATTATCAAAATTCAATTCTAAGCAGATGCAATAAACCATCAAGATCGAGGTAAAACGGACTGCTTTAAGAATCCAGTAATCCTGCTCACCTCTGAAGACAGGAAGGAAAGAAGGGGGGCCTGAGGGCCAAAGAGAGACTTTTCATTAAACATCTTCCTGTACTGTTTGAGCATTTTGACTATCTCACATATACATATAAATTTTAAGCATTGCTATATACACTGAGTATACCACACTCTTATTCTGAAAAGTATATAAGCTTTGTGGAATCACAGAAAGCCAACTTATAGCCAGCATACAGACAAAAATCACAAATCTGGTTATTATGATTTAGAATAATGAGATTAAAGGGCTCTTTAGGAAATTAACATTTCCCAAGGTGACAGAGTTGGAATAATTAAGAACAGAGCTGCTTTTAATCACAGCTCCAAGGAGCTTCCTGTTTTGCAATAGTTTCTGACTCAAGTTGGAGATAGCATTTCCTTTCATATACGTGCTGATGGCCACGAAAGGAAAAATTCATCACAGTTACCTCTATCTACCACCCTCAGGGGCTACTCTGCCATTTCACGTGCCTGCTGCCAGCTGAGCATGAGGGCAACTGTGAGATACTCTCAAACCAGGACATAAGGATGCCCTCTGAGAGGCAGCTGGCAAATCAACAACTAATGAACCATAGCAAAGATATGAAAAAAAATCACTTTATAGAGACTGAACAGCCCTTAGACACGGGCAAGAGAGCACTCTGAAACGGGAATTAGTTGGTCAGCCCTGGAAGAAAAGAAAAAGAAGTGTCTGTGAGCAAAATTCTAGCAGGGAGAAAAGAGAAAAGAGAGGGTGATTTAGCTCCATGGACATTGAGTATTTCTGTCCCACCAGCAGAGCTATGCCTACCCTCAGCAGGGCCCCCAGCTATTCTTAGCCCAGTACATTTTCACAACTAATTCTTCTTTCCTTGCCAAGAAAACCTACTTATCATTTGGCTTTCCATATAGTTGCTGTCTACAGGGATGGAACATACCAGTTATGCCAACAGAAGCCTTTCTAGAATGTTTCACCATTATAGCTCTCATGGCAAAGCAAGGAATTGGCACTTAGATGAATGTGTGCTAAGGAAATGAGGTTTCTCAGCCTGTGAAGCTGGAGACCAGCCCCAGGACGGTGGTAACGGCAGCAAATCTCCGAATGCAAATTTCACCAACTTCACAAAGTTCCTAAGCACAAGTCCTACATACCCCTGAAGGAGCCACCTTGACCCAAGGATCCTTGATAATTCTTGTTTGGAAGCTGTGTTTGCCCTTTGAGGACACCAGGGGAAAAACGTACAGTCAAGTGCCATAAAGTAGAATCATCATGGAGAAATCCCAGTTCTCTTATTACATTAGATATTGTTCCAGTGAGAGGGCTGAGGAGTTTTACTACACAAATATTTTTATTATAATGGATATTTTTAAACTAAAAAAATACTTTAGTACCTAAATCTGAACCTTATGTTTTGGGCATATAAATAATAAAATAACTTAGAAAAGAGACAGTAGGGAGAAAGATAAAATAATTTCTAAAAATCTTTTTCAAAGTTCAAGGTAAATAATATTAAACTGGCATGAATCAAGTAGGAACTCTAATTGTGAATGATCGCCAAGTCAAACACAACTCTATCAGACAAAGAACTAAATCCTTTCCAGCAGATCTTGTTGAGGTCTGTGTGATGACTCACACGTGACTTTCGTGACTTTCAGCTGTGGTGACTCATTCCACTGGTAGCTAGCTGCTGTAAGACATTATGCTCCACCCCTCAAGGAATCTGGCCTCTGAAAATTTATCAAAAACCAAAGCCAGAGTCCTGAACTGATCCCTCCCCCTCGGGACTAATGTTCATTTGGCTGGACTGCACCTTTCCCAACTCTAGATTCCCTTCTCAGAGTGGGAGGCAGCTTCAGCTTCTGCCTCTCTGGATGCCTGCATGGAACACTGGTCTTTTACTTTAGTTACCTAGTGCAACTTGCCTATCTCTCAGTGAGGAAAGCTATCTGAAATCCCATGCCAGATCCTTCTTCTACTTGCCAGATTGGGGAACTATTACATATTGCTAAAACAATGGTGGAGGGCAGCCTCTTAAGCCAATCTTGTATTTTTTAAACATCATCTATGAATCCCTGTCTTCATCTCATTTTTTTTTTTTTTGGCTGAGGAAGCTTTGTCGTGAGCTAACATTTGTTGCCAATCTTCTTTTTTTTTTCTTTTGCTTGAGGAAGATTCACCCTGAGCTAACATCTGCGCCAATCTTCCTCTATTTCGTATGTGGGTCACCGCCTCAGTATGGCCACCAACGAGTGGTATAGGTCCACACCCGGGAACCGAATCTGGGCCACCAAAGCAGAGCATGCCGAATTTAACCACTAGGCCACGGGGCCGGCCCCTGTCTTCATCTTAATGGTCCTCCAATCTGAAGACTGAAAATAACCTCAAGGTTTTATCTCATTTAGTAATTTGACACCTTTAGACATTCGCATAAGCCCCCTAACATGTACAAACTATCATATCACCATGGCTTTAGTATGCTTCAAAGGATAGATATACCTCCGTTTTGTCTGATGATGTTAATACTGTGTCCAAAGGACAGAAAGAGGAAAGGAAAACCACTCCTCCCATTCGTTCTCAACCTCAGGATGGTAACCTTCAAAAGGTCCAGACAGGAAATCTCCTCTTACTGTTTGGAAGGAATAATCTGTGTTTATCACAACTGTGGGATTGATAACCATAAACGCTGTCAAATGGTTGGAATAAATGAGCAGGCTTTAGGCAGAGGTCACCCTTTATGGTCTCCATCTGGTCTCTTCAGAGGCAAAGACAATAGAGGGGACAAGATTAGATAATATAAGGTTGAACCATAAAATATGACCTATAAAAGTGACGATTTCATAATGTTCAACCTAACAATAGCAATAATAATAAAAGCTAACAGTTTTTGAACATTAAGTCTGTGCCTGGTGCATTACAAACATCATCTCCTTAATACACACACCATTCATATAAGTAGGTACTATTATTAGGCCCTCCTCCCCAGCATTTTACAAACAAGGAAACAGAGGCTCAGAGAGGTTAAGTGACTTGCCCAAGGTCACATAGCTTGAAAGGGGAAGAGACAAAATTTCAAACCCAATTCTATCTGATTCCACTACCTCCTAAAGTTACTTTTAAGTCTAAATTTCTGTAAGTATCCTTAAGAATTAGCCCCATTTCTAGGCTAGAATATCAGCATGTCTACCTGATTGGTCTTTGAGTGTAGTTGACAGGCTAATGAATAGGGACCTATTAGAAAAAAGGTGACCTCTCCTCAGGGTCTCAATTAGATACTTAGGTGGGGCATTTAAAGGTCTTTCCCAGAATTTCTCAAGGCTGAACTACCAAAAGATGCCACTAAGACTTCAAATGCCTAAGGCCCCTCCTTAGGAGCGAGAGGAAGCCAGCAGTGTGAAAAGAGGAACTCAGACTATTACAAATCTTACAGGCTTCCGCATTTAGAGGACCTCTTTTCAAATGCAAAAACTTCTGACTAGCCTCAATTCTTTATCAATTAACACCTAAACCATAATTAACACCTCAGCAGGAAAGGGGTGAGGAAGGCAGATTAGCAAGTTTCCCACAAGAGGAAGAACCAGTTGCATCTTACTTTATTAAGCTTTCACATACCATTTTTCCCATGTCCCAGCAAGACAGAGTAGTGAGTAGAGTCACACTTTACACACAAGGAAACCAAGGCTCAGAGAGGTTAAATAATTTACCCCAGGCCACTGAGCTAGCTAAGAGTGGTACAGCAACTAGAACCTAGCTCTCCTGACTCCTCCTGCCACCAAAGCTGCTTAAAGACGGTGATTTCACAATTCACTCATCCAAAGTATTGTCACTAATAACTTCTCATTCTGCATCCTCAAAATCCTGGACAAATTCAACTCCAAAAGTCTCCCACCTCCCTGCCCACGCACACACGCGTGCACAAACCCACACACACACTCTGAAAGAAGGTATAGATATATAACAGTTTTGAACAGATGATCTGATGCTTTGAAGAATCTGTCAACTAGAAGGAGCTACAGACCAATAAGGCACAAGAGAAAATTCCATTGAATAGGATTATCATAAAGAACCTGAAATTATCCTATCTTGTAACAAAAATTCACCTAAATCAGTGAACTACATCTGACCGGAAAGGTTGTAAGTTTCCCTCATTTTTCCTCAGGAGTCACGAAGCCTTCAAGTCAACCCCACTTGCCATCAGCATCCTATTTTTTCACTTTCCATATGGCCATTTACTTTTACATCACATAGTTCTTGCACATGTATCTGTGCATATGATTATCGAGATGGTAAATGTGAAAATTCCCTGAGAAACTGAAAGTGTCATATAGATACAAGGCTACAGGCAGGAACATAGGAACAATTTTAACATAATTATTTATTGAGTGCCTAATAGATAAAGATATCTAGTATTTCCTATCAGAGTAATCTCAACTGTATTATCATATAATTAGCAAATATTTTCAAATGTTCAATTTTGTCAACAATTGTTTCTGTAATTTTCCCAGGTAAAATTTGGACACAAACCAAAATAAAATTCCCGCTTTGAAGTAAGATTAGAATTTGGCTTATTCTTGGCTCCAATTCACAGTGTTCACTTTACCTCATCAATGCAGTATGTTCCAGAAAACTTACCTTACCCTGTTTGTTGCCAAAATGGCTAAAATATGATAGACTACAATTTGGGCTGACTCCCTCAGGAGGATTCCATGTCCATATGACCGTGCAGAGGTTTTCAACAGAAACACTCAAATTCGTCACAGGTGGCTGAGTCTCTGTTCAAATCAAGCACAAGAAAGAAATTTATCAACATCAGCCAGTGTTTTTAGTGGTTCATATAATCCATTCCTCCAAGTCCTAGAGGCCAAGAATAATAAAACTGATGAGCCAGCCCTGACAACCTAGTGGTTCAAGTTTGGTGCACTCTGCTTCAGTGGCCCAGGTTCAGTTCCCGAGCGTGGAACCACACCACTCATCTGTCTGTTGCCATGCTGGGGTGGCATCCCACATAGAAGAACTAGAAGGACTTACAACTGGATACACAACTACGTACTGGGGCTTTGGGGAAGGGAAAAAAAGGAAGACTGGCAACAGATATTAGCTCAGGATGAATCTTTCCCAGCAAAAAAAAAAAAAAAGAAGAAGAAAACTGAGATAACAATATCTCCCATTTATTGAGCCAGGCACTGTTCTAAATACTCTCCACATATTAATCTGTTGAATCCTCACAACCGCCTTAGGAGACAGCAGCTACCAGCCTGACCTTAAAGAGGAGGCCACTGAGGCACAGGGACGTTGAGTCACTTGCCCCCATCCCATGGCTAGTAAATGGCAGAGCTGGGATGCAAACCCAGAAAGTGTGGCGCCAAGGCCACATTCCTAACTACTTGCTATAGTGTGAACACAGAGAAGAGCATAGTCTTAAATTTCTAAGTCTACCTCCTGCAGGAATTTGGGGTCCTCTACACTTGGGATCCACATGTCACTCCATACAGACCCTCCAATCTCAGCAGTTCTGCAAGTGAGTTTAAGCGGCCCGTCTTTAATCGTGCTTGCTAACGTAACCTGGTAATTGTTTTTTCAATGGTTCCAAAGAAGTACTGAGAAAGAGATTTACCAGCCCTGTTGCTCCCCTCAGGTTTAACACTAAACACCTGGAACCGTAGCTTTGCCTAATCTCAAGAGGGAAGGGAAAGAGGAGAAACTGTGAACCAGTGTCTTAAAAATGTAGTTTCATTTACAGAAAATCCACCACTGCCTCCAACCAAACATTTACTGCCTCTATTATTCTGGACCTAAGATCAGGGAAAGGAGTTGTAATGCTTCTGCCAAATACAGGGAGATACACAGAGGAAGGAAAAGGAAACATCATTTAAACTTTCCTGAGACCAGGACTACCAAAGTCATCCCCCAGACACTGGGTGAAGGGTATAGAGGAATTCTCTGTCCTATCTTTGCAACTCTCCTGTAAATTGAAAATTAGCCCAAAATAAAGTTTATTAAACTAATTTAAAAAACAATCCCCCCAAATTGCCTAAAGTGGCAAAGTTCATCATTACTAATCACTTAAGGATTACAGTTATATTAATTTATCAATTGATAGAGTTATATTTTATACTCTATGCAAATACTGTGGAGTGCACTGGGCCTCTTATAGAATCTGCAATACTAATACTATTACCTTCCTCTTTAAGTAAACAAAAAATTCCATTTATCCCAAAACATCAACCCTACAGGCCCTTCCCCAACAGTGAGTTTTATACATAACAGCCTGCAAAGGCCCTCGACTGTCAATATTCATTCCCTCTTTCCGACTCTACTACCATTAGCTCTTCCGCAAAGTAGACCAAAAGCCCAACTGTAGGGAGGAATTCCTACTGCACTGCATTAAAACCCAGCGAGTGCCGGGGACCCCCTATGGCTCAGGCAACAGTGCTAGCATTAGGATTTTATATGACGACAGGAGTGTACAGCTATCCCATTTTGGCCCTTCTAACATCACATCAACGATATTTTTGAAGAGAAATCATTTGTCAGGGATAGAGCCTCCAATCAGAACGTTGCTCTTACTGAAGACTACAGTACTTTAGGATTATGTGCCTTATTCTGCAGTTTCCAGAAACATACTGCAGCAAACTTCCTGACACTCTACCTTCCTACCTACCTCTCACTTCCATACAAAAAGTAAAGCCCTGATAATAAAAATATTACCTATTTGTGGTTCACTTAAATCATACCCCAATTTTCAAGTAATTATGACCTTTTAAAATCTATTTATTAACCTCAGTATTTTAATAGAACAATAGCCTGCCCTATTTCCAATCTCTCAAATGGGTTTCATTTTTTTCCCCATCTGTTCTGAAGTTTGCTTTAGTCAGATATTCAAATTGGTTTACATTTTAGGCTACTTGTGGCTATCTGCCATCCCCTTTTTTTTCCTAATGATTGCTTCCTTTTCTCTTGAGATTTTTCTACTTCCTATAGTACTTTAAAACACACACACACACACACACACACACACACACACACACAGGGACGGCCAGGTGGCGTAGTGGTTAAGTTCAGTGTGCTCCGCTTTGGCAGCCCAGGTTCGCAGGTTCAGGTCCCGGGAGTGGACATACACCACTTATCAAGCCATGCTGTGGCGGCGTCCCACATACAACATAGAGGAAGATGGGCACAGATGTTAGCTCAGGGCTACCCTTCCTCAAGCAAAAAGAGGAAGATTGGCAACAGATGTTAGCTCACAGCCAACCCTCCTCACCAAAAAAAAAAAAAAACACACAGACACACACACTCACACTCACCGACTCTGAAACTTTAATACAATCTCCAAACATTTAAATACATATGAATACATATGTATATGTGTATAATACATCCAGATATATACATAAATAAGTGGTGACTGTACTTGCAAATGTCTCTAACAGCTCTTTCTATGTAAGACATATAATTTCAGTATAGTGTAGTGATTAAGAGCATGGACTCTGGAGCCAGACTTCCTGAGTTCATATCCCAACTCTGTTATGTACTAGCTGGCAAGTTACTTAAGCTCTCTATGCCTCAGTTTTCTCACCTATAACATAAGGATGATAATAATAACCTATTGAGAAAGGGTTATTATGAGGATTAGAGTTAACAGAGATAAAATGCTCAGAACTGTGCCTGGCATAGAGCAAGTATTATATAAACGTTAGCTATCTGCTTTCTTTTTTTGTTGTTTTTTGGGGGGGGTAAGGAAGAGTGGCCCTGAGCTAACATCTGTGCCAATCTCCCTCTAATTGTTGTATGTGGGACGCTGCCACAGCATGGCTTGATGAGCGGTGTATAGATCTGCGCCTGGGATCCGAACCCACGAACCCCAGGCCACTGAAGTGGAGCATGTGAACTTAACCACTACACCACTAGGCTGGCCCCGCTATCTGCTTTCTTTCTTTTAGAAGAGACAAAACAGTTCTGAACAATTTCTTTGGTTTTCAATGGAATTGATATGTGCCCACAGACTTTGAGAAAGAACAAGTATCCCTTCTGTCTGATAAGCTTTCCTTAGGCATCTAATTTCAACCATTTCTTCAGGGTTATCACTGACTTCAGAAAGGGGAGTGGGAATGAGAGAGAGACGCAAGTAGCTCCCCCAAGGAAACTTCAAACCTCCAGTGAGTCTATGGTCATCTAGCAGTACATCCTATTCTAATTAGGAATTAACATGATCAATGCTCTTTCTAATAATAAGGTTGTTGCTTAGCTAATAGTTTTGCTCTCTCTTGTTCAATCACAGGAGCTAGCAGAGGCATGCATATTTCGGGAAAAGTTAAGGAAATCACAAGAGTCATATATGAGTCATCCATCTCCTTCCCTTACATCTACTCAGTTCTCAACCTCTTTCCAGTTTTTCTTGCAACATCTCTCTTAAACATCCCAATCACACTAATGTGCTCTGCTGGGCCCTGCAGTAAGTCATGGTCCTGTACAGGAGGCGTTCACAACACATCTTTCTAGTGGACACCTTCAACCCCAGATTCTTGTGTGGCTTCACACTCCAGCGATTCCCCTCATCCAGTCGCGTCTCCCTGCTTGCTTCTCCTCCAGTGTCATTTCTTTCCCACTGCGCCCCACTCAGGGCCTTCAAGGGTAAATGCAGCTCTTCTGCCGGGACTGACTTTGCCAATGCACCCTCCTGCCAAGCCAGGCTCCTCGCTGACCACAAACGAGCACTCGCACCCTCACTTCTGGGTCTCTGCTCCCGCTCTTCCCCCCCAAATGGAAATAACTTCTCCTCCACCTACTCAAAAACCACCCCTCCTGAAGGTCTAGCTCAAGTTTTACGTCTTCCATGAAACTACCAGCCCTCGCAGTTTCCAGTCTTCTGAACGCCTGTAGTACTTATTGTTTGGACCACACAGTCTGGCAATTATAAAGTGAATCTCCAATATATGATCATCTGCTTCACAACAAATGGCCTGTACATACTTTCATGGGTCCCAACCAGTCCTGCCCTGCTACTCCGGGAGGCGCCCAGCTCCTCTCCCAGTCAAGAACTCCCCTCACTTCTATAGAGAGAGGCGCTGAATACAGTGGTTAAGGGCATGGCCTCTGGAATCAGGCTACCAGCTATGAGACTTCAAGCAAGGCTCTTAGCCTCACTGTGCCTCAGCTTCCTCATATACAAAATGGGACTACGGGATAGACTGTATGTAAAGATTAAATGAAATAGGACGAGTCAAAAACTTAGAATGCCACCTGGCATAGAGCAAACATGATATAAATGCTAGTTGTTGTTAAGACATGCCACAATGTGGGCTACCAAGCTAAATAGACTCAACTAAGCTGGTAACCTAATCATTTTTATAAACACTCAGAAGATTGGAGCTGGAAGAGCTCTTAGAACTTATGGAGTTCAACTTCCTCCTTTCACAGATGAGAAAACTGCTGCACAAGGAAGGGGAAATGACTAGCCCAGAATCCCACTGCCGGGAAATGTCAGGTCACTAACACTCACGACACCTGACTTATTTTTCTTCACCATACCTCAATGCAATTCTACCAATATTTCTAATGGGAGAAAAGTGTCTGTATTCTAAGTAACCAAGTTACCAATGAACTGCTGTGACAAAACTGATAAAGTCAGAGCCAGCTCTGATGGCCTAGTGGCTAAAGTTCGGTGCACTCCGCTTCGCCGGCCCAGGCTCGGTTCCAGGTGCAGAACCACACCACTTGTCTGTCAGTAGCCATGCTGTGGTGGCGGCTCACATAGAAGAACTAGAAGAACTTACAACTATGCACAACTATGTACTGGGGCTTTGGCGGGGGGAAGGAAAAAAAAAGGAGGAAGAATGGCAACAGATGTTAGCTTAGGGTGAACTTTCCCTTGCCAAAAAAAAAAGAGCGTCCTGGAGAAAAAGACATCTGAATGGAATTTTTAAAAAAACAAAAATTTACTAAGTTGGGGGTTGCCAGTACAGTCCTGAGTCCCTTAACGACAGGACACGTTCTGAGAAATGTGTCATTAGGCGATTCTGTTGTTGTGTGAACATCCTAGAGTGTACTTACACAAACCTAGATGATATAGCCTACTACACAACTAGGCTATATGGTACTAATCTTATGGGACCACCATCATATATACAGTCTGTCACTGACAGAAACATCGTGATATGGCACGTGACCGTATCGTCGTCTAGAAGGCCAGCTGTTGTTTCAGCTGTGTGTGAGAGGGAGTCTGTAGGAGGGAGAGTGCTGGAGTAGCAGTGTGAAAATCAGAAAACTAATGAGATGGGTGACTCTAGACAAGTCCCTTCCCTCCTCTGGACTGTTTCCCCTATGATTATGGGATCAGGTCTCCCCAACTGAACTAGAGGCACCTTGGGGGCAAGGATTATGCTGTACACTCTAACATTCTAAGCGACCTACAGAGCCTGGCTCAATACTAAACAAGGCAGACACTTGAGTAATTATTGACTGAGAACTTCAAACCTCCCTCAGGTCTCCACTCAAACGTCAGCTTTTCAGTAAGGTCTTCTCACTCCACCCTATTTACACTGGCAAACCCCTTCCCGGCTTTGTTTTATTCCATAGTACTTAGCACCATCTGACATACCTTATATTTTACTCTTTTTCCCCTCTCTGACTCTGCCAATAGCATATAAGCTCCACAGGGCAGGGACTTGATCTGTTTTCCTCACCCCTGAATCCTCAGCCCCTAGAACACTGCCTGGCACAGAGCAGACTCTGCATACGTTTTGTTGACTGAATCAATAGAGGGCATCAAGGTTTCCTAACCAACGTTTCAACTTGGGTTTCAAAGCACAACACACTGGTGACACGCAAGAAGCAAATTATGGGTGTTTGTGTCAATGTAATAATAAAATCTATCAACGCTAGTATCTTCACCCAAAATGTCCAAAAGGCCACGCATGCCGCGAGCTGTCCGTGAGAAGTCATTAGCCCCCAACTTTTGACAGAAACTCTGCCGGGTTGATTACAAATTGCCGCACAGCGTGAGGGGTATCCGCGAACTCTGTACTATTTTTGCAACTTTTCTGTAAAGCGAAAATTATTCCAAACTATAAAGGTTATATATATATAAAGAAAAAGGCATTGGTCCGGATGCCGCTGTGGGTTTCCCAAAGGATTGCTTGGACGCCAAAGGAGGCCGTGACCTCACGTCCTTTCTCTACTGGGACTGGGATCGTTAGAGGTTCCCTTCAGCTCCCACCCCCTCACCGCATCGGCGCGGTCCCAAATCGCCCGGACCTCGGTCGCCGTCCCTGCCGGCTCCTGGCCCCTCATCCCTTCCTGGGCTCACAGGCGACATTCCGGGTCCTGACCCGCCGCCCTCCACGCCGCGGGCACGTTTCGGTCCGGGCCCCGGCGCCAGGCTCCTTGGCTGTTCCCGACTACGCAAGGGAAGTGCGGCGGCAAGTCGTCGTCCTCCGGCTCCGCCGCCGTCCCCGCCGCCCGGGATCCGGGAAAGCCCCGCCGCTCCCGGGGCCCCCACCGCGAGCCCGGCGCGGGAGGCTGCGGGGGCCGGGCGCGGGCGGTCGTGGCGGACAGCTCCCAGCGCCCATCCCCGCCGCGGCCCGCAGCGCCTGCGTGGGCCTCTCGGCCGCGACCCCTGCCGCCCCTCGCCGCCGCGCGGGGCCCCGGGGGCCTCACTCACCCGTGGGCGCGGCGTCCCCCCCGCCGCCGGCGCAGAGCAGCAGCGCCCACAGCCCGCAGAGCCGCGCCGGCCGCTCCATGCAGCCCCTCGCCTCGGAGCCCGGCCGGGCTGCAGCCTCGGCAGTCTCCGCCTCCTGAGCTCCCTCTCCCACTTCCCGGCTCCGCCGCCCTGGAGGCTGGGGGCCGGCGCGGACGGGAAGGGCCGCCCCGCCCACTGGCCGCAGGTAACCCAGCCGGCGAGCGCGGGCGGGCCCAGGGAGCGGGGCGCCGGCGGCTCCCGCGGCGAGACCCCTGGCCCTGCCGCCGCGCCGCCTCGGGCCCCTCCGGAGTCCTGGCTCGGGCCAAACAGAACTTCCTCGCCCACGTCGCGGCCCAGCCCACGCGCCTGCCGGGTCCCCGCCCTCCGCACGGTGGAGCCACCCCTGTCCGGCGTCGCCGCTGCGTGCAGACTTGCGGGACCTCGGAGGTGCCAAGGGCCGTGCCCTGCTGGGCACCCGGGCAGGGCCGGTAGCGGGCAGGGCCGTCTACCGGAAAGAGCCTTGGCCTGGGAGTCTGGAGACGCGGCTTCGAGTCGTCGGCCTCTGTGCCCTTGTTTCCTAAACTCTGACTCCAGTGTTAGCGATCCCAGCCCCACCTCACAGGGTGGACTTGAAAGACCAGAGAGGCGACCTGGCAGGAGCGCGCTTTGTGAGAAAGACGAAAGGTATATTTGGAAGCTGGTGATACATAATGTTGAGTCAGAAAAAAAAAAGCAAAATTCTAAATATGAGGAACAGTGCCATAGTATGTACTTGGACTTTTAAAAGCACACACCAACTTTCTACATATTTCTTTTTCATGGATATATATTGGGAGGATGGAAGGTGAGTCGAAAGGATACACATTGAATACAGAAAGTGGGTGACTGTGAGGCTCAATGAGGCTGGGGATGGAAGAAAACGGAAACCCTTATTAGTTTCCTATTGCTACTGTTAACAGATTACCACAAATTTAGTGACAAATTTAGTGACTTTAGTTCTGGAGGTTAGAAGTCTCACTTGGGCTAAATCAGTGTGTGGGCAGAGCTGCGTTCCTTCTGGAAGTTCTAAGGGAGAATCTGTTTCCTTGCCTTTTCCAGCCTCTAGAGACTGCCCACATTCCTTGGCTTGCTGCTGTACCACTCAGACCTCTGCTTCCCTTGTCACATCTCCTGCTCTGACGCTGACCCTCCTGCCTCCCTTTTTCATTTATAAAAACCCCAGTGATTAGATTGGACCTACCAGACAATCCATGATAATCTCCCCATCTCAAAACCCTTGATTTAATCACATCTGCAAAGTCACTTTTGCCATATAAGGTAACATATTCACAGTTGTCTGGGATTAGAGCATGGGCATCACTGGGAGGAGGCATTATTCTGTCACCGCCCCCCAAGAAAGAGTCATGTCTGGATAGATGATGAGACCCACTAACTGAGGTGTATTTTGGTTGAATTAAGCCAATGTGTACACCTGAAATCTGTTGCAAAAAAGTAGCAATAGGGGCCAGCCGGTGGCACAAGCAGTTAAGTGCTCGTGCTCCAGTGCGGCAGCCCCGGGGTTCGGGGGTTTGGATCCCGGGCGCACACCCACGCACTGCTTGGCAAGCCATGCTGTGGCGGCGTCCCATATAAAGTGGAGGAAGATGGGCACATATGTTAGCCGAGGGCCAGTCTTCCTCAGCAAAAAAAAAAAAAAAAAAGAGGAGGATTGGCAGATGTTAGCAATGTTAGCACAGGGCTGATCTCACAAAAAAAAAATAGCAATAAAAATGTTGATAATACACCTAGTCTACACCCTACCCAAAGGACATGGCGATGTTTAACCTATCCGAAATAAAGGCTTCACTCTTTGAATTAAGGCCCTCAAGTTCAACAAATGTTTATTGTCCTTCCAGGAGCCACGTTCTTTATTATTTTTTATTTTGTGAGGAAGATCAGCCCTGAGCTAACATCCGTGCTAATCCTCCTCTTTTTGTTGACGAAGACCAGCTCTGAGCTAACATCTATTGCCAATCCTCCTCCTTTCCCCCCCCCAAAGCCCCAGTAGATAGTTGTATGTCGTAGTTGCACATCCTTCTAGTTGCTGTATGTGGGACGCGGCCTCAGCATGGCTGGAGAAGCGGTGCGTCGGTGCGCGCCCGGGATCCGAACCCGGGCCGCCAGTAGCGGAGCGCGCACACTTAACCACTAAGCCACAGGGCCGGCCCAGGAGCCGCGTTCTTTAAAAGCAAACCCTGCCAAGAAAGAGCCGCAACCAGTGCAAGGGGCTATCGTAAGGGCAAGAACAAGGAACTGGAGGAGACAGAGAAGGGGCGCCTTATGGGAGGGAAGGGGCAAGGACGGCTTCCAGGAAGCAGGCCTGCCTGCACTGAATCTTGAGATATTGAGTCTTACAGTTCAAAGTTCAGAATAAATCCTTGCCTGCACATGTTATTGAACAAAACAATGTTTATGAAAACACTTTGTAAACTATCAAAGCCTGTAGAACTGAGAGATATTACTATTATTTCTAAATCCCCCCTCCTCCTCCAAATAGGCCAGCCACTCTCTAACCTAAGACCTCCCCTCCCCCATCACCGCACACATACCCTTGTTGACATTTGCTATAAACATTATACAATCATTTCCAATATGATTATGTCATCTGCCTTTTAAGAAGTCTCCAGTCAGAGCAGGAGCCCCCAAGGACCGGCTGAGTGCCATCATGGGCACTGTCTGGCATAGACTGAGCAAGTGCTTAATGAAATGAACAGTAATGGCAGCAAATGATTAGAAAAATCAGGGTCACGGCTTGTTATTAGTCTCCAGAAAAGGCCCTGAGAATGTGAGCATTGTGAGGAAAAAGGCAGAGGGCAGTGGCTTGGCCATAATAGTTCCAGCCTGCTGTCCATGAGTAAGACTTGTATAGTCAATTCCACTTCCTCTCGACTCTGAACATCAAGAAGTATTTTTAAAAAAAATTTTTGAAGGGGGTAGTGAGGGTTAGGAATGCTGTTTTCTTCATCATCAAACTTTTATTTGTAATCTCTGTGTACTTTTACTCAAAGAGCATTTGGATGGAATTGGGCCACTGCCCTAGTCTGCAGGAAGATGAAGACAAATGGAAGGCTTTCCAGGAACTGCAATACGCAAAGAGCTCTTATTTTGGCTTTGTGTAATCAAAGTCATGATGAGTCAACATCAAGTTTAACTTTAACCCTTAATCCATTGAGCCCTGATGACTTGGGTGTGAGACTAGCAACCACCTTTCTTTTTGCTTTGACGGGGGGTGGATGGAATTCTGGGCCACTGTATTTGGCTTTTTTGATCTTTACCCTTCTCACTAAGGCTTTATCCTTTTCTGTAAGTGGAGTTAGAAAAGGACACAAATGAAAATATCTGGGAGGAAAGAGTGATGTCCCTCTTTCCAAAGTCAGGTCTCCTTCCAGTCAGTTAGAAACACTCCCCTGAGTTCATAAAGGACACAGACACCAGCATACATATACCAGTTGCTTAGCTAAGAATTCTGGCTTCTTAGGCAAAAATCTCACCGAGGGTCTTCTACCTTTTATTAAGCAAAAACTGAACAGATCCTCACCACTGCCATACAAAGGAAAAAGAGAAGTAGCCAATAGGGAATTTCCCTCCTTCCAACACTAGAGCAATGGTTCCCAACGGGAGCTGATTTTGCCTCCCCAGGGGACATTTGGCAATGTCTGGAGATATTTTTGGTGGTCATGACTTGGGTTGGGGGGTCTGCTACTGGCCTCGAGTGGGTAGAGGCCAGGGATGCTGCTAAACATCCTACTATGCACAGGACAGTCCCCCACAACAAAAACTTATCTGGCTCAAAATGACAATAGTCCCAAAGTTGAGAAATCCGGATCTAACGTACTCTGTTATTTTTTGTATTTCGCCCCTACCCACCCATTGTCCTCATGCCCACCAAAAGTTAGTGAGAGATTAATGCTAAAAGTACTTATCCTTGACACCTCCCTTTCCTGTATCTAGTGCCTGTAGTTTCCTCACCTGACCATCTAGCCATGCAGTCACTTATATCATAAAGCATCTCTCAGATCTATTCTCTCCTCCGCCCCCTCCACCTCACCTCCACTGTTCTATCCCTGTCCTTATCATCCTTCCCTTATACACTCACAACTGTCTTCAAATCCACTCTCCACGAGACAGATCTTCCCAATGTGCAAATCTGATCATTTCACTCCCAACTGAAGCTTCTTAAGTGACACCGCCTCCCCTCAAATGCCACAAAAGGAAGTCCCAACTCCTTTGCATACAGGCTTGCTTCTTCTCAGCAGATTTCCCCAGACTCCAGCTTCATCTCCAGCCAGGCTCCCTAAGTCACTCAGAGCTCTAGCACTCCTAGCTGACTGGCCACCTTTAGGCTCAATGTCCCTTGTAGGCGTTTTGTTTGGCCCACATCATGTTTAAATTTATTTGGATATAGATGGCAAAAATGAAAAAAAAAAATCAGGAGATTTTGCATAACACCCCAGGTTTCCAGCTTCTCTTAAGAAATCAGAAGTTCTGCTAACAGCGGACCTGCGTTCCAGTGTACCAACAGTCAGCAGGTGCTAAGCAGGGGCTGCCACCTTATCAACAGGCGTGTGCTCCCTGTCTGCACAGGCCCTGTGCTCCCTGGCCGGCCTGCTTCCTTCACTGATTACTTGCCTGGCCCCTGTTTGTCACCTCTGATATTTTCTCACTACAAACCTTTCCTCTTGCTGTTCTCTTTACCCAGAATGCTTTTCCATTCCTCACATGTCACATTTTTTTAGCTTCTTTAACCCCAAAATGCAAAATTCTTTCCTCGCTTTTCTATGTGTGCTCATAGCACTGGACAAATTCCTCTACCATAGCAAATAATACAGAAGTTTGTGTGCATGTCTATTTCTGCCACTAGATGCAAGCTCCTGGAGGAGCTTAGGGGCAGTAATCTGATTGGAAGGGACGCAACCACGGGGCTTGTCTTGAAGCCATGTGCGTACAGCAAGCACTGATCTTACTTAGATTCTAAGTTTATTTGGAGTGGCTTAAGGGAAGATACCATCTGGCACCACAGAGAAGATAAAGATGAATGTAGCACGGTCAGTAATATACCATGCCCTCAGTGTTCAGGTTTAATTGACTTCAAGGTTCTTGCTCTTCAGCAAGTGATTTCCTTCTACAAGTTTAGCGGGGCTTACTCAAGGGAGTGCTGTTTGCACAAGAGGCCTGTGACCAGACCCTTTGGGTTTAGCCTGAGGCAGAGTAGCGTGGCACTGGGGGGTCTGTCTGGGTCAATATCCTGAAGCCCATCAACCTCTAAGTCTCCAAACTTTATAGCAGTTATTAAATGGCCTCTTGAATTCAACAAGGCACTCCTCTGCTCAGAACTCTCCAACAGGGCCGGCCCCGTGGCTTGGTGGTTAAGTGAGCGCGCTCCACTGCTGGCGACCCGGGTTCGGATCCCGGGCTCGCACCGACGCGCTGCTTCTCTGGCCATGCTGAGGCCGCGTCCCACATACAGCAACTAGAAGGATGTGCAGCTATGACACACAACTATCTACTGGGGCTTTGCAGGGAAAAAATAAATAAATAAAATCTTTAAAAAAAAAAAAAAAAAAAAAAGAACTCTCCAACAGCTTCCAAGGCCCTACCCAATCTCACTTCTCTAACCCCCTCTCCTATTGCCCTCCCCCAACGCACTCTCCTCCAGCCACACTCACCTCCTGGCTGTTCCTCACAGCAGCCAAGCGCACTCCTGCCGCAGGGCCTTTGCCCTGCCTTTGCCTTCTGCTATTTGCTCCAGCCTCCTGAGATAGCCACACCTCTCACTCCCTCACCTCATTTAGATCTCTCATTGAGGCCTGCCCTGGCCACCCTGTGGAAAATTGCAAACCCCATCAACACTCTCCCCTTTCCTGGGTCATTCTGTCTCTCTACACTAGAATGGAAGCTTCATGAGGGCAGGGAATTTTTCCTGATTTATTCCAAGCTGTATCCCCGGCACTCAGAACTGTACCTGACACAGAGTACATATTCAATAAATATATATATATTTTTTATAATTTTATTTATTTATTTCTTTTTCCCCAAAGCCCCAGTAGATAGTTGTATGTCATAGTTGCACATCCTTCTAGTTGCTGTATGTGGGACACGGCCTCAGCATGACCGGAGAAGCAGTGCGTCAGTGCGCACCTGGGATCCGAACCCGGGCCGCCAGCAGTGGAGCGCGAGCACTTAACCGCTAAGCCTCGGGGCCGGCCCACAATAAATATATTTTAAAGAATGAATAAATTACACTTTGCTCGGTGCTATGAGGGATACCAACCAACAAACAAAAGGCAACAATTCTTGTTGCCTTTGGGAAACTGCCAGTCTAAGTTGTGGAAAGGTATACAAAACAATTAGAGAAAATGCAACAAACAAACAAACAAACAAGAATGACAAAAATGCTCATTTGTGGTACAAGTTTCAGAGAAAGGTGAGAGAGACCAGTGTGGTTGGAATTGCTTTTGAAGGCTTCTTGGAGTAGATGGGGGTTGGACTAGACCTTGAAGGGTAACCAGAACTTGGAGATCAAGAAGGAGGGGGAGAGAGAGAGAGGGAGAGAGAGAGTATAAGTGAGCAACAGTCGGTTTATGGCTCAATCTCATAAGCAATAAGAGCCACCAAAGACTTTTATGAGCAAGGTGGTGACATAACAAAAGTGAGGTTTGGGAGATCTGGCTTTCTAAAATGAATCACCAAGACTTCCTTAACTCTTGCCAGGAGGCAAGAAGGCCAGGGAAAGACTTTGAGATGTTAGCAGTCAGGGACAGGGTCCAGCCTCCAGGCAAACTGTGGGCTTCCCCAGTCAGACTCCAGGGGTGGTGATGCTAATTCTTCCCTGAGTCAAACTACTTGGAGTGCTGCTCTATGAAAGAGTATGCCCTGTGGTCTAGCACCCCTACTCTCTCATGCTCCCCCTGAAAGCCTTCAAGATTGCCTCTGGTGGCTCCCTGGCCTCACTCCCTTCAGGCTACAAACCTTCCTCTCTGGAAATGGCCCTGTTTTGCTTTCCAGCACTTTGGTCTCTGAAAGAGGAAGGGCCTTTGTGCATCAGCATCCTGGGCTCCTTCTTTGTCTTCTGGTTGTGGTGCTGTCGTTGCTGCCACTGTTACCGCTCAAGGGGGGGGTCTTCTGCCCACTGCAAGACGTGCCAATAGTTAAGAGGCAAGGAGGTAGGAGAGAAAGGACTTTATTACAGCTTGCTAGCAAGAGGGAAGATGGCCGACTCATGTCTGAAAGAACCATCTTCAGGGGGGCACAGAATCTTACAGCAGTTATATAGGCTGGTGGGTTATAGGGGAGGAGGGTTAGGAATGTTGACCCTCTGGTGTTACAGACTGGGAGTCGCCACACCAGATCTTTCAGTTTTCATTGATGATGGCTATCAGCATAGACTCTCTGTTCGGGGGTCATTGCATTCCTAAGGAACTCAAGAGAACAAAGTTATCAACTTATTGCTGCTGGGAGGCGCCATAAAATCCACAGAGCATGTCTGGGTTGGTTAGTCAGAGGTCATTCAAAGTTACAATAGGGTTTCTTTTCTACAATATGGCTTCCCTTATGTCAATCTTGTCTTGAGCCGGTATCACCACTACCTCAGCATCTCAGCCAGGATCCCCTGCAAACTTTTCACTGGACCCTCTCCACCCTGGATCTAAAACCCTATTTAGGCCCTGTCCCCTTCCCTGGCCCAGCCAGGACAGGGTCCAATCTTTGCACACTGTCAAGGACAGCTTTTTTAGTGTCTCACCACTCAGCTCCTTAGCATTAGTCTCTCTCTCTCTCTCTCTCTCTCTGTCTTCTCAGCCTCAGGACTCCTCAGTTTAAAGATTCAAATGCGTCATTTGCATGTTAGTCACCTGCACCTTCTTGCCCTGAAAAGTCTCCATTGTTCGTCTTGAACGTGTAGGGTAATTAATATTTACATTTGACCATAGAAACCTCCAGTCCCCCTCGCCTCTTAGTTGTCCCTTCAATCCACAAAGCTTCTCTGAGGAGGGGGCTCTTTGCATAGCTGTGACTCCTCCCAGAAATCAACGCTCTAATTTGCACACTCCCAGAGGTCACTTTGCCTACCTGGCTGTTGGACAGTTCCCTATGCAAGCAAGGAATCGAGGCCTCACTTTTCACTTGGAAAGCACCAGGTCGAGGAGGGTGGGGGAGCAGCAAAACTTGTCCCGATTTAGTTCCCGAATTACCCCATCTCTCCCACAACTCTTCACCTGGATGGCCTGTTCTTACTCTGGACTATTTAAAGCAAGACAACTGCAGCATGACCTAGTTGGTAGCATCCACAGTGCTGCACCGCGGCTGTGTGCACTCTGGGCTAAGAACCAGAGGCTGGCCTTGCCACTTCTCAGCCACGGAAGCAACAGCCTGTCGTTTAACTTCTCTGCATCCTTGGTTTCCAGGATGGTACCAATCTTTGCAAATGTGATGAGGTTTGCTTTATGATACAATGAATAGTTTATTTTTGTAAATGTTCCACGAGTGTTCAAGGAAAATGTATATTCTCCAATTATTGGGCCCAATGTTCCACACGTGTCCATTAAATCAAGTTTGTGGATTGTGTTTGTCAAATCAATATACTTGCTGATTTTTTTTGTCTGTTGGACCTATCAGTTACTGAGAGAAGTGTCAAAAATCTCCCACTATGATGCTATGATGGTGAATTTGTCAAGTTATCCTTATAATTTTGCTGATTTTTGCTTTATATATGTATTTTTGAGGCTATTTCATCAGATGCATGCAAATCTAGAATTGTTATAGCTTCATAGTGAACCAAGTCATTTATCATTATGAAGTAATTTTCGTTAACCTAGTAACGAAAGCCAAAACCTTTTGGCTTTAAAGTCTATTTTGACTAATATTATTATAACTTCATAAGCTTTCTTTTGGTTAGCATATGCCTGGTACATTTTCCCACATCCTTACTTTCCTTTCTGTGCCATTCTGTTTTAGATGTGGTCTTGGAAACAACACAAAGTGCAAATTTGTTTTTTCTATCCGATAGGCAATCATTGTCTTTTAACTGTAGAGTTTAGTTCTAATATATTTGTACTTATTTCTACCATCTGATTTTGTGCTTTCTATTCGTTCCATTTTTTACTGTTTCTTTTCATCCTCTCCTCTCGACTCGTTTTAAATGTTGTTGGGGGTTTGGGGTCTTTTTTCATTACAAGAGCATGTTTTAACTTGCGTAAAACAGGCATAATAATAGCGCCTACCGCAGGGTTTGTTGTAAGGATTAAATGAGATGAAGAAACTCACATAAAATGTTTCTCCAGTGCTTAACACATGGTAAGCACTAATAAATTGGAACTATTATTAGAAGTTCTAGTACTCTTTCATCTTTAGGGTTCCCTTGTCTTTTGCGGTTCCGCTTCTTTTGTTCTCCTTTCTGCTGACATTGTCCCATTTGTTCTCAGTCCTTTTTCTTTCAATTCTCCTTTAGTGTCATTCAATTTCCTGTTTCCTCTTACCCGTTCATCCCCAGCTGGCTACATGTGTAAGATACAATGGTGAATGAGGCCCCTTGGGGAAGAGGGTCAGCGTGGGAGGGCTTGGTGGCACAGCAGGGACAGGAGGAGAGACAGTGGTGCCATGTGCACTGATTCCCATTCCACAAGATGACAAAAGTCCTGCCCAATATGCAGCCAGCTCTGTGTGGGACTCTAGGCTGGTCATGGTGGAGTTGGACCAGCTGGGATCATCAGTTTCTCTGAAATGGTATAAAGCCGTAGAACTCACCAGCTAGGAAACAGTTTAATTCCCAAGCGCCTTCGCCTATAGAATACAGCCGGATCCTCACTGTCTACTCTGAAGAAGGAGTCTTGCTGTGGGAGAGTGGGTGTCACCTCACTAGGAATTTGTATTTGTACAAACCAGAGCCTGGAAAGAGGAACCATTTGTACTCAAACATATTGTGGTCAGAGGAAAATTTTGTCATCATTGTTGTGACAGAGCTGCAACTATATTTAGAAGGCTGTATTTTTGTGTGCCTGTGTGATGCTTGGAGAAAGCAACACATTATGTTTCCAAAAAACAAAAACTCCCTAGACCAAAGAAGAATCTCTCTTCTAATTTGGCATTCGATTGTCGTGGTGATTCCTTACTCCAATTACTTCAGATCTTTGCTTTTTCTGTGTCCTTTGTAGCATGACATTCTTTCAAGATAGATTGTGTCACCGGAGGAACATTGGCACTTAGTGGAGTTTTGGGTGTTTTTCTGTTCTCTGGTGGTTTCCACACTTGGATTGAAATAAACAGAGGTGTTGAACTTCCATATTTCGAATGGGCATCATCCAAATATGAGTCTAATCTTTTGATGGCAATTAAGCATATACTTTTATTTTATTTTATTTTATTTTTTTGTGAGGAAGATCAGCCCTGTGCTAACATCCACCAATCCTTCTCTTTATTTTTTGCTGAGGAAGACTGGTCCTGGGCTAACATCCGTGCCCATCTTCCTCCACTTTATATGGGATGCCGCCACAGCATGGCTTGCCAAGCAATGTGTCGGTGCGCGCCCGGGATCCGAACCGGCGAACCCCGGGCCACCACAGCAGAGCGCAAGCACTTAACAGCTTGCGCCACCGGGCTGGCCCCCTATACTTTTATTTTTCACAATAAATTTTATATAGATGCTGTTGGTATTTTTTGAAATTTCTTTGTTACAAAAGTGCAATTTCAACTTACCATGTAGATGAAATGCAATGCATTCCTGACTGTTAGCATATACAATAACAAAATGCCTCTCTATGATTCAGAAGTTCTACAAAACAAACTGTATATAATGCATTGTATCTGTCTTCATCAAAGAGATTGCTACTGCCAGCATGGAAGCAGGAGCAATTTAATTTCTTGAAATCCGCAGAAAGGATATGGAGTGGAAGGTGAGACAGACGTATACGGTAGACAGAATGCAGAATGAAACACATCTAGGAGGTGAGAGAGTTTTAGGAAAGAGTGGGAAAAGGAATGGAGATTTGAGACAGAGAGGTATGAGACGTGGGAGAGGGTCTTCCAATTTTAGTAGTCAGATAAATATTTGGTTTGAAGTGACTGGGGTTTTACCTCCCCTAGTATTCTCTTAACTAGTGGCTGTTAAATTTTTTGATCTCAGGACCTCTTTAAACTCTTAAAAATTATTGAGGACCCCAATCCTAATTTCTTTCCTTCTCTCCCACAGTATTCATCCCAAGGGCACTCTTTACTTAACAGCCGGCACTCTAAACTCTGTCTCAGAGTTTATTTCCTGGGGAACCGAACCTGTGACAGTGTCTAGCACAGGCCCTACCATATTTATGCTTACAGTATTGAAGCAATTAGTTTTCTCAGTTTCAGGTATATTTGACTTTAAACAAACTAATTTTAATAACTTCTAGACAAATGTGGGAATTATTCCTTTTGTAAACAGATTCTTTAAATCTCTTAAAGCATTTAACAGATAATAGGATTTATTAAAAATGAAGTGTAATAGACAAAAAATAAGGTGTAATCATTAGGGAAATGCAAATCAAAACCACAATGAGATACCACTTCACACCCGTTAGGATGGCTATTATTTAAAAAAAAAAAAAAAAACAGAAAATAACAAGTGTTGGTGACAATGTAGAGAAGTTGGAACGCTTCTGCATTGCTGGTGGGAATGTAAAATGGTGCAGCCACTGCGGAAAATGGTTTGGCAGGTCCTCAAAAATTTAAACATAGGAGGCCAGCCCGGTAGCGTAGTGGTTAAGTTTGCGTGCTCCGCTTCGGCAGCCTGGGGTTCAGATCCTGGGCGGGGACCTACACACCACTCATCAAGCCATGCTGTGATGGTTTCCCACAAAATAGAGGAAGATGGGCACAGATGTTAGCTCAGGGACAATCTTTCTCAAGCAAAAAGAGGAAGATTGGCAACAGACGTTAGCTCAGGGACAATCTTCCTCACCAAAAAAAAAAAAAATTGAACATAGAATTATCATATGATCCAGCAATTCTACTAGGTATACATCCAAAATAATTGAAAGCAGTAACTTGAACAGATATTTGTACATTTATGTTCATAGCAGCATTATTCACAATAGCTGAAACATGGAAGCAACCCAGGTGTCCATTGACAGATGAATGGATAAGCAAAATGTGGTATATACAAACAACGGAATATTTTTCAGTCTTTAAAAGGAAGGAAATTCTGACACATGCTACAACATGGATGAACATTGAAGACATTATGCTAAGTGAAAGAAGCCAGTAACAAAAAACAAATACTGTATCATTCCTCTTATATGAGGTATCTAGAATAGTCAGCTTCATAGAGACAGAAAGTAGAATGGTGGTTGCCAGAGGTTGGGGGGAGGGGAAATGGGGAGTTATTGCTTAATACATACAGAATTTCAGTTTGGGATGATGAAAACGTTCTGGAGGTGGATGGCAGTGATAGTTGCACAACAATGTGAATGTACTTAATGCCATTGAACTGTACATTTACAGATGATTAACATGGAAAATTTTATGTTATGCATATTTTACCACAATTAAAAAATATAAAAAAAAATTTTTAAGTATAAGTATAAATATGTCTGAAATCTAATTATATTAGTAAACTGGTTGCATAAAATAATAGTTAATGAACCATTCCTTTTTATTGCCAAATAATAGTTCCTTGTATGGATACACCACCTTGAAAATACTATGCTAAGCGAAAGAAGCCAGTCACAAAAGACCACATACTGTCTGATTCCATTTATGTGAGATGTCCAGAAGAGGCAAGACTACAGAGACGGAAAGTAGTTTGATGGTTTCCTAGGGCTGGGAGGAGGTGGAGAGGAATGTCTGCTAATGGTGCTAATGGACAGAGGGTTTTTTCGGGAGGTGATGAAAATGTTTTAAATTGTGCTGATGGTCATACAACTCAACGAATATACTAAAAACCATTGAATTCACTTTAAATGGGTGAATTATACCTCAATAAAGCTGTCGTTAACAAAAAGGCTAATGAAAACCAAAATAATAATGAAAACCATAACAATTCCTCTCTTGAGGAATATTTTTCCTGATTGACGTAGGAAATTAAACTTTTATGCCTCTGTGTGGAAAGGTTCATGGGTTTTTCTGTATTTCCCTTCAATCACTCAGTAAGTACTTTCTGTGGGCAAATAACACTATTGAAGGTACACAGCGATCTACAAAAAAATGTTGTCTTAAAATATGGCTTCTGCCTTTCAGAAACTTGCTCTCTGATTAATGAGACAAGCCATATACCCATGAAGTGAGATTAGTTAAGGCAACGCTACGTTGGAGTTCAATTATCAATTCATGCTAATGATTCCTCTTGCCACACACAACCAACCAAAAGTATCACTGCTATAAAATTCACGATACTGAAAATAAGGTTGCAGAGTGGTTAAGAGCAAGGGCTCTGGAACCAGACTGCCTGGTATGAATCCTGGCTCTCTCTCTTACTAGCTGTGTGACCTTGTGCTAGTCACCTAACTTCTCTGTGCTTCAGCTTCCTCCTTTTGAAAATGATTATGATAATAATGGCAGCTACTTCCGAGAGTTGTTGTGAGGATTAGATGTGTTAGTACATGTAACGTGCTTAGAACATGTCCTGGCATAGCAAATGCTCAATAAACGTATTAGTTACCATTATTTTTAGAAAATGTGGGTATTCCCTTTGATGAATATTGAATATTTGTTCAGTGAAAAACCTTAAACATACATTTTAAAGATACTTCTTAACAGAGCTATGACCCTTTTGCCAGAGATTTCAGTGGCACACATGGCAGGGAGTCATTCAGGAATGTCACAGTATTATTAGTTCAGGGTATCTAGAATGTCCGCTATCCTGATTGGGCATGAAGTAGGGGTTCAATAAGTACTAGAATTCAAAGAAAAATTTAGACTAAAATGTTAACATTTTTGGGTGATGGGATCATGTAATTTTTCTTCGCTACTTTCGAATATTTTTTTCTCAAAATGACTGGAATACTTTTGTTTGTTTTTATATTTTTATTGTTAATATTTCAAGCTTACAGAAATGTATAGAGACCAACATGATGAACACACATATGTCCATTACTTAGCTTCATTAAACTGTAACCCTGTGTCATATTTACTTGAGTTTCCTTTTTAGAATTAAAACATTATAGAAGGAGTCAGCACTCTGTATGCACCCTTCTTAGAGCCTCTCCTACACCATCTCTCCCTAGAGGTGCCATTATCTTGAATATTTTTATACTACCACTACAATGAGGGTAGTCACAAATAATATAGGATTGTTTTGCATATTTTAAAACTATATGCAAGTGGTAATCTGTACCTACCATCCAGAAACTGCCTTTTCTTTTAGCATTTTGTTTGTGAGACTCATTCATGTTGATCCATGTAGCTCTAGTTCATTCATTTTCCTTGTCATAAGTATTCCAGAGTGTGTATGTTTACTTGTCCATTCTCCTGATGGAGGACATTTATATTGTTTCCATTTTTTCACTGTTACAAATAGGGCTGCCATGAACATTCTTGGGCATACATGGAGGTTTCTCTAGGTGTCCATCTAGAAGTTTCCATTGCTTCACATCCTCGCCAAAACTTGCTTGTTTTGCTTTTAAAAGTTTTGCCAGTTTGATGGGTGTGAAGTGGTTTCTTATGTAAAGCAGTTAGAATGTTGCCTGGAACATATATGGGTCTCGATAAGGGTGAGTTATTATTTTAATTAACGTTTCCATAATCAATTCGGACGTTGGGCACCTTTTCATTTGTTTGCTGGTCATTAAAGTTTCCTCTTCTGTGAAAGTTTCCTCTTCACGTCTTGTCCTCATTGCTTTTTACTACGTTATTTGTCTTTTTCTTATTGATTTCTAGGGTTCTTGATATTTTCTTGCACTGATCCTTTGTTGCTTATGTAGTCTGTGGCATGTCTTTAACTTCTTTTATGCTGTCTTTTGCCATTCAGAATTATATTTTTTATTTCAACATGCTCAGATTTATCATTTCTCCCTTTGGGTTGTGCTTTTTATATCTTATTAGGGAACTCCTTCCCTATTAGTGGTATGAATTCTCAAGGGAGCTCTATTTTTCTGCCCAGAACCCACGCCTAGGTAGGCAATCTTTCCTTTAGCCTCCTTTGCCAGTGGACAGGTTTTTTTCTAATTTGCCGTCTCACTGATGGAATAGCTAATTGAGAGTCCAGGGCTTATATGAGGTTCTTGGTTCCAAGGCCTTGGCTCCTCTCTCTGTACGTGCATTGCACTGATTAGTACTGAGTTCAGCTGAGAGCAACAGAGCTCCAAAATAATAGTGGCATAAACAAGAGAAAAATTTCTCTCACATAACAGTCCAGAGAAAAGCAGTCCAGGCTGGTAGGGAGTGTTTGTCCCCACCATGCTCTCAGGCATCCAGGCTTTTTCTATCTTATTTTCCACACTGTGTGATCTCTGTTTCTCAGGTTACTTCATGGTCCAAGATGGCTGCTCCAGCTCTAGCCTTCACTTTTACATTCCAACCAGCAGGAAAGAGTAAAAGGTCAAGAAGATGGGACATGGCAGCTATCTTTTAAGGAAGATTCTCAGTAGCTTCCGTGTGACATTTGCTTTTATATCTCATTGGTCAGAACTTAGTCACAGTAGTCTTTATTCTGGGTGGTCATGTGTCCAACTAAAAATTAGGAGTTCTGTTACTATGGATATAGAGGAGAATGTATATTACGGGATAACAGTCTTAGCCACAGTGGTCAAATCTCAAGTCACTAGATCACAGGTTACCTGTATACCACTCTAGTTTTTGGTTCTCTCTTCTTTTCTGGCATCTTATTTTCTTGCACTCTCAACTGTGCCTTTCAGCCATTCATTAATAAATATTTATTGAGCATTTACTATGGACCAGGAGCTATTTTTGGAGCTGGGGTTACAGCAGTGAACAAGACAAAGGCCCTGCATTCGTGAAGCTTACATTCTAGTTGAGGGAGACAGACCATAAACAAACCAGAAAATGCAATACTATAATGTCAGAGGGTGTGAATTGGTATGGAGAAAAATAAAGCATGTTATCAGGGGATGGATAGTGCCAGGAGTGAGGTGAGCAGTTATTATTTCAGGGAAGGCCTCTGTGATAAGATGACATGTGAATAGAAACCTGAATGAAACGAGGGAAAAAGCTAGGGTGTTATTTTGAGCAAGAGCATTCCAGGCAGAGGTAAGAGCAAGTGCAAATGCCCTGAGGTGGAGTGGACATGACATGTTCAAGGAACAGCAAGGAGGCCTGTGTGATGGATCAGAGTGGGAAAGTGGTGAGGGATGGCAGCGGTGCTCCAGAGGTAGCAAAGGGCAAGCCAGATCAGCCAGGGTTTCGTAGGCTTTACTTTTATTGGAGTGAGAAGAGAAGCCATTGGAGGGTTTGAACAAAGGCATGACATGATCTGCCGTATGTTTTAAGAGGATCACTTCAGCTGTCAAGTTGAGAAAAGACTCTAAGGTAGTAAACGGTGGATGCAAGGAGGTAAGCTAGAAGGCTATTGCGGTTGGCCAGGCAGGAGATGAAAGTTATTTGGACTAGGATGGTAGTAATGGAGGTGGCGAGAAAGGGTCAGATTAGAGGTATATTTTGAAGGTACAGGCAAAAATACTTGCTGAAGGATTAGATGCAAAGTGGGAGAGAAAGAGAGAGGCGATAGACTCGACTCCTTGATTTCCGGCCTGAGCAGCTGACTGAGTGGTGATGACATTTACTGAGATGGGGACCTGGGAAAAGAGCGGGTTTGGGGGATGGAAACCAAGAGTCCTGATTTGACCAGGTTAAATCTGAGCTATGCAAGCGGAAAGGTCATTATACAATTGGGCATAGGATTTTTGAGTTTAGAGAAATGTGGGTTGGAGATACAAATTTGGGAGCCGTCAAGCATATACATGGCCAAGAGATTGGAAGGGCAGCAGGGAGGTTGGTAGATTTGGCAAAAGGCAGAATGAGAACATTGTCTTCTGATTCCTCCTGTTTTTTTCAGTGAAATCAGAAGAAAGATCTTTTGCTGATGGTGAGATGGTGGAGAGGAAACTGGAGGTTTGAGGAGAGGGGAGATGATATGAAATATCTATTTGTTATATTTTATAAAACATTTCTAGGTGTTTGTTGTGGGAAGAATTTTTGTGTTATTCAATGAGTGGTTTGCTGTCACAGCTCATTTTTATAATGAGAAAAAAAGTCATTTACAATGAAAAGACATGTAGATACTTACAATCATCTTATCCAAAATAAGGCAAAAGATGCTGTATTAAGAAACTGACTTATTAGACAACATAGAAAAAAGAAAATCAAAAATCTAAGGGGCCAGCCCCGTGGCATAGTGGTTAAAGTTCTGCACGCTCTGCTTTGGCAGCCTGGGTTCGTGGGTTTGGATCTCAGGTGCGGACGTACACCACTGGTCAGCCATGCTGTGGCAGTGACCCACATATAAAATAGAGAAAGATTGGCACAGATGTTAGCTCAGGGACAATCTTCCTCAAGCAGAAAAAAAGAGGAAGATTGGCAATAGGTGTTAGCTCAGGGCGAATCTTCCTCAGCAAAAAATTAAAAAATCTAAAATGTTTCTTAAATTCTAGCAAATGAATAAAATAAAATAGGAACTGCATTGGCTTTCCTCTTCATTTACATAGGAGGAATGACATCAAAGAGTGAGTTACCTAATGTCTCTTGCTCCCACCAAGACTTGGTGACTGTCATCATGTAGGCAGGGCGAGCTCCTGTGATGTTTTGGGCACTGGTCGTGTTTCCAGAGAAGAATGCTGCTGCTGTCCAACGCCACACTGAAAGTGTAGACAGAGCAGAAGACTAGAAATTGAGGAGCAAATGCCTCATATGTCCTTGCCAGATTGGCTGGATCCTAGCCACATGCAGATGGTGTGGCTCCGAGCTAAAGCAGGTCTGAATGTCCAGTCTAGAGGCCACTGGAGAAAAGGGGCCAGACCCAGTCCAGCCGGCCCCTGAGGTTAGATAGAGCCAGCATGCACTCCAGTTGTCTCTTCCATTCTCTGCTTTGTAGCCTCTTTGACTGGGACTAGATTACGGAGCAACATTTACTCTATCCTCCCACGTCACCGCAGAAAACAGTGGCATACGTTAGTATATTGTTTCTCCAGTGCCTGATGAAGGAAGAAGCAAACTAACCTGTAGCTTTTGCTTCACACTATGAGGAACTTAAAACACATGAGAAGCGCATGTACTTCTGCGTACCATAGTCGTAGAGGATCTTTCCTTGCAGTCTTCAATTTTGCTCAGCTGTCCATGTCAGAAAGCAACACAGACAAGTATCTGAACTAACATGGTGTAAATATGGAAGAAGAGGTGGGACAGATTGAAGAACTATTTAGGAAGTGAGATCTGTAGGACTTGCCTGATTCGATGTGGGAAGGAAGGAGAGTGAGGATTCCAGAGCGGCAAAATCCAGTCCACCTATTTCTGTACGACCCCTGACCTAAGAATGGATTTTACATTTTTAAATAGTTGGGAAAAACTCAAAAGAAGAATATTTCATAACATATGAAAATTATATGAAATTCAAATTTCAGCACATATAATTGAAGTTTTTTTGGAACACAGCCCTACCCATTTGCTACATACTGTTTACAGCAGAGTCGAGTAGTTGCAACAGAGACTGTATGGCCCGCACAGCTTCAAATATTTCATATTTGGCCCTTTATGGAAAAAGTATGCTGACCACTAGTCTAGATGACTTGTAGGTTTCTGGCCTGGGTAACTGGATGGGAGGTGGTGTCATCACTGAGACAGAGAACACAGGAGGAGGAGCAGGTTTCCAGGGAAGTGGAGCTCAGGTGGGGGCATGGTGATTGTGAGGTGCCTGTGGGTCCCCCCAAGTAAGCAGCTGGGTATAAAGCTCTAGATCTCAGGAGAGAGGCCCAGGCTGGACACTGAGTTGGTGAATATTGGTGCTCTTTCCCTTCTCCAGAAGTGAATTTCCAAATTTCATAGTCTCTTCCCACTATTTTGGTAGAGGACTTAGAGCTCCAATTTTATCTTGAATTTCAGTGTTTGCTTTAGACATAAAGCTTTAATTTTTTTTTCTTTGTCGAGGAAGATTGGCCCTGAGCTAACATCTGTGTCAATCTTCCTCTATTTTATATGTGGGTTGCCGCCACAGCATGGCCGCCAACAAGTGGTGTAGGTCCGCGCCCAGGAACCAAACCCAGGCTGCTGAAGTGGAGTGTGCTGAACTTAACCACTAGGCCATGGTGTCGGCCCCAAGCTTTAATTTCTTATAGAATCCTAAAGATGTGGCATAATGTGGGTGAAGACTAGAGGGCTTTTATGAATTGATTTGAGAAATTGGAGTTATCTTCGGTTTAGTCTCCAGTATTCCTAGAATGTAAGGCCTTTTCCTATTTAAATTACAGCTAAATGGTGAGGAAAAGGGCACAAGCGGATATTTAGATTTTGTTGCTCTAGGTTGTGCTTAGGCAGAGGGGAGAAAAACAAAACCCAAAAGGCAGCATTTTTGCATTTCTGAATTCACACAGATTCCTTCTGAAAACAATTGTTTTTCACAATATAAAAATAACATTGATTCCTCTGGACACCATTTATTTCATTGGTTTGAACCTTTTGGGCCAAAGCAAATAAACTTAGAAAGCTTTGATGATAGAGACAGAGGGGACATTGCAAGGGCCTGAGTGTGGGCTGGAGAAGGAGGCTAAGCACCACCTAGCAACTGCCTTCCAGTGTCAGTGAACTGACTTTTTCTTCCTCCTTCCTTCCTTCCTCTTTTTATTTTCCTGGATCTCTCTTCTTTTTCTCTCAATTCCTCTCATTGTGGTGGCTAAGAGCGTAAAATTTTCCACCAGATTCTCTGGGTCCAAATTCCAGCTCTGCCACTTAATGACCGTGTGATCTCAAACAAGTTATCTAGCTTTACTGTGCCTCAGTTTCCCCATTCATAAAATGGGGATATATTAGTAATTACCTCACAAAGTTGTAGTGAGCATTAAATGAGCTAATTTATGCAAAGCACTTGCAATGGTACCAGCACACATATTTAAGTACTATATGAGTTATTATTAACATCATCATTCCTTTCCACATACTTTTTTCTCCTTTCCTCATTACTGTTCTGCAATTATACTACTTGTATTACTGCCTAAGCATGAGTCTTCTTTTATGAATGCTGAGGTTGTTTTGTTTGGCTGAGATGTGGTTCTGTGTTTGGGCCAATCAGAGCAAAGTAGAACCCTTATGACTTAGGGGTGAGTTCTCACCTGGACAAGTCAACTGCCAGTGTCAGTCATCTTGGTAAAAGGCCTATCTCCCAAACAAGGGAAATAAAACTTAAATGGGAGGGAGAGCCTTCATTGGCATGTCCAATGGGACACTGACTTTCGTTCTTCACCAAGAAGATGTCAAGATGTCTGCGAGGGACCTCCTGGGGTGAGAAGTAGGTTGTGGATGGTGAGAAGCAGGGAGAAAAAGGAATCCAGGTAAGGTGTCTCTGAAGTTGTGCCAGTCTTTTTTTAGGCTGGATGTCTCAGATGTTTATTTCCTTTTTGTTCCTTCTTAGAGTTTAATAAAGGTGTCTCTTCCTCCTCCATTTTTTAATTTTTTGGTGAGGAAGACTGGCCCTGAGCTAACCTCTGTGCCCCTCTTCCTCTATTTTTTACGTGGGATGCTGCCACAGGATGGCTGGATGAGCAGTGTGTAGGTCCGTACCTGGGATGTGAACCTGCGAACCCCAGGCCACTGAAGCAGAGTGCGTGAACTTAACCACTACACCACCAGGCCAGCCCCTCCTCTTTTGACCATTATGTTTTAATTTACATTTCTTTAATAAGAAAGTTGAACATTTATTCATATGTTTATCAACCATATGCATTTTCCCTTCTGCAAATTGCCTATTCATGTCCTTCACCCATTTTCCTATTGAGAAATTTCATCTTATTGATTTGCAAGAGCTGTTTTTTTTTTTAAAGATTTTATTTATTTATTTCCCCCCCCCAAAGCCCTAGTAGATAGTTGTATGTCATAGTTGCACATCCTTCTAGTTGCTACACGTGGGACGTGGCCTCAGCATGGCCGGAGAAGCAGTGCATCGGTGCACGCCCGGGATCCGAACCCAGGCCGCCAGCAGCGGAGCGCGCACACTTAACCGCTAAGCTACGGGGCCGGCCCGCAAGAGCTGTTTTTATATTAGGGATATTTATCTTTAATCTATCATATGTGCTACAAATATTTTACTCAGTTATTTTTATTTTGACTTTACTTATAATGTTTTTAATTTAAATCATATGTGATCAAATTTATTAATTGCTTTCCTTTTTGACTTCTAGATTCTGAGTCTTCCTTGGACAGACCTTCTCAATCTCAAGATTGTACACATAGTAACACATATTCAATTCTAGTTAAGAGTTTTTTTACATTTAAATCTCTGATTGATTTGAAGTTTATTTCTGTGTAAATAATAAGGTAGGGATACCTTAAATTTTGTGCAAACACTTGGCCAATTATTCCAACACTATTTATTAAATAATCTCAACACTATTTATTGATTTATTTCTTTTTTTTTAATTTTATTTATTTATTTTTCCCCCTAAGCCCCAGTAGATAGTTGTATGTCATAGTTGCACATCCTTCTAGTTGCTGTATGTGGGATGCGGCCTCAGCATGGCCGGAGAAGCGGTGCGTCGGTGCGCGCCCGGGATCCGAACCCAGGCCGCCAGCAGCGGAGCGCGCGCACTTAACCGCTAAGCCATGGGGCCGGCCCTGATTTATTTCCTGAAATGCAACCTTTGTCGTATAGATTTTTATATACACGTGGATCTATTCTGTTACATTTTTCTGCCTATTTCTATATTAGTGAATGTCCAGTTTTTTGAAAAAATTATTGGGCCGGCTCAGTAGCATAGCCGTTAAGTGCATGTGCTCTGCTTTGGTGGCCTGGGGTTCACAGGTTCGGATCCCGGGGGCACACCGACACACTGCTTGTCAAGCCATGCTGTGGCGGCATCCCATATAAAGTAGAGGAAGATGGGCACGGATGTTAGCCCATGGCCAATCTTCCTCAGCAAAAAAGAGGAGGATTGGCATTGGATGTTAGCTCAGGGCTGGTCTTCCTCACACACACACACAAAAAAATTATTAAGACTTTATTTATTTAGAGCAGTTTAAGGTTTACAGCAAAACTGAGGGGAAGGTACAGAGATTTCCTATATACTCCTGCACCCACACATGCATAGCCTTCTCCATTATCAACATCTCCCACCAGAGTGGTACATTTATTATAATTGATGAACCTACATTGACACATCACAATCACTCAAAGTCCATAGTTTGCATTAGGGTTCACTCTTGGTGTTGTACAATCTATGGGTTTGGACAAATGTATAATGGTGTGTATTCATCATTATGGTATCATAGAGTATTTTTGCTGCCATAAAAACCCTCTGCCTATTCAGCCCTCCCCACTCAACACCTCTGGCAACCACTGATCTTTTTACTATCTTCATAATTTTGCCTTTTCCAGAATGTCATATAGTTGGAATCATATAGTATGTAGCCTTTTCAGATTGGCTTGTTTCACTTAGTAATATGCATTTAAGGTTCCTCTATATCTTTTCATGGCTTGATAGCTCATTTCTTTTTAGAGCTGAATAATATTTCATTGTCTGAATGTACCACAGTTTATTTATCCATTCACATATTGAAGGACATCTTTCTTTCAAGTTTTAGCAATTATGAATAAAGCTTCTATAAACATCTGTGTGCAGGTTTTTGTGTGAACATAAGTTTTCAACTCCTTTGGGTAAATACCAAGGGGTGTGATTGCTGGATCATATGGTAAGAGTATGTTTAGTTTTATAAGAACCTGCCAAAGTGTCTTCCAAAGTGGCTGTACCATTTTGCATTCCCACCAGCAATGAATGAGCATTTCTGTTGCTCCACATCCTTTCCAGGATTTGGTGTTGTCAGTGTTCTGGATTTTGGCTATTCTAATAGGCATGTAGTAGTTTCTCATTGTTGTTTTAATTTGCATGTCCCTAATGCTGTATGAGGGACATGATATCTTTTCATACGCTTCTTTGCCATCTGTATATCTTCTTTGGTGAGGTGTCTATGAAGGTCTTTGGCCCATTTTTTAGTTGAGTTGTTTGTTTTCTTATTGTTGAGTTTTAAGAGTTCTTTGTATGTTTTGGACAATAGTCCTTTGTCAGATGTGCCTTTTGCAAATATTTTCTTCCAGTTTGTGGCTTGTTTTCTCATTCTCTTGACATTGTTTTTTGCAGAGAAAAAGTTTTTAATTTTAATGAAGCCCAGCTTATCAATGATTTCTTTCATGGATCTGTCTTTGGTGTTGTATCTAAAAAGTCATCACCATACCCAAGGTCATCTAGGTTTTCTCCTATGTTATTTTCTAGGAGTTCTATAGTTTTGCATTTTACACTTAGGTCTGTCATTCTAATTTTGAATAAACTTTTGTGAAGGGTGTAAGGTCTATGTCTAGATTCGTCTTTTTGCATGTGGATGTCCAGTTGTTCCAGCACCATTTGTTGAAGAGACTATCTTTGCTCCATTGTATTGCCCTTGCTCCTTTGTCAAAGATCAATCGACTATATTTACGTGGGCCTATTTTGGACTTTCTATTCTGTTCCACTGATCTATTTGTCTATTCTTTCACCAATACCACACTGTCTTGATTACTGTAGCTTCACAGTATGTCTGGAAGTCGGGTAGTGTCAATCCTGTAACTTTGTTCTTCTGTAAATACCCAGTTTTAATTAGCTATATTATTCATTTTAATATCTGCTAGGGCAAGCCTTTGCTTCTTACTCCTCTTTTTTGGGTATTCTCATAGATATTTTACATCTTTATTCTTTCTGATAAACTTTAGAATCATTTTGTCAAGTTTTAAAAAATCCTTTTGAGATTTTGATTGAGGTGGCATTGAATTTACAGATATTTGAGAGAAGTCACATCTGTTCTGTAATTGTAACAAGGTATGTTTCTCCATTGACTCAGGACTATATTTTTATGTCCTTCAGTAGATATTCCTCTTGATCTACTGCTTTTCCTTCAGGGCTAATATCTAGGGGTCTTGGGTTTCATTTTATTAAAAGAAATTGCTTCATAAGGGGCAGCAGCAATGGGACTGGAATTGTTTGGCCTAGTTAGCAAGTTGGAAGGTTGCTAGTAGTGAGAAAGACTTCACCAGAAAGTGGAAGCAATAGCCATAGAGATCATGAAGCAGACGGTGAGCATCCTCAAGTATGGCCAACGTGCTAAGTGCCGAGTTAGAAATGAAGGTCAGGCAGAACACTACTGCTTGTGGTCTGCAAGCATGCAAGGGGGCAGACAGTTGCCACTGAGGGTAAAAATGGCCATTAGTAGGAAAGAGAGATCTACCCGTATACTTATTGGTGGGATGACCAGCAAAAGGATCCTTGAGAACAAACCAGCTGTTGCAGTAGCCATCAAGGAGTCCAGTGAGACAGGCAGTCCTTCCAAGACAGCAATTCTCAACTTTTGCACTACTGACATTAGGGGCCAGGTAACTTTTTGTTGTGAGAGGCTGCCTATGCATAGTAGGATGTTTAGCAGCATCCTTGGCCTCTACCCACTAGATGCCCGTAGCTACCCCACTTCCCAGTTGTGACAACCAAAAATGTCTCCAGACATTGCCAAATGTCCCCTGGGGAGGTGGGATGGGGGTGGGGGAATCACTCCTGATTAAGAACCACTGATCTAAGATTTAAAGGACCATGGAGCAAACGAATAATCAAAGAAGTGAGCATGTGAGGTCAGCCAGCAGGGTGCCAGTGGGGAAGGTTGGGATCCAGGCAGTTCAGAGTCTTGGCCAGTTGGCCTCCTGGAAAGGGGAAGCGCAAGACTCCCCCCCCTACTCTGCCACATCCTGGTAGGGGGGTGGGATTGTGGGGTAGCTGACTTCCTAGGGATGTCTCAACATCAGAGCAGGAGGAGGAAGAAGCAAAGCAGGGGCAGAGACTGATTTGCTCATGGCCATCTGAAGGAAGAAATCCTTGCTGGGAAAGACCTGGCAGGGATGGAGACTGAGGGCAGAGAGGTATCCATCTCTGAGAAAAATTTCAGATTTGGGGTGGAGAGAGGGCAATTATAGTCTTTTCCATCTCAAGATGTTTACCTAGTGGAGACTTGTCAGATCCTGGCTAAAGGTCAGTTTCTCTGAGTTGCAGCAGCTGCGGAGACTTGCTGAAATGCTCTTAGGTAAGATAAGCTGCAGTTAGGAGTCATGATTGTGGAAAGTGATTCATCCAGACAGTGGGCACTGGGAACCTAGCGTGAGGAGAGTGCATAGCATAGGAGTATGGGGGTGCTTTTGGAGAGATGAAAGGACTGAGCGGGGAAAGGACAGTACCTAGGAGGGTTTTGGGAGGTAGGGGCCAGCATTTGACTAAAATGCAGGGAGGAGACAGTAGACTTCAACTCCAAGCCCCATCACCCAATGTGAGAGTGAAATGTCTTTAAACAAGATTGGCTGGACGAAGTTTCCCCTAAAAGATTTCTATAGCTACGGAGACGTGTAGGAGATGGGGAAGCGGAATTCTGAAAACCTTTCTGATCTATTTCAAGAGAGCTGTAGAACAGTTATCTGTGAGCACTGACAGCAGAAATCCAAATGAAAGGTATAAATTAAATTAAACTGAAGGAGGCTCTGTACTCGAGACTCTATAGAGGGAATACTGAGGGAGCATCTCAAATCCAAAACCACTTCTGTGTAGTTCTGATAGTGGAAGGAAGCCAGAGAAGGTGCCAGTAAGCAGAGAGACCCTAAGTCGGGGAGCATAAGAGATCGCTGGTCAATGCTCAGATGTGTATGGAACCTATAAAAAACCGGATTCTGTTCAGGAAGACAGACACAGGGGCAGGGCTGATATTCAGCCAGGATGCACCAGTAAAGAAACAGTGGTTGTTAACACCAGCATCTGTGTGTATTTGTTGGTGCCCATACCACACAGGAAATAATGTCCTTGCATGGGGGCACAGATCTCCATCATAGGGCAAGATCTAGTGAGGCCAGAGGTGATCTGTGGAAAACCAAATGGTAAAAATGGCCTGACCTTGACCCATCCATTGTCCCTACCCACTTCCGCCTGGAAGGAAGGGATGGGTCCAGAGACATAGAGGGTGTAGTGGTTAGCAAAATTCTGCTATGCTTTGGGGTAAAGGTTATAGTTATAGCTAACACGTATATAGACATAACAATTATATAGACGTGCCAGGCATCATTCTCTATGCTTTACATACTTCACTGAATTTTCACAACAATGTTAAGAGGTAGGTACAATTAATACCTCCATTTTAAAGATGAGAAAACGAAGCCATAGAGGAGTTAAGTAATGTGCCCAACGTCCCACAGCTTGGTAAATGACAGAGCTGGGATTCTCACCCAGCCAGTCGGGCTTCAGAGTCTGTGCACTTAACCACTATATGCTATATAGAAGGAATGCCAAACCTCTCAAAATGAGAATAATCATTAAAGGGCAGCCAATCCCCCCGGGTAGGCTATGGGGACCCCGAATTAGCCTGCCCCCATCAAAGAGTTTCATTTAGAAGCAGAGTTATCACGAAATACCTCTGAGCACCATCACAGTAGTGACAGTTCAGAGAAATAAGAAGAATCACAAGATGGTTAAACTAATAGGGATAGCACTGGAATTTTCCCTCCTGAAGAGTCTCCTTCCAGAGCTACAACTTTGATTGAGTTTTGTTTCAATAACAAAGGAAGTGGAGGAGGTGGTGGTGGCGAGGTTACCTTATTTTCAGAAACAAACCATTTTGTGTAAATATCCAAAATTATTTCCATGAATTTCTCTTACATGTGACCTGAACTGTATTCAGCTGACCCTGTAACTACTTGCAGTTGTTGTGGAACAAAGTATAGCAAAGTTTCCTTCTGGAAGTCTCATTTTCATTGTACTTGTTCTGATAGGGATAATTTTGTCAACTCCACCATTTTTCCTCTCTCATCCTCTAATTTTTCTTTTCTTTTCTTTTTTTTTTTTTGCTGAGGAAGATTCACTCTGAGCTAACATCCGTTGCCAACCTTCCTCGTTTTGCTTGAGGAAGTTTTGCCCTGAGCTAACATCTGTGCCAATCTTCCTCTATTTTGTATGTGGGTTGCTGCCACAGGATGGCAGCCAACGAGTGGTGTAGGTCTGTGCCTGGGAACTGAACCTGGGCCACTGAAGTGGAGCATGCTGAACTTAACCACCAGGCCCTCTCATTCTCTTATTTTGTGTGTCTAGATTTAGTTTGGGATGAGGAGGGGGGACATAGTACTATTATCATGCCATTACAGTGACTCTGGAGGCATCTCAAATCCTGATTATGCCACAAAAAAATTCTGAAATAACACTGCATGAGTACTATAGGACCCGGTCAGCTTTGCATTGAACATAACTTCACATCTATATTGGCTTTGCTTTTGCTTCTCAATATTAAATGTCCAAATACATCAGTGCTAGGTCCTATCATTTACATCCCTCAAAGAGACTAAGATGTTTCTCTTCAAGGACACGAATTCAGAAGACTCAGTACAGCTAATGACAGAAGAAGACTACCCTTGGATTATCTATTAGATTATAATATTCCATCTGCATATCTGCCCTCTGAATACTACCTTGATGATTCATATACCTGGCTCACAATGGGTAACTAATAAATGTGTGATGAATGAATGGTCTACAATTCCCAGACTGCAGCCCTGACCTGCTCACATGATAGCTTCCATCGGTTTCCTATGAAAGGCACATGCAGTCAGCAGGCAGGATGAGAGTCCGGAGCCTTTAAGCCCTCAAGCATGGGAGATCTACTGAAGCAGTGAACATTACAAAACGCTACAGTACATAAAGAATGAGACTTGTAGATCAGAAGTCAACTGAGGTTGGCTGAAAAGGTTCTTTCTCGGGGGAGTGAAGCAAATTGAGCATAAGTTTTCTGGACAAAAAGAAAAGGCTGACTTATTCAGTTTGAGTCTAAGACCAAAGGATACGGGAGTCTGAGAAAAACAAGGTAGAGAATGTTACCTGATTTCATATGCATGCACTCTATTACTGTTTTTACTTTGCATGTCCCTTGTAGTAGTGATTGGTTTTAATAGTCAGAGTTCATATAACAATTAAAATGAAGAAGTTGATTTTTTAACTTCCTGTTAAGAACTCTGCCTAAGGTACTTCCTCAACACACAAACGCTAGTTTCTACCCATCTTTCAAGGCTCTGTTCATGCCCTATCTCCTTCACAAAGCCTTTTTTGTTATACATCTAGAAAGGCTCTTGCCTATTCAAACACTTGTCATTATCAGCGATTTGCTATTATCAGACCTCTTCATATTATCTTTTATGTGACTATGTCTTATCTCCCTCAACCACAATCTCTCTGAGGGCTGACCTACCTGTCCACATTGCCTTGCACATAATAAAGGCTTCAGAAATATCTGCTTATCTAAACTGGCTTTATTTCCTTGAGACTGCTCAAGCATTTATTCCATGCTGGGCACTTTTTCAGTTCTGGGGAAACAAAGGTGAAAAACCAGACACAGACTCTACCCTTATAGAGCTACCTTTTTAGTAAAAAAGTGGGGAAGATAAAACTTTTTTGGTTTCTCTAGAAAGTTGCAGGAAATTGTAGCAAGAGACCATAGAAAATAGTACAGAATAGTTGAAGACACTGTGGACTGTGAGTCAGGATTCCTCAGTATCATTTCTAATCTGATGTGTATCTTGAGTACATTTCTTAACCATTTGTCATCTATTTCCCTATACGTCATATAGAGATCATATGGTTACTGGGAGAATTGGATCAGAAAACAGATCCAAATCATGTTGGAGGGAACTTAACCTGATAAAAAGCATCTATGAAAAACCTACAGCTAACACCATACTTAAAGGTGAAAGACTGAACACTTTCTCCCAAAGATTAGTAACAAGACAAGGATGTCTGCTCTTACCACTGCTATTCAACATTCTACTGGAAGTTCTAGCCAGGTTCTAAGTAAGAAAAGGAAATAAAAGAATCAAGATTGGTAAAGAAGCAATAAAATTATTTTCAGATGACATGATTTTATATATAGAAAACACTAAAGAATCCACAAAAAAAAACTATTAAAGCTAATAAATGAATTCAGCAAGGTTTCAGGATATGAGGTAAATACAAAAATCAGTTATATTTCTACAACCTAGCAATAAACAATCTGAAAATGAAATTTAAAAACCAACTCCATTTACAATAGCATTAAAAAGAATAAAATACTAAGGAATAAATTAACAAAAGCGCAAAACTTGTATACTGAAAACTACAAAACATTGTTGAAAGAAATTAAAGATGACCCAAATAAATGCAAAAATATCCTGTGTTCATGGATTGGAACACTTAATATCATTAAAATGGCAATACTCCCGAAATTGAACTACAGATTCATAGCAAATCTTACCAAAATTCCAGCTACCTTTTATTTTTTTTGCAGAAATTGACAAACTGATCCTAAAATTCATATGGAAATGCAAGGGACTCAGAGTATCCAAAACAATCTTGAAAAAGAACAAAGTTGGAAGACTCACACTTCCCAATTTAAAAACTTACTACAAAGTTCCAGTAAACAAGACTATGTGGTACTGCCATAAGGATAGACATATAGATCAATGGAATAGAACTGAAAGGCCAGAACAAACCTATACATTTATGGTCAACTGATTTTTGATAAGGGTGCCAAGTCAATTTAATGGGGGAAAGAATAGTCTTTTCAACAAATGATGCAAGGACAACTAGATATCCACATGCAAAAGAATGAATTTGGACCCCTACCTCACACTATATACAAAAATTAGCTTGAAATGGATCAAAGACCTAACAGTAAGAGTTAAAGTATAAAATTCAAAGAAAACATAGGTGTAAATCTCTATGACCTTGAATTAGGCAAAGTCTTCTTAGATACAACATCAAAGCACAAGCAACAAAAGAAAACATAGGTAAATTGGACTTCACCAAAATTAAAAACTTGTGGGCTTCAAAGGACACCATTACAAAAGTGAAAAGGCAACCCACAGAACAGGAGAGATCTATGGAAATCATATCTAACGGACTTGCAGCCAGAACATATAAAGAACTCTTGCAACTCAATAAAAAGACAACACCACCTAAAAAAAAAATGGGTAAAGAATCTGAATAGACATATCTCCAAAGAAGATATACAAATGACCAGTAAGCACATGAAAGATACTCAACATCATCAGCCAGCAGGGAAATGCAAATGAAAACCACAATGAGACACCACTTCACACCCACTAGGAAGGTGATAATCAAAGAGGCAGATAATAACAAGTGTTGTCAAGAATATTGAGAAACTGGAATCCTTATGTACTGCTGCTGCAAATGTAAAGAGGTGCAGCTGCTGTGGAAAACAGTCTGGCAGTTCTTCAAAAGGGTAAACACAGAGTTACAATATGACCCAGTAATTCTACTCCTAGGTATATGCCCAAGAAAACTGAAAACATGTCTACACTAAAACTTGCATATGAATGTTCATAGTATCAATAATAGCCAAAAAGTGGAAATAACCCAAATGTCCATCAACTGATGAATGGATAAAATGTAATGTATCCATACAAAGGAACATTATACAGCCACAAAAAGGAATGAAATTCTGATAGATGTTACAACATGGATGAACCTCAAAAACATTATGCTTAATGAAAGAAGCCAGTCACAAAAGGCCACATTATAGTATGATTCCATTTATATGAAACATCCAGAATAGGCAAACCCATAGAGACAGAAAATAGATTAGTGGTTGTCAGGCGCTGGGGAGTAATTGGCAGGCAATGGGGAGGGACTGCTAATGTGTATGGGATTTCTTTTTGGGGTGATAAAAATGTTCTAAAATTAATTGTGGTGATGGTTGCACAACTCTGTGACTACACTAAAAATCACTGAATTGTGCATTTTAAATGGGTGAATTATATGGTATGTGAACTATATCTCAATAAAGAGGAAAAACAGAAGAGAAAAAAGCATGTTGGAATAAGTTTTAAAATGCCATACCCAGAGGCAAAATCTTTGGAGAATTTAGTCACAACTCAATCAGGAGTTGGATAAACATACACGTTTTTCTTAAAGAGTGACCATTACGTGGTTAGGGACTAGAAAAAAGCATTTATTGTAACCAGAACCAGATAAACAAAGCATTCTTACTGGCCAACTCCCAGGATAGGGGAACAGCCCTGTTACACAAACCCACTTGCCAGCCCCAACCAACTTTTATTCTATTCCTTTCCCTTTCTGTTTTGACAGCTGAAGTAGTGTACTGCTAGAACAATACCGAGACTGAAGGTAGTCCACCATTTTGTGGATCAGAAACCAGAAATATATATCTGATTATTAATATTTTGAAGAGTTTGGAAATTCCTATTATTCTAATACATTGCTCAGGTTCTTCATTTCAGATAAAACTAGTATTTATAATAAAAAGCTTGGGTTGTTATTATACTGACCTACTTAGTTTGATAATTAACCAATGAGTCATCTCTAGTTCTATGCATGTTGGTCAAGGTTCCAAGGCTGTCGCTACCACTGCTGCTTTCTATTTCATTTTTTAAAAGATGTTTACTGTATTTATATAGGCAGTCAAATCCTATAAATATGGTAAAAACAATCCCATCTACAGACATGTGCCACTGTGACAACTGGTTACTAAGAGAATTTGCATGGAATTACTTATTTTCTCTATGGGTTATCACTGTAGTGATAAACTAACACTACCCATGGTGACTTGTTCACATTTTACAATATGTTCAAAGAGAAATAGCTTCCAGGGGAAATTGGACTCAAGCTTAACTGCAAAACAATCAGTATAGCAGAAATGTATTCTTTGATATGAATTAATTTGTAGAGGCCAAATCACTTCATGAAATATCAACAGGAATACCTAATATATGCAATATTTCAAAACACATTTTCCTGGCTTTCTCTAGTCTAACCCACCTTGTTCTCTATAGCTTGTTGCCCTTAGTCTGAAAGTTGGTGAAATAAATCTAGTGAAATTGTGCCACAACCTGGGGAACTCACTGGCCACGGTACACAAAATTATCTTTAACTTTTCCTTTTTTCTCCTTAGCCATCAGTGAGTCATGTCCAGTCTTTCCACATGATGTCTTTTGTACTTGTCATTTCTTCTTCATTCTTGTTCCTATCTAGGGGTTTGTGGACTCATAACTAGATTATTGCAATAGCTGTCTGACTGGTTTCCATATTTCCATCTCTCTCTATCTCAAATACATCTGGCAGCAATATGAAGGATTAAATCTGTAAAAATAATATTTAATCAAGTGATCTCTCTGTTTAAAAACCTTGACTGGCTCCCCCATGTTTACTGAGTAAAGTCCAAATACTATTATCCTGGCATTCAAGACCTTCCAAAATCTAGATCCTTGAACAAAACTAGTCTCCTCATCATCCCCCACACTTCTGCTGATTTTTTTTGGCACCTTTGCTCATGATCTTCTTTTTGCCTAGAATACCCTTTCATCTTTGAAAGCCTGTTCAAGGCTTACTTTTGTCCATGAAACTGTCCCTGAACATTACAATTCACAGTGACCTCTCATTCTTTGAATGTGATATGAGTTACAGAGAGTGTCATTTCATTTGGCAGTGCTCATATACAACGTTTCTTATTATTGTTAATTCTTGTATTATTTAATTTTGTGTATATCTTGCCTCCTCAACTAGACTGCAAGCTCCTTGAGGACAGGTACCATTTATTATACTTTAAAAAATTATCCACAGTACATGACACTGTGCTGGCGGACATGATAGGGACTGGTTATCAAGAAAAGAGCACTGGAGTTTCCCCAACGTGCCTCATTCTCAGATGGCAGCACTCACTCTAGGTGACGGCTCCTTACACACACATACCAAATACAGTCACCTTCAAGGTGAAACTAACTCTATAGGCTACTCCAAGATATTAAGGAATTACAAACTGCCTCTGAAATACTTTTGAATCCTCTATTAAAACACAAAATTAACCTTCAGTAAATAATTTCATGCTCCCCTGAGAGCTTAAAAATGACATGTAGAGAAACATGGCCAAGCCAGGAGTATAATCTCTAAGATTTACTTGATCACAAAGTGTTAAAAAAGCCAAAGCTCCATGCAGTCCATCTATATTTCAGTGTCTTTTTTGTCTGTAAAACAGGCTCAACTACATAAGAAAAATAAGTCTAGAACTTAAAGTTTACATGAAAGGCAGCCAAAATTATGTGGGTAATTCAAGCTAAAAAAAGTTCTTCACATCTTTGTTTCTCCTGAATTATTTAGGTAGTCTGAGAGTTTTCATAGTTAGGAATGTAATCCCTAGGTGGCAGGTGCTAAATCTGTGGCAATTACGTATACTGTCCCAAGAAATGCTGCACCGGTTGAGTTCTATCAAAACGCTCTTTAACGTTGTAAACTAAGAAAATAATCATTACAAAATGCCTACCTCAGACTCTGCTGAAGCTTTGAAATTGCATAGGATGTACTGACTGCGAATTCTCAGAAATGTTTTGTCTAGCTTTATGGATAGCCTCAGATGACGAAGCTTTGGCAACAAATGCTGCTTGCTAGGGAAATCTATGCCACATAGGAATCCCTTGTCTTGTCTGTCAGAGAGAGATCAACCTGATTACTAGCATCATCAGATCAAAACTCAAAGGAACAGTAAGCTTGGTATTTCTATGGCTATCCTTTCCTTGTGAGATTTTCCTTCCTATATAATGCTTTTTGTTTCCTTTAGCCCAGCCTTGACTACTAGTAGGCAAGATTTCAAATTATCTCCCCAACTTGAAATATCCATGTTTTATGGAATTTTTATCCATTTTTTTCTCCAAGGATTAGTATGATAATGAATTGAGCTTCCTGTCAAGAAAAATGCTAAGTTCAAAGTATTATTTCCTTCACTTCTAATTACAAATAAGTTTTACCTTTTATTGTGTTCCATTATACAATTTTACATAGTACCATTATTATTTTAAGGGATTATTAAGCAAATTGAGTTCACGTTTTTGAGCTCTACTTCTCAGTATATAGATTTACCTAAAAAAGTACAAACCAAGCACAGTGGTGCAATTTTCCAGGCACTTTCAAGTCGCTTAAATATTTACAGATATGTAAGCACCCTGTTTGAAAGCATGAAAATTTTGGTGTCAGGAGGAAACACTCCATGTATATCAAATCTTTAAATTTTAACGTTTGCAGAGCTCCGAATATTCCTGAGAAAGGTCAGTCTCGTTGTCACTTTACATCTGCATGTCCTCATATTTCAGCAGCGTATCTTGGGGAAACATAACCTCTGTCACTCGACGTACCACTAATTGCACAAAATACATGTAATGTGTTGCTCATCCAGGGAGAGTGCATTGTATCTTCTTGTAATATCTAAAACAAAAGAAATCGGCATGTTTATCATGAAGGAAAATAGCCACTGCCAAAAAAATATGTGTATATGAAATTACAGGCATATTTCAATTTATCACTGACACTTAGCTAATTAAAATGACATAAAGCAGAAAGAGCAAAGAATAACATTACCGACTTAAGTCTTCAAAGCTGTATTACAAAGGCAGCATATCAAAAAAGCAGAAAAGATCTGGTTACTCATTAAGAAAAACAAAAGATTGTAAAATACAAAATTCAATAAGAAGTGAGAGGTAATGCAATCTTTAAAATATTTTTTTTAACAGATGGTCATAACAAGAGCTCTAAACAGTGGTTCTCAGAATCACCTGTGGGGCTTTTCAAACATGCAGATACTCAGGTTCCTTCCCTAGAGACTTGGGAAATAATATTAAATGAAGACAAAAGTCATAAGTGCATATTTCTAAAGATACACTATAATTACATAAGCTAATTGATACAGAAGATTTTTCTTGGAAATGAAGAACTTCATAAATATAAAATATAAATTTTATATCTCATAAGTATATAAACATATTTTTCATATTGGTACAGATACTTTAAAAATTATCCATTTTGTGTGATCAAAAGCAACAGAGATCTTATGCTTGGGTTAGATGGAAGACAAGAACAACATACAGATCACATCCAACCTCTTTACTATACAGTCCCAACTTAGGTCTCAAGCTTTCAATACTTGGTGCTCAAGTTAGCTCTGAAACTTCAGTATTAAGCCTGCAAGTTGTTCTATGGTGGTAGTAATGAGTCATATCATTTGTGTTGCCACAGACCATGTCTTATATAAAGTCCATAAGAGAGAAATTTCCTCTTCCAAAAACCATAACTCACGACACTAACCTGAAAGCACAGTAGAGGTTTAAGAGACGACTAATTGATTATCCACACCTGTCAGAGGTGCCAAGTGAACAGGGTACCCATTGTGAAGAAAACAAAACATACCAGACAGATCCTACAATGGCCACCACCAACTCTAATTAAGAAATCTGCAATTAATAGTTTTAAGATAATCTAAGTCCCTATTAAAAAGTCAAATGCTTGAAGCAATTTTAAAAAGGACTATAAATTTGGGCATACTGTAAAAGATTACACTGAAAAGGGCAAAGGAATATCCAGGCCATATCTTTTTGTCAAGTAATCATTTATGGAGCTCAACAGAATAATTCATATTTCAGTACACAGCTACACTTTCTTATTTTGTATTATTATATTTTCCTTTGGGAAATAATGTGTCTCAGTGTATGACTAAAAAAAAAGCTCTCTTTTATATGAGAATCTAATAGGAAATACTGATACAAAAATTCACGTAAGTGACATGACATCCCAAAAGTAAGGCACGTCTGAATATGATGCATTGTGACAGGACAGCTTGCATAAATATAAGCCAACAGAAACTAAGATTTTTCTTGGTTAGCTATCAATCTTAATATCAAGGGTCTAAAATATTAGTCTCTACAACTAAATAAAATAGCCATGGTTTATGGGAATTAAATGAAAGAGACAGGTGAGAAATACAACAGCACATTTGTAAAACCCAAGGTTCAGCGAAAGAAGAACTTTATAAAATGACTGTTCTAAATATCTTTATCATAGTAATAGTAGTAAACTGAATAATTTGCTTTCAATTTGAATAATTTAGAGTGCAAGGCTAGGTCATGCAGTTGCATGCAAATTAAATAACTGTAATATAGTACACATTGGCTTAATATGACACGTGTAAATGTTTTATATCTTTTGTGAAGGAGGAGTTTTTGCTATCTTTTCTACGGATTATGAAGAATAGAAACTCATAAACTAAACAGTTTCTAGGAACAAATTAAGTAGTCTATTTGACAAAAGTATACCTCAGAAGAGTGATGGTGAAGAAAGGTGTACCCACACCGTACTCTTGGGTTGAGCTTGAGATACAGACAATAAAGGAAGTGGAATGGTTCCCTATCTTCCTGGTCCTGATCACCTGGCTGCTTTGGGAAGGAGACAAAAAGGGCCTCTGAAAACTGAGCAGCAAAGGGATGCCTTGGAAGAGTTCGCACTCACTCCTAAGTGGGCTAAATAGAAGTAAAGATGGCAAAAAGAAGAAACCGGACACTGATTCCAGACTCCTCAAGCCAACAAAATTCCCAGACATGGAGAATGGGTGAGCAGGAGACTGGGATAACCGGTCTCATTGAACAGATGGGATAATGGAAGTCTGGCTGACTGGCTTCTCCATACTGAGAAGATGACAATGGTTGGAAAATTAGACTCCTAGTCACTCAATGAAACCTTGGGCTAATTGTAACTATATTTCCCACAGCCCTTTCTAATAGAAAGCATACAAAATAAGCTCGGAGAGGTAGAGCTTGATTCAAAGTCAACTAGCTCTTGTTTTCCTAGAAATATCTCTTCTTTTCTTTTCCCCATCATTACACCGCAGTTCTTTAGACACTAACTCTCGCTGGCATATTTGTAAGTACACCCTTTGGGTTACAATCTCACAGAGGGGAGTGCCTTCAAGCAATCACTGAAAAACAGATACCAGGACAGATGAAGTTGTCCTTTCTGGAACCAGCTCTAAGAATATGTTCTCTAAAGGGTTGTAGTTCACTCTTGTTTCCTTTAAGGAGTCTTAATTTCTTAAAAATTGAGAGTTTGAAGAGTTTCCAAAGCAAATATTTATCTTATTGGGTGTTTTCATGACTAAAGAAATGAAGGAGACTTTATGATAGGCTTAATAGGCTCAGTCATTGAGGGACCAGACTATCATACTGTGACTTTTACAAACATGTTGAAGATGTTAAAATACTTAAGTGACAATCCATATATAGAGTGGTTGTAAACACAAATTTCAAGACTCCAATATAGGAATGAAGTTTACCAGGATAATCCAGGAGTACTCTGGTTTTAAGGTAAATAGGTATATGAAAAGTCATAACTACTTAATTATGACATAATTTGGCTCTAAGTGGTGAACAGGTCTTCGCTTCTATATTTTTCAGGTTGTGTTTTACTAAGTTAGCTGTAATTGTCATTAACACTCAGTCATAGATTAAAATGCTAAGAAGTTTTATGAAAATAGAGAGTTTTGCAGGCTGTATGTGTATTAAGACAATTTCCAAATTTTGGAAATCACTCAGGATCTCACCTAAATGACAGTATCTAGTTTCTTACAGCCAAGATAGGAATATTCATTTAGGGACTTGGCTACTGAGCCAATCATTTCACTTCTTTAGGACCCTTCTTCAGAGACTCTTATCCATGCTCACAGTATCAATTCAGACTTGCTCAGCTAGGCACTTCTAATGGCATTGTGGCACAAAGAACAAAATGGCTTATTACTGACAATTGCTTTAGCAATTGCTCCAGATAATTGCTTTAAATTCAATTTGTGTTATGTCATTTAAGTGATTAAAGATAATATGAGCAAATTTTAAAATACAGACTGAGTAATTTCAAGGTTATGCATTTCGAACTAATAGATTTTGCTAAGGAACACTTCAGAGACCCCAGATCATGTTTTCATTTTCAGTCCCCCAATACTTGCCTGCTCATGGATAATGTCAGACAATTCTTTCACCATGTCTCTGAAATTTGACTTTAGCCCTTCATGGTATTCAATTTGATCCTCTTTAATTAGCCGCTCATTTAGTTCAAGTGCAATGCTGCAGGCTTGTATGAACTTCCTGTGGATGAAGATCAAAGATAAAAGTTCTGTTATTTATTCCTAGAAAGTCTCATTGACAATCAATTTGATATTTACTTTAACCATGGCTTGCCTAGAAGGAAGATTAGAATCCTACATTTTCTCACTGTGCCTTTGCTAATGCCACTTCCTAAGTCTGATATACCTTTTCCTTTCTTTTCCCTCTGGTTTCTTACCTCCTTCAAAACCCAGCTGAAAACGTATATCCTCTCAGAAGCCTACCTGCTCAGTCATTTACTTGATATTGTATCAGCTAACGTCATGCTAATGTTAATTTGCATCTGTAGATAATGAGTCATTCATTCCAAAGTAATTTATTCGGGGCTCATTATGTACCCAGTACAGAGCTGGGTGCTATAGGTATGAAGTATCTGCCCTGGGCTGGTAAGAGTGGGGACAGAGTTGATGACTTGTAGAAGTATTTTTCAATCATTTCATGTGCTTATGCTTAATGTCCATAATTAGAATATAGGTCTTAGGGAACAAAGTACCTCATTGCCCATTTGTTTTGTATCCCTGTCATAGCAACTAGTAGAATATTTTGATATATGGCAAGCATTAATAAATATTGGTGAATGAATGACTACTGGCTACTCTGCAACCTAGAACAGCTGATCACACACAGACAGGAAAAATAAATGAAATAAGTCGGGAGCAAATGAGTGGATAAGTTATCATCTTTCTCCTTAGTCTATTTTACTCAACTGTCTCTCTTATTCTCGATGTAAACTCTTATTATATATGAAACAGATTTTTTTTCTAATGCAAGACCATTCAGACATGCCTTAGCTTACAGGGATGCTCACTCAACACAAGACATTGCATGCTCTAGACTGGCAGAATCCAAATGGAAGTTAGGGACACGTGACAGGAGCAAGCCTATCTAACCCTCCCACTCCACTTTTATTCCTACCCTAAATGGTGTGAAATGCTATAACACAAGGTCAATCAGGGAAAGGAGGAAATCATGTAATGAATGTAGGCTTGTGTTTGTGTCACAATATCCGAAGCAATAAAGTAAATTGGCGTATTTAATCTCTCTGGTCACTAGAACACCATTAGTGTCCTGCAGCAAGAAAGAGATCACGCTTTTTCCTCACTACTTAAAGTACCATTAGGAGGTCACTTAAATATTGTAAAAGAGAACAGAGAAGGTCCTTTTTTGGAGGGATACTATTTGGTGAATATTTCGGTATCTTTTACGAAGAAAATGGAGTAAAAGAATAGAGGTCCAATCTGAAAACTACAAAGCACTTACCTAAACATGTCTTTCAATTCATTTACTTTCTTAGGTGGATACTTGCTGGCTTGACTGTCATTTAAGAAAGCCCTTGCATATGCTAATGGACCAGCATTTACCTAAATTACAAAAGGTGAAAAAGGAGAGAGTTGTCAGAATGTAATCAGAAAGTAATTTTTGCATTTCTCTTTTTAAATAAAACCCAAATACATTAAAAATCCCTATCTGAGAAACATATCTACTATTCTTACTATAAGTTTATCTGAAAAAATGATTAACTAAAGCAAATAATCTGCAAAGATGATATTCTAATAAACCAATGATTTCTGATATGTAAATATAGGGATTGGCTACAGTCAGAGGGTTTTATGTTAAAGTCCTCTGACATAACACAAAATTTGTAGAAATTGAACATTATTTCTTTATTGCATTAATAAAAAGTAATGCACAGGTTTTTACATGCAATAAGAGTATAACACAATTACAACTAATGCTTGCTCTGTGCCCTTAGGAAAGTAAGAGGAACATTAAGAAACATTTAATATATGTTTGGCAATCAACATACCTGCACTGAAACACAGCCCTGCAATTTAAGTTGGAGCTGAATCATGTCCACATCAGCAGAAGAACAAAGCTTTTGCAGCTCTGCAGTTTTATCTTTTATTTCATCAGTAGCAACATCAATTGGCTTTAAATTAATCTGCTGTTCATAGTTTATAGGGATCCTCTTCTTCACATATGGAAACGAGTTTGAAGCTATTAAAATGTTAAGATGGATTTACTATCTTAAAAAATCATTTGTTCCAACAGCCAAATTAAAGAAAAAATCCATTAGGCTTAATTCTCCCCATCCTTTCTCTAGAAAATACTTTAGGGTACCATATAGTACCTTACTACTTCAGGATTGAGGGAGAAATTCTCTTTATGAGACACCTCCGAGCAATCATGAATTACACATGGGAAAGCTATGGTTTATAACACAGCCATGTTTGTGCAAGCTAGTGACTGAACAGCAGAACAACGAATGATTAAAATTTCAGTTACCTTTTCCTGCTGGCCAGCTGCTACTTGTGTACACTAAAAAGGATCAAGTCAAACAAGAAGTTATCATGCAAAGTCCTACTTACTAGTCAAGATTGTACGGCGTTTGCACTGTTCTTCTATACAACCTTGCTTTTTGCCTGATAATGTATAAGGAGCCTCAAAAACAAATCTGCTGATATTATGGTTTCTTTCAAACTCGGTCTTTCTCTCTGTGAGTTCTTTGTCATCAAAGTAGGGCTTCACATAAGTGACTTGGATATGAGCATATTTTGGATCAAGCTCTTTGGCATTTACCTATAAAGTAAGAAAGTTTTGTTTTTAAGTCAATGGAAGGAGAAAGGGGGTACAGGTAAGTTACTACCTCCTATGAGATCAACTGAGGAACACTGCCATTATGATTGTGTTCCCAACCGAATATACACCTGGAGGAGGTCTTTGTTCTTTTTTTAAAGATCATTTCCTTCTGATTATAAAGAAGCTACAGAAACCTATTTGGAGATTACAGAAATGTAGGAAGAAATTAAAAACTAATCCTACCACTCCGCAATGACCATTATTCACATTTTCCTATATTCACTTCCAATCTTTTTTGTACGCACATATATTTACAAAACTGAGACCAAAGTGAACACTGTTTTATAATCTGATTCCTTAAAAACATCTTAAAATGGTTAATTGTACGTTTGAATTCCACCTCAATAAAAATATATTATAGAGAGGATTCTGAGAAGATGGCAGAGCACCAGAAATCTATCTTCCTACCCATACAACAGTTAGTTACACTGCAGAATCTGTCTGATGTAACTATTTTGGAACTGTAGAGTCTATTGAAGGCTTGCAACTTCCAGGGTAAGGAATGGACAGAAAATTGCAGTTAATTTTGATTTTGGTCAATTTCAGCTCTTGGGACAATGGCAACTACCCACACCCCCACCCCTCAGCCCCATGGCAGACAATTGTGCACATGTTCCTGGAACAGTTTGTGGGAGCCAGGATGGGCAACAAGGATCCTATCTTCCAAATATTGGGGATCAGTGCTCAGATTGCTGCTTCTGATCACAGAGGTCCAGTCAAAGGCTGTGGCCATTGTTGTTGTAAGCCCCTCCCCCTCTGGCTGAAGTGACTTCCAGGAGATTTAAAGGACTGGTACCTTTTTTGTTCCCCTTTCATTTTCCTCTTTTTCCCCTCTTGGGAGCCAGACATTGAAGACCAGGACATTCAAAAGCCACTGCATGTATGAGGAAAACTGGAAAATCACTGCATGCCCAGGGGAAGGCACAGGCTCAGAAAAGGCCTGAGAAGACCCTAAGTTTACACCTCATGCTGATCCTTGGCACAGAGACAGCCTACAACAATTCAAAACAAACAAACAAAAAAAAAACAGCAAATCCTGGGAAAGAAGAGGAAGAGAAGGGAAGGGAAAGGAGAATCTGATTTCCAGAGTGATCACATTATTAGATTCAAATGTCCAGTTTTCAACAAGAACAAAAAAATCACAAGGCATATAAAGAAACAGGAGAGTATGCCCTATTCAAAGGAGAAAAATAAACCAACAGAAACTGTCCGTGAAAAAGACTTGACAGCAAATCTACTAGAAACAGACTTTAAGACAACTGTCTTGATGGTCAAAGAACTAAACGAAGAGATGGAGAAAGTCAAGAAAACAATGTATGAACAAAATGTCAATTGCAGGGGCCAGCCCAGTGGCGTAGTAGTTAAGTTCGTGTGCTCCACTTTAGCAGCCCAGGTTTGCAGGTTCAGATCCCGGGTGCGGACCTACGCACTGCTTATCAAGCCATGCTGTGGCAGGCGTCCTACATATAAAGTAGAGGAAGATGGGCACAGATGTTAGCCCAGGGCCAATCTTCCTCAGCAAAAAGAGGAGGATTGGCACCAGATGTTAGCTCAGGGCTAATCTTCCTAACCAAAAAAAAAAGTCAATTGCAGTAAAGAGATAGAAAATCTAAAAAGAGTCCCCCCCCAAAAAAAATTCTGGAGCTGAAAAATACAACTGAAATGAAAATCCACTAGAGGGATTCAAACGCAGATTTGAGCAGGCAGAAGTAATAGCCAGCAAACTTGAAGATGGGACAATGGAAATTATCGACTCAGAGGAACAGAAAGAAAAAAGACTGAAGAGTGACAGAGCCTCAGAGACCTGTGGAACATCATCCAGCAGATCAACATATACATTGTGGGAGTCCCTGAAGGAGAAAAGAGAGAGAAAGGGGCAGAGAGAATATTTGAAGAAATAATGAGTGAGAAGTTCCCAAATTTGATTAGATATATGAATATAAACATCTAGGAAGCTCAACAAACTCCAAGTAGGGTAACTCAAAGAGACTCACACTGAGACACATTGAAATCAAACTGTCAAAAGCCAAAGACAGGGTTTTGAAAGAAGCAAGAGAGAAGTACCTCGTCATATACAAGGAATCCTCAATAAGATGATCAGGTTTCTCATCAGAAACTTTGGAAGCCAAAAAGGAGTGGGCTGATACATTCAAAGTGCTAAAGAAAATAATCTGTCAACCAAGAGTCCTATACCTGGCAAAACCATCCTTAAAAGTGAGGGAGAAATTAAGACATTCCCAGATAAAGAAAAGCTGAGGAAGTTTGTTACCACTAGACCTGCCCTACGTGAAATGCTCAAGGGAGTCCTGCAGGGTGAAATGAAAGGACACCAGACAGTAACTGGAAGCCATATGAAGAAATAAAGATCTGAGTAAAGGTAAATTCATGGGAAATTATAAAAGCTAGTATTACTGTAAATGGTGTGTAACTCCACTTTTTTTGTTTTCTACAAGATTTAAGAGACTAATACATTAGAAAATTATTAGTCTAAAAGCTAGTATTATTGTAACTTTGGTTTATAAGTCTACATTTTTTTTCTACATAATTTAAGAGACTAATGCATTAAAAATTATTAGCTTATGTTTTTGGACACACAATGTATAAAGATGTAATTTTCTGTGACATCAACAACTGCAAGGAGTAGGGATGGAGCTTTTAAAGGAGCAGAATTTTGGTATATTATTGAAGTTAAACTGGTATATATTCAAATCAGAGTGTTATAACTTTAGGATATCAAATGTAATCCCCATAAGCACAAATAATTAAGACAGCTAAAGAATATACACAAAAGGAAATGGGAAACAAATTTAACCATTTCACCACAAAAAAATCAACTAAACACAAAAGACGACAATAATGCAGGAAATGAGAGACAAAAATACTTTAAGACACATTGAAAACAAATAGCAGAATGACAGAAGTAAGTCCCTCCTTATCGGTAATTACTTTAAATGTAAATGGATTTAACTCTGTAATTAAAAGACAGAGATGGGCAGATTGGATAAAAAAACATGACCCAACTTCACGCTGCCCACAAGAGACTCATTTAAATCCAAAGAGATGCACAGGCTGAAAGTGAAAGAATGGAAAAAGATATCCCACGCAAATAGTAACCAAAAGAAAGCAGGGGTGGATATACTAATATCAGACAAAACAGACTTTAAATTTACAAAGGTTACAAGAGAAAAATAAAGACATTATATATTGATAAAAGGTTCAATACAGCAAGAAGATACAACAATTATAAACATCTACACACTAATAACAGACCATCAAAATATATGAAGCAAATATTGACAAAACTGAAGGGAGAAATGAACAGTTCTACAATAATAGTTGGAGACTTCAATACCCCACTCTCAATACTGGATAGAATACAGAAGGTAAGTAAGGAAATAGAAGACTGAATAACATAATAAACCAACTAGATCTAATAGACATATACAGGACATTCTACCCAACAACAACAGAACACACACTCTTCTCAAGTGCACATGGGACATTTTCCAGGATAGACTATATGTTAGGCCACAAATTAAGTCTCAATTGATTTAAAAAGATAGATAACATACAAAGTATCTTCTCTGACCACAATGGGATGAAGTTAGAAATCAGTAATAGAAGTTAAATGAGAAAATTCACAAATTTGTGGAAATTTTTCCTTTTAAAAAATCAATGGATCAAAGAAGAAATCACAAGGGAAATTAGAAAATATTTAGAGATGAATGAAAATGACATCACAATATACCAAAACTCATGGGACACAGCAAAAGCAGTGTTAAGGGGAAATTTATAGCTATAAACACTTAACATTAAAAAAACAGGAAAGGTCTCAAATCAACAACCTAATTTTACAACTTAAGGAACTAGAAAAAGAAGAACAAACTAAACTCAAAGCCAGCAGAAGGAAGGAAATAAAGATTAGAGCAGAGATAAATGAAACAGAGAATAGAAAAATAATAGATAAAAATCAATTAAACCAAAAGTTGACTCTTTGAAAAGATCAACAAAATTGACAAACCTTTAACTAGATGGACTAATAAATAAAAATATAGAACACTCAAATTACTAAAATCAGAAAAGAAAATGAGGACATTACTACCAAAATTCTACAGAAATAAAAGGATTATAAGAGTACTATGAGCAAGTGTATGCCAACAAATTAGATAACCTAGATGAAATGGACAAATTCCTAGAAACATAAAACCTACCAAGACCAAACCATGAAGAAATAGAAAAATCTGAATAGATCTTTAGATCTATTAGATCTAGTAGAACTAGTAAGGAGATTTAAAAGAGAACTTGACACCAATCCTTCTCAAACTTTCCCAAAAAACTGAAGAGGAGGGAACACTCTCTAACTTATTCTATGAGGTTAGCATTATTCTGACACCAAAGACAGAGAAAGCCAGTAAAAGAAAACTACAGACCAATATCCCTTATGAATACGGATGCAAAAACTCTCAACAGAATACTAGCAAACCAAATTCAGCAGCACATTAAAAGGATTATACACCAGGACCAAGTGGGATTTATTCCTAGAATGTAAGGATGGTTCAATATATGAAAATCGATCAATGTAATACACCACACATTAACAGAATGAAGGGAAAAAACCACATGGTCATCTCAATTGATGCAAAAAAAAAAGTATTTGACAAAACTCAACACCCTTTCATAATAAAAACACTCAACAAACTAGGAATAAAAGGAAATTTACACAACTTGATCAAGGGCCACTATGAAAAACCCACAGCAAACATCATACTTAATGGTGAAAGCTTTTCCCTAAGATCAGGAACTAGGCAAGGAAGCCTGCTTTCGCCACTTCTATCCAACATGGTACTGGAAGCACCACTAATTGCACACATAAAAATGTTTAACATAGTAAATTTTATGTTATTGTGTTTTATCACAATAAAAAACATATTGTAGTTATTAACATGATTTTTAATGGCTGTATGGATAAACATGGTTTCTTGGATCAGTCCCTCATTAATAGACTCTTAGGTTGTTTTCCAACATTTTGCTACTGCAAATAATGCTCTGATGAACATCCTTGTATTTAAAACTGTATGTATTTTTTTCTGATTTATTCCTTAGGATAAATTCCCAGAGGAGAAGTTGCTTAGTTAAAAGATTTATATGGTTTTAAGGATTTTGATACATATTATCCAATTACCCTATAGAAAAGCTTACCAATGTGTACACCCACAAGCAGTGTTTGACATTCACAGTGTAAGAGTGGGTACTCTTGACTGCATTAATCCTACTCTATGGAGGAAGGGGACCACAGGAAAGGAGAATGGTTCTATTCCAGAGACATAAAATTATAGTAGTTATGGACTACTTCATGAAGAGTCTAAATTCCATGTTAAGAAGCTATGCTGCTGAAGATAAATCCCAGAAGTGTCCCTGTTGGAGTTTCAATCTGTGGGGCCTAATACTCTTCCCCTAGTAGGCTCTCCATTAACTCCAGATGATGCCCAGGACCCTCTTCTTTCAGTGTTCTCCTAACTAAACTTGTGCCTCGGGTGTTGGTCACTTCGTCAATATCCTTGCAATTTATGATAGTCAGGCCTTTTTGTGTTTAGTGTAGGAAACAAAAAATGAAACAAAAAAAATGAAAACAAAAACTTCCCAAGAAACAGTCCCTGTATCCTTTTCCTCTCCACATATATAGGAGGACAGACAGGGGACAGAAAGTTTCTTAGCATCTTTTAACTTCTCTGAACCCATTCTACTTGTCCTTACATAAAAATCGAAAAGCCTATCTCCAGAAACCCTAACCTTCTTTTCTCCACCATTAACAAGTTTGATTTCTCCAGAGAGGTAATTATCTGCCTAAGACAAACCACAGAAGGAAAACAAAAAAGAGGTCAAGCCTGATTTTAACTTTATAAAAGTAAAATATGTATATAGTAAAACATTTAAACAGTACACGAGGGTTTATATGAAAAATAAAAAATTTCTTTCTTCTCATGTAAGACTCTAGTCCCTCTCCTCAGGGATAACCATGGTTAACAATTTGTATGTATCATTCCAGAAATTTCCTAAGCATTTACAAGCGAATATATGTGAATATCAGTTTTTATACAAAAGTGATCATCCTATCCATAATGTCTTGCACCTCACCTTTCCCCCCCCATAGTATATCTTGATAGGTTCATATCAACACTTACAAATCTAAAATTTTTTAACACCTAGGTTACTATATCTATTATATGGGTAAATACCATTTCTTTAGCCATATGGACATTTAGATTGCTTCCAGGTTTTTGCTATATCAACTTTGCAGCAATGAACACCTTCATACATACATCTTGATGTGTGTATTTATCTACGAGATAAAATCTTAAATGTGAAATTTTCAGTCCAAGGACGCAAATGTTTAAAATATTGGAAAATATTGCCAACCTTCTCTTCATATTTTCTGTGTCCTTAAGCAGATTTTGTTTTTTGGCAAGGTAAAAGAGTGTTTTTAATTTTTACTTTCACACATGAAGAAAGAAAGAAGGATTTTCAAAGTAGCAGCTGTTTATTATGTCTGTTGCCTATGACGAATGACTAAAATATTGTGCATACAAATGTCAGGAGTCCAGCCGCCTGATGGTGGTTTGTCACTAGCACTTGTTGGCCGGGTTTTCTGAGGCAGAATAAAGTAGAAAATAGCATGTTGTTTGGCAAGCCTGGTTTTCCAGTAACTTTCCATTTATGGTATCAGCAGGCTTGTGGCAGCAAGCCTATCTGGCTGCAAGGAGATAACATATTCTGTTCTCTTAAATCAGTAAAACAATACAAAATAGTGAAACTGATAAGGAAAGAAGTAGAAAGGTTTCGACAAATATTAATGACTTTTGAACCTACCAGCAAAGCTATTTTTTTTTTCTGCTGGGAAAGATTTGCACTGAGCTCTTTTTATTTTCTCCCCAAAGCCCCAGTACATAGCTGTATATTCTAGTTGTAAGTCCATGTAAGGCACATGTCTGAGATAAAACCATCTCCCAGAGATATAGGTAAGTCTATGAAGTGAAAAGATCATTTTCATGGTAGACAATGATGTGTCTTTACTATTGCCATGGGCTTTTCACTATGGCAATGCTGCCTACTAGCTGTTAAGTGCTTTGCATAGCACCAGGCACATCATAGCTGCTCAGTAAATATTGCTGTGGCCTACAGGTCCTGAACTGTATAGGTCCTTCCTACCTTAAAAATGAGCTCTCATCCTCCGCATACCCGTGGCAACTAAGGACCGTCAGGCATTCCTACTGTTCTTTCCCGAAGTTCTGCCTATAGGGAACTACGCATTTCCTAGGAAAGGGCCTGTCTTGCTGGAACCTTTCTCATCCTGCCTTGGCGGGGCCTGGTGGGATGTATAATCTTTAGAGCAAGGTTCAAGGCCTCTCTCCTAATCCTACCTCATTGCAAATGTAACTACTGAATAAGGATATCCTAGAATAAAATGTGTGCCCCAAGATGATGACAATCATCAAGTATGAAATTGAGAATCACAATGCACAACAGCATTCACAGTAATAGCTAACCTTTATTGAGCATGCTGGCTTTTATTATTAGTAGTGAATGCTTTTTATGTACCAGAAACTCTAATCACTGTCCATATATTAACTCATTTAATCCATACGACTCCATGAGGAAGGCACTATTATTAGCTCCATTTTACTAATGAGAAAAATGAGGCACAGAGAGGTTAAGTAACTTTCCCATGGTCACACAGCTAGTAAGTGGCAGAGAATGGAGATTTGAATCCTGCTCTCTGACTCTGAAGCCCCTGTCCTTTCTCTCACTATCTGGAAAGGCTCTATTTCCATGCTTCTCCTTCACTAGCTACAAAAGGAAAAAGTCAGGAACAATGTACCATGCTTGGAACTAACAAATAATGATTTCGAAATGCAGGGTATATGTTACCTTGTCTGAATCCTGAATTATTTTCACATTCTCTGTACCAAATTTTTCACCGTAAAGTTTAACGAGTCTCAGGGAAATCTCCGAGAGGCCAGTGAGCTTTGGTTCTTTATAGATGTACTCCTTTCCATCCTCTTCTTCAAAAAAAGACTATTATAAAGTTAAACATATAATAATTTATAAATAGTATCAGCAAACACAGCATTTAATCTACTAAATAACCAGCAATAATGTATTTGAAATACATTTTAAATAATAGTAGTAAAAGCCACATGCATATATTCACCCTTTTAACTTCAAATAAGTGAGAATTTTCAAACTCACAGTCGTATGAACATAATATTGGCCTGAAGATTTCCACACTTGATTTTTCTCATTCCCGGTATACTTACCTGGTTTTTATTTGAAAGCTTTCAGTACTAGATATTAAATATCTACTTTAAGAAGTGTAACAGAAAATGAAACTGAGGGAAAAATTCAAATCTTCTATGTTGTACTCTGACCTAATGGATTGAGATATGGGAACCAAAGTGAACTTGACACTTAGAAAAGAGGCTTCCCACTGTTGCGATGGGCACTCTATCTAGAGAGAATCCTAGAAGCGAGAACTGCTGCTATAGTAATCTAATGATTCAAAGGTGAATGTTTAAAAAGAAAAACAACTTTATGAACTAATATATACTTACTTGGCCATAAAAGGCAACTCTGAAGAAAGTGCCCAAAAGTCTTTTTTTTGTGTGCATAACCTCCAGAATTTTTGTGTAAGCTCCATGAAGAGTTCTATAAACTTCAGTAAGTTTCTGAAAAATGAGAATATACAAATCAGCTTTGTCTTTTGGTTAATTACTAAATGTCTAAGGTAAATGCACAGGGGAAAAAAGCAACATTATTTCCTTTTCAAAATGGTTTTGGTTGGGTCATTCACAGCCCCCTCCCCCATTGTCACAACTAGACAAAACTCCTCAACAACTTTAGGTCTAAGGGTAGAACTTAAAATGGTCAAATAACACAGTATTCCTAAATATCATGATTCATTTCATTCATATGTCAATAGTAGTGTATACTTGAAATATATTGTGTTATTGACTACTATTTTCTATGTGTCTAAATTATTTTAACTGAAAGAGAAGCTAAATTATTTTAACTGAAAGAGAAGCAAAACGTTTTGCTTGAGCCCTTACATGGAGAGATGAGGATAAACAATTCATGTTAAAGCTTTTGGAGATGAAAATAAAATGCAGATACAAAAATAACAGCGTAAGCCTCAGTGAGGACTGCTCTTATACAAGTTCACAAATGTTTTCAAAGAATATATTCTTCTGCACACCCAGAAAAAGGAAGCACAACTTCCTTTTGCAAATAATATTATCAAGAATGTGAAAAGATAACTTAGAGAACAGGAGAAAATATTTGTGAGTCACAGATCTGATAAAGTTTTTGTATCCAGAAAATATAAGGAACTCTCACAATTCAACGACAAAAAGACAGACAATCTAATTTAAAAATGAGCAAAGGACTTGAATAGACATTTCTCCAAAGAAGAAATACAAATGGCCAACAAGCACATGAAAAGATATTCAAAATCATTGGTCATTAAGGAGATACAAAGCAAAATGACGATGTAATACTACTTCACATCCACTAGGATGGTTTTTAACAAAAAACCAAAACCCGCAAGTGTTGGTCAGAATGTGGAATGTGTACATTGCTGGTGGGAATTGAAAAGGGAAAATAGTTTGGTGGTTACTCAAAAGTTATACATAGAATCACCATATGACCCAGCACTTCCACTCCTAGGTATATACCCAAGATAAAGGAAAACATGCTCATATAGAAACTTATACATGAATATTTACAATAGCACTATTCATAATAGCCAAAAGGTGGAAACAAGCCAAGTGTCTGGCAATGGATAAACAAATTGTGGCATAGCCATACAATGGAATACCATTCAGCCATAAAAAGGAATGAAGTTCTGAGACATGCTACAACTCGGATAGACCTCTAAATGTTATGCTAAGTGAAAGAAGCCAGACCCAAAAGGTCACATCTTCTATTCATCCTTTTTTATGACACATCCAAAATAGCCAAACCCATAGAGACAGAAAGCAGTTTAGTGGTTACCAAGGGATGGGCGATGGGGTAGAAAGTGATTACTTAATGGATATGGCATGTTTTTATGGGGTGATGAAAACATTTTGAAACTAAAGAGAGGTGGTAGGTGCACAATATCAGGAATGCACTAAATGCCACTGAATGGTACACTTGGAAATGGTTAATTGCATGTTAATTGGATCGAATTTCACTTCAATAAAAAAGGGAAACACAGAAGCAGACGTTCTCTCTCTAAAATTCTTTCATATTATTTCCTGCAGTTGAGCTTAACTTGAGGGAAATTTTCCTTACCTTTATGGCTGCTATCTCTGACACTTTTCAGTCCATCTCATAACGATACACTGAAAAATTATACATCAGCGTCCTAGAAGCAATTACTTCATCCCATGCAGAATGCTAGGGGATCTATACAGACTCTTACACCCCTATACAAGGAAATAGGAGTAGTTCCCCTATAGAAAATATCACTTCCTTAGAGTAGTAAAATGCTCCCTGGGTTTCTAATCGCCTGATCTTCAACTTGAGAGTAATAAAGTGGGTATTTTGAAACTTTTACAAATGTTCTTAGGATGTAATGCTTAGATAGAAGAGGTAATGCCAATTCTTGTCTTGTCTCAGAGGCTATTCTTTGCCATCTATATGACCTAGATTTAATTATTTAACTCTTGCTTATTAATATAATCACTTGAACTCCACTATGATTTTTCAGGCATGCCCCATATACACCAAAAGTATGGCAAAGAGAGAAAGACCCAGAACCTGGGAAGAAAAAGTGAGTTTGATCAGAGTCAATTTGGAGCAGAGGAACACTACCCAGATGATATTAAATGTATATGTTTTCACTCTTGGAAACTTCTTCAACAGTAAAACTACCTGCTATATATAAGGATAAATTGCTTTGCTTTTCAAAACAAGTGGCTTGAATCCTAAATTGCCCTTTCCCAGCACAGTAGAGGTAGAAATTATGATACGGACTCAGAGGCTTCAATATAAAAATTCCCTGTTCAGTGCTGATGGCAACAGTTGTTCATTATACTACTATTCTTTATTAACTACCCTTTATCAACAGTTTTATCTGGCAGACTAAATTAGAAAAACTTCTCATAATAGGGCTATTACTAGTATCTTATTATCTCCCCTATTGTCATCTGCCAGCACCTTTAGTCTCCCTGTCGACTTGCAAAGAATAGAATCATGCCTATGCCTCTTCCCAGGGCAACATGGAAATTCAATAGTTTTTTTAGTGAAGACAACACTGGTTTTTTATGCCCTGAGGGGAAGAGGGGAGAGTGCTTGATAAAAGTGTTTTGAGAACCACTAGTATAATCTAAATTTCAATTTACATTTTGGATGTTTTACCCTTAACTTCATTTGGAAAATTTTTATGAATATAAGGTAGGATTCTAATTTTAGGATTTCACAGCATTTTAAAGATCTTAACTTTCATACTAGACAAATGTGTCAAAATGATACGCCAAGTTAAGTATCTATATTCTACGATAAAATAACAAATGTCATAATATAATTAACCTTCTAGAGGGCACATAGTAGCGTGATAGTAACATACTATATTACCATTTTTCTAAGAGTAACATAAAATATCAAATCACAGATCTGATAAAGGTTTAATATCCAGAAAATATAAAGAACTCTTCACAATTCAACAACAAATAGGCCAGTGATACAAACGTTTAAATTACCTACCTCAAACTCACGACGTTTCTCATAAATTGGAATGATCAACTTGGAAATCTCAGAAATTACTTCATAACGTTCTGCTTTCCATAAGCCATCCACACATTGTTCTAGTAACTCCAGCAAAATTTCCTGCATTAAGAGAAAAATGCAATCAGGAATTAGAGATAGTTTTAGAGTTCTAAGCAAATAAATTTTGAACCATTTCAAGTGAATAAAGAACAAACAGAATGTATTAAATTTAATGAAATGCACAGGAGTATACTTGTGTAACTGTATTTTCTAAATCAAATACTTGAAATATTTGAAATTGAAACCACTCTTAAAAACATGAAATTAATATTGACAGTAGTAAACTACATCTATTTATTTTGTTTATTCAAATAATGAAGATGTTAACTGTACTTATAAATGGTAACACACTGAGGAGTATCTTTAAAAGGGGCTATATTGTTTCTTTCAAATTGAGGATGTCTGAATGTCTAATAGGGTAAATTCCACTAAGCCTATAAATGTCCATTATTTTTCCTTTATATTGACTTTATGTTTACACATAATAGAGTCTTAAGAAAATCTGACAACTTTCAAGCTGCTGTGTCAGTGATATAAGTGTTTATTAAAATGTGATTTTGGTAAAGAATGCTTCTATCCTGACTGTTGGTTCTAAAATTAGTGAGGATGATAGGATAAGAGCTCAAGATAGAGATCTCAGACCTTGCCAGAACAACAGCTGCTATAAAACAAACTATTTTGTGAACTATCACCTCATGTTCTCAACAATAAAAAGATGAAGCCAATTACTGATGCTATCTATAAGTCTTTAACAACTTGTTTCTATCTTAAAGAGATGCACTTCAGACCTACAGAACTGATTTGCTAAAATGGCTCTTCCTGTATGTTTTTTAGACAGTTTTGAATTCATCTTTTTCTTAAAATAGCTCTTTCACTTGTGTTTCCTATCTAGCCAGTGTCAACACCCTATAAACCCTTAACTAGAAAACTACAAGCAATTTTGACTCTATGGGTTGAATTGTGTCCCTCAAAAAAGATAAACTGAAGTCCTAACTCCCAGTACCTCAGAATGTGACCTTACTTGGAACTAAGGTCATTGCAGATGTAATTAGTTAAGGTGAAGTCATACTGAAGTAAGGTGGGCCCTTAATATAATACAAGAAAACAAGAGACATACAGGAGAACACCATGTGACTACAGAGGCAGAGACTGGAGTAATGCAGCCACAAGCCAAGGAACGCCAAAGATTGACAGCTACCACCAGAAGCTAGGAAGAGGTGAGGAAGGATTCTACCCAGGGTCTCAGAGGAAGCGTGGTCCTGAGGACACCTTGATTTCAGACTTCTAAATTCTAGAACTGTGAGACAATAAATTTCTGTTGTTTCAAGCCACCCAGTTGGTGTACTTTGATATGGCAGCCCTAGCAAACTAATGCACTCTCTTTCTTTACTCCTTCTCTAATCAGTTCATCACCAAGTTCTGCCAGTTTTAATTCCTAAATATTTCTCAAATCTGACCCTTCCTCTTCATTTCTACTCGCATTGCTAAGGTTCAAGACCTCATTATTTTTTTCTAACTGATCTTCCTGCCTCCAGCCTTGGCACTTTCAAATCTATCCTCCACAAATACGCCAAAGGGTTCTGATTAAAAAGTAAACCAGACCATGTCCCTCTCCCCTTCTTAAAATCTCAGATGGCTCCCCATCATTCACACAACAAAGGACAAGCTCTTTCATTTGGCACACAAAGCTTGCAATGTTGTGGCCGATACTTCTATAATCTCATCATTCATTACGCCCAGCCTTATGCTTCATGCTCCAACAACTATTTATTAGTAGTTTCCTTGAAGCACCAGGGTGTTGTCTTAACTTTGTGCCATTGTTCATGCTGTACTCTCTTGTCCTTTAATCCTTTTCACTTGGCTAATCTCCTTAAAACAGCTTAGGTAGCACCTCTTCCAGGATCCTTCTCCTGATCAACACACAGCAGCAAGACACTAGACACCTTTTTTCCCACTCTGATAATTCACTGGGTGGATATTTATCACTATACTTGCCCATTATCTACATATCTGACTTTCTAAATAGGCTGTGACTCTTCAAGAGTAGGGAGACAATAACTTATTTATATTGGTTTCTTCAGTCACTAGTATAGTGGCAGTGCATAGCAGTTGTGCACTAAATGTTACTACTTGAATAAATGATTAGTGTATTAACATTTCATAGCCAAATTAAAATTTCCAGCAAGAGTGGGAAGGAAGAACTCTGGGGGAATTAAAAATCTGTTACAAATTAGTGAGGTTTGTCCCAGGAATGTAAAATTGGTTTATAATTAGGAGAAAAACCAATGTAATATACCACATAAAGAGAATAATGATATCTCCAGCAATAGATGAAGAAAAAGCATTTGAAAAACTTGACACCTCTTCATGATATTAGAAAAGAACTCTTAGGAAACAAGGAATAGATGAGACCTTCCTCAATCTGATAAAGGGCATCTACTAAAACCCTACAGACTGGGGGCTGGCCCGGTGGCGCAAGCGGTTAAGTGTACGCACTCCACTGCAGCGGCCCGGGGTTTGCCAGTTCGGATCCCGGGCGCGCACCGACGCACTGCTTGTCAAGCCATGCTGTGACGGCGTCCCATATAAGTAGAGGAAGATGGGCATGGGTGTTAGCCCAGGGCTAGTATTCCTCAGCAAAAAGAGGAGGATTGGCAGATCTTAGCTCAGGGCTGATCTTCCTCACACACACACACAAATATATATATATATACAAATTAAATTTCATTATTATTAGTTTAACTCATGTATTTAAATACAGGCACTAAATGGACAACAATTTGTATTTTTCATTTCAATAACACTTGTAAATCCGTGTCAGTTATTTTTCCGTTGGCTAGGGCATGCGAAGAAGCCTTATTACGTAAATTGAAACATAAAATGGCACTTTGTAGATCATGATTCTATCTGTATACATCAAATTAAAAGTATGTATAAACTATTACTGTGGAACACTAGAGTTCCAACAAATGTGTTTACATGGGAAATTAATTATAGTTCTTGACTAATAAGAAACATTACCGCTCTCCATGAGAACATAAAAAAGGCTCAGGCTCAAGGCCATTTCTATGAATGAGTTAAAGCTGCTGTTTGGAAGGCAAGGATGTAACTTCAGTTGTGCTGAACCATTTATCTCCCACAAACTCCCCTGAATCCGCTGTCAGCCCATAAAAACTGGAGGTCTCTGGAAAATCATCTAAGACCCAAGAAGTGAATTAACTTACCCAAGGCTTCATAGTAAAACAATGAACTGGGATTAATAGTCAAGTATCCTGATTTTCTGTTATGATTAATTAATTCAGCAAACATGTTTTAAATATCTACTCTTCTAGGTTCTGGGGGTAAAAGGAAATTTCACTGTCACGTAGGTCAGTGATAAGGCAGGCCTTATTTATGTAGCGCTTAATGACTTATAAAGGACCTTCACATTTATTGTGAAGTGACCAGGATAGTATTATTTTCTTTATTTTACTGATGAGGAGAGAGACTCATATAGAAACAGTAGGTAAAGCTTTTAGGCATATCCTCTTAGCTGAATGAACCAGAGCTAACTTGAGATGTGCTTGTATTTTAAAAAAACAATTCATACAGTGTGTCTCTGTCACTTTAACCTGACTGCTTATGTTACTTAATACAATTTTTTAAAAATGTATTTCTTCATTAAGTAGTAGATAATAACAACAACAAACAAAAACATAGAGACAGAGATTGGATTGGTGGTTACCAGAGGGGCAGGGGGGAGGGAGGAGGGCGAAAGGGATAATTCAGCACATGTGTGTGGTGATGGGTTGTAATTAGTATCTGGGTGGTGAACATGATGTAATCTATGCAGAAATAGAGGTATAATGATGTACACCTGAAATTTATACAATGTTATAAACCAATGTTATTGCAATAAACAAAAAATTTTTAAAAATGTATTTCTAAGGGACTACAACCCTTAAATCTCTCTGCTTTTGTTGTTTGTTTCTTTTCTTTTTTCTTTTTTTGTCTTCTCATTCTTTAATCATGAACTTCTCTATGGTTTAGTCTTTGGTGCTCTGGTGTTCACTTGCTATATCATCTCCCATTCTCACCCTGCTTTGGATCTCTCACAGATGTGACTTCCAGATGTGGATCTCTCTCCTTAGATTCAGTTCCAAATTTCTAATGGCCTGATGGTTATTTCCATTTTGACAACCTTTTACTTCAAATTCAACACACATCAAAAACTGAGTCCATCATCCTCCCTGTAAAATCATCAGTCATTTTTCTGTAATATCCAAACCGGAAATCTCAGAGCTACCTTTGACCGTTCCCCTCTCACAGCCATCAAGTCCTCCTCTGTTCTTCATAGTGTTTCCTGAATCTGTCACTATCTGGGTTTAGGCCCCAACTGCCTCATGTATGGACTCTTAGGGCAGCCCTCTCTCTAGCCTCTGCCTCCAGCCTCTATCCATCTCCCTCCAATACCTCTCCCACATTACCACCAAACTAACCTTCCATCTTCTTTGCTTTCATCTTGTCATTATTCTGCTCAAAAACCTTTGATTGCAATTTAACATGCCACTGAATAAAGCCCAAACATTCAAAGTTTCTCAAAATCTGACCTCAACTACTACTCTTATCTATGTGAACCCACTGTTTAGCTGAAAGGAGCCACTCACTGTGCCCCAAACATGCCTTATACTTTCTCACCTCTTCACTTTTGTCCCTGCTGTTCTCTGCAGAATGCCTTCAGGGTGTCCTCACTCTTCAAACCCCTCTCTAATCGTTACCTCCTCTGTGCTACCTCAGCTCCAAGACATCTCTCTCACCTCTGACTTTGCTTGGAACATCTGTCTACATTATTCAGATATATATAGTATTCTCTTCAGGTAGACATTAGAGGTCAAGGATCAGCCATATCTAATTATTTTATACCTCCTATATTGCCAAGTACAGAGCCTTTCTCATAAGTCAGTGCTTAATACATATCTGGTGATTGACTGACAACTGAAGCTGTTTGCTCTCCACATGAAGTTTAGAGCAGAAATATTCCATTTTAAAAATACTTGTATGCATACTCTGCTTAGCTGTTACATTGTTAACTATATTTTTTATGGAGATTTTTCCAAAGTATGTTGATCCTGATCTGGTTACTGGGATGGTGATTTGAGGATGATAAATGTTGCATTTCTTAAACCAGACAATAGGAACAGTTCCAGAGACAGGACTCCACATTCCAAACAGGGACATCTTTGCCTTGCGCAGTTTTAATGCTTATAGTTCATCAACTCTTAGTTACCTTCCAAATTAAGTTAGCTATAATAATTTTTCAATATAAATAAATTTTAATAAGTTAAATTTATATAACTGGCAATGCAGGCTCTGGAATCTTACTTCACTATAATGGACATCCATCATTCCAGCATCTTCTTTCATTGCTCCTTCTTCATCTATATTGGGAGTAATTTTCTTGAAGGCTGAACATCCATTAGGGAATAATTCTGTGTGAATAAAAAGCAGTGAAGTAAATTTATTAGAAAAAGAAGTGTTTTCTAACTCAAAAAGATATATGCACCCCCACGTTCATTGCAGCATTATTCACAATAGCCAAGACTTGGAAACAACTCAAGTGCCCATCAACGGATGAATGGATAAAGATGATGTGGCATATATACACAATGGATTACTACTCAGCCATAAAGAAAGACAAAATTCAGCTATTTGCGACAACATGGATAGACCTTGAGGCTATTATGCTAAGAGAAATAAGTCAGACAGGGAAAGACAAATACCGTATGATTTCACTCATATGTGGAAGATAAACACACAGATAAGGAAAATAGATTGGTGGTTACCAGAGGGGAAGAGGGTGAGGAGAGAGCAAAAGGGGTAAAGGGGCACATATATATGATGATGGATGGCAACTAGACTATTGGTGTTCAACACGATGTAGTCTATACAGAAACTGAAATATAATAATGTACACCTGAAATGTACACAATGTTATAAACCAATATGATCTCAATAGAATATTTTTTTAAAAAAAGAAGTGTTTTATAAATAACAGCCTTACAGGGATTGGTTACCCCTAAAAATAATAGACATTTTTGTAAGGATCAAAGTCATAAGTGCAATTTTCAGTTACAAAAAAAGAATTTTATAAATTATTTCCATCAACTACAGTCTACCAGTCTTTTTCCCAAAAAGTGAGCTCAAGTTATTTACAAATGTCATTCCCTGACTATGCATCATCTTCAACAGCTAGTATAGTAAATGTTTCCCTAGTACAATCTAAAAATTGTCATTAACACTTTGATCCTGTGTACATTTATGGTTTGTCACCTAAACAAGGAGGGCATATACTTTTCAGGTAACCACTGAATGAGCTTTTGTAACCATCTCTAGTTCCTAATTTCACTGGAGAATTGGAAAAGGAAGTGGGTTGTTGGAGGAGGCCTACCCTAGGACTTGTAAGAGAGGCAGAAATATAAAACAGTTGGCAGGGATGAAGTATCCTTGGAGAAACAGGACTGGGCACTGGAAGAACCAGAGCTTCCGGAGTCAGACCCAGTTCTATCACTAGTTGTATGATTTTAGACCTGTTTATCTCTCTAGGCCTGTAAAAAGTTTCGTCATCTGTAAAACAGAGATAATAGCTACCTTATGAGAATTAAATGAAATGAAGTCTTTAGAACAGAACCTAGCATATAAGAAGTGTTCGATCAATTATTATTACCAAACAAAGCTACCAATAAACAAACTAACTTTCTCAAGACAGAAGAAAATAATTGCTGCTAGCTGATGTCATCTGCATCATCTGGTGTAATGACTACTATGGATTTTCAGCTTCAGAGTCCACTATTCTTGCTAAGTGTGTTATCTTGATTCTTATGCCTGATGACATACCTCTATCTAAAGGAGACTATATCCCTTGTTTGCTTCCCTCATCAACACCCACCAAACTATCCAATGATATGAGGACCCTTTGGTTTGTTAGGGTCTTTAAAATGCTTGGGGAAAATTCTGATTCCCCTTAGTCCTAGAAAGATTTTCAGATGAAACAAGTTGGTGAATCTAGAAGTGGCCAGTGTACATATCCCAACAGAGGGACGCATGTGTTTGAAGGATCTCACATCACCCTATGTAGCATTATATAAGGTGGTCTTGGAGAGTCTGCTCTCAATATTTCTGGTATGTGACCTGGATTCCTGACCTTGCCCTTCATAGCTGTAGCTTGTGTATTCCCAACTGTTGTCCTAGGGAAAGCAAGATGCAAACTGTCTAAGCAGAGAACACTACCGTCAGGACAAATTATCCCATGAAAAAAGTGGGGAGGAGTTTGGAGGATGGGCAAGCAGTCCAACCCTTGATAAAATAAGACTGCTGGTCAGAAGAAGGATAAGTAAGAGTCCTGAGGGAGGGCAAAAAGGGAAAAAGTTGTAATTAGGAAAAAATTGGGGAATAAAAAGCTTTGCAGAGGGCCGGCCCCATGGCTTAGCGGTTAAGTGCGCGTGCTCTGCTACTGGCGGCCCGGGTTCGGATCCCAGGCGCGCACCGACGCACTTCTTCTCTGGCCATGCTGAGGCCGCATCCCACATACAGCAACTAGAAGGATGTGCAACTATGACATACAACTATCTACTGGGGCTTTGGGGGGAAAAAAAAGAGGAGGATTGGCAATAGATGTTAGCTCAGAGCTGGTCTTCCTCAGCAAAGGGGACGATTAGCATGGATGTTAGCTCAGGGCTGATCTTCCTCACAAAAAAAAAAAAAAAGCTTTGCAGAACTTAAGCTATCAGGTTTTGGGTGCCACTTGGGAAAGGGAGCAACGTTATCCTCTAAGGAAGGAAAAGAGCAGACTCTATGGGAAAGGAAATCCCTTTTTCTGGGTTGATAGGGGAGCCCTCCAGGCCTAAAGCTTTGCTGACCATCAATGCTATGTGGTGGTGGAAGAATGCAGAGACTTGACTCTTGTCTTCCCTGCAGGAAAACAGCTGTGCTCTCTCTCAGGAAGAAAAGAGGGAGACGTATACGAAGTCTAGCCTCCAGAGAATGAGACCGAAACCATTTTGAGGTTCTCAGACAAAAGAGAAATGAGGAAATTTAGATCTGTCTTTTATTTTATATTTTTTTAGGCTGGGAGTAAGTAACACCCAGTATCACCACCAGCGGTAACTTAGGTACAAGGAAGAGAATGATAATCCTTAAGGTCTCTCTGGTAGAAAGAGCAAGAAGTTTGAGGGTGGGAGTAGGGCAAGGAGAACTGCACATCTCCCTCCCCTTTCCCTTTCAGTTCAGTGCCTGAAACATGATAAAAACCATTTAGAAATGGTCCCTCATTGGTGTTCTGTAGTCTCCCCTGCGGGGCAGGGGCCCAAGCCCTTGCTTCCTTAGGCAACCACCCAATGGGACAAATTATTTTTTTTTTGAGAACTCTAAACAGGAGAACATCTGTCTCCAGTGCATCAGCTGGTAAGTAGTATGTCATTCCATCTTGATTAAAAACAATGCTTTATAATGACTTCAAGAGAAATGGCATAGGACTTGGAGAAAACAGAAAAGTTTTGGCAATTGATACGTCAGAGATTTAAAATATATTCTAACTCCTCTTTTGCCTTCATTATCAAAGGACACAATGATAGAAAACAAAGGGTTCTAGAATTGCTCAATTATTTTTGTTAAAGAAGTTTGTCTTAAGTGTAAATAAAACTTTTTTTTCCAGTTCTGCACTCAAATGTATTTTTATTTCCTCTGTGAATATCCAGGTCTTATCTAGATCATGGAGTTCTCAGACTGAATGACAGGTTAACAGATCAAGTTTTTGACTTGTGTTTTAAATTAGTATAACTATTCTAGTTTAATCAGCTAATGAACAAAAGAAGGTGTTTTGGATCATTTGAATGATTGAAGCTAAGGGGAAAAACCCTGAGAATTTTAATACTGTCACCGTTTTAGAATAAGGTTTTCTAGTTTAAGCAAGTAGAATTTTCCAGGTTTAAAAATAGATGGCACTTATAAATAAATATGTAAACTTGCCCTAAATTCAACATTATTTTTTGTGTAAAATGCAAAACATTATTTTTTCCTACTCAGAGATGGACTCTTTGATTTCTATAAAGGATAAATTCTAAAAAACCTTGAAGGTATTATGAAATATTTAAATGACTCGTTAAAAGCCCTATTTCCACTTGTTGAAACATGTTACATTATTTGGTGTTCAGGCTAGGTGCCTCAAGCTAATGTCCAAAAAACCACAGCAATATTTATATTCTATTTTAGTTGCTAATTTGTCCAATCCTATAGTTATATTTCTAAAGCTTAAGGATTGATAATGGAGGTAATTCTTGATTTTTGCTTAGTTTTAAGTCTCTGCACTTGTGAAAAAAACTCTAGGGAAATATTTTAATATATTTAACTATTTTCAGTATCTAAAGGACATAGTTTTATACTTAGTAGACATAAAACTCTTATTTTAGATTTCTACTAATTAAAAAGATGAGATAATATTAATCTAATTTATCTGAAAGATACACCTGAAAATTTATTTAGTACCATGTTTAGGGTTCTCATATTCGTTAGTTTATTTGAAATTGTAGGCGTACAATTTCAATATTTATTTTTACTGCAATTTCACAGGCAGACCAGTGATATAGAGAAAAAACCTCAAACAGGGACTTCTGATAATTTCTTTCTCCATTTTAAAACCACATATGTACTAAAAGGAGAAAACCAGAGTGTACCAATTTCAAACACATGGATTGTTCAAAGAATTTCAGTATCAAACAGAAAGTATTAATTTTAAATGCAAGTAAAATGAATCTGCATTTTAGTCATGATACCATGTTTGGGAGGACTCTTTTTAGAAAAAGACTCTCCACATGGGTGGAATAGGAGGCAATCAGACACTGAGCCTTAGATGTGAAATGAAAGATAAATAGTTAACCGTAGGAATTCTGGAATTAAAAAACAAAACAAAACAAAACAAAACGAAACATGGTTGTGTTCTCATAGCCAAAACCAGAGTGACATGACTCCCACAAGATGGTTTCAGTTTGCCCTAATGCTACTCATTCAACTGCCTTAAAGAAAGTAGATTGGCCACTATGACAGATAGTGGGAGATTTCTTTGCAATGTCCATTGCCAATCAATTTTTTTTTTTTTTGCAGGGAAAGATTCCCCCTGAGCTAACATCTGTCGCCAATCTCCCTCTTTTTTTTTCCCTCTCCAAACCCCCAGTGCATGGTTGTATGTCCTAATTGTAAGTCATTCTAGTTCTTCTATGTGAGCTACTGCCACAGCATGGCAACTGACAGACAGGTGGTGTGGTTCCGTGACCAGGAAGCAAACCTGGGCTGCCGAAGCAGTGAGCAGCGAGCTTTAACCAGTAGGCCATCAGGGCTGGCTTGCCAATCAATTTTTAAACCTAACTCAACTGTTTTACTATTTGAATAGTTGTTACAGTAGTCAACAATACTGTTTTTGAAAGGGAAGCTTTCAGGCAGATTCCTGAAATAGACCTGCTGGATCTTGAAGCCCTTCAAGACCATGACTCCTTTTTTTTCTTTCTTTTCTTTTCAGTTTCTCTCCCAACCCCAGCTCTATTGAGACATAGTTGATACACAACACTGTGTAAATTTAAGGTATGTGTGCTGATTTGGTACATGTATATATTGTGAAATGATTACCACAGTAGTGTTAATCACCACACATAATTATCATTTTTTGGGGGGTGAGAACATTTAAGATCTGCAATCTCAGCAACTTTCAAGTATATAATACAGTATTATTAACTATAATCACTATGCTGTACATTAGATCTCCAGAATGTATTCATCTTATAAGTGGAAGTTTGTACCCTTTGAATAACATCTCCCCACTTCCCCTCACCCTCAGCCCCTGGCCACCACCGTTCTACTCTCTGTTTCTACAAGTTTAGCTTTTTTAGATTCTACATATAAGTGAGATTATACAGTATTTGTCTTTCTCTGTCTGACTCATTGCACTCAGCATGATGCCCTCAAGGTCCATTCATGTTGTCACAAATGGCAGAATTTCGTTCTTTCTCATGGCTGAATAATATTCCATTGTGTGTGTATATATATATACACCACATGTTCTTTATCCATTCATATGAATCCATTCCATGTGTTTTCATGTTACTAATTAGTTACTAATTTCATTTCAGCTTGAAGAACTTCTTTCAACATTTCTTGTACAGCAGGTCTAGTGGTGATGCAACTCCCTCAGCTTTTGTTTGCCTGGGAACGTCTTTATCTGTCCTTCATTTCTGAAGGACAACTTTGCTGGATAGAGTATTCTTGGTTGCCAGGTTTTTTTTCTTTCGGCACTTTGAACATATCATCCCACTCTTTCCTGGCCTGTAAGGTTTCTGCTGAGAAATCCACTGACAGCCTTATGGGGATTCCCTTATAAGTTGTAAGCTGCTTTTCTCTTGCTGCCTTTAGGATTCTCTTTGATTTTTGACAGTTTTATTATAATGTGTCTTAGAGAAGACCTCTTTATGTTGAGTTTGGGGATCTATGAGCTTCATGAACTCGGATGTCCAAACGTCTCCCCAGATTTGGGATGTTCTCAGCCCTTATTTCTTTAAATATGCTTTCTCTCTCCTTCTCTCTCTCTTCTCCTTCTAGGACTCCAGTAATTTGCAGATTGTTTCTTTTGATGGTATCCCATAGATCACGTAGGCTTTCTTCCCTCTTTCATTCTTTTTGCTTTCTTCTCCTCTGACTGGATAATTTCAAAGGTTCTGTCTTCTAATTCACAGATTATTTCTTCTGCTTTATTCATTCTGCTGGTATCTATTGCATTTTTCACTTCATTCATTGCATTCTTCAGCTCCAGAAGTTGTTTGGTCCTTTTTTATGATTTCTATCTCTTTAACTTCTCATTTTGTTCATGTATTGTTTTCCTGATTTTGTTGAAGTGTCCTTCTGTTTTATTGTAGCTCATTGAGGTTCCCTAAAACAGCTATTTTGAATTCTTTATTAGGTAAATTGTAGATCTCCATGCCTTTGAGCTTGGTTACTGAAAGATTATTGTGATCCTTTGGTGGTGTCATTCCTTGAAGTCTTGCATTGCTGTCTTCACATCTGAAGTAGCAGTCATCTCCAATCATCTTTACTGACTGACTTTGGGAGAGAAATACCTTCCATCTGCTGTGCTTGGGGTTCTGAGGCTTTCACAGATCTTCCGTGGATACACCTGCTCCACATTTCTTGTGGCAGAAATCTTAAGCTTGTACGCCTTCTCTCCATCATGCAACACACCAGGCCAGGTGCTAACAGCCTCCCTTTTGCTTTCCCAAATGTGGTGCTAAAGACCACATCGTGGTCTCTCCCTGGCCTACAGATTCTGGCTGGCTTTCTGCATGTGCTCACTAGCTGTCTGCCAAAGCTTGCTCTCACTGCCATCAGAAACGTGCATAGGGACACAGCTATAGGATAGGGGAGTATGTGATTGAGGCACATGGAGCACTGGGGGTGCCCGTGGGCCAGTTGGGGGATCCATGGGCTAAGTGTCCCTCGTGGCTTGTTGGTGGGCTGCTTGATGGAGTCTGTGATGTGGTTAGTAGGATTCGTGTCCCTTTAATGCCCTCTAAGAGTCCTATCTGCTGCTCTTGCAGCCTCTTCCCACTCCCCAGTCACGTAGCTCACAACTCAGTACTCTGAATGGGGCAAGAGAGAAATGGGCCTCTTTGGCAGTATCCTGTACTGCTAGGGAAGCTAGGTGCTCACTCACATGCTCTCACTTTCCCCCGCAGAAGAAATCACGGGCGAGAAGATCTCTTTTGGCACTGAGCTGTGCCACTTTGGGAAAGGGGTGACACAAGTCAAGTCAAACTGTTCCTCTTACCTCCTCCAATACAGCCAAACTTCTTTCTTTTTTTTTCTTTTTTTCTCTAATGGCATGCTGGAATTTCTCCACTGACTCCTGGACTTCCACCAAGGCTCTGTCATCCGTGGGTGATTATCTAAGACAGTGTTCTCCAGGAGCTCCCAGACTGCAGCTGAGAGGGGCTGAAGCCCATTCATGGGCCACTGCAGGGTCCACAGGCAGGTCCAAGGTCTGTCTCCCCACTATCTGATACACAGTGGGGCGAGATTCCTCATATGTCTCTTAGCACACGGTGCTGGATCCCACAGCTCCCACAAAGGCATTTTGCCCATGGATGGATGCCAAACTGTTGTGGAGGGAGGTACACAACAAGGGATGTCTCATTCAGCCTTCTTGCTGATGTGCTGACTTCCTTTTAACAGCAAGGTACTGTTGCACTAAAGTGGCTGTAGAAATCATCTGTGGGCAGTTGCTGGTGAAGCTGAGGCAGATGAGGGGAAAATAAGTGATTTGTATTATCTAGAGCTTCTCAGGAGCCTTGAGAAGAATTTAATTTGTGGCAGTCTTCCAGAGACACAGTCTTGGAAAATAAACATTGGGATTCAGGCCTGGCCCTGTACTATTTAACTTATTCTTGTACTCTTCATGAAAGCAGAAGGCAAAATGAACAATCCAGTTTTCTTTTATAACAACTTCTGTTTAACACTGAATGAGGCTAAAGGTGAACATATTTTTCAGAGCTCAATCATATCACATTCATAGTTCCAAGCTACAAAGACAAAAACAATTGTGCTAACTGAAATTCTCCCCATCTCTAAGAACAGAAATATCTTACTTTTTCGATGAAGAAACTCTGCAACCAAAGCTGCTACGTGGACATAACACATTGCTGCCTGAAAAAGGAGGACAAAGAAAGGACTGTCAGAACGTGCTGCAGGGGGTTGGCAGGGTTGTGTTTAGAATAAAGCCTTAGGCAGTCACCTCTGAAAAATCTCCATTTTTTATATGAATCTTCGCCATGCTATCAAGCCAGGTTTTCCTGAGCTCTGGAGTGCTTGCATAGGACTTGGCTAAGCTATACTGGAGATCAATTAGCATTTCAGGGTCTTTCTCATGTTCCTTCATTTGAGCAGTGGCCATAAGAACGGTACGGATTCTCTTGGTCAAGTCTTTGACTTCTGTGGGAAAAGCAGTTGCCTAATTTCAAAACAAACAAAAGAAAGACATGTTTATCAGTATTACTGATGTAGTTACTCTAAGCCTTGGCACCCAATCATGGGAATAACATATGATTTTTACTCCTTGTTACAGTTCTTGGTATTTGGTTCTTGGTTCTTGGCATGTGGCATATCGAAAGAGCTTTAAATTAATTCTTTTAAAAATATCCAACTAGCTCAGCCTTCAAAGGCTGTATATTTGACGGCACTATATTCACAACACGTAAAAGCATGGACTCTGGGGCAAGACTACCCAGCTTTGAACCCCAGCTCCTCCACTGTGAATTCTACAGCCATGAGAGTAATTTATATTCGCCATTATTATGTCAACTAAAAATTGACAGCTTACTATGCATCAGGCAGTGGTCTACGTGCCTTACATGTTTTAATTTTTATAACAACCCTATGAATTAAGTACTATTATTATTCATTTTCTCAATGGGAAAACTGAGGCACACAGCATTTAAGAAGCTTGGCCAAAGTCTCGCAGTTGGTAAGTGGTAGAGACAGGATTCACACTCAGGCAGTCTGGCTCCAGAGCTAGTGATCTTAGCCACTCTTCCATACTGACAAGCGTACCTATCCCATCCACTGACCACCACACACACTAAGGTAAAAACCACACTGCAAAGATTTCCACTTATACAAATAAGAGGTTATGAATCACAAAACACTCTTAAAGAGTTTAAAGAAATTACTGACCTCTCTCAAAGTGTTGTTTTTGTCCCCCAAAATCACTAAGTTAGAGTTTCCTCTTTATCCTGGCCACTATTAAGAAAGTCCTATCACTTCCTCTTAACCCCACTGGAGTAATCACAATTGTAGGATTGAGAGAAGATGAGTCAAGAACAGGCAGAGGGATTAGGGAGCTTTTTGGTGTGAATATAATCAAATCTGGAGGAAACAGTTTTAAAAAGTGTCTTCTTGATCCCTTTAAAAATAATAATTATACATACAAAATCCCCTCTTATACATGAATAGAGACTCCATTTACTGGGGAAAGGCATACATTGTTGTAATAGAGTTGATTGGTAATGACTGCCCTAGAAGAATAAAACTAGGTCATTTCAGAAATGAGTCACAAAAAAGACATCCTATCAAGGAGAGTCAAAACAGACCCCATTTACTTTGAAAAAGTTGCTAATCCAACTTTTATATAACATGGAATTAAGGATGGTAATAACTGGTAAAATAAACTCTTAGAGTAGGAGTAAAAGATCCTAAATGACATAAGCTGTTTCTGTCCTCATGGGATTAGTTGGAGCAGATACTGATCCCCCTAGGGAACCAGTAGAACTGGCTGAAAAGCAAATTTTCCCAGCCTGAGAATGGCTGGCATTATTCAGTGTTTTTTTTCAGTCTAAGCAACGTTCCTATGGGAATATTTTTTGGTACATAGATTCTACACGTCCCAAACATCAAGTATGCTGTGACTGAGAGGGTTTTTTTTTTCAGATTTTACACAATATTGTCAAATTATGCTGGAAGATGACCTTTCCCAAGAAGGGGATGATTCCTCTGGGAGGAAAAGTCCTCTATTAGCAAAGGATTCTTCTTCCTTTAGACACACGTATCACTGAAGATCAGAACCTGCTCTCCATGCAATAAAACAACAAATGAATTTTTACAACGTTATAGGTTTTAAGCAGATGGGTAAGAAAGAGGAATGGTGGTCAGGGTCTCAGGCTTGGCCTCAGCCAGCTGGTGCCTAAGAACAACAGTCTTGGGCTTGGGTTTATCAATAAGTATCTATGGCAAGCCACAATCAGTTAACAGCTGACTCTTGAAACTCAGAAAATCATCAACTAATGAATCCCTTCTGAGGAATAACGAATTCCTTATCTGTTGGCAATGGATCAGGCAGCTGTTAGCTACTCTAAGAAGTGAAATTTCAAACTCAATGCTTAATTAACCAATATTATACATGGTAACAACTGCTAAGAAAGGATCCTTTTCTTTTCTGAGCAACTTTAGAAATCAAGCCCAGAAAAAATTTCAAATCCTACTAACCATAACAACTATGTATACATAGAATAGTCATTCATCCATCCATTCAACTAATATTGAATATCTGCTATGTACCAGGCAGTGTTCTAGGTGCTAGAGATACAGTGGTGTACAAGACAAAGCCTTGACTCATGAAGCTCACATTCTATACACTCTACACTATCAAAAATTGTGAATCCAATGACAGTTCAGGAGTGTAAACTTCCCTGACAGTGAAAGTGGTTCTAATTTATTACTTGAAGTGAGAACATACCTTCATAGGTCTGTCACTGTTTGCAAAATTATTGATAATGAATAAAGACTCCTGAAATCTTGATCCTCCGCTTAGTGCTACATCAGCTATCAGCTGGCTTACAGCAATTATTATCTGTGGGAAGAAGCAAACACTGTTTTTCAAATGTCTTTTGAACAAATGTTGCTTATTTTAATTATTGTATAAGCCCATAAGCACTCATATGAAATGCTTCTTTTAAAGATTCTACACAGTTCCATCATAATCTATTTTCTTCATACATGAGGGGTTTAAATTCTTCTACTAAAATAACTTCAAATTTTATTGGGACTTTTCTTGGTTCGATGTGAAAAATTTTTAAAAACTCATAGCACAGCTAGATCTAAAGCTGTTTTCATAATGGTGAACTGATACAATGGTGGTCAGGTCTCCACTTTGAATATGCTTGCTAGGCAGTAAGTAACTATGGCAAAGTTGGGAAGAAATAATGCTTTTCTTTAATGGTTTCTCATTCCTTTTCACTAGTCTATTTCTGTGTGCTGAACCCCCAACTCCAGCACCTTAGCTCCCTTCTTTATTTCTGACTAGGGCCTACCTAGTTTAGACAGCAGCCTATGTCACGGCCTTTGATGGTGCTTTTTAATCTCTCAGGATTCCTTGGATGAATGCCTAAATGACTCATGCTAAGGCGTTAATGGCTGGATGCTTTACCCCTGATCCTGGGAAGCAGGATGCTGTAGGAGCTATGAGTGCAGCCTCTAGAGTCAAACTACCTTAGAGTCAAATCTTGACTTTATCAGTTATTCACTGTGTGGCTTTGGAAAAGTTATTTAACCCTTCTGTGCCTCATTTTCCTCATTTGTAATATGGAGATGATAACATCTACTTTATAGAGCTGTTATGAGGACAAAAGAGATCATAATCATAATAATACTAGTTAACTCTTTATCGATCACTTACTATATGCCAGACATGGTTATAAGTCTTTACATTTATTAATTCATTTATATTTGAATAAAGGATTTGAGAGAATTGATGCTTTGACCCAGAAGAATGGACTCTAATGGGGAATTTCTGGCATATTGCACACTAATTGCAGAAATGTTTTGGGGGAAGGTGGTATTCGAGTGACACCTCATATAAAAGCGAATAGTAAAAGCCCTAATATGTAATGCTGGCCCTAGTATCCAAAAGTAACTATAGAACAGATTTTTACAGGAAGTATATACTTCTATCAGATTTTTACATTACTGACGACATTTCTAAAAAGCTGCTTATGGCTGTTTCTCCATTTATAACCCAGTCTCCAATAAACAACTCCAATTGGACAGACCATGGCAGTGAAGATATAAATATGATCAAGGATTTCCCATGTTACAAAGCGGCCTACTGAGCCAAGAAGTCCCAATTGTGGTTAAGTTCAGAACTGTTTCATCACATAAGCAAAAAAATATGGAGATGTTGAACAACAACTACCACGTGCTAAGGGTCTATTACGTGCTAGGCATCATGCCTGCACTACACACACTTTGTTTTTAATCGTCATGATAACTCTGCAAGGTGAAATATACTTGGCCTCATTTTACAGATGAGGCAAATAGCTGAGACAGATTGAGTAATTTGCCTAGGCTCACACTGTAAGTAGCTGAGCTATGATTCAAGCCCAGGTAGGTCTGATTCTGAAGTTCATGCTCTCCACTGAACTTTGAGACTTCTCTCATTTTTTCACTAACTGGACATGCTGGAACATAAAAAAAAAAAGACTGTATTACCTGTTATGGAATATCTAACAAGTGTTTTGTTTGTTATTTAATCATCTCATTAATTCTCACAACAACCCTATGAGGTAGGTACAAATATTTACCACTATTTTACATATGAAGAAACTGAGGCACGGAGAGACTTAGGGAGTAACTTGCTCAAGGTCACAGTGTGTGGCAGTCCTGCAACCTGAACTAGTCTACACTCTTAACACCTATGCTTTAGAGCAGTGCTGTCCAATAGAAATATGATGTGAGCCACATATGTCATTTTAAATTGTCCAGTAGTCACATTAAGAAGTATAAAAACAGGCGAATTTTAATATATTTTACTTAACCCAATATATCCAAAATATCATTTCAACATATAGTCAACATAGAACAATTGAGATATTTTACCTTTTTTTCTACTTAGTCTTCAAAAGCCAATGTGGGGCCGGCCCTATGGCTTGGCGCGCGCTCCGCTACTGGCGGCCTGGGTTCGGATCCCAGGCGCGCACCGACTCACTGCTTCTCTGGCCATGCTGAGGCCGCGTGCCACATACAGCAACTAGAAGGATGTGCAACTATGACATACAACTATCTACTGGGGCTTTGGGGAAAAAAAAGGAGGAGGATTGGCAATAGATGTTAGCTCAGAGCTGGTCTTCCTCAGCAAAAAGAGAAGGATTAGCATGGATGTTAGCTCAGGGCTGATCTTCCTCACACACACACACAAAAAAAGCCAATGTGTATTCTATATTTACAGCACATCTCAATTCGGACTAGCCACATTTCAAGCGCTAAATGGCCCATGTGGCTAATAGCTATTGTATCGGACTGGGTAGTTCTAGATCTTGATCTAGAGGCTAAAGATTGAATAGAAGAAAGAGGAGCTTCGATTTTCACTGACCTGCAGATGTGTCCTCAAAAAGGTTTTCCTTTTGGTGTACTCAAAGTTGTTCCTCATCAGAAGATACAAAAGTGCAGATGCTTCATTCCTGGTTGAGCTAATCTTCGACGTGCAGCACTTTAAAACCTCATAGCAAAATGCAGCACACATGTTTACCCTTCCTTTGAAAAAGGCTGAGGGAAACTAAAGAACGGAAAAAATGTAAGTAAGTATATCTGAAAACCCAATCATAAAAATCAATCAACTGTCAAGTGCCTACTATATTTCAACCTAAAACTATACCGGGTGCTTTGAGGATATGAAATCACCATAAGGCTAGGGCTTTCCTCTAGAGAACCCAACCAGTTAAAAACATCAAGACCAGCACATGTCCATGGCAGAACAATTCAAGTCAGTATAGAAGTCACCACAAAAATGTGAGGTACTGACTATAAATGCTACAGATCTGAAAAGAGCTCATGATGTTCTGGAAAAGATGATAAGTAGGTTCTTGATAATATGTATTAAATTCACGAATGAGTGAAATGATGAATGATTGACGGATCTCAATTTGGGCCTTAAAAATGGGAAGGACAATCAGCATTACTTACTCTCTGCTTTATATTTAAATGGTTCCTTATATTTTGAACTTCCAAATGCTGAGAAAATTATAGTTGGAATCTATTCAGCAAGTAAAGTTGATCTTTCAACAAAATGGGATATAGATGAAGTGTACACACCAAACATACACATGCATCCTCTACTCATAAACGATGTTGATTAAGATAGATTTTGGCACAGAAAAAAAATACAAAAGTAACTATCTAACCTTCAAAACAGCCAAATGGCTGTTACTTTGAGAATGTACTCAGTCTGCTTTGTGGAAGACAAACTATACATATAAGACAGGCTTGTTACAATCTCCCCTGCTTACATGTCCAGGCAAGCAAGTGGTAAGCTGCTTCAGGGTACACAATGGATATTTTTCAGGGAGTATGAAGCTAAAGCACCACCTTTTCAAAATTATTTCTTAGGAATCTTGAATTTAAGCCCATGTTACAGGAATTTACCTGCTTTTTATCACCTTAACACCAAGCGCAATGCTGTACAGATAATGAATGTTTAATAAATGTTTGCTGATTGGCTATTGGTAAATCTCACCAATAGTTTCACTAGATTAAGCCAAATCCTGCTGGGCAAGATACTCTAGTATGAAAATAAAGGGGTAAGGGAGGGCATAGCAGTAGTGTAGTTCATCCACTATAATGAGTCTTCCACCTACATCACTTCTCTGCATGGGTAATAGCCAAAATCATCAGTGACCTCCTAATTGCCAATTCCAACAGACTCCCTTTCCCCCTTATCTTATTAGACCACTCTGTACCCCATAATAATGTCGAAACTCTTTTCTCTTTTGGCTTCCATGATACCCTTTCTTGCCTTCCTTCCTACTTCTGTGACTGCTCCCTCTCCTATCCTCTACAGATTCCTCACCCAATCCCTTCTATGTAGCTTTTCTCCAACGCCCTGCTCTTGACCTTTTTTTTTGCTTCTTCCTCTATATACTCTCCAGGGGAAATTCAACCACACCCACAGCTGCAACTACCACTCATGCCGATGATCTCCCTAGTTCACTATGCTCCAGCTAAACTGGGCCTTTCAGTTCCCAGAATTTCAAGCTCTTTCCTAACTCTGGGCCTTTGCATATGCATGCATGTCCTTCTCCCTAGTGTGTTCTTCCTTGTGCTTGTCAACTGGATGCCCCCTTCTCATATTTCAGGTCTCATTTTAAAAGTGACAAACCTATCTAAAGTAAGGTATTGCCCACAAATCATTATTCTCTATCTCAGCACCTTGATTCCTTCTTAGAATTTATCATAATTACTATTTTATTTACTTGTTTATTTTCTGTCTCTCTCCTCCCCACTAGACTGAAAGCTTCATGAGGGCAGACTACGCTTCTTTTGTATCTCCACCATTGTATCTCTGGTTCCTAGTACAGTGCTTGACAGAGAGAAGGTGTTTAATAAATATAGTATGGATGAATGGATAGATGATGACTCCAAGTCTAGCTCTCTAACCCAGATCTCTCTCCAGAGCAAAGATCTATATCTTCGACTACCAATCTTTTTTATTTTTTGCTGAGGAGACTCGCCCTGAGCTAACATCCATTGCCAATCTTCCTCTTTTTTTGCTTGAGGAAGATTAGCCCTGAGCTAACATCTGTGCCAATCTTCTTCTATTTTGTATGTGGCTTGCCGCCACAGCATGGCTGACGAGTGGTATAGGTCCATGCCCGGGATCCAAACCCGCGAACCCGGGCCACCGAAGCGGAGCGTGCCAAACTTAACCACTACACCACAGGGCCTGCCCCCCGACTGCCAATCTTAACTGCTCTAACTGGATATTCTATAGGCACCTTAAACTCAACAGGTCCACAAAACAGAACTCATTAACTTTTACCCCAAATGTAGTCTTTTCCCTATATTTCACATCAGCCACCATACCCCACCATCCATTGAATTGATGACCAAGTCCCACAAATTCTATCTCCTTACTATGGCTTATATCTGCCTTTGATGCTCCACCTCCACTCTCATTGCCTTTAGGCCCTTATCTCCTATCTAGCTTATTGCAACAGGTCCTCTTACTGCCTTTAGTATTGCCACCAATCCATCTTCCACACTACTTTCCAAAGAGATTTTTCCCTGCCTGCACCAATTTGATCTTAATACAAATCTAACTGTGTCACTTCCATGCTTCAGTCCCATCTCTTGCTGAGGCTATACTAAATCCTAGCTCCACTGCTGCAGAGAAACTTTTGCTAAATGAGAGCCTTTCCCCTGCTTTTCCTGCCCACCCTCAGTTCTCTGTATAGACTTCTTTTATCCTAATGTTATTTGTGGATGTGCATGCATGTATATGTGTGTCTGTGTGTCTGTCTATCTTTGTGTGTGTTTCCCTCTACTGGACAATAAGCCCTCAGACTGTATCCCTGACGCAGTGTCTAATACCAGTAAGTACTTACCCAGTAACTGTTTGTTACATGAATTATTTCTGAATCTCTTTCCCTTAGTTTCTTGTAACATGCTTGTATTGAACTCAGCTTTCCATATATTTCTTTATTCACAAATTGTATTAAAGAGCGGCAATTAAAAAGCAACCTTCAAATCCACCTAATTTCTGTATCAATTAAATGCCATTCAAATAATGATGACAAAAAAATTTTCCATGCTTAGCTATCCTATTACACAAATCAATCAATTTAATTTGTCTTGTTGGAGTTATACATACCAGAGTGGAGGTCTAGAATATGCCTTTCCAAAATTTTAACTCCATCTTGGTTTATATGGCTTTTTATTATGTTTAAAAGCTATCAAAAACAAACCAGAAATAAATCTTTGCTATCTGTTTCAGTCATATTTATTCCTAAAAGCCTAGTCTGAGGTTTTGGCTTAGAAGAGGTAAGTGACCTGAAAATTTAGAGCCCACAGATAAAATTAGCATTGAAAGGAAGGATTCATTCATCTGAACACATATTGAGTACCTACCATTTGCAAGATATCATATAAGACCCTGGGGTTATAAAACTTGATCTCGGCTTTCAAAGAGCTTATACATGAGTGCACCAATAGCTGACTTATCCTCAGCACAATACTTTAAAAAGCAAAAAAGAATAAAAACTGGCAATGCTGGTAATTTGAAAATGACACTCTTCAAAGGAGCCTACTGAAAAGGGGAAGAAATGACAAGATGAAATAAAAAGCATGTCCTGATTTTAGGGGATTCTTGGTCAGGCCCTCTTTATGTATTTTGCCATTCTGTATTTATATTTACAAAGATAGTAATTAACGGCTTCATTATCTGAGGTTTGCAAACGTCATCACAATGGCCCTCGTTCCCCTCTTTCTTTCTTGCCATGAAGCGAGCCCACTAGCAGCTATAAAGGTTTTTTCCTCACCTTACTAATGAAAGCCCGCAGTGAAGCAAATACATGTTTCAGTGACACTTCAGATTGTCCATTTTTAAGAAAAGCAAGATGAATATCAAATACTTTCTTCATTAATGGGTTGTGGCCATCATTATTTAAAAGTTGGTTCTGCAAAACATGAAAAAAATACATTTTCCAGAAATCGTTTATGCTGCCACCCCTCCCCCCGGCCGAATGAGAGAACTGACTTGACTAATCTCTGCTTATCAAACTACTGCTTAAAAACAGTTTCAGAAAAATTAAAAGTTTAATATAATTTTAAAACATTTGTGCCATCTTTCAACTTGGAAATCTCAAAATACTACATAAACTATATGTACACTTAATTCCATCCTTTTAAAAAGATGAAAAAAATTATTTTCCAATGTAACACAGCAAATATAGAACTAGTATGGGAAGAGTAGTTTCTATTAACCTAACTATATTGCTTCTAAATTGAGAAATCAGTAAATTAAAAACAGATACAAGGCACTTAGCCTTCGTATTTCTCTGAGGAAGACTAAATAATGCAATAATTAAGGAAAATATCAATTCTATTTTAAAGTCTATTACCTAATTTACTTTTAAAAGTGTGTTTAGTATAGGATATGTTTAGCCACGGGTGACAAGTTAAACCCTCTCTGAGTAGACGTAATAACAGGTATCACTCTTGAATAGGCCATCTAAATTGTTTAAATGCTCCTTGCAAAGAGAAACATAAAAGAAACAAAAAATTGTCGAGAAATATCTATTGGTTTGTGAATCTTTTTTTTAAAAAAGCATTGGTTAATTCTCTAGCATTAGTTTCCTATCACTCAAGAAACTAATTAGCAGGTTACAACTGGGCCAAAAACAACAACAACAACAAACCAAAATAATATGCAAATTTGTGACAGATCTAATGGTAACATCAACAGCTAGAATCCCTGAATCATGTTAGATTTTTCTGGCTCTTTCTTTAGTCTACTTCCAACCATGGTTTAGTGGTTAGAAGCATGGACTCTTGTGATAACTGGCCTAGATCTGACTCCTGGTTCTGCCACTGACCAGCTATGTGACATAACTTCCCTGTGAATCTGTTGCCTCATTTTAAAATGAAAATAATAATAGTATCTATATCATAAAGCTATTGAGGAATAAAAGTGAGTTCGTTATTTGTATTTGTAAGTTTACTGAGGTACAATTTACATACCATAAAATTTATCTATTTTAAGTATATGATTCAATTATTTTTAGTAAATTTACAGAGTTATGCAACCATCACAATCCAATTTTAGAGCATTCGCATCAGCTCAAAAAAATCCCTGGTGCCCATCTGCAGTCATTCCCCTTTTCCACCTCTGGCCCTACAAGAACAAAGTGAGTTAATATTTGTAAAGCACTTAGGATAGTGCCTTGACATCTAAGAGATAGGTTGATTAAATAAATAAGAAATATTTGAATAGGAGGAAGGAATACAATGTAAGCCTTGAGACCAAATGTCCTTCTGATTTATTAGCACAATGAAAAATGAATTTGGGTTGCATTTTAATCACAACAAACTTAATACTTCATAACAGGATTCTGCAGCCTATTTCTTATTACTATCTAATTTAGTTTTCCCTTATAAGCCTCTTCGAAAAGCACAGGCCAGGTTTCCATACTAAATCTGGAAGGCTGAAGCAATTAACTGAATTACTTAGGGAAGGGAGAAGAAAAGAAAAAAAATTATCTGTATAACTTAGGTGAAAGTAAGCAAGATTTTTCACTTTTGACTTCTCCCACTGTTACCTTACATTATATAGTTTTTACATTTCAAAGCACTCTCACATGCATTATCTTATTTTCACTCCTTTAACAATCCTGCAAGCTAATTGCTTTTACCGTCTTTTTTTTTTTTTTTTTTTCCAATCATAGCAATGATGATTTGTACTGAGAGGCAAACATCTGAGTAAAACCACTAAGCACCTGACTAGGGAAGCCAGCCAGCCTGCCTGGATATCATCTAGTCTGACAAGACACTTCATCACACACCATCACGGGTACCCCATCACGGGTATCTAGACAAACTGATTCAGTAATCATTTGGGCTAAAAATTACTGAATATTTTAATGAAAGTATGGAAAAAAACTGTTTTTAAACATGAAAATAAAACAAAATTTAAGTGGTAGAAGGGAGCCTAAGGGCAAATGAGTCCAACCCCCCATCAGTTCCTGGCTGTGGCAAGTGAGTCTTGGTGAATTCCCAAGGTCACACAGTAGCCAAACTAGGTCTGCCATCCAAATTTCCTGACTGCTCATTTGGGCCTTTTCCTTACACTATGCTTCCTCTGACTAATTTTTGTAGAATGTTTTCTTTGCCATGATGCCAAGTGAATTCTAACTCTTCATTTTTACCTTGAAGCACTGGGTGAAAAACGAGATGGTATCTAGCACTGTGAGAGAAACTTCCGTAGCAGTGTTGCCTTCAAGAAGTGCCTGATGGAAAATGTCTGCCTCAGTCGTTGTAGAACCTAGGGAAAAAAAAGTAAATGAAAACTGCCTAACACAGAGATTCACGTAAGAGTTTTGAATACTTTTCCCCCAAAGACTCAGAGACAAGCAAGAAGAACGGAGGCTCTCAATACCCGCAGACCTAATGAGTTTCACTGTATTTATTCCCTAATCAAATATGGTCTTGGTCAATCAATTCTACTGATTTTTACTTCAGTTCTGTATCAACAGCTCTGCAACACATAATGAGGTGCCCACTTCTTTGGAGACAAGATTTCAGTGATGATCTATGGTGATGTAACTAGGAAGTCATACGCCGTGCCACTAATTGTGTGTGCAAAAATGAGAACCTCATAGAAATTCAGCTATATTACACACAGTGGTGCCCTATGGCCAGATGTTTTCAATTATACCAATGATATGAGACTTGTTTCTAAATTAGAAGGAAAATAAAGCATCTGGGCCAACTGAAGGAAGTTCATTATATTTTTACAAGTGACCAGAGCAAGGCAGAAGGCTATAAGACTTGCATTTTTTTTATTTTACTTATTTATTTTTTGTGTGAGGAAGATCAGCCCTGAGCTAACATCCAGGCCAATCCTCCTCTTTTTGCTGAGGAAGACCGGCCCTGAGCTAACATCTATTGCCAATCCTCCTCCTTTTTTTCCCCCTTTTCTCCCCAAAGCCCCAGTAGATAGTCGTATGTCATAGTTGCACATCCTGCTAGCTGCTGTATGTGGGACGCCACCTCACCATGGCCAGACAAGCAGTGCTCGGTGCGTGCCCGGGATCCGAACCCAGGCCGCCAGTAGCGGAGCGCGTGCACTTAACCGCTAAGCCACAGGGCCGGCCCCGACTTGCATTTTTTTTAAAAGTCTGGAATCTATTAGCTCTGGGTCCATCTGCTCAAGACATTTGTTTTTATTATTAGTCCTTATCACAAAGCCAGTTTTGCTGGCTTCCTCTTCTGCAACCTCCAGAGGACTTTATGGAAATGTAAGTTTTCTCACTCTTTGACTTTTTATTAATATTTGCTTTTCAGAGGACAGCTTCCATTTATATAACCCTCTAGCTTCCCCAGCTGGGCAAGATTTCTCTCCTTGTCCTGTTTGCCTTGTCAATACTTCAACCTGTGTGAACTACACCTTTGTCAAAAGAATATTTATAGTTCTTTGGTTTCTGCAGTCAGCTCAGAGGGCGTAATCCCTTAAAATCACTGAATGAACAATAGTAACTCAAAACAAATACTATATATACTATTATATTAAGATGCCATTATTTGCACTAAAGTTTAACAGTAGGAATGAAGGATAGCCAATGTAAAATAATACGAGGAGAACAATTCAGTGGGGAAAATTAATTTAATTAATACTGAACTAAGATAAAACCCACCACTACCTAAAATTGCTAAAAAAAAATCTAGTTTATTATATATTCATGTATTTTATTATATATTCATATATTATACAATCATGATGACATGATTGTATATAAACCCATAGAGATATGCAAACATATCTATGTATGAAAAATCACTTACAATCATACTGGTGATTTAAGCCAAGACTTCTTTAAGGTTAAATAGCACTACATGTCTGTTTCAAATGGGTACCCTACACACATTTTTACTTACTGTGATTAAGTGTAAATGAACTTTCCAGGCTACTAAGATGCTGAAGCCGGGCCTGCATTACCCCTGATCTATTTCGGAGAGCTGGCATGGTTTGTGATTTTCGGTCTACTCCAAAGTGTTTTGACAGCCAGGCATCATGCACCCTAAAATAAATTTTAAAGTTAGGCACTGGAATACTCTAACAATATATCTCAATGTTACATTTTTTTTAACTAATAAATGATTAAGTTTCCACATAAACACTGTACTATGCTCAGTATTCTACCAACTATTACTTGGCTTAAATGAGGAGCTACTGGAAATTGTATGAAGCTTTAATGTATATTTATTTATTTATTTATTTTTAAATAATTTTATTTATTTATTTATTTTCCCCCCAAAGTCCCAGTAGATAGTTGTATGTCATAGCTGCACGTCCTTCTAGTTGCTGTATGTGGGATGTGGCCTCAGCATGGCTAGAGAAGCGGCCCGTGGATGCACGCCCGGGATCTGAACCCGGGCCGCCAGAATCGGAGTGCACGCACTTAACTGCTAGGCCACGGGGCCGGCCCTTTAATGTATATTTAAAATAGGTTATACTATAAGAATATAATTAAGGCACTTAGGAAGAGTTTCTCACTTCCCTCTTTCTCCTCAAAAACATCAGAATAAAGTAACCAACACTCCAATAAGATTCCGTCTTTTCTCAGGAGTTGAGGAAGGACAAGAGTCAGAGAAAACAGTGAGAAGGATGCTCAGAGTTGCAAGGAAGCGGAGAGAATTCCTGGAGTTAGATGTTCAAGAATGAGTGCCAATCTAATCTGTTTCTGGACTTGAGTTAAACTTGGATCAGAAATTTTTACTCCGTAACCATGTCTCCCTGGTGATCTAATGGTTAAGATTCCGAGCTCTCACTGCCACACGTTGTCTTCTCGGTCAGGGAACCACAGCACTCATCTGTCGGTTGTCATACTGTGGTGGCTGCGTGTTGCTGTGATGCTGAAAGCTATGCCACCGAGATTTAAAATACCAGCAGGGTCACCCACGGTGGGCAGGTTTCAGCAGACCTTCCAGACTAAGACAGACTGGGAAGAAGGACCTGGCCACCCACTTCTGAAAAACTGGCCATGAAAACCCTATGAATAGCAATGCAGCATCGTCTGATACAGTGCTAGAAGGTAAGAGGATGGTGCATAAAGACGGGGCAGGGTTCTGTCTGATGTTCACAGGGACACTAGGAGTCAGAATCGACTCCAGGACATTAACAACAACAAAACATGTCTATTGCTAGGATTTGCAAGTTTTCCTTTAATTTTAAGGTTCCATTTAAAAAAATTACAACTGAGTCATACATGAACTAAGGAAGAAAAAGAGTTTGTCTATCCTCTATAGTAATCATAGTAGGAGAATCAGAAGAATCTTAGAGGTTAAGGCTCATGGTAGTAGTTACTATGCCAGCTCCAAGTCATGGGGGAAAATAGTGGAAATCATCACCTGAATTACCTATTATTAGGATGTTCCAGAGACTCAGCACTAAACTCCATCCAAACTGCTTCTTTAGTTTTTGGAAGTGCCATGAAATTTATTTATTTTATTATTTATTTATTTATTTATTTGTGAGGAAGATCAGCCCTGAGCTAACATCCGTGCTAATCCTCCTCTTTCTGCTGAGGAAGACTGGCTCTGAGCTAACATCTATTGCCAATCCTCCTCTTTTTTTTTTTTCCCCCAAAGCCCCAGTAGATAGTTGTATGTCATAGTTGCACATCCTTCTAGTTGCTGTATGTGGGATGTGGCCTCAGCATGGCCAAAGAAGCGGTGCGTCGGTGCGCACCCGGGATCCTAACCCGGGCCGCCAGTAGCGGAGCGCGCGCACTTAACCGCTAAGCCACGGGGCCGGCCCCCACGAAATTTAACTTTGGAAAAAAAAACTATTTGAGTTCCTTTAATGACTAACTCTACTCCTAAAATACATCTTATTAAAATAAGCAAGTAATCTTTTCTGTAGGGTCCCTCAAACATTTTCTTAAGTATTTATTTCACTAAGACTTACACAGCAAAAAGAGAAATAGATAATATACACTGCATGTCCCAATTGCTGTTAGAGATCTGTTTACCTTAGTAACTGAGGTGAGTATTGATAGACTGTAGATAAAAGTACAGACCTTACGGTTGTCCTCATTTTATGATTTCCTGTCTTCCCCTGGATCTAGCCCTTTCTCACATCCTTCAGAAAAGACAAGCATCTGTTCTCGGATTAGAACAGAAACTCTGCATATCAGTCTAACCATTACTGTTTGGAAAACTTAAAAATACATCAGTTCACATTAGTTTAATTTAAACTTTGAGTTAGGACATGTTAAATAAATCATGAGTATCTTAATGTTAACTCAAAATTAATAATCTAGGTTTTACATGGCATGATTAAGACCGCCCTCTGTTGGAAGAGAAGGAAAAGTGGAAATTGCAGTGCTATGGGAATTACCTTGCTATGTTTCTTTTCCCCATATATCTAAAGTGAAACAAACAGACTCTAGAAAGAAAAATAACAGCATGTTAGTAAGATATTACCATACTCTGCATTTTAACAAGTGGTATTTAAAAACTCACGTTACAAAGAATGATCTATTTAAGTCATATTACAATAATGTATGTTTTGGTATACAGAAATAAATATACACATAACTACTTGGTTATGTGGGCTTGCCATATTATATCTTTCTACATTTATTTGCTACAATTACATTAGCATCAAAAAGCCCCATGTTTTCATATACAATTGTAATGATATTTTTTTAAAACACTGTCAACACAAACCATCCTTTGTGCTCTATAACGTGTCATAGCAAAGATCTCTAGCTTAGTCATGAATACCTAAAAAAGGTTCTTAAGCCCTAAAAATTGGGGCAATTGCTATATATTTTTTTTTACAATGGCATTAAAATACTTCCTATTATTGAAAATCTCAAAAACCCATACAAAAGTAGGGAGGATAGCATACTAAACTCCCATGTACCCATCACCCACCAGCTTCAATAATTATCAACTCATGGCCATTCTTGTTTAACCTCTACCCCGAACAGGTCTTCCTGCTCTCCCTCTACCCTCCCTATCTCCTGTATTTTTTGAAGCAAATCTACAATATCATATATTTTCATTAGTAAATATTTCAGTATAATTAATTTTTTTTTAAATCTTAACTGCTGTTTTGTTTGCTGACATTTCCTGCAAAATTTTGAAAGACTTTAATAAAATATCTATCTGCTTTGGTAGACATGCACATACAATATCATATATATGTGCTATTTACTTAAAAATTTCTTACATTTCATTCTGATTTTTCTTTTAGCTTTTCAATAATGATGTAAAAATAGCTCAGCATACAATACAGGACAACTTCCCATCTCCACTTAGGGAAGAAAACTAGATTTTTCCCCAAATGCCTTGGAATGGAGATACACATATATGCTTTTCTGGAGTTGATAGAATTACTCAGCTCTACAGAAGAGTACAAATTATAAATTCCAATCATTTAAGCTGCTCCATTAAGCCAGCATCTGCTCTAAATGAACGATTTAGGGTAGCTGACGCCACTTCTAGTTCTCCAGATCACAGAAAGACTCCTGCTGGGCTGTCTATTATTAGTTAGAGTTTTCTATAATATCACAAGTATTCCACCTCCATGTTTTTTTACTATGTGTGAAGAACCTGTATGCCAGCGTCTATACTATCAAAACAATTTAACATTTCCTACATTAGCAAATAAGCTGTTGAAAACAGAAAAAAACGCAATATTTTATTATGTATAAAAATTAACTTCCCCCAAATAAGGGGAAATTTTAGGAAAATAAATTGATATAACTTACTCTAGAAGTATGAGAATGTTTATGAGCTCCTGAGGAGACACTTTATTCCAGTAAGTTAGGAGAGTATCTGAAAATGGAATACATAAATTGTTAGATCTTGAAATATTTAGAGCAAATAGCATAGTGAACCCCAAAGTACCAATAACTTAGCTTCAACAACCATCAGAACATGGCCAATTCTGTTTCATCTAATCCTCCTCTCCCATCTCACTGCCCAATACACACATTGTATTCTTTTGAATTAATTCCAAAGATATCATTTAATCTGTAACTATTTCAACTGCAACAATTATTTTTATTTACTTTGTAAATAAATGTTCCTTTGGATGGTTTATCCTAATCTTTATATTATCCCTAAAGACAGAGGAAGGGAAGACCTGGGGTTTTCAGTGAACTTCCTAAAATTTTATACAAGATGTTGTGTTTATGTGCATTTTTCTGAAGGGAGGGTCAAGTACCTTTGCTTGCTACTCATAGGGCTCTGTGAACAAGAAAGTTTGAGAACTTTAAACTTTAGAAGAGACATAATTTTTCTTTTTTTCCCCTCTTTACCTTCGGATTATAAACTCTGAAGTCCTGGCAACACACACACACACACACACAGTTAAAAACAAAACAACAGGCCTAAAATGAAGTCATTTCTGCTCAGCCCCATGTCACCAAACCAAGACTTAACTTACAGTTTCAGCTCTCCCAGAAATGGAATCTCAAACCAGTCAATCAGGAATCACCTGATCATTACTGGTTAGGCAATCTGACAGACAGACCTCTGCCATTCCCTAAAGGAAAGTAACTTTGCAATAACCAACCTGCTTTTTTGCCTACTGTAACTTCCTTGTTTCCACTCCCTTCTGCCTATAAACGTCTTTCATCTTTGTATAGCTCCTCAGGGCTCCTTTCTATCTGCTAGATTGGATGCTGCCTGATTTGAATACATTTTTGCTCAAATAAACTCTTAAAATTTTTAATATGCCTCAGTTTATGTTTAACAATATATACACACACATATATAGAACTAAATATATAGAACTATTTCAGATATAAAGGTCCCTTAAATCTATTACATATACTTCTTTTGACCTATCTCTTTCCTTACTTCCAACACACCCACTCACTGAGATCTAAAAAAAAAAAAAACAAAAAAGAAAAGAAAAATATTGCTGCCACTTAACTTCCCATTCCTTTTTTTATCCTACTCAGATATAGCTAATGGTGTCAGCAGATCCTCTTCTAAATGTAAAATCCTCTAGGTATTGCAAAAGTAGGCAAATGACCGAATTGCCAACCGAGCGAGAGCCTCTAGAACACAGAGATGGAAGACTAGGCAATGTTGGCTATATGGGGGAGTGGGGCAGGGGGGTAGTGGGGGGGGGGGTTGACTTTACTTCCAATTGTTTTCAAGACCATGAGTATTGATAGTTTTCAATGGTTATAAAATACTGCTCATGAAGAATAAAAATGCTAAAACAGAGTCAAATTAGATTTGTTTGGAAAATATACAGCAAGCGGCGATTTGCAGTCGTCCGTTCCTCCCCCCCGCCTTGGGGTGCCTTCCGGTTCAGACAAGCCAGGGCTCACCCAGAAGCCACTGGGTTTCCGGCCTCTTGTCACAGAGCTGTGTGAAGGCGCCGTCTTCCGCCTTCCGCGCACCGGCTTTTCTCACCAAAAGACTGTTACGTCCTTTCCACCAGAAAACCGGGACCTTCTGTCTATCCCCGAGCGACCCCCACGCCTGCCCTGCGTCCTGAGGCAGCTTCGCAGGTCTGTAAAAGGGGTGACGGGTTCATCGTTTCCGCGGCCCAGCTCTAGTCAGCAGCTCCCCCGCCATTTTCTCAGCGGCGGCCCTGTCAAGCCGCTGGCCTGTCTCAGCCGTTTCCAAATCTCAAGTCGGTGAGACATGATGCAGACAGGGAACATGGGTGGAGGAAACAGAGGAGGTGGTAACGCACCTTCAGAAAAAGATGAATCGCACCTTAGTGTATGTGACGTGTCATCTGACGATTTTAAAAAAACCTGGCTAAAACTAAAAGAGCTCCATGACCAAGAGCTACACCGTATACAGGCAAAATTAGAGAGTTTGAAGAAACAGCGATTGGCAGATGGAAGGTGGACGGGCTCCACAGCCAAAATTAGAGAGTTAACTGAGCAACAGAAAGTCCTCACTGGCACCATTCATGACTTGCGGAGACAGTTAAAGGCAAAAATATGTAACCGCTGTTCAATGAATGAAGCACATAAGAAAACACTACAGAAAGAATTTTATGATATCCAACAAAAAAATCTTAAGTTTATTGCCGAGCTCACTGCAGAAAGGAATAAGTTAAGAGAAGAAAATAAAGAGCTTTCTGCAAGACTAAAATTGAATCAGCAACAGTTTCGCCCTTCTTTTTCTGATAGTGATGATGACTTCTTTCCTTGTACTCACAAGACTATGTCAGTTTTTTCAGTCAGGGAGCCTGCACAGGAAACTCAGGTGCATCTGCCTACCAGAGGGATAAAGCAATCACCTACTGAACAGATGGAATCTGGAGAACAAAAAGAACAGCAACCAAGTTCACAGGTTTCAATTCCATTTTACAGTCAGGACCTCTTTGAGGTGCCAGAGACTTCTCTTGAGAAGACTCTCCCCTCTAAGAGCAATAAGACTTTCACAGGAGCTAGTGCCAACCAGAAGTCAGGTTTTCTTGTAACGCCTACACTTGGTTCTCAAAGGGGGTATGAATTCCAAGGTGTCTCATACCTTCCTGAAGACAGGCTTGGCCAGCCAAAAAGAAAACACATCTCCATACAGAAGATCTCCACACCACGCCGTGAAACTCAGGTTGACTTCTCTTGGAGCCTTTCCAGTATTTCTACAAGAGAAAACCTAACTACTCAAGTAGTATCTGAAACATCAGAGGAAAATATGCCTGATTGTAAGAAAAGTTTATTTCCCCCTTCTACACAGAGTAAGGAAATGCTCCCTTTAAATGTATTTCCTTTTGACTATACTTTAAGATCTAATGGGAAAAGAAGATCAACAATTAGTATTGCTGGTGACAACACTGGGTGTTCGGTGAGAGATGGCAGTAACCAGACAACTTCCAAAGAACAATCGGCTTCAAGCAAGAATACTAATGAATATACAGGTGCAGAGTATGGTGCTGGTAAGCCTCAAGATGATACCCGAAGTGTCATTTCAAGGTCTACAATAAAGAGAAAAGCCAGGGTGCAGTCAGAAAAAAGGAGGATGTAGCTTCCCCCATCCTCTCTCTTAAGGAAAATGCTTTTCTTTTCCAAGAGGGCAGTCTTCCTGTCAATTCAGACTGTGTAACTGATAACCCTTGACTCTGATTCCATTTCTCAGGATATAATAAACAAAGCAGTAAGACCTAAAAACAGTTTGGCAAATGACTAAGACTAAACAGTGAATTATTGCCAGTTAATAAAATACAGTTACAAATAGAAAAGGAAATTCATTCTTCAGAATCGCTCTACTTCCGTATAAAAGTGTAGACGTTTACCATCTTTTTGTTGAAATTAAGTTACTACTGTTTATGAACCAGTAACAGAAAGCCAAGAGAAGACCTCAAGGATATGGACTTGTACGAGTTCAACATTTAAATACATCTAGAGTGACTAAAATACCGGACAAGACAAGTTAACTATAATACATCCATTGAGAAGGATCCAGAAGCAGATATTTTTCAGAATAAAATGGATATGACTTTACAGATATCATACAGCATGACTTTATGTATACAAAAGATAAAGAAGATATGTGACACAGACTGTATACTAGCTATTCAAAATATGCTTTTAAAAATCAAAAAGCAAGAGCAGAAGAAAGAAAAACCTAATTAACAGAGACCAAATATTTAGTAAGCAAGGTCAACATTTACAAGAGGAGCAGCAACTATGAAGTTCTCAAGAAACAAAGCAGTTATGGTTTTACCCACGACATAAGAAAAGCAGCCAGAGGCTTGTCACTGGTTATCACGGTATATGGTGTGTGGGTATGTGTGTGTGTGCACGCATGTGTGCGTGTGTCCTGGAGTGGAGGAGGGGAGAACTAGTCAACAATGCATCTTCCCTTCCTCCTTTCTTCTCCTCCTCCCATCTTTCTTTCCTTGGGCTGTGGTGGTGTTCAACTACTTTCTCTCTCTTTTTTTTTTCAGGGGAAGATTCGGCACGAGCTAATCTCTGTTGCCTCCTTTCTTTTCTTTCTTCCTTCCCCCACCCCACCCCATCCCCACAGGCCCAGTACATAGTTGTATATAGTTGTAAGTTCTTCTGGTTCCTTTTTTTTTTTTTTTTTTGGTGAGGAAGATTAGCCCTGAGTTAACATCCATTGCCAATCCTCCTCTTTTTGCTGAGGAAGACTGGCCCTGGGCTAACATCCATGCCCATCTTCCTCTACTTTATATGTGGGACACTTGCCACAGCAGGGCATGATAAGTGGTGCATAGGTCCGCGCCCAGGATCGGAACCTACAAACCCTGGGCCACCAAAGCAGAGCATGCGAACTTGACCACTACGTCACCAGGCCGGCCCCTCTTTGGGTCCTTTTATGTGAGCCACCACCACAGCGTGGCCACTGATGGATGAGTTCTGTGCCCGGGAACCAAACCCAGTCCACCAAAGCAGATCACACCAAACTTTAACCATGAGGCCTTCAGGGCTGGCTCGCTCTCTCTTTTTTTCATGTGTCTCTTGGGCCTTTTTTTAAAATAAATTTATTGAGAGAATTCATATACCATAAAACTCATTCATTTAAGTAGTGGACAATACAATAGTTTATAGTAAAATCAGAGAGTTATAAAATCATCACCACAGTTTTAAAATATTTTCATCACCCTAGAAAGAAACCTTATACACATTAGCAGTCACTTTCCACATTCCCCTACTTTTCACCTTGTGGGAAAATAAAAAACAGTGAGCTGTGGCTGTAGTTGTTAAGTGATCCATTATCTCCTGGAATGAAATACCACCAGGGTTGAAAATGATCTCCCTTTACTGATTTCTTTCCCAAAACATGGAGGCCCATCACATAGCCTCAGTAGAATCTTTGACTTTTATTTTAAATCATACATTCTTAGAATTTCAAGATTCTAGTTATTTTTTCTTGTTATTAATTTATTAATGTACTTTAGAATTTATTATTCATATCTCGCTACTGATTTGTTTTACTGTCTCTCTAGCTGGTTAACTATCAACTTATTTTATGTTTTTATAGCCTGCCTTATTACAAAAAAGGTTTATTTTTAGTAAATATTAATTGCTTTAAAACAAAAAAATAGATTTTAAGTAAAATATAATGATTATGATGATTAGAACCCAGGTGCTTTTATGTTCTTCATTCCTGCATACATTTTTTTTGAGTAAAAATATTGAGAAAAGGGAGAGAACTGTATAAATAAATGTGTATTTGGGAGTAAGCTAACCTTCTGATTCTACTTCCAGAGGACATGCAGTTTATGAAAATCCTTTGGTTATATTCTATCATATCAAGAGGAACTGTAATACTAGTAAATAATATAATTATACACACGAAGGGGAAAAAAAAGAGCTTGAAAAAGAACCTGACATCATACGATACCATACAGTGCTACAGAGATAACAACGGCATTCCTTACCCTCAGAGAACCCTTCCTGTCTTTTTGTTTGCTTCTGTTTTTCCAAATCCTGGGTCAAATAAAAGCTAGAGTATTAAATATGACTTCTGGTTATTATTTCCTTCTGTTTACATTAGTCATTTAATGCATTATATGCTCTGCATAAAAAAATGTTTAGTACTTCTAAAACTATTGCCTCATTTTAGAAATTAATTTTTAAATTTTTTAAAAAATTATTTCAAAGAATCAAACCTGTATGACCAAAATGAACCTATTTTGAGTTAAAATGCAGGAACATTTTAAGGTCAGAGTCTTCAAAGATCTGTTTCTAATGTGTATGTGTTCTCAAAACAGGTGATGGTTAAATATTTGTTGTCTGAACCTGTGAACCTGTGAGGGTGGATGTGTAGTAGAGTCCATTCTTAACATGCTGGTAACTCACCTTCAGAAATCATTTTCACTATATACAGGTAGCACATCAAGAGGCTTCTGATTTCATACTGGTCCAGTCGGTTATACTGGGATACACTACTCCTTGTAGAACTCTGTCGGGTCTGTAATATCAAGACAGGACTTTTGTGAAACAATATTGGTACTATAGTTTCCATAGCATTTAGCTCAATAACTATTTTTATCATTAATCCTGTTTGGAAAAATTCTAAGCCTAAATACAAATTTTCTATCACACTTGGAAGGTAAATGGGCTGAATCTTTGTTGCTACTGCACCAAGTAATATCGTTGGAAATTACCATGGGGTCTTCTTCAAGATATAGCCATGAATACTGTGTATGTTTATTCCCATAGGTTCCGTGTTTTAGTAGTAAAAACTTTAAATAATCATATGTTGCTGTTCCAGGAAAAATAGCTTTTACATGGAGGAGGAATTTAACTGAGGTACATGGAAGCATAAGAAACATTTTAAACTCTTTAATTTGAATCTCTCCTTAGAGTTTATTAAAATCCAACCTCCAAATAATAGGTCAGAAAATCTATATGAAAAAGGGTTAATAATATTATAATTACATTAAAGAGGAATATTTCAAAACTAGAGCCTCTACAATGTAGTGATGTTCCTATTATTTAATGACTTTTGTTAAAATATTGTTAAAATATCATTTGTTAAGTATGACAAGATCTGACTTATTTGGGAATTTATATGAATAGAGTAATAATAATCTCCTAAAGAATTTACCCTTGTTAAAAACCAATACTTTCAGTTGAGCTAAACTGGGCTGGGGATATACATTTACTAAAGTAGGATTTACTAAGAATGAACTTTCACTTGGAGCAAAACATCTAGGTTCTGAATGCTTGTTAGCTGTGTGACTACTAAGTCATTTAGCCTCTTTGTCTTTTATTTGCCTTACCTTGACAGTGTCTGTTGTCATAATTCTAAATGGTGTGAAATAGGAACCTCTATGAATAAATTACTATTTACCCAAAGGCTCAAGGTATAAGTATAGTCCAGTGGTTCTCAAGGGGGTGTTCCCAGCCAGCAGCATCAGCATCACCTGGGAACTTAGAACTGCACAGTAGCAGGCCCCATCCCAGACCAACTGAATCAGAAATTCTGGGGGTGAGGCTCAGCCATCTATTTTTATTAAGCCCCCCAGGTGATTCTGATGCACACTAAGAGCACCACGATATAAGGAGAAAAAGTGCTGGAATTAGAAAGCCTAGGTTCAGATCTGGCCCTGCCATAGCTGTGTGATTGTCCTAAGTCACAATCCCAGTTTTCATTTGTAAATTCAGAGTTGGAATTTATTATTTTTATAGACCCTCTAACTCTAATTTTATATGATTCTATGATTTACATAGCAGTGTAACAGGCTTTACTGCTCTAAAATGAGGTTTCTCTGTCTCCAGGCAGACGTATCCCAAATTTTAACGTTAGGTTTGAAACAATTTGATGGAAGAGTTGGAGAGTATACTCTGATTAAGCGATGCTGGGATGCTGAGATCATCAATTTGGAGACCTAATTTTTTTTTTCTCCCATGTTAATGTCACTACTCTATTACAAAAGAATGAAAGGCTGAATCAATCCTGCCAGGGAGTGATTTAAGTGACAAACTACATTAGATATTTTAAACTTGAACCTTCCCCCTCTAGAACAGGTTACAGTGTGCTAAGGTTAAAGGAGGTATTCAAAGCTGGAACTCTTCAAGATGAATGCCTTATCCTCTATAATCAGTTTAAGATATCCAAGTAGCAGCTGCCAGGATAGGAAGGAACTGCTACAACATCCAAGAATTATGGGATGCTTTTTACAGATTCAGGATGAACTACAGGAGAGTAGAGAGCCGCTTATTTATATAAAGAGACAGATTGTTGTAGCCTAACACATCACTACGGCTATCCTATATATTTAGGTTCTTACATTTTCAGTGCTGCCCTGATCTGGAAATCCTGTTGCTCCTTCTGGGATGAGGGAACCTCTTGAATCTTCCCTCTTAATTCCATGTCCATTTTGAAAAGACCCATAAGCTGGAAAAAAGCCAAGTCCTTGTTAGCAACAGGAGGAACTGTCAAAATATTTTTAAAAACAAGTGGGTTAATTTAAGTAAAGATACATTTTAGGGAATAGATCTTGGTCATCTAAAATGTGAAGTTTATATATTGTATCAAAACACCGTAATAAGCCAAATAAAGAGTAAGCAATTCTTTACCTCTCGAAAACTTTACTATGTATGAAACTACAAGAAATTCCTTAAAAGTAATAAAACAAAGCCACACAATTTGAGAGAGAATTTTATAGATACGGATACTCAGGTCCAGAAAAGGGAAATGTCTTGTCCAACGTTGGAGACAGATAAGAGGATTGGAAACCAGTGTTTTTCTTATTATTCTCTATTTTCTCAGTATACCAAGATACATTTTTTTGTGTGTGTGAGGAAGATCAGCCCTGAGCTAACATCCATGCTAATCCTCCTCTTTTTTGCTGAGGAAGACCGGCTCTGAGCTAACATCTATTGCCAGTCCTCCTCCTTTTTTTCCCCAAAGCCCCAGTAGATAGTTGTATGTTATAGTTGCACATCCTTATAGTTGCTGTATGTGGGACGCGGCCTCAGCATGGCCGGAGAAGTGGTGCGTCGGTGCGCGCCCGGGATCCGAACCCGGGCCGCCAGTAGCAGAGTGCATGCACTTAACCGCCAAGCCACGGGGCCGGCCTGAAGCTACATTTTGAATAAGCTTAGACAAGGAAACCTAAGCAAAGAAATGTGGCTGCAAGTGTGAGTCAGATTTTAATTAAAATTTAGTAGAGATCAGGCTATGTATAGTTTTTATTATGAAATATTTCAGAAATACAGAGAAGTACAGGGTACATTTCTAAACAGCCATGCAACATATAGTCTTTAAAGGACTTAATTACCAGTGTCTTTGTCAGTGCTCAGACTCCCTCTGTTTGTAGGTGAAGTGAAGCCACATGCAAACTCATCCCTGGATGCCTGTAACACAATGTGATATCTCTGTCATTTAAACAAATCTGTACACTAGGATAAGAAATCGGAATTAACAGAATGAGGTGGTACACTGATTTTGAACAAAGCTCACTGTGAAAGTCTAAATCAGGTATCAGTATTGGTATTTAGGTGACATCTCTTCAAAAAATGAGGACTAGCATACTGTTGTAATCATGACCTCTGGCCAGATGACATAACTCTAGATGGCTGGTAAAAGCTGCAGCTAGTGCAGTCTAAACGTGGTTCAGTTCTCCTCCTTGGAACTAGGGCCAATGCTAGAAGGAGGGGTGTGACCAGAAGCCCTAGGTGAACCTGAGCTGCAAAAGAAAGAACAGATAAGTAAAATATTTCCAAATACTGCTGGCAAATGTAGAGTGAGCTACTAGAGTAGCGTGAGCTACTGTGTTTGTGAAGACAAACCAGCCTGGCATCCAGATAGGTGATGCAGCATCCCCACTTAGCTGATCCACATGATCATGATCGGGAGGCTCCAGGCAATCAAGCCATCAGGGAGGCTTTAAAGCAGCTTTCTCAGGAACCCAGGGCAGGCGTGACAAATCAACTGGGACATTTGATAGGGGGAATTTCCAAAGGAAGCTGGAAAGGACACAGCTTAACTTGCTACCCAACAATGTGACACAGCTACTGCAAGTGTGAAGGTGATCTTGGGCCATACAGAACATGGGGTGGGGGTGGGGGGGTAGGGGATAACAGTTCCACTGGGCAGACTATAAAGACTATAAATGGGTACTCAATTCTGAGCACCACATTTTAATAGGGTCATTGGTAAAATGGAGCATATCCAGAAGAGTATAACCAACATATCTGGTGGAATGACAAATGATGAAGTAGAGAAATCTGGCTTGGAGAAAAATTTAGAAGGCACATGTGAAAGGGGTAACATGTGGAGGTGGGAACAGATGTGTTCTATGTATCTCTAGAAGGCAAAACTAGGATAAGTGGATAGAAAACCTTTTAGGTCAAATGTGAGAAGGAAAGTTTTAATTATACAATGGTGAAAGGTTGTTTTGTCAAATGGGAGACTGATCACCTTCAAAATTCCTTTCAACTCTAAGATTCTAAGGGGAGAAAAAAGCACAGAGCAATTGTGATGAGCTAAAAGCGACTCACCAAGAAGTGCTGAAAAGGAAGCTGCCAAGGGAGGGGAGAAGCAAAGGAATACAGTTTAATCCCTGGTGCCTAATATTTTGGAAGTGAAGACTCTTTTGTTCAGCTTTCAAGTTGAATAAATATATGAAGGCATAGAACAGCAGCAAATCTTAAAAACAAAACACTGGGTACAAGGGATTCTTGATGTTCTCTTGGACCTTGTTACTCAGAGTGTGGTCCTTGGACCAGAAGCAGCCAAAAGCTTGTTAGAAACAAATAATCTCAAGCTCCAACCCAGGCCTACTGAATTAGAAGCTGTGGCATGACAAATTCCCCAGGTGATTCACATGCACATTCAAGTTGGAGAAGTACTGCTCTAGGCAAAAGCGTAAATGTCAAACTGGAGTAAAAAGTGAACTATTAACATTGAGACCATACAGCACATGACCCAATACATTCTATCAAACAAGATAAAACACCAATAGAAACACATTACTACTTACAGAATTCGGCACGCCTGCACAAGAATACAAGGTATCACGACCTGCTAATCGCTGTATATTTTCCAAAAGCAGTCCAACAAATGGGAGGTACAATTGTGCTATTTTGGCTTGTTGGTTCTGAAAAATAATTAGCAAAAGCTTAATAGGTATATAATACGTATATATTACAAATAAAGTTGACTCCATCTATCAGTTTCAAGACTAAAAGCAGGCTAATATCCATGGCAAATTAGTGAAGCCTGAGTCTATTTGCATTTATAGTCTCAAAACTAATTACCACAGAACTTTGTTGGTATTTGAATTTACACATGATACAGAGGCAAATCATATCCCTCAAACATAACTACATAAAGTAAAAGGCAAAAGTTTATTTTTTTAATAGCAGTTGACCTATAGATCATATTAGTCCCGTTCTTTAACTCTAGTGAGGGTTGAGTTTCATGTGAGTAGGGTTCCTGTCTATCTTATTCTCTGCTTCATCCCCACTGCCTGGGCACATAGCAGATGGTCAACCTACATCAGCTGAATGAATGCACAATTGGGAGAAGTGAAAAAATGGTGATTACTATATTCATTCAAGAAACATTTTTTGCTTTGATTAAAGCTGCAATTAAAATAATGTTATCTTGGTCCCCTAAATCAGTGATAAGACTTGGGAGATTGATATATTTGTAAATGTGTAAATAAAGCTGGCCACTAGCAGTCTTAATTAATGCAGTACCTCTTATACATATTTATATATTGCTCTTCTCAGCTATAGACATTCTTCACCAGATATGTACATATACTCAAATCAGCAAAAACAGTGGTTGTGATGGCACAAGAGCTGCCCTCCATATTTCAGGACTTTAGGAGGTTTGCCTGGAGACTTAGATAAGGCCTCTAGGGCACAATGGTCAATCTATAGAATGCATATCAATAGTATCTCATAGTTGCCTTAATTTGCATTTTTCATATGTTAATTGGCCATTTGCACTTTTTCTTTTGTGAATTTCAGGAACTCTTCTTAACGGACTTACTTCTAACATATAAGCCTATCAATAAGCGAGTCTATCACCAGGAGATTCTGTTCAGTAGGTCTGCGCTGGGTCCCAGGAATCTGCCCAAATGATACTGACGTACATAGAGGTTTGAGAACCACTGATCTACTCCATCTAGTCCAACTTCCTGCCCAAGGCAGGAACGGCCCTTACCTGCATCCCTGACAAATGGTTAGTTTTCAAACTTCTCCTTAAAAATGCCAGCCCTTTCACAGGTTCTGTTAGAAAGAAGGTCCTTTAGCTGATTTACTTCTTGTAAGTTCTACCTACTAGGCACATCTCTGCCCTTTGGAACTACAAAGAGTTAAGTCTATTTCCACTTTTACATGGAAACCCTTTAAATATTTGGAGACAGTTACCATGAATCGTCTTAATTCACTCTTCACAAGGCTAAATAGCCCTTATTACTTTCCTTTATTCTTCACATGGCTTTGGTTTCAAGATTTTTCACCATCATGATCACCTTTTTCTGGCAGTTCTCTGATTTTTCAGTGTCCCACTTAAGATTTGAGAGGCAGTATAGTCTTAAGATTTGAGAGGCACTATAATCTAGTAGTTAAGAGCACAGATTTTGGATTTCAGACACACATGAATTCCAGATCTCCCATTACTAGTTTCTTGACTGTGATCAAGTCACTGAACCACGGTTTTCTCTTTGACAAAATGGGGATAATAATAATGATATTAATTCATGTGAGGAGTTTAATACAGTGTCTGACATATAGCAAGTCCTCTATAAACTTTAGCTGCCATTATTAATATTATAACTTGTAGATGGGGGTCCATTTTAGTTCTGATAGTGGTCACTGACGAAGGAGATACTACAGTCTCTCAGGTGAACAGGACACAGGAAAACATTGAGTCACTGCAAAATACATGAAAAGTTTTGCCTTCACAAAAGACAGAAAACAACCTAAGAATCTATTAATAGAAGACAGGATAGATAAATAAGATATATCCATATGATAGAATACCATGCATACTTTTTTTAAGTGTGGTAGATCTAATTTTCAGGATGTATTAAGTGAAAAAAGAAAAAATGCATTATAGTTTCTATTACATATATATTACATATAGGCTTGTGCATGCATAAAATGGAAGTATATACAAGAAACTGATAACAGTAGCTGCTCCTAGAGAGATGAACTGGGGCATGAAGGTAAGGCACGGGAGACAGGCATTTTGATTTTTTTCTTTTTTTACTATGTGCATGGATTACTTAAGAAAAAAATGGGAAAAAGATTTCTGCACAGCCCAAGTTGAAATTGCAATTCTCTTAGGTGTCAACATCACTTGCAGTGGGTACAGGAACTGATACAGACCCCAGGACAAATGTTAGACACAGGACATCCTTGTTCTGAAAAGGAAAGATGTCTCATGGTAATTATAACAAGTTAGGAGATCTCCCAACGCAGTTTATGAGAAGCACACAATAGGGACCAGTGACATCTCCAGAATTTCATTACAGGAGGGCCTGAGGAGTGGCAATAGGGTTGAGGGGGTGTGACTAGGGGGGGTCTAGTCTCAAAGCAGCATTTCCCTTGGAAGCATTTTTTTCTTGACTGTATATTTATTTGGGGTCACTTTGGGGGACCTGACGGAAATTATGGGGGCTTAAAGCTGCCCTCTCTACCCACACCTTGGCATCATTGTTAATGGTGAATATGTTTTACTTGAATGTATTTGACAAATGACCTTTTACTCAGGCTACCTGTGAACTTTTTGCACCAAACAGAGAAACGACAGTTTATATCCTCGTCCAATATACAAGAATTGAAGCTTTGGTTAACTAAGCCCATGAACAAACAAAGTTCTATTGGAAAGAATACCTGTCTGACACTTTTGAACAAAGAGGAAAGGGCTTTAGAAGTCGCTGAAAGGGTAGTGAGCTTGGCATTTCAATCTTTCCCGTAGTTGAAAACCTCAAACACTCAAATAGGCATAGTGTTTCACTTACTTACAGATAGCAATAGCTCTTTGTGTGTGTGTGGGGGGGGGGCGGTGTGTGTACATATACTGTTCTCAGAATTTAATTAAGTAATGTTCAAATATGTGATATAAAATATTTAAAATTCCACCTCTAGGTAAGACAATAGTGAAATTCCATTTTCCTTCACTTTCATCTGAAGAGGCGGGGAAAAAATACAACTTCCTGCTTAAGGGAGGGGAAGTTCATTTTGTACTTTTCCCGTGACTCCTTTGAAATCAGGGCTAAAGACATTTTCCTCCACATTGCATAAGATCCTTTTCCCCACTACTAGGCATAAGCAGCAGTTAACCAGAACCCAGTGGTAACTGGCATTTTTAAAGGTTTGACAAAGCTTGGTTGGAATGGATGACTTTTAAGATACCTTTTCATTAGATATATTTTACCAGTTAACTTGTGTTAAGTCAATATCAACGTTCACGAAAAAGAAAATGGCACATAATAGAGCAAACTATACTAAGTGGAAGTATGTTGTTATAGTTATAATGTGACAAAAACAATGCAAACTACAGGAAGAAAGAAATAACATCTTAAAGCTAAGAAGTTTAAATCTACTTTAGGATAGAATCACATGAAGAAAACTAGCAAAATTTGTAAGTAAAAAAAGAATCTTCGTAATTAAAGAAATATAACTGACTGAAGCTGATAGGCACTTTCTGTTTATTAAGGACAAATGGGAATATTGTAGAAAAAATAAAATCCATCTCCACGTCAGTTTTCCAAAATGACTATAATAAATGACATCATAACTTTATTTATATTTGAATGTAAAAACAACGGGACAAATTATTAATTATGAAACAATATGATGTTACCTCGAGCCATTTGATACCAGGTAAATCAGGTTATTCTAAATCCATACAGCTTTCAGTCTGCTTTTTGAAGCCCATAGGATTTAATATTAATAAGATTTGAATAAATATTTTAAAGGTGCAGCAAATAACTACAGCTGTGGCCTTCACACAGACAATGTGTAACGTGTGTAAGGTTTACAGCCACACCCAATTTTTTCACTAAGAAAAAAACCCTCATATTACATATTTTATATGTGACATACTTAACATGCTTATTAATCACTTAATAATCAATAATATATTTATTTAGGGATATATATTTAAGGATATATATTTGAAAGAGTACACATGGCTACAACTGTATATGATTTTTTTTTTTTTTTTTGGTGAGGAAGATTAGCCCTGAGCTAACTTCCGATATCAAACCTCCTCTTTTTGCTGAGGAAGATTGGCCCTGGGCTAACATCCGTGCCCATCTTCCTCTACTTTATATGGGACGCCGCCACAGCATGGCTTGACAAGGGGTGCATCGGTGCGCACCCAGGATCCGGGCCTGCGAACCCTGGGCCACCGAAGCGGAGCGTACGCACTTAACCACTATGCCACCGGGCCGGCCTCTGATTTTTGTTAATCATAATGAGTTCATGTAACAAATCATGAAGCAGTTATGTTGTTCTTTACGATTTAAGAAACCAGTGTTTTTCTTCAACACTTAACAGTATTTTTGTTTTTTTTTTTTGTGAGGAAGATCAGCCCTGAGCTAACATCTGTCACCAATCCTCTTTTTGCCGAGGAAGATTGGCCCTGGGCTAACATCCGTGCCCATCTTCCTCTACTTTATATGGGACACCGCCACAGCATGGCTTGACAAGCAGTGTGTTGGTGCACGCCCAGGATCCGAACCTGCGAACCCTGGGCCAGCCAAAAGGAGCACGTGCACTTACCTGCTGTGACACCGGGCCGGCTCCTGAACAGTGTTTTTAAAAATCATTTGAAACTGAAACAAACCTTATTTGTAAAAATGTTTTCATCAATGCTCATATTATTTTCCTTACTGAAAACTTTAATATAAAATCTTAGCAGAAATTTACTAATGCAATACTGATGATTGCATGCACATCCTTACCTTGTGCTGGTATCTACTGTCAAATGCATGTTTTATCAAAAGATTCTTTATGACAGAGATAGCTGTATATCTGATCTCATAATTGTCTTGAAGAGCAATGGAGGTTTCCCTCAGAAGTAGACCAACCAAGAAGTGATGCTTGCAATACTCATCTGACAAACTGTATTCAAGATTTGAATCTGCAGTACAATGAAATTTCAAACCCATTTATAAAAATATTCAAAAATTACTTTAACATTAATATACTATATTCTTTAGTAATATGTGGTCATGCTAGCAAGAGCTATGATTTTATTACTAATGGATCTGAACAATTCTTTTATCATATAGAATGAGCATGCAAAAATTTAAAGACAGGGGCATTCATAATTGGGGCTAGATGATAGCCTTAATGACAATTTCAGTGGGTAACATAGTCCCTAGATTCTTCTTAACTCTTAGAAATCTTAGGATAGAACTAGAATGAAAGAATTCTATATTTGGCAATGTCTTAACACATTTCTTTGTATCTGAAGAGATTTAGTTACAACTACAAATTTAAGTAATTCCATACAATACTTGATTTACTTATCTGTTTATACTTGTAAAGTAGAAAAAAGAAGAGAAACTAGACAACTGAATCATTCTACCAGTACTAACTATTGACTGTTATAGTAAATCTTATACATTGGCCCAAATACAATGGGACAGAAGAACAAAAGGATAAACAGCCTCATCTCACTCCAATTCATCACCACACAAACACAAATATTTTATTTCATAAAGTCATCACTGCAAACTATGTCTTTCACTCCATTGTATATCCCATTTTAAATCCCAGCTGCTAATATCATGGTTGGGCCTTGTTTTATAGCTACTCAGAACAGATTGTGATCAAGTTCACTAATTTCTACAGTAGATTTCTACTGTCTTTCTTTCCTCTCTCCTATCATTTAATTCAATTAGGCCATAAAGCTGAAGGATATGTTTTCTATTTCTTTTTTGGCCTCTTCAGCACTTAATATAATACTATGTATTCAGTTAGGACTTAATAAATGCTATGAGTAGTCAGATTTAATCCTAAATCCTGATGATCTGTCCACCCCTTCTTTTCCCTGACTTCCTCAGAGCTATCAATAAATATTGGGGGAAGTATCTGAGCTATACATGCTCAGAATCTAATAATGGAGTAGTTGAATAGGGGTGCTTGAGTTTTTAAGTATTTTTCCCCATTTTCACTGGCTGTAATTCCATCACTAAAACCACTGCTCAGCAGATACTCCTCTAGAGACAAAGGCAGCTGGATTTTCTCCTCGCCATTGGTCATGCTCTTTTGTGAATCCCCATCACTTTCCACGCACAAGGGCCAGTGTTGACTAACCCAGGTGGCCTTCTCTGGGTAGATTTTGCAATGGTAGTAAGTTTTTTACTTCAGTGATTTGAATAAATCCAATCAGTAGTTTCATCCACACCTTCAAAACTATGGCCGAGCAGTCGTTAAACAGGGTCAGAGAGAAGGGAGGCAAGCCTGGGAGTGATGACACCCACCTAAAGGACAGATACCCTCCAGCCCCCATGCTGGCTTGAGCAGAAACTCGTTTTCCAAAGGTAGCGTTTTAAAGTTGATTCCTCTAGCAATGCTCAAGCTGATTTTAAAAGTAAACACACTGCCTCCTAGGTTTTCTGGGTCCATTAACTAAAGCCTCATTTTGGCTAGGGAGGATTTGAAAAGCAAACAAAGCCCCAGTCCATCTTAGCCATTCATCAAATCAATTGTTTTTAAAGACAGCAAACTACTTTAGAGTGAACCGAGTTAAACCTACCTACTGAAGTCAAACGGTCCACCGCAAATGAAAAAAAATCTAATTAATATATGAAAAGAAAAGGGACAAATAAAAAACATAGTAACATAAGAATAGTGCTAGACAAACAAAGCATTCAATACAACTAGCAATGGAGATAACTGAAGGCATTTCATCAATTCAGTACACATGTATTACTATTTTACTCTGCCCTTATATTTCTCTTTTGATGCTCCTTTCAGTAGAAATGCGTTTACATAGTTTTTTCTAAATTTAGTCTCATATAAGAGCCCAAACACTACTACAGAGTGCAATTTTACTAGTATCTGACATCTCTGTTTAAGCAGCAATCTATGTAACACACCCCATTTCTTCATACTACAAATATTACCACTGACACTATGATGGAAATGCAGAATACCATTAATGAATCTATCTTCAGACAGCAACAATTCTGAGGTATCTTTAAGATGACTGGTTTAACTAAAAAACATTATACTATACTAGCGCTAGCAAAAAAAGGGAAAACAAGTCCAAATGATGGAAAATGCAAATACATACCTTGAACTCGCTGAAGTTTAGGTTTTGCAAATGCCATTGGCAAGTTCAGAGGAATGTAATGTTCGTGATTGCAAATTGTTTGCAGAAATTCAAACTTGTATTCGGCCAGAACCTAAGCGACAAGAAATTACACATTAACTCATATTTGGTAGGCATTGGCTATTTTAATAATTAAATATACAGCAATAATTTTCACAACAGAAGCATTTAGTATATTAAGCATATCTTGAGATGGGACCTGTGTAGGAAAGAGTTAAGACAGCAGGCCCAAGACTGCTCTCTTTAAAAGGGCCTACTTGCAACGTTGGTCATTGGCTGGCATTTGGGAAACTAGATTTTGAAACGTTCCCTACATGATAAGGTTGTGCCTTCTGTGCTAGCCTGCTCAGACTATTTGTACAAACAATGTGATTTATGGTGAACACCTGTTTTCCTTTCTTTTCTGAGACTCTGGAATTTTGACCAGCCTCCAATACATGACCAGCCCCCAATAAAAACCCTAAACTCCCAGTCTCAAATGGGCTTCCCTGCAGAAATATTGCACACATGTGGCTGCATTTTCACTGCTGGAGAGAGGGTGTGCTCCATGTGACTCCTCACAGGCGGGAGGGCGCTCAGGAAGCCTGCACATGGATTGCCAAGGACTCCACTTGATGTCTTCTTCCCTTACTCATGCAGCTGAGCATCCTTACTGCGCGGCTGTAATGAATCTTAGCCGTGACTATGACTATGTGTTGAGTCCTGTGAGTCTTTCAGGTGAACCACCGAACATGTGGGCTGTCTTGGGGACATCCAAAACACTACCTAATATTCCCTGCTTTGAGGTACAACTATACTCAAAGTACCCAAACAAAAACAGCAGTTCCAAATCCTCGAGAGGAGAATAAATGTCACCCTTGGTCTCAAGTTCTAATGTCTGACATCGACTACAGTTATGTCCTTATAACTTACCTTAGGATCTTTGGGGCTGAATCCAGATATATAGTCATTTATCAAATTGAAAACAAATCCTCTATCCATTAGTGTCAAACAGCGCTAAGAAACCAAATCAAAATGAACAGTCAGTTACATAATTCTAAAAGTCTGTCAAGTATAAGTTTTTCAAATTTAAAATTTTTTTAATTTGTTCCACATTAAGGAATGACATTCTCACTTTAACAGATAATAGAATAATTGCTTTCAGAGCTTTAGGTGACCTTAAAGAAAGAGATTAAGGGCAAGTGACTTATTGTTGGAATTGGGACTCAACTGTACAATTTTCAAAATAAGATATATATATACATACACAAATACATACATCTACATACATATATATATACATATACATACACATACATGTAATATATTCAGCTACGCTTCCTTACTTTGGTCAACTCGCAAAGCTCGAAGTGAAGTGTAGGGTGGTCAGTTAGCTATTGAAAGTGGGGCTTGCCTATGTAAACATTTCAGACCAAAAGGAAGTTTTTCTTTGTGTCCTGTGAAGTCTTGGCCTATTAAAACATTCTTCCGGGGCCAGCCCGGTGGCGTAGCGGTTAAGTTTGCACGCTCTGCTTTGGTGGCCCAGGGTTCAAAGGTTCGGATCCCAGGCACGGACCGACGCACCGCTTGTCAGGCCATGCTGTGGCGGCGTCCCGTATAATGTAGAGGAAGATGGGCACAGATGTTAGCCCAGGGACAATCTTCCTCAGCAAAAAGAAGAGGATTGGCATTGGATGTTAGCTCAGGGCTAATCTTCCTCACCAAAAAAAAAACATTATTCCTCTGTGACATCCCTACTAGTTGTTCATATTTGCCTGTTGTCATTGTCCTGCTTAAGGATCTTATTATCTTGCAACTGAACAATGGCAGTTAGCCTCCTAACCAGTCTTTATGCCTCTAATCTTTCTATCCATTTAACTGCTTCCAGATTAATCTCTAAGTCCTAGCCCTAGTCATGTCCCCTTCCTTCCCAAAAGCTTTGAATAGTTCCCTATTGCCTCTAATATAATTTCAAACTCCTTAGCTTGGCATTCAAGGACACTCACAATCTTGTCCCCACCTACTTTTTCAGTTTTATCTCCCAGTATAGCTCATCCCCTCAAGATGCACTGTGTATTCCCACCTCTGGGTTTTTGCTTATGCTAGGCCTAGCTAGCAATTCTATCACTACTTCTACCTAATCCTGCCCATTCTTCAATGTTCTGATGAAGTTCCATCTTCCTTAACCACCTTGGTCCACAGGTCCCTTTAAACACTTTATTCTACACTAGCTTGTATTCTCTTATTATTTTTCCTGTGTTTTCACCTAGATAGGACAATAGGAACTATCTCTTTTTAGGTTCTCCATAGTGCCTAGAATATTCCTATGAAATAGAAGGAACTCAGTATTTGATTAACCAGCTGTTTGCATCTCACTTCTCATCTCTCCTTTCAACTTCCACTGCCACTACCCTAGGTCAGACCCTCATCACCTCTCACCTGGATTAATGAGGTAGGCTTATATTTATTCCTTCATCCAACAAACATTTTGAGGATTTACTGTGTTTGAGACAATGTACCACATTCTAGAGGAATGCAAAGGTGAATAAGACATGGTCTTTACTCTTGTCCAATGGTAAAGACAAATAAACAAATAATTAAAATACAGCATAATAGGAAGTACCATAGAAGTATGTGAAGCATGCGTAAACAACAGAAGGGGTGATCAACACTGCATGGGAAGGTTAGGGAAGAGCTGAGCCTAAATGATGAATGGACTCTGCCAGGCAGACAAGGGGGAGGGACTGATCTTCTAATTGGTTACCCTGACTCTGGTCTTTTCTTCCCTTCTTCCATCATACCAGCAATAAAATTATCCTCAAAAATCTTTGGTGTTTCTCCATTGCATACAGATCAAAATCTAAATGCTGTAGCCTGACATTCAAGGCCTCACATCATCTGGCACCAGATGGCCTTTCCAGCGCTACCTCTGGAGACACATCCCAAACTCTCTGCAAAATGACTTTCTCACTCATTCCTAAGCAATTCCTGAATGTGCATATCTCATCTTTGCTCGTGGATTCTCTACCTGCAACACCCTCATCTCTTGTCTTGGGGAACTATTCTTCTAGTCTCTGTTCATGCTCCCCAGTCATAATCCCTCCCTTTCTTGCCTTCCTATTGTATTTTGTGTGAACTTTCAGTATAACAGTCATCACACTTTATCTTATATATGTATTTGAAGGTGATTACAGAGACAGCCTTTCACATCTTTGAATCCTCATACAGAAGACAGACAAATGTTTGTTGACTTGAATTAAGTAAATACTGCTATTAAATCAACTATGTTCTATTCCCTTTACATAGTAAACTTCCAGTTTAAACTCCATGGAAGAAACTGAGATTTTACATTTCAGATAGTCTCATCCTTAGTTTACTTTAAAAAGATATGTGGATGTTTGGTTTTTAATAGACAAAAAGGCTTATGTAATAGTGTTAAAACTTTATTTTAATTCTGGCAAAGAGAGGTCTTATATCAGAAAATCATACTCTGGAGATCTGAAACCTAGTTGTGAATTTTTAATAAGAAAACAAGGATATGTTAGACATTAAAACTGCTTGGATGGTTTATTGACCATGAAGTTCTTAACATAAGGTTGATACGTGATGAAGAGCTGTGAGAAGAGGGAGAGTGGAAAGAAGCAAGTAAAAACTAAGCATATTACAAACCCATGCCCCTTCTCTGTAACAAATATTGTTGTTACCCACTTTACAGAACAATTGCATTCTAGCATTGCCCCTTACATACAGATAACAACAAAATATAATAATGAAAAATGTGCTGTCTTTCATAAATATAGGAGTTTCTAGTATCTCTCAAACAAAATAATCTCACTGACCAAAATTAACAATTTTCATTTACATGCATTAGCAACATGTAGACAGTGGTTACACCAGCAAATGGGTTGCTTTAGTTCAGGAGTTGCAAACTCAAAGGCCAAAAGGAATCAGAGAAGCAACTTAAATGCATAAAGAGAGTCAGGGGCACACTAAGGAGTGGTGAGGATTGTGGCAACATAGAAAGTACGTGCCCCATCTAATGGCATTCAAATTAATATATTTGAAGAAACGTCATGTGAAACAAGCAAAACATGCCTTCTGGCTAAGCCACCTGTGTGGGACCTCTGATTTAATTAATTAGCCATCTCAGTGGGGGAAGAAAAAAGTCAAACTTGCTGTTTAACTGAATTGATTTGTCAATTCAGTCAAAAGTTTCTCCAGCAGCCTTATAAAGACCTAGCTAAGTCTCTAGGAAGTGGGTAATTTTTTTCTTTGGCTTTCAAGACCATATTGGTGAAGAATAATTCCTTACCATGTTCTGGTTGCCTTCAACTCACCTTCAGGAAGCTAGCCAAACTATAATTGACATTTCTGGACTCATCAGGAATCTCTGCATAGCGAATCGTCACATGGGGAATTGTTGCAAGAAGCAATGAATGTAAGACGTGATGATATGCCTCAGGAAACCTCTGGCCTCTGGGAAGCTTAAATTAAATAGGCAGAGAAAAAAGTCAGAGGTGCAAAAGGTCTAAATCAATTGCCATTTTTATTTTCAAATACGTTCTATATATAAATGTGTTTTTTCACTGGAGTATAATTTTTCCCTCAACTTAAAAATGACGTTGCTAGTTCAATGTACACTTCAGATGACTATAGGAACTATCTGGACTTCTAATAATATAATTGACTGAAATCATTAACAAGAGTGGGTCATTCTGATCCATCTTTGGAATCATGTTCCTGAGATGCAGACACATCCCAGTTTTTCATTCCATTTTTTTTCCTGACAAGGTATGTATGCATCCATGCATCTCAATTTCAGTAAACTCATTTTGTGAAAATTCTGATAAAAATGATAAACGTGAGGTGAGTATTTTTTCCTTCACAAGTCTTAGCTTTACAATTTCTATACTAAGAAAATTTCTTTGTAACTTTAAAACAGTTTCAAAATACAACTAGATGTATAACACCACATTCCGGGAACACATCGATTACATAAAGTGTTTTTAACTTTGCACGTGACTTAGACCTTGCTGAGAGAAAGATTATTTCTGATTTGGTGCTTGTTTTTCTTCCAGGTGAATGTTTTAAACATAGACATTTTTAAACCACAAGACAAAGGGAAAGTTTCAAAGGTACTGCATTTTACATGACAAATAGGAAAGAATCTATGTGGAAGAGTCTCTGAAGATTAGACTTTGAAAACATATGAACCGTCAGAACTCAGATTTATACAATACATCCATTGTTTTCTTTTTTTAAGCAAAATTGAAAAAGCTAAGGGCTAAGAACCCTTTACCATAAAGGAGGATTTGCATGTCATGGCTACCTGTAAATAAGATTAGCCTTCTTTGTCTATGTTAAATATTATTCTTGAGGCTACTTACCTTAATTTTATTCTCTTCCAATAAGTATGTGGCCATAGACTTGGCAATAATTTCAAAGAAAAACCATGAGTACTAAAATAAACAAATAAATAAAAATCAATCTTTAATAGTCACCCAAATCTTCGAAGCTTAGCAAAGTCTAACAAATCAGTATGGATTTTGTCTCTGAACTTGAGTAACATTTTGAAGTGATCACAATTTGCTATCAAAGTCCCACAGAATACCTTCAAATTGTGTTAGTAAAAAGGTAATACTGTGCCTCAGGGCTGGCTGATGATGTACAAAGGGCATTTGGTGGGAATGTTTGCCTCAGTGGGGAGGGGTATTTTATCACTGACAATGTTTTTGAATGGCCTACATGTGGTGATTAGAGCGAACCAACTTTTAACTTATTATTGCTTTTAAATTCTCTACAGACAATGAATCTTATTACTGCCTGCACCCATCGAGGGACCCAGCCTGGCCCTTGGTAGAACACTGGGGCCAGCCCAAGCAGCATAGGTGCTTGCATAATTATGATTTGAAGGGTACAGAGAAGGCTCAAGTAGATATATCCTAAGATACCTGAAACTGAAATTCTACCATTAATAATAGAAATATTAAAAATAATCACAATAATAAGAGCTTCCATTTGAGTGCCTACTATGTGCCAGAAACGATGTGTTAAATGCTTTTCTTATATTTTAGAAATGAGGAAGTGGAGGTTCAGAGCCACTAAATAATAGGCCCCAGGTCAGAAAACTATTATGTCGTGGATACAGGATTCTAACCCAGGTCGGTCTATCTTTTACACAATTCTTTCTATTACACATTCAACTGGGGGCAGGGGTAGGTAGGGAAGGTGAAGAGAATGAAGAAGGTTCTGTGGAGAACTTGAGGAGAAAGCCCACAAGGGCAAAGTGGTGAGGAAAGGGAGGGTCACATGAGAGAATGATGAAAGACTAGAAGTGAAATGGGTGGGTACCAAACAAGTACGTCTCTGGCTGCTTTTGTTCCCTGTTGTGTCCTGTTTCCTTACCTTTAGCAGTTTATTTACTGCTAAGAAGTCTACAGACTGTTTCAATATTGCTATCATCGTAGTAGCCAAAGTCTCGTGTATCAGCTGGGCCTGAGGAGCACTCGGTTTTTCAGGTCGGAAGTTATACTACAAAGAAAAGGAACCGTAAGACAAAATTCTCACATAAAATCAATTGCTCAGAAAGACAGCTTACTCCACAAACCTTTATGAAGGATCTTAAATAATTATCCAAGCCTTCTTCATGGCACTTTGATACGATATGTAAGAGAACCCTGAAACAACATTCACAAAAGTCAGCGCGTCAGGCTCCAATTCACTAGCAAAGTTTGATTGTTAGATAAGATCATCATATCTAACCCTAAAGATACCTAACCCCGCCTGAAGAATTAAAGGTGAGATGACTGCATAAGACGTAATGGTAGTTTGGGTCTAACGAAGATTTCAGCCTCTAACACGCTCAGGGCCTTGTAAAATATATTTCCTGGTTCAAAAGCAGATTTTATTTTGGCAACCCAGATGTTTCATCTCCTTTCTAAATCTCTGTATACATGTGAAGTATGGTAATAGTTACTATGTAGGAAAAGACCTCAAGCAAGGTAAATATTGAAATCCCCTCTACTGAGACTAAAAGGAAAAGAATAGAAAAATAAAATGAAAAGCATGTCAACAGATGGGGAAAAGGGAAGGGAGAGACAGGACGGGTATAATGATATGAACTAAAATTGAAAGTAAATGTAAAATTCCTAGAAAGTTTTATAGTTAAGAGACTAGCAGCGATTCTCAAACTTTAGCATGCATCAGAATCCTCTGGAAGGCTTGTTAACAGATTGCTTGGCCCCTCTCCCAGAGTTTCTGAGTTTGAATGTCTGGAGCAAAGTCCAATGATTAGCATTTTTAATAAGCCCCCAGGTAATACTGATGCTGCTGGTCTGGGAACCACATTTTGAGAACCAGTGGACTAGAGCAATGCTTCTTAAATTTTCAACCAGACTATCCCCCACAGCAGAGAAGAGCAAACGGGATGCAAGTGTGTGTAGCTTGAGCCCTCCTGGGAGAGGCTCTGGCAACAGCAGAAGCAGCAAAGCCAGAAACATCCAGCACTGAGCTCAATCGTTTTGAAGACTCCTGTTTCAATTTCAAAATTTGGGTGCATCTTGCATTCTACTCTACCATATATCCTTGTTTGTTTTCACATAAAAATAATACTCCCTATCCTTTTGAGTAAAAATTGATGGCTTAGGGCCAATTCTGTCCAATATGAGAGCCACTAGCCACATGTGGCTCAGTGGCACTAGCCACATTTCAAGTGCTCAACAGCGAAATGTGGCTAATGGCTACCATTTTGGATAGCACAAATGTATAACATTTCCATGATTGGAGAAAGTTCTATTGGATAACATTGGTCAAGGGCAATGCTTCTCAAACTTCGTTGCATTATGGAATTGCCTGGGAAACTTAAAAATACTGATGCTGAGTTCCACCTGCAAAGATTCTGGTTTAACTGGTATGAAGTGTGGTCTGGGCACAGATATTTTTTAAAGCTCCCCTGGTGATTCTAACATGCAGCAGTCTTAGAACCCCTGGTCGAGGAAAACACAGTAAGTTTATCTCATGGCTTCTGGTACCATCTATCCCTGGGGATGCAAATCCCCCAGTCTGAGAAGCATGAAACTATAGAAAACTGATATTAGATTTCTGACTTTTGGGTTCTCATTTGAAGATAAATTTATACTTGAAATGAAGAAACGCACAAGGAAACAAAAGTTGCTTCTTCGTATTATAACACCAAAACTCACATGGTGCAGTTGATAGGAACTTCATCTTCACGGGTCATATTTGTGAGAACTCGGAAGAGTTGCATAAGAATTACAGGTAGAAACTGTATCATGACTTGGATCTCCATGGCATGCAAACACTAAAATAAGTCAATATTAGTTATGAAAACAAACAGAAATATGATATAACTTGCAAAGGTGAAACAACAAAAAAATTAAGTAATGAGAGATATATTCACTAGAATATAAGCTCACTTAAATGTGAGCTTCATGAAATAGGGGACTTTGTTAATTACTTTATCCACATCTCTATTTTGGCACTCAAGATTTTGTTAGTTTATTTAAACAGTTTTATTTATTTATTTACTTTTTTTGTGTGTGTGAGGAAGATCAGCCCTGAGCTAACATCCATGCCAATCCTCCTCTTTTTGCTGAGGAAGACCAGCTCTGAGCTAACATCTATTGCCAATCCTCCTCCTTTTTTCTTTTTTCCCCCAAAGCCCCAGTAGATAGTTGTATGTCATAGTTGCACATCCTTCTAGTTGCTGTATGTGGGACGTGGCCTCAGCATGGCCGGAGAAGCGGTGCGTTGGTGCGCGTCCGGGATCCGAACCCGGGCTGCCAGTAGCGGAGCACGTGCACTTAACCGCTAAGCCACGGGGCCGGCCCTAGTTGATTTGATATTAAATGCTTTTCTGAAGATAACTAGTATAACTGGGATAAACAAGGTTTGGAATAAAGACAAGTGACTCTTGGTAAACCAACATTCAATTGAGGAGGGGGCGGACATGTTTGGAGGTACTGGAGACTGGCATACTAGCCCCCAGCATTCAGTGTGTTTTACAGGGAAACGTGGGCCATCAGTTAATCTGGTGAGAAGTTAAGTGGGCTTCAGGAAAGTGTGTTTCTATATATAATTGGCTTTACACTGGCACCATCTACAAAACTGAGGCAGTTCTGCATTCTGACATCCTCATAATACATTTCTTCAAAGTGCTAACATTCTGTCTCTAGTGAGAAGGTGTGTTAACATCAAAAAGAAGAAATATGTTCATATTTACATAGAAATGATGCAAGCAGCAAAATTTGTAAAATTTCTTTCTTCTTCCTTCCTTTCCCTCCATATTCATTCATTCACTCACGCATTCGCTCACTCATTGAATCAACCAGCCCACCAAAAAAAGAAAACAAACCCCACTGAGCACCTTCTACATCAATTCAATGTTTAGTGCTATGGGAAATAGAGATGGAGGAGACAAGTCTCTGTAATAAGGAACTCAATGTTTATCTTTCATAGGCTCCCTTACTTTTGCTCCATCTTTCCATCCTTCCTCTCACCATTAACATCTATACCTGGGCTGGCCCTGTGGCTTAGCAGTTAAGTGCGCACGCTCCGCTGCTGGCAGCCCGGGTTCAGATCCCGGGCGCGCACCGACGCACCGTTTCTCCCGCCATGCTGAGGCCGCGTCCCACATACAGCAACTAGAAGGATGTGCAACTATGATGTACAGCTATCTACTGGGGCTTTGGGGGAAAAAAAATAAATAAATAAAATTATTAAAAAAAAAATCTATACCTGAATCATCTCAACAGTAATCTCTTCAATCAGATGCATAACGCAAGATGTCAAGCTCAAAGAACCCATGGTCTATCCTTCAAGTTTTTCCTTCCTTTTGCCCCCTCTCTTCCATCCTTACTGCCATCACCTCTTTTCAGGACCCTCTAACCTACAACCAAAATAGTCTAATAATTTTTTAGCAGGTCTCTGTACAGTTTCTCCTTACCCCCAATACGTCCAATTCTCATTTCCAAATTATTATTCCTCAAATACTGGTTACATCAGACCACCTCCTGCCAAGATTTTTTTTATACCTTCCTATTACCTAAGGCAGTGGTTCTCAACCAGGAGCCACTTTACCCACCACTCCCCGCCCAGGACATCCAGCAATGTCTGGAGACATTTTGCGTTGTCACAACTGGGGGGTGCTACTGACATCTAGTGGGTAGAGGCCAGTGATGCTGCTCAACATCCTACAATGCACAGGACAGCCACTTACAACAAAGAATTATCCTGCCCAAAATGTCACTAGTACAAAGGTTGAAAAACTCTGACCTAGGGTATCAAGTCCAAGTTACTTAAAACCCAACCTACGTTTTTAGCCTTAACACTCATCATTCTTCACAAGGCCAAGCTGGTGTCTTGACTGCTCCTTGAATATATCATATACATTTCTGCTTTTGTGCCTTTGTTCTCAGTTTTTAGCCAAATCCTAGCCACTCTTCCAAGTCAACTTCAAACCCCCACTTCAGTGAAGCCATTCGTTCACTCATTCAACAAAGACATATTGAATGAACTTCCAATTGCCAAACACATTTAAAAAAACGTGGTCCCTACCATTAAGCAGTGCACAGACTATGAGGGAAAAAAGACATGGAACTAAATCACAGCAATACCAGAGGTAAATAGTACCACAGTGGTATATATAACACGCACAAAGGAAGAAGCAACTGACTCTGCAAGTGGGCAGGGAATGTCCAATAAGTCTTCAGAGAGGAGGAAGGTTAAAAGATAAATAGGATAATGTCACGTAGAAAAGAGAGATGGGCCTTCCATGCAGAACTGATCTCCCTGCACCAGTATTGCTCCTCTATAATTTATTCTCAACACGGCAGCCAGAGTGTTCTTTTTTTGTGTGTGTGTGAGGAAGATCAGCCCTGAGCTAACATCCATGCCAATCCTCCTCTTTTTGCTGAGGAAGACCAGCCCTGAGCTAACATCTATTGCCAATCCTCCTCCTTTTATTCCCCCAAAGCCCCAGTAGATAGTTGTATATAATGGCTGCACATCCTTCTAGTTGCTGTATGTGGGACGCGGCCTCAGCATGGCCAGACAAGCGGTGCGTCGGTGCGCGCCCGGGATCCGAACCCGGGCCATCAGCAGCGGAGCGCGCGCACCCAACCGCTAAGCCAACCGGCCGGCCCCCAGAGTGTTCTTTTTGAAAGGCAAATTTGATAATATCATTTTCCCTTTGTTAAAAACAAAACAAACCACCACAAAAGGCTGTCAAGGGCTTCCCTTGCCTGCATGTGCCCTGCCTATCTCTCCAAACTCACATGCCATCCTCCCCCCTCGCTGCTCACTGAGCTCTACACTGTCTTTTCTTTTTTTCTGTCCTTCAAACATGCCACCACAAAGTGTTCATACCTGCTGCAACATCCTGCTATCCTTTTACACAGCTTTAACTCCTGTGGTCGTCTTCGTCTCATTCGTCTCAGTTTCTTTTTGGCTTGAAACGTCATCTCCTCAGACAGGCCTTCCCTGACAACTCTATCTAGAATGCACTCCTGGTCATGTTAGATCCCGTTGACCTGTTTTATTTTCTTCACAGCCCTCACCTCTATCTAAAATGACTTACTCAATTGTAATCTCTCTACCCCAACTAGAGCAGGTATGCTGTTTGAATTGTTCCCCATTATACTCCTGGCACCCAATATAATATCTGGCCCATAGTAGGTGCTCAATAAATACGTGGGGAATGACTGAATAAATGAATAAAATAAGGAACCAAAGGGTAAGATAAAGATGGGAGCCCTCTAGTCACAGTGGTTCCTCAGTTTACTGAACTCTTAGCACTTACACCGTGTATCACACATTTGACATTTAATCACATATTGCTTTGGGCTATCATTTGTACTGCTGACTTATATAACTGTCACTTGACTTATCTGTATCTTGTCTCTCCAAGTGGTTGTAAGATCCCTATGGACAATGACCCTAAATTATTCTCCTCTACAAGCCCCATAGCATCTAGGAAAATATTAAATACATCATTAAGAGCTCAACATGTAGATGTTAAATGAACCGACAAATCAATGTCATTTACAGGGACAATAGACGGCAAGGTTTGGTAGAAAGAACATGGGACTAGGAATCAAGAGACACGTCACAGGCTCGACTCATCTCTGCTACTAACCAGCTGAATGGCCACAGGCAAGTCACCTCTACTCAGGCTTCAATTTCTCATCTGTGAAAAAAATCTCTAGAACCCCTTTCAGCACTAACATTCCATACAGGAATTTGGCTATTTCTGTAATCACATGGCATTTCACTCACTGCCACTAGAGGGCGAGCACAGGTCACAAATATCAGAAATTCCACACCCTTAAGACACAAATATGAGTACTTTCTTTTTTTCCATTTTAAGAATACCAGTACAAGAAAATGATGTTCTGCTTCATTCCATTCTTTTAAAACTTTTACAAAGCTTCCTGGAAGAAAAGTCCAAAGATCTTAACAGACAAAGCACTCATACATAGAGCTGGAGTTCTAGACATTACCCAAGGAAAGGATTTGAAAGTTAGATGACTAGTATATCTCTCAATGATAATTAAGAACAGTAGTGACCATTTATTGACTATCTCCCTGCTTCTACCCTTCCAACAGTATATTTTCTACACAGGAGGCAGAATGATACTTAAAAACCAAAGTTACTCCTCTGTTCAAAGCCCTGCAATGCTTCCCATCTCATTCGAGGTACATTTCAAACTCCTCACGATGGCTCATGAGGCCTTACCCGACTAGCACCCCAGCTCCCTTTCCAATGTGGTGACCTATCACTCTGTGTACCTGCCTCACTGGAATTCCTGCTGCTCCTCAATGTACCATGCAAGTTCCTCAGGGCCTTTGCACTTGCTGTTCCCAGCTCTCCCCCCAAAATCCACATAGCTGGCGCCCTCATTTCCTTTACGTCTCTGTCAAATGTCACTTTACCAGAGAGATCTCCTCTGACCACTTTATCTAAAAGAGGAATCCCTTATCACTCCTTATTCCCCTTCACTATGTTTTGGTTTTCTTTTCTTTTTTTTTTTTTTAATCTTATTTATTTATTTTTCCCCCAAAGCCCCAGCAGATAGTTGTAGGTCATAGCTGCACATCCTTCTAGTTGCTGTATGTGGGACGCGGCCTCAGCATGGCTGGAGAAGCGGTGCGTCCGTGAGCGCCCGGGATCCGAACCCGGGCCGCCAGCAGTGGAGCGTGCACACTTAACCGCTAAGCCACGGGGCCGGCCCTGTTTTGGTTTTCTTTACAGCACTTATTACCACCTGACATGGCATAGATATATTTATTCATTTATTTGTTTATTGTCCATCTGCCTCTACAAGAAAGCAAGCTCACTGACAACAGCGATATTGTTTTTTTTCTTCACTTATATTCCCAATGCTTAGAACGATGCCTGGGCCATAAAAGTATAGAATGAATGATTACTACACAGCAGATAATCTATCTCATTAAGCCTCACAACTACCCTATAAATTGGCGTTACTGTTATCCTTATGTGACAGAGGAAGAAACAAAGGCTTGGAGAAGTTAAGTAACTGGCCCAAGGTCAATCCCAGAGCTAGTTAAGTGACAGATCTGGGACACAAACTCAATGTGTGATTCTAGAACCCATACATGTTATCTCATGTCCTACTATTTCTCTGAAAGAAATGAACACTTTTGTTTCCTGAGAATATCATTAAGTAATAACATATGTCCAAAGGGAAATCCTGTAGAGGCTTCATTTAAAAATCAACATTCCTCAGACTTGCCATGGCTGACCTACTAAAGGAGCAAGCAAAGGAACAGTCACCGTCAGTTAGGTCCTGCGAGATGACTGCAGTCCTACCATGTCAGGAAATAAACAGAGTCTTGGATTCTCAACACGTTTGATAAAATATGGTGTTTCTTAAGACTCTCCTATGCAACATGCCAAAACTAGGTTTTTCTCTCTTTAGTTGACCCTTTTGATAATCTTTTACCCAGGGACACAGGAATCATTTCACATTTTATTCCAAGCAAAAGTGATTTCCTTTCTCCTGGCCCTTCCCCATAGTATTCTGCACCTTTACTGGGCAGTCAGCAGGAAGAGAAAAGATCTGAAAAATCAATTTATGGAGCTGAAATAAACATTTTCATGAGATTTTCAAAAATATGCCATCAAATTCTGGCTATAACATTTTCTCCCTAATGTAGCAACTCTGCTGTCTGCTTTTAAACTGCTACTTGATGGAAAAGTACATAATACAAAGTGGTCTCTTGAGGATATGCAGTCAAAAGTATTTTAAAGCGTTAGTTTGATTTTTTTTTCCCCACACATCAAAACGTGGCAACAGAAAGACATGAAAAACAAACCTTTCGCAGAAAGCTGCCATTCATTTACCTTTAAATATTTAATGAGCTCTCCTGGAGCTTCTTTGGAGCCGGACTGAATCAGCTGGCAATGATGGAAGAATTTATGTACATGCAGATCCTGAAAAACAGATGGACAGAACCATATGAAATTTGATTCATTACCCTCAAACACAGGCTCTACCTCTCCCTCCTCCCACATCCTGCAAACCTATTTATCCGGGTATTCTAATGCCCAGACTCGGCAAGTGCAGCTACCAACATGTGTCCATGTCCCATAGTCCTCTTGACCGTCACACATAGCGGCAAAACCAGGCACATTCAGCATGGACCTCAGCAAACTGGGTAGGCCACACTTTATGCCTAACTAGCCAAACATTCATTTAAGTCCTTTTTTGACTAGTGAAGTTGGGCTGCTTCTACATTTTAATGAAATGGGCAGGAATAGAGGTCTGAACAGATGAAGAAAAGGTAGCAGGAGGGAGTTACCAGAACAAAAGTCTCAGGCGTTCAGAGCCCAATTTACCATGGCACCTCACCGACAAGTGTCCAGCTGTCCTGTATGGAATCCATATACACTGATTTGGGGAACAGCATGGACTATATCAGGAATTGGAATAATGAAATTTGAATTTTGACCTGTTTCCTCTAATTATTACCTGTGTGACCTTGGGTAAGTCATCTAACCTGATCAAGCCTCAGTTTCTTCATCTATAAAATGGTAAGGCGGGCAGGGGGAACTGAAAAGGACCTTGTAGGCCACACTAAGGAGCATGATTTTTCAAACGGTGCTTGAGGCTTCCTACAGACATTTGATTTCATGAATGCTGAGGCTAAGAGTAAACTGTAGTAGCCATCCATGATCCACTGACTTCAAATTTCTGTGTTCAACTCGAGTCTTACCATGAGAAAAACATCAGACAATTTCCAATAGAGGAGCATCCTACAAAATACAAGTACTCCTGAAAACTGACAAGGTCATCAAAAACAATGGAAGTCTGAGAACTTGTAACAGCCAAGAAGAGTCTAAGGAGATGTGACAACTAAATGTAATATGTTATCCTGGATAGAATCCTGGAACAGAAAAAGGGCATTCACAGGAGAAAACTAAGGAAATCTGAATAAAGTACAGACCTTAGTTAATTATTATGTATCAATATTGGTTCATTAATTGTAACCAATGTGCCATACTAATGTAAGATGTTAATAATAGGGGAAACTAGGTACAGGGTATATGGGAACTCTCTGTACTATCCTCACAATTTTTCTGTAAATCTAAAACTGTTCAAAAAAATAAAATTTGTTTTTTTAAAAATGATGATAATTAGCCTCCACATTCCTTTCAGAGTTTTGTGAGGCTCAAATCAGTTAATAGGAATAAAGGGATTTTGTAATTTGAGAAGAATTATAAAATTTGAGCTATTATTAGGAGTGATGTTATTATTAATGAGAAAGTCTTTCAGGCCACAACTTCTTTAAGGCAGTAGATATTGAATAGTCTATATTAATCAAGAAATATACTCGAGTATTAAAATTGACAAAATTCCAACGATGCAACTTACTTGAGTGTAAATGGTAGACTCTAAGTGGCTTTTAATCTTCAACAAAGGCTTTGCACCATCTACCCACTTAATATCCACATTAGATTGCTGTGAACAGAAAATACAGACTGAGTTTCTGTAACATAGTGATGCAGAGATGAGCAACATATAACACTTTTATGCATTTCAACAGTTTTTTTCCAGAAACCAATGTGTCAGTCTCACACCTAGGGAATTATTGGAGAAGATCACTTGCCTTTGGAATAAATGTATCCTAAATCATTCTGAATTTCCAATCCTTTGCAGGCTGATATTTTCATAAATTACAACAAAAATGAATTACTAAATAAATGGATTGTTTTAAAAGACACACAAGGGCCGGCCCCATGGCTTAGCGGTTAAGTGCACGCGCTCCGCTGCTGGCGGCCCGGGTTTGGATCCCGGGCGCGCACCGACGCACCGCTTCTCCGGCCATGCTGAGGCTGCGTCCCACATACAGCAACTAGAAGGATGTGCAGCTATGACATACAACTATCTACTGGGGCTTTGGGGGAAAAAATAAATAAATAAAATCTTTAAAAGACACACAAATTCCGAGCCCCTGTTTTTAAAATTGTTATTAGAATCAACAGACATGAGGTTACTTTGTCAAACTGTTACAAAGGTTTCTAAACACCCTTTCCCATACTTGTCTTTGTTGGGGACCAGCACCAGTCCTCAGACCACACTTTGAGTAGCTACCAACTAGACCAAACTATCAACGAGGCCAACAGAATGCTATTTTTTAAACATTTAATCATGATTACTTCAACAAATGCGGATATTTTCCTACCCTTCTTGATTCTGCATCATTCAGATTCAAGTAGCCTGGGGGAAGATTGGCTGAAACTGGCAGCTGCTGCTCAAATGTGATGATTCTACCATCCTTCAGCAAAGGTACCCAGGCAAAGCCAACTGCCAAGACAATAACGAACCATGAGAAATGAAATTGCAACTGCAATTAGCTACACAAATGTCTGAGTGCTGGGGAGCAGGGTGGTGCTGTTTCCGGAGGTCCGCATGAGGAAGTCCAGGTGTTGGGCATCTGAGCACGGGGGAAGAACAATGAGTTTGGATCGCTTCCTAATCCCAGCCTGGCCACTAACAGGTTATTTATTCTATTTCCTTGACTAGAAAAATGGGAACGCCAACACACAGGCTTTCCATCTGATAAGAGTTATTGAGAGACCAAAGTGAGACAATGTATGAAAACACTTTAAAACTTGAAAAGTGCATCAATCTCATTATCTTTACACTTTGGGAGATAATTTTTGGTAGACTTATTTTTTTAAAGATTCAGATCTCTCTCATTCCTCCTGAGAGTGCAGAGTTTCATATCTGAGACTATCTCAGACAGCAATCACCACGTTCCAAAATTCCTTATAGCAACCCTAGGGAAGGGACTACTATGGAAGATTAAGGTCACGAGTCAAGGTTACATTCCATATGTATACAAGGCAGTATTTAGTTACGCAGTTTTCCAGATTATAGAAGGAAGAGGTATAGCAGGAGAATGCAGCCAGGGCATAGTGTTTACAACTTGAATCCACTGAGAGATTTTCCCCAGTCTCTACATTTCTTAATAGTTCTACCCAAAAGAGCCCCTTGGCTTTCTATTAGAAAACTCATCATGTTAGAGCTAAAAAAGCCAGAGCCATCTGTGTTGCTCAAGTTGAGCAGTGTCAGTATTTCCATTATAGAGATTACTCTGGGCTTCAAGTGTTTATAACTCAGCTGTAAAAAAGCTTGCTCTGGACTGAGTTTTGGCATATGAGAGAGGGTGTTGGCTGGAGAGCACTTTTTAAAGCCACTGCTTTCTGATTCTTTAAAATTCTTCGCGTGAGTGTGTGTGTATGCGTGTATTTATACTGTGAACACAGAAGTCAACACAAATCTGGTTAGAATGTTTTCATTCAAGTGTTTAATTTGGCAAATGCTTTAATTCTTAAAAGAAAACTAATATGTTGCTTTCTCTAAGTAGACTAAATGACTTTCTCAGACTCCGAAATACGCCTTAAGGGCATCTTTACTAGTACAACTTCAAAAATGGTTTACCCAGAGATCTCCTTTTATAAAAAGCAGAGGAAAGTAACATGAGCAGAAGAACCATTCAAAAGGACTCTGTCAAAGTAGTTAAACTGAAAATCAGACAAATGACAAAGGTTTCCAGTCCAGAAAATAAGAAAATATATTTCTTGTTCTTAGGCAACATTCTTTTCTCATAGAAATTTTTATTGAGATATAATTCAGACAACACACAATTCATCTATTTAAAGTGTACAATTCAATGGTTTTTAGTATGTTCACAGAGCTGTGCATCCATTGCCACTAATTCCAGAACTTTTTCATCACCTCAAAAAGAAACACCATACCCCTTAGAAGTCACTCCCTATTTCCTCTTTCCCGGAGTCCCTGACAACCACTAATCTACTTTCTGGCTCTGGAATTGCCGAGGCCAACATTTTTGCACTGTGAATTAATCAGAGCATGGCCAAGGGTGTCTCTCAGTCAACACTCATACAGAACACTTGGAAGCTATGAAGGTACAATGTCAAGCACACACCATCTAGCTCAAAGGTGTGAAGCCACTTACAGGATGGACAGTTAAAAGTGATGAGTGGCACAAAGAATAACCATCTCCTGCTCCACTGAGCAACCTGCCCACTTCTGTCTGGGATTTGGATAAGGAAATAGTCGTTTGTCTCTCAGGAGGTGCAGTCTCATGGGTTCTCACTGTTCTGCCAGACTTCTCAACCCTCGAGGTCCCTCCCCTGAACGGGTGAACTGCACTTTCTATAGGGATAGAGAACAGGACCACACTACCCACAATTCTGCTACTTGGCAATACCTTCTTTCCAGTTTTGAAACCTCAGTGCTAACTTTGAATCATCTCTCTAGCAGCCAATCATTTGCCAAGGCCAATATATTCTTCTCCTGCAATTCCCTTTTTCTCCGTCCCCCTGCTGCTGCCATCGTGTGGCCCGCTTTCTTTCCTGGACTTTTGAAATAGCCCCCTAACTGGTGTTTCTCCCTTCCTTCCTTCTTCCTGCTCCAACTCACCTCCCCCATTATATTGCTACCTGATTGGATTTCCTGCAAAACAGCTCTTACTGGTGTTTATAACCCTTCAATATTTCCTTATTGGTGATAGAATGAAATCAAATCCACAGCCTGGCGTTACAGGCTTTCCACGATCTGCTGCCTCCTTTTCAACCTGACCTCCTGTGAGTCCTCTCTCAGCACCCTGTGCTTCAGTCATATTGAACGACTTGGGTTCCCTGTCTATATCCCTCAATACTCTGCCTCTGTACAAGCTGTTCCTTTATCCTGGAATCCTCCACCTTCCTGCCATCATTGCATTATCAAACTCTACCCTGCCCTTTAAGGCCTCACCCAAACACGATCTCTTCCTGGAAGGCTTCCCTGATTCCCAGCCACTTGTTCCTCTACCAGCTAAGTAATAACTCACTCTGCTCTGAGCTCATGGTGCCACTTTCTTGGTAACTACTACTTTCTGTCTTGTATTATCGTTGTCTACATAGGTCTCTTTCCTTACTAGATCATCTGCTCACTTAAGATGAGATCTATGTGTGATTCTCCACTGGATTCTCCATGGTACCTACTATAATATTTTGTACATAATAAATATGCAGACATATTTGCTGAATGAATGAATAAATGAATGAATTTAAGATTGATCCAGGCTAGCTTGGATCTGAATCCCAGGACATGTGTGTGACAGGCCATGTTCATAAGGCCTTCTATGTTCTTCTAAGGATGCTTCCCAGTGGTTTACCTAAAGCCTTGCTGAAGGGGACCAGGACTGGGACTTCACTAACCAAAGCTTATTCGAGTTTGTTAAATCTCTTCTCTTCTCACTAGAACCAGGTGACCCCTAATCTCCCTCAGGCTCAAAAACGGCCCTGGCTCTGGGCTTACTTCCTTCTTCCTTAGTGAGCAGAACTGGAAAATTCTGGTTGCTGGGTCATTCTATATAAAAGAAATAACAAAAATATTGCAGCACAATACGTGTTTCTCTCTGAGAAGGGCAACATTACTTCATGTTGCTTGTAGTAGTCCAAGTGCACCGGCCAGCATTTGGACATGACATTTGGTAGAAATGATGATGAAATGAACATATAATTCATCTTTTACCAATGAACTTTTTAACTCAGAAATGTACTTTTTGATGAGGGGAAGAAGTGGTCTGTAGTTTAATGAAAAGAGGTTAAATCCTAGACAATTCCATTTTCAATAGCCATAGAGAGACATTTAAAGAGCACACGTACCTGGCGTTTCAACTGTGTCCTGCTTTTTGGTTGTTCCCTTTGTGCTAATTTCACAACTTACATGATAAAAAGTGAAAAGCAAATGATGTTTTTGATGCAGGTGAATGGGAAGCTCAATTTTAATCTGAAATGACAGCAAAATTACACATAGCACTTTGTTTCGCTTTGTTTTCATTGTCCAGCTGGACAGTCAGACCTTGGTTCAGTATCATCATACTTTCCCAATGACATACTTAGGGGTCAAATACTAGATATCATTTAAATATATTCCAAATGCTTTTCTGGTCAGTTTCAGTTTGACAACAACATTCTCCTGGGTTGTGAGGGCTGATTTATTACTTTTGCTGGAGAGACCAGCGGATTCTGCTGGATTCAACTTTGCAGCAGGATTTTCTCAAACACTGGCTCAAAACCACATCCTCCAGCCCAGGGATACTATGTAACTCAATCTGAGCCAGTGAATGCAATCTATCTAAACTGTGCACTGAATTTGAAAGGCTAATTTTTCCTAAGTCATTGCCCTCTCCCTTGCATGAAAAAAATATATAAGCCTTTACAAATAAATGTGCCAAAGGTCAGTATGGTATTATGGTATGCACAAATTACAGTTCATATAAGTTTCTTGAGGAAAAAAACACAGCTTTACTCTTGAATGAAGAAATAAAAATTCTCACCCCGACACATTAATTTAATCCTAAAAAATTAATACTTCCATACAACCATCTCAAATAATTTTCCAATCAGAATCCAACTGAACATTTATAATGCCTCCTGGAAGTATGTAGGAGACACATTACAGACTTAATTGATTTAACACACACGCATGCACCTGCACAGGAACACATGCAAACACACACACACTCACTCACTCTCCTGGTCAATATATAGTGAATGATTGAAAAGCTTGTCTATTTCTGGCATCCTAAAGATAATGTGGATTACTTACTACATGATCAAGCTTTCTGTAGTGACTGGCATTGGTTATAGAGAGGGACATATTAAACAGCTTGGCGATGGACATCTGGCCTAATTATCATTCACATAAGCCATGGTTTCGGTGTTATAACTAATTTCTGTTGTAGGTATATTTCATCACGGAGCATGCCTATTCACAGCATCCAGACCATCTGGGTATCTAATGCTCTGCTGCACATAAATATAGGCATACTCTCTCCCTGGGTGGCAAGAACGCAAGGCACCACCTCCCCATCCCCTGCGCAACTAGGGGCACTGGATTGAGAAAGCAATGAGCAAGGCCTAAGGCTGGGGTATAAAGCCTCCATATGACAGTATGGGGACCTGGGAAAATCATGACAGTGGGGGGATGGTTTCAGACAAAGCCAGGAATGGAGAGACGAGGCCTGAGAAACAGAAACAGCAGAGCTTCTGGCCTGGGCTTCACATCCAGGTTCCATGGAGACACGTGGGAATCAAAAGCAGTCTGCAGATTTGGATAAGCCAGATATATAGAGACTAGAAGACGCTGTGACAGAGACACTAAACGAGACACTGGGATGTAGAGATAGAGAAGCAGGAAGAAGGAAAGAAAGGCAGAGACAGGGTCAAAGAGGTAGACTGAGGAAGGGAGCACAGAAACCAGGAGCACACCCCACACCCCTTTATCTACGTTTCACTGAGGCATTTAACACAGCCAGTGGGATTCTGGTGGCCCAGCTGTGCTGCTGTGTCTCTTGAAGCATTTCACTTACAAAGAGGCTGCACCCTCTCTGTAAGTATAGGCTGTGGAACCACAATAGGAAATAACTAGACGGGCCTTCAGAAAATCTCTTCTGAATTTCTTATTTTAAAGCTAAAGAAATGGAGACTCAGAAAGGGGAAGTGACTTGCTTAAGGTCACAGAGTCAGTTGTTGCCAAGGCCAGGGCTAGAATCCTAGTTTCAGTCTGGAGTCTGTTTCCTACATTGTTATCGCATGCCAGAGTGCCCCTTCAACTTGTGGGCAAATCTCCCACTGTCGTCAAAGGGCACCAAGAAGGCAGGGGCCCTTTGTTTTAATGAGACATTTTCTATTTTCATGGAACAAAACATTTAGGGATTGAAAGTGCAAATAAAATGATGGAAATGACTCAAAGAGAAAAAGAAGAGCAACCACTGCATTTGATAAACATGAGAATGTGTTTTTACCTCATCATAGAACTCTGGATTTTGGTTGTGATGCGAGACAACAGCATAAGCATTTATGGTAAAAACAGACCCTGCAGGTTTTCCATAAATGCACTGCAAAAGAAGGAAAACAGAGTCACCACTCAGTGCAGGTCTTTAAACACGATGCTATGGAACCATATACAGTTAGCGGCATCTGTGAGCACAGGGTCACGGCCAAGCTCACCCGCTCTCACCATGAGCCTGTAAATTCTGAATCATTCACACTCACTCCAGACACCACCCCAGACATCGCCTAACTTGGCTGCACAGATGCTTCTAAATTTCCATCACCCAAGAAATGCAATTTCAAACCAGTTGACAGTAAAAAGCTGAATGCTTCTAATCATATGGAAGGGAAACAGTCTCCAACCAGGCCTGTAAAGTTTACTTCTCTCATGCTACTTGCATTTTTTAATATGAGAAGCTCTCCCTCAGCCAGTCGGCAACATTTGCCGCATTTTCGTTGTGCAGTGGGCAAGATGAGGAGTTAAAACAAACCAACCAACCAACAGACACATTCCTAGCCTAAAGGAATTAAAAATTGAAAGTCCATTAGGCCACAGACAGACTTACTGTTCTCTCACTTTACGAGCCACATTTTAAGAGCCACTGGCTTTCTGTTATACCAATAAAATAAATGTAAGGCTTTCTATGGCTCCATGGAAAGATCCGATTTCATTTCTAGTGTGAGTTTTTCACTTCCAGAGGCCTAATAAGCTCCAGGATGAATTTGGAGCCAGCATGCCAAGGTACCAATTGCCTCCCTCGCTTACTTCAGAGCCAGCCTCTAGGCCAGCTGAGATGAAACTGAGACTTCATGTGTGTGCACAGCCAACTTTCCTTAAATACGGTCCTGAAGGCAGTTTGCAGGAACTGTGGAGAGGTAACCTAAGAATCTTTAAGTATACAAAAGGATATTGCATGGGGGAAAAGGAACAGTTATTCTCATCTCCACTAAAGGGAGAATCAGAGAAAATATACCTAATTTGAGCCAGCTAATCCTTACGTTCACTTAGTTTTCTCAGTGGAAAAAAAATCTCTTTTCAAAGGTAGGGGCTATTACACATTCAATGACTTAGGGGCATTCCAGCCTCTTTCCCTAGGTGGTTTGAGTGGAAGACCAGCCATCCATCTGTCTGATTTAGGCTCAAGCTAGAGAAGTGGGGAGCCAGATAAACACTGTGTGATGGCTAGATGTTCTGACTTCTTTCAGGACTCTGATTAACGGGCTAAAGAGCAAAAAGTAAAAACCAGCTATTAAAGAGTAAAAATGTAAAGACACTATGAAGTGACAGATGTTTAAGGATTGCTGTATCAGCTAATACTGAGTCTCTGCTTTTCAGAGATCACTAATCCAAGTTTGGAGGCACCATTTGGCCAGTCACTGAGTACAAGTCATATCTCAGATCAAAGCAGTCATGCTGTGCTTCTGTCAGCTCAAAGCCCATTCAGGTTTCAAGGAGAAAGGAGTTTATACTCCCCTGATGGTACCATTATAAACCACCAGGCCACAGGAGAAAATGACCTTGTGATTGGGCATCGGAGCAATGCAAAATAAAGTGGGGCAAAGGCAAAACTCTGGTATATGAAACTTACCCATTTTTAAAGCTATATATGCTCCTACCTCATTTTGTCATTTCTTAATATTTAATTCTTATAGTTAATGTGTAAGAGTAGAAAAGACAATATTACATTTATCACTTTGCTACATTTTCTTTTCGACATTTAAACAAATTAAACTTAGCATATGAAACTACCAAGTATCAAAATCTCTCTCTCCACTAAAAATGTACGCTTGGTACATTTTCTTTTCGACATCTAAACAAATTAAACTTAGCGTATGAAACTACCAAGTATCAAAATCTCTCTCTCCACTAAAAATGTACGCTTATGAATATCATAAACAAACCTTTAGAGCGCTAGCATCACTTTCATCCGAATCTCGGAATTCCACACAGACTGCAATGTTCCTCGCCTAAAATGATTAATCATTCAATATGAATCTCAAAACAAGAAGATTATAAATAACATTTTATACTCCAAAATGTATAGTTTACACTGTTTACCTTGGCAAATGTTTTCTGGCTATCGTATTTTAATTGCAAGGGATATACATACAGATGGTTTTTGTAAATAGTAAACGGATAACAATATTTTGTCATTTCTGGAACAAACTCTTCAACCTCCACAGTAATATTTTGACAATTCTTTTCAAAAGGCTTCAAGGGCACATATGAAGAAGTAATACAATCTATAGCAAGAAAAAAGAATAGTCAACGATAATACAATTTAACAATCATTAACACATTCCTGCATTTAAAAAAATATACATGGATTGTGTTCTCCAAGAGTGATCTAACAGAATTCTTAGTGATTGACAAAAAGTCATACAACCACTTTAAGAACCCAAAAGGACAAGATGGAGTAGCCTGATGTTGATTTTAGTGGAACCCTTTAACCCAGACGTGGATTGCTATTTCATTCTCAATGTAGAGTAGAGTGATTTTCCAAATATAACACATCACAATTTTGACAAATTTAAACTCTGCAAAGAAATCCATTACATTTTTCCTCCTGTGGCTGCAATTTAGCCTTCACTGTAAGTTTTTATTGGTATCAGGGAAATAACAGTAAATTTATGCCTCCAATTAGCTCATGGCTAGTCACTTTTTAAAAGTTAACTTGGTGCAGGTGCAAATTTTCACCTAAGAAATAATGGAAGCCTTTTGAAACTACAGATCTTATGACGTGCTACCAATAATAAACTCAATACTCCTGAACACGAAAAACACAAAGTCTCTGAATAGTCTAGAACCATATGTTATTGAAGTAGCCACTGCGGTAAAGGTTATTCATCTAATTAAGGGGCTCTAAGACTGCTTGTGCTTTGCTGCAGAGCCACAGTGATGGAGAAGGAAGACACAGGGAGAGTCGGACCTGAGGACACAGGATTTTTTGTTGGGTTTGGTTTTCTCTGATTAATATAGTGATACTTATAATAGAACATCTGGAGGTACGAAGTAAAAGGTACACAGAAACAAGTGATCATTCCACTGCCCAGAAATAACTACTGTTAATATTTTGGCATATTTTCTTCCAGTCTTCTTTCTATGTATGTTTTATATAACAACACAAAAATCCCACTGTATATATAGAATTTTACCCTGGCTTTTTTTTTTTTTTGGCATTTTATCTGATGTCTTATTCCACGAACTCTTTATAAACATCATTTTTCATGGCTGCATAAAATTTCATGGTATCAGTGTATTATAATTGCCTTAACCACTCTGACGGTGTTGGACTCTGGTTGTTTCTAATTTTCTCCCAATGTAAACACTGCAAAGAACATCTTCATGCGTAAACTCCTGTCTACATTTCAAATTATTTCTTTAGGAAAAGAACAATCCATTATACTCTTAGATGTTTTACAATGTAAATTGCCACTCCCCCGCTTACAATGCTTTAGTGACTTCTCATTGCACTTGGAATACAAGCCAATCTTTTAAGGAGTTACCATGGTCTATACACTTCCCCGCATGATGTGATCTTCCCGCTTCTCCTTCTTCATCTCCTCTCTCCCTTGTTCCCATCACACGCTACACTAAAGCCACACTGGCTTCCTTTCTGTTCATACAAACCAAGCTTTCTCCCACCTCAAGGTCTTTACATACGTGATGCCCTCAGTGGGGAATGGACAGTCCCAACTATCACATGCTGGTTGGGCCACATGGTGGGCCTTCCTTGGCCACGCTTTTTAAAGCAGCCCATCCCAACCACAGATGGAAAATTACTCATTTATTTGTTTTCTTGTTGATTGTCTGTCACTCCTAGATTTTAATCTGCATAATTTTAAAGCACCTAGTAGGTACTCAATAAATGCTATTCAGTGAATAAATGGATGGATAGAACGTCAGAGTTGGAATGCCTTAGTTATGGACATCTATGAATATCTATTGCCAAATTGTACTCTTATCCACGATAGGTGATGGTGCCTGGCCATAGCCAGCATTAGACAGTTTTGTTTTAAACCTTTTTGTAAAACTGACAGATGAGCAAGAGCATCTTGCTGTCTTAATTGGTATTAGTGGCATTATTACTGAGATCGAAGATTTTTCAAATATTTACCAGCCATTTCATTTTATTTCCTGCAAAGTGTCCTTTCTGTCTTCTATTTTTCTTCTGGGATCTTAGAGTCATGTCTTTAGACAAGAAAAGAAATTCTCCTCTTTTTTGATCCCTTAACTGAAGAAACTTATCCAAGGCAAAAGGGAACAGAAACTGACTCACATCGTCACATATTATATATGAAACGGCATCTGATAAAATCAACTTAATTCACTTCCTAATCTGTAACTGTTCACCATGTGTACTGGGTTGAATAGTGTCCCCCCAAAATTCATGTCCTCCAGAACCTCAGAATGTGACCTTATTTGGAAATAGGCTCTTTGCAGATGTAATTAGTTAAGATGAGGTCCTACTGGATTAGGGTGGGCCCTAAATCCAATGACTGGTGCTCTCAGAAGGCCATGTGAGAACACAAAGGGAAGATGGCCATGTGATGCTATCACACCATTAACAAATGATGCTGCTACAAACCAAGGGCTGCCACGGATAGCCAGGAGCCACCAGAAGCTAGGAAGAGGCAAGGAATGATCCCTCCTTAGAGCATTCAGAGGCAGCACAGCCCTGCAGACACCTTGATTTTGACTTCTAGCCTCCGGAACCATGCAAGAATCAATTTCTATTGTCTTAAGCCACCCAGTCTGTAATACTTTCTTATAGAAGCCCTAGAAAACTAATACACCATATAAACCACAAGAAAAATATTGAAAAGATAAAAACCTGAGATTCAAACATAGCCCTTAAGGTTTATTTGCAATACATGAGTTCTTACTTGATAAATCCATAGGAACACATTCTACTGTGATGTTTAGCTGCCCAGGAATAATCTGCAATTTGGTCTTCTCTGGCCTAGGTGTAAAATAAGAATATTTTATATTTAAAATTTATGATTACTAAACACGTTAGTTACCCTATATTCAAACTTAAAACTTTAAGCATTCAGTTTCTCCCTTAGATGACTCATTCATCATTTTAAGAAATTATAATTCATCTATTACATTGGGTAACTGCAGTAACTCCACACACTTACTTCTTGTATTCTGCAAGCAACTTGAGAATGTCTTCATTTGAAAGCTTGCTACTGTCTTGTTTATACAAAGGAGAAAATCTCCCGTCCAGATCCAAGGAGCCTTGAGTATCTTTGAAAATGGGTCTAAAAGAGCAACAAAAGGTTTTTTTTTTTTAAATCTAAAGTATTTATAAATTAAGACAAAATTAGTGCTAGTGGGAGTATAAAATGGCAAAACTACTTTGGAAAATAGTTTGGCAGTTCTCATGAAGTTAAGCATACATCTACCCTATGATCCTACAATTCCTCTCCTATTCATCTTTCCACGTGGTACATGAACGTATATAGCAAGTTTATTTGTTATAGCCCCAAACTGGAAACAACCCAGATATTCATCAACAAGTGAATGGATAAACAAATTGTGGTATATTCATACAATGGAATACTACTCAAAATGAACAACTGATATATACACAATATGGATGAATCTCAGAAACAGACTGAGCACAAGAAACCAAATGCAAGAGTGCATCCTGCGTGCTTCCCTTTACATGAAGGTCTAGAACAGGTAAAAGTCACCTACAGTGCTAACAATCAGATCCGTGGTTGTCTGGGTGGGGGTGGGATGGCCAACTGGACAGGGATATAAGGAAACTTTCTGGAGTGAGAGACATGTTCTATACCTTGGCTGAGGTGCTAGTTACATGACTGTATACATTTGTGAAAATTCATCAAGTTGGACATATAAAATATGTGCATTTTAATCGAAGGTAAAGTATATTTCAATAAAGTTGATAAAAATTAAATTCGATCTTTAAGATCAATTTACATAGAGAGTTCACAATATGTATGTAGAATTTCCAATATGAATTTGAATGATTCCCTCCCCCTCCCCTTCTCCCATCTTTAAGCAGCTATTTTCCTGCTAAAATGGAAGTAATGTACAAGCACCCAACACACTGGAAGCAGCTATAGCCAGAAACAGAATTCCCCCTGGCAGAGCCTCTGAAGATGTGGTTATAGGCGTTAACCATTGTTCCTACTTCTAAGCATACTTCCTTTATTTTCAGTAAACAGGGGTTTATACATCTTTTAAGTATCCCAGCCAAGCCTTTAGAGTGAGTTCCTGCTACTGCTGACAACCAAAACAATTTGGGAAGGAAAAAATAGCATAATTCCTCATGAGAACTGAGGATCAAAGCTTCTAACTTTGAAGATTTTTAAATTAACTTTTCTACTGGCAAAACAGCATCGAGCAGCTATTGCTATGGCCTGATGGCGGGTAGTAAGCCATAGCAGTCTAGGTAGGCTCCGAAATCAGGTGCCGTGGGTTCTGATCTCTGCTCACACACATGCTGTGTGAACCTGGACAAGGATTCTTATTTTTACTTCTGTGCTTCAATTTCCTTGTCTCCAAGAGGGGGATAATAGTACCCACCTCTTAAGAAGGTATACATTAAGCACTTAGACCACTGCCTTGTACAGAGTTAGCACTTAATAACTGTAAATAATAATAACAAGAGCAGCAGCAGCAGTAATTGACTTTTCAGGCTGGAGCATCACTAAGGATCCTTATATTTACAAGCCATACTTCACCTTCTATAATGCCTAAATATAACAACCTCCATTACTCTTTGCATTTCACCTAATGTTGGCTAGCATTTTTTACCAGTCTGCAAAACAAGGACAATGTGCCCTTTCATCTACCAACATACAATGCATTTTGAGACCTTCCAAAAAATGAAATGATCATAAATAGTGACAGAAGCGTTAATTAACTTAGAATCTCCTACCCTTATGCTATTCCCCAGCACCCACTGAACATAATTGATTGAATTACTCAGAACATGGTGCCCTTTCCCCAGAAGTTCCAGTGAGCTGTACAGGCTGTACCACAAACCAACCAGTGAACCTGTACTTCAAAGCGGGGATAAGCAAGAGACACGTTTTAAGTCATCACTGTATGTAGACTCGCAAGATTTGGAAAAAAAATCATGTAATCTACCATAAGATATGTGGTATAGATAACACGCTTCCAAATACACTACCCCTAAAGGGTTTGCCGAATTTGTCATCAGGAATGAAGAAAATCTATTCATTAGTTACACACTTGCACTTAACAACTGCCTTCTTTGCCTTCTAATTTTTAGTATATTTTCCAGAATTATTCTATGATAGCTTTTCAAAGCATAAACCCAGCCAATTCTGAAATAGTGGGCATATTGTACATAATTCACTACAATTTCTGGTTTTCTGGAAAAAAATTCCATCACTTTAGCAAATAAGCTCTGCTTTAAAATATAATAAAATTAAGTGGTGTCAGTCAGATCAGTAACCCAAGCCAAAGAAAATTTCCCTGAAGCAAGCCATGTGAAGAAATGAAAGGGTCTTTGATGCACAGCAAATTCTAAGAGAAAGAATTCTTATATCCTGTATGGGCTGAATGTTTGTGTCCCCCCCAAAGTTCATATGTTGAAATCTAACCCCCAAGGTGATAATATTAGGAGGTGGGGCCTTTGGGGTGAGATTAGGTCACGAGGGTGGAGCCCTCATGAATGGGATTAGCGCCCTTATAAAAGGTCAGCGAGCTAGCCCACCTTCTTTCCACCACGTGCGGATACAAGGAAAAGTCAGCTATCTGCAACCTAGAAGAGAGTCCTCACCAGAACCCAACCATGCTGGCACCCTGATCTTGGACTTACAGCCCTGAGAATTGTGAGAAATAAATGTTCATGGTTTAAGCCACCCAGTCTACAGTAATTTGTTATAGCAGCCTGAACGGACTAAGACACATCCCAGGTGTCCCAAGATATAACTAGCTTGTCAGAAACAGACTGCTGAATGCTGCTGGCAAGAACAAGAGGCTTCAACTTCACAAATGAGCGTGAATAGAATGGTCAGGATTATACTTGTACAAACCTGGCAGCCCAGGCAAAGGGCATTCGGTATTGTCCAAGGCGACTACACACTTGCTTAGCTGTCCTGTGCACCTTCTGGGCCGTCTAAGGTCAGAAAGAAGATAGGCTCACATTTGTTCAAACTACCAGGGACTCACCCAGAAAAATAACTTCCCCAACTTCCTGATATAAACCATCAAAATCTATTTTAAAAATATAGAGAGAAATAGCTACAAATAAAACACAACACACATCATCTCCCCACTTCCCAAGACCAAAGTATTTCTTAAAGGTTTTGTGTTTTCTCATGAACAGAGCCTCCATCAGATATCAGAAGACAGACAAAATAGATGCGGGGCACGTTTTGTACCAAAGATCTCCACTGAGAAAATTTTAAGCAGTTTTAACGTGTAATTCCTTTCACACATGAGCAGGCAGACACTTCTCATTCTTTGTAGAAGTCTGTTGTGGATACAGATGACCTTTTTCTTCCCAAGATAAAAGCCAAGTGACCAAGAGTCAATGCAATTAGTTGAATGTGGGCAGGAGCTGCTGTTTGCACAGGCACTGGAGATGACAAAGGAGATTAACTGCCTATAGAGTCTAAACAGGCTACGAAATGCTGGCTAGATCCTTATCCCTTGGGATACCGAATGCTAGAGGCTTTTATCTATATTGTTGAGACTTTTTTCCCCTCCCACAAATTAGTCACGTGTCTCCTCAGCATCTTCCACTTAATAAACACTATTTGGATACACCACTAAATGCCACATACAACAGATTGACTCTTCATAAATACTCACTAGCGGGAGTGCTGCTAATGAGCGGTGTCACAAACGCTTTCCCTCTCTGGGCCTCAGTTTTCTCATTTAGAAAATGAGAGGGGAGGATTAGATCAATAATTTCTAAAAGTTTGGATTTCATGATCCAGAAATTTGGATGGTTATAGGGGTTGCTGACTTTCAATGTTGCCATTTAAAGACATTAAACATGAAAAACAATCCCTACCATGTAATATGCCTACATTTCATGAAAGATAGATAGGTGTAACGTTTAAAAAGTAGGAAGGGCAAAATCTCAGAATAAAGACCAGCCTTCTGAATTGAATACATTTAGCTTCACGAATCGCTCACTATCTCTGTCTTTCCTTTCTCATTTTGTCACACACAGGAGCGAATTTGAGTACAGACTGGCATTTGGGAACCACAGGACTGGATCATCTTTACCCTCCCAGCTTTGACATTCTAGGGCTGTATATAGGGCTGGGAGAGAAAAAGAATGGCTATTGCCAAGGATACGGTGTCAATGAACACGTGTTGCCTAAAAGCCTTTAGCTCTTATTTTGATAAGCAAGCAGAAATCAGATCGTCATGTAAACAGAACATAAATGAAAAGGGAAAAAGGTCACGTTCAAGCTTTAGCATGCTTACTCCCATAGTATATTATATTTTCAGAATATACTGCACACTCAGAGAATAAGTGTTTTTTTTTTTGAAGCTTAATTAACAATACCATTTAAAATATGAGGAAAAGGCAAATTCCACATTAAGCTGAAGTATTCACAAACCGTCTTTACAAATACCTTTGCTGGGTCTGAATTTTTGATGTAGGGTTCCGCACAGTGCGTAATGTTTCCCTGGAGCACCTTTTCAATTCTTGCAACAAGAAAAATTTCAGTATGTGGATTTGTCACGGAGAAAATGCCCTGGAAAAAATGAACTTCCATCAGACTTTTTAATGTAACCTCATACATACAGTTACTTGGTTAATGACTCCTAGTAGTGTGTTTAGCATAGAATGTTGATATTCAACATAGCATCATGTCCAGGACCCTGGAAATAGACAGCATTTCCTTTCATGCAGTTTTCAAAGCTCCCGATGCTCCTTTCGAAATGGATTTTCTATTTTGTCACCAACTTCCTATCTATTCATCCCCAAAGTGCAGGTGTCACCATTGCTGCTTAGCGCCTTGTGTTTGGTTGTGTCTGCAAAGTGCATTCTTACACCTAATTAATACAATGTGTATTGTTTGTCTTATTTGGCATGTGCTAAAATTGTGTGCATTTCTCAAGTGGAAATGGATACGCATTTTTAAATGTAGCTGCATGTAACTCGAGAGCAATTCACTGACAATTAATACTAATTGCAGCTAGGAAGAAGAAAATACTTTATTGCTGTGTAACATAAAAACTAAACCACCCCATAGAAAACATTCCTTTGTTGCAGTTCAAGAGCTCTGGTGCTTTCAGTGTAAAGGTAGGGAACAGAGGATCCAAAACTCATTTTGTTCCCATACACTTTATTTCAGATTACTAATGTGTACGCAGCCAAGGCTGCATGAGTCTTCTTTGAATGCACGCGGAACAACCATGTCATCCCCTGTCCAGTTCAGCTCCTTCCAAACATAACATGTTCCAATAGCCTGAAGGCTGGTTATGTCTGTTGTTTAAAGGAGCACCACACAACTGAATTCCAGTGGAAAAATCCATCACTGGGATGCTACTAAGTTTTATTTTTCTACTTGGTATATTACCAACTGTGATAAGATAGTGCATTCCAGTTTTCAAAGCATTTCAGACACATTGTCTCATCTGTTCCAGATAGAACCCTCTGGGCAGAAGAGAAAACTGAGTGTAAGACACTAAGTAATTCCCCCCAAGTCTAACGACTTGTAAGGATCCCAAGTAATGGCTGGTCCAGGTTTGAATTCCCAAGCATGGAACGAAGTGCTTAAAAACTGCTTGAGAGTCCAACCTCCTGGGTTCAAATTCTGGCTCCATCATTTATGGGTTTAGGTAAGTCACGTCCTGTCTACGACTCAGGTTTCCCATCTAGGAAATGAGGATGATGATAGCAATAGCGATTTCATAAACTTCTTGCACAGATTAAATGAAGTAATGCACATTAGGTACCTGGTTATTACTAGAGTGGCCCAAATCATCTCAAGGCCACAGAACTTGATGCCTGGCACTGCCAGGAGCATGCTGCTCGAGCTGTGAGATGCGGCTGGCACACTGCCTGAGCTGCCCCTGCAGGAGGTATGCTGAGCAGTGTACCCTGAGTGCCATCTCATGCTTACCTATTGTCACATAATTGTGCTAATGATTTTCGTTATCTTAGTCTTCAAAAAACCCTCGAATGCAGGCACTATGATATACACATTTTACAGATTAAGAAACTGAGGCTTAGAGAGGTTTATGCAGCAAGTAAGTGGTTGAAGAAGACTGCCACCAGCTCCAGACTATACAGCCCATGCTATCCTGCCTCTCAGCCTTGAGGCCCATGCACCCAAAATCTCATGTGATGGCGCTGGATGAGGATAGTAATATTGATTACTGCTATTGCTATAGCTGACATTCACTGAGCACTTATTGTTCCCCATTCCCAGTACTCTGGGCATCTCCCCACACTGATGCCAGCAATGAGTACTATAATTTTAAACGATTCGACAACTGATAAGTATAAGCTGCTTTCACTTGTTTATCTGTGATCACTGTTACTGCTGCTCCTACCTGCAGCCACATTGTTGTACTGAGCATGCACAGTGGCCCTGGGACAGGGCCAAGTGCTTTCTGGAGACAGCACACCTGGGCGGAGCCTTACAGCAGCCCCTGGATGCAGGGACTATCATTACCTCCAGTCTACAGACAAGGATGCTGGGGCACAGAGGTGGTCATTTTTTAACTGACCAGAGATTCCAGTGTAGATGGTCAGTCTCTGGGGCTATTTTACCTTTTGACTGTTCAGTTTTTAGCCCTCCCTCTGTCCCCACAACACAGAAGGGTAGCCAGAGAACACCCAGGAATCCCGTGTGGGCTAGGAGTCTGGCCCTTCAGGGCATGGCCTCTGGCCCAGGCCTCCTTTCCCACCAAGGAGGCAGGGATGTGCCTGTCTCCCTACCCCTCAAGGTGACTCTTACCCACTTCACTGACCCCTCTCTCTAAAGAATGGGTCAGGTCCCCCCATCCCAGTCCCCAGCACTTACATAGCCCCCTAGGGCATGGCAGGGCATGTGATGTTGGTGGTGGGGGCTCTGCACCCTTTAACCAACACAACAACTGCTGCCCCCCAGCAGGGAGCCCGCAGAGCCACAGGGAGGCAGACTCCCAAGAGTGAGCAGCTCGCCCACAACCCCAACCCAAGGTCAGTCAGCTCTGACCTTGGAGGACATGGGAGACTGAGCTCTGTCAGGGCATCTTGGAAGGAACTGCCAGGCAGCTGAGAGTGAAGTGACTGGTCACAGTGGCTGTTTGGTGTCAGGGAGGCAAAACTACTCAATGGACCCAACTTTCTCCTTTTCCTGTGGTCACCCCATTGCTCCCCAGGAAGCCACTGGAGAGAAAGACTCCAAGGAGTGGATGGGGAGGGCCTAGAATACCCCTACAACACTCACCATCCTCCAAGCCCTGGGAGCTGACTCTCCCTATAGACAACGCCATCACTTGAATAGTCTTTCTGCAAGGGACCGGGCTGCCAGACAGCCCTTTCCAGGAATGTTGGGGAACTGAGCTGTTTCCCTCTCCTCAGGGTGACAAGGAAGCAGTAAAGTATAGGGGTAAAAACCTGGGCTTTGGAGCCTGCTAGAGTGAGGTTCAGGTCCTGTTTCTCATCTCATTAGCTCTATGACCTTGAAGAAACCACTTGACCACTCTGTGCCTCAGTTTTCACATCCATAAAATGGGGATGGTACAGTATCTACCTACTTTACCTGGGTGTTGTGAGAAGTAAATGTCTTCATACAGATAAAGTACCTAGAGAAATACACTGGCAATAAGAAGCGTTTAAATTGTTGTTATTGCCGAAAAATTGATGAGCTGAGACTAGTGTTCACATCTGCTACATTCAGTCTCTTTCGTACATAGTACTGCTTCCTAGTCATAAACAGGAAGAAGTTGAGAAAAAGACTTCTTCAAAATTAAATGTTCAACTGTTTGAAGTAAATGACCACTTCCTGGTATCTTTAGTTGATTTGAAAAAGGGTGCAAAATGATCAAGCCCTTTGAGGCCACTGCCCATCGTTCTCCCCTTTCCAGCTCTTATCCATTCCTTTGAGGCATCTCTTAAGTCCCACGTCTCCTGCGCAGTCCTCTAAGTTAATTCCCAACCACTGACCCTTCCTCACATTCCAAACTCCTCTCCTACCACTGTGTTATATACTTCAGCACTTAATTACATTCTGCCTAATATTGTTGATTGAGTTCTTTCAAACAGACCTAGGTTCAAATCCTGCCTTCACCACTACTGGCTATGTAATGATGGGCAGCTTCCTTAACCTCCCTGATCTGCAGTTTCCTCATCTGCAAAACAGCAATAATTATACAACTTCACAAAACTATGATGATCGCATGAGATACCAATGGAAAATTCTGGCACATAGGAGATATTCAAAAAATGTTGATTTTCTTCCTGACCTAGATTACAAGTGGGATGACACCTGAAACCACAATTTAAACTTCTTGCATTGGACACACAGCTGAGTACGCTGAAATAATACAGTAAATACATCATTGGCTTCAAATGACTTATTTGACATTGTGTGGGAACTTTTAAACATATAATTCAATAGTAGATTCTCAAAAACTGATAATACTGTACTTTCTGGATCTCTCTTTTAGACGCATAGGCTGTTGTAGTGGAATGTTCATATATGTGACAACTATGGTCTGAGTAACAAACTAAGGAGCCGTAAGGGAACAAGGGGCAACTTAGGGAACAGCTAAGACCCACAGCCCAAAGAGGGCAGTGACAACACATGTAAGTTTTCCCCTACCACGTGGCAATCTGTATCAATGAGCATAATCTTTGACCCTGAAAACTCCAATGCTTGGAATTTATTCTAAGGAGATAATTCAACAAACGAGCTAACACGTACACACAAGGATGTTCGATGCAGCGTAATTTATGATATCCAAAAATTAGAAATATCCTAATCAGCTAAATCAATGGAATACCATATTTGCCTTTAATAAGAATGTGACTGATCCAGAGATATTGATATAGAATAAACATGATGTTAAATGAACACAGTAGGTGTAAAAATAGCATGAATATAACAGTTTGTATAAGAGTATACATAACGTTTATCTATTTATATACACATAACAGAGATGTCTAGAAAGATGTTCGCCAAAATGTTAAGTTATCATCTATAGGTGGCGATTTTTACTTTTTTCTTTATACTTTTTGTATTGTTTGAAATTTCTACATAATCATGTACTTATCTTTATAATCAGGAAAAAAAGGAACAATATTTTTATATGGGGAAAAATAAAAATCCTTACAATGTGAGCTGCTTTGTTCTTATGCCTCTTCCCACTTTAATTCTATGCCACACTCTAGTTTCCTGTCAGTTGCAAGAGTCCAGAAGGCAGACCATCAATTCTACTCAGCCTAACCTCTTATGGCCTCCAGTCCAGTCAGAGGTCACATGCCAGGGAACTGTCAGACCCCTGCTAAAGGGGATTCTTTGCACCAGAAGAGAGTAGCTTTACAGCTGTGACACAAGAAGTTCCCTCCCACTGCTTTTCAACCAGAACTCCTTGTATAAAGAGCCTTTATGCTCCATTATAACTACCTACTTATAACAGAAACAGGAATTAGGGATGGGAGGTTATTTTCAGGTCAATGTTTTCTTCAAAGAAACAAGCCTTTCAGGCACCTATTGCCTTGCACCAGAGTGTGCACATGGGCATGGGGGTGTGTCTGTATCTGTCTGTGTTATCTGCATTCCATCTCACAAAATACTTCGAGACTCACATGATGGTCCCACTGAAATGTCACTTCACCAGTGTATTACTAGCATATTTGCTGGTTTCCATTTTTTCCTTCCAACTTCAGTCACCAGAAAAACACCTAGACACAGACCTTACAAGAGATGGAATGAATACCCGTGAAAACGTCGGCCTGAAACTATGAAATAACCAAACGATGTTTCTGTTTCTGATTCTGAATGTGCTACCAAGGCTAGAAGATCATTCTTTACCTGCTTTACACAGCGTAACTCAGATTCCGCAATTCCATGAATGAAAGACTCAGGTGAAGAGCTTTTTGAGTTTCCATCACCGCCCAGTTGGGTTGAAGCGCCCCAGAGCATTTCACGGACAGATGGCGGATTCAGGTCTACGTGGAAGTCAGCTGAAATCTTACAATTGTTCTTTACATCAAATAAGGCAAGATTGATAAAAAAGGGTTCAACCTGGGAATGAAAACAATTACATTTTTAAACTAAGACTTTTTTAGGTGGGGTGGGGGAGGGACACAAATTACAAAATAATTTTCTTTATTCCTCAAGTTTCTGGGATTACAGTTCCTTTCTAAATTCAACATTTAGCTAAAATTGCCTTGTAGCTCATTTGCATGTAAGAAGGCATTCTAAAATAACAGACTATCAAATTTTAACTTTTGTCAGGTATAAATAACTTCATCTTATAAATTTTTTAAATGAGTAGAAATCAGAAGCCATATTTAAAGAACATCAATTGTTCTATGAATAAAATTTAATTCTCTATAGGTTTACTGAAATTACCTAAAATAATGCCAAAATGATAGAGTAGAAATAAATCTTCCCTTTTGTTATGTTACAGCTTACTGGGTTATACATTTCATATGAGCTAATATCAGTCAACATCAAATTACTTGACAAAAGCTTTGCCTCATCATCAGTTTTGGAAGACATGATTCCTCTCTACAGATGGCATTTGAAAGCTGGTCACAAAGAGAAATTTCATGCCAGATGGCATAAAAATTAACCCTTTAGACACAGAAAGTCTGCTAGTGCGTTTCAGCTACTTTGTAAGAAAATAAATCATCAGTGTGGATATTTTTGAAAGATAAAACTAGACCCCCAAAATAAAGATGAACATAAAATGCAGTCTCTTGGGCGATTTTACATTTATAGTTTCAAGTATTTCTGAGCAACTCAAATGACCTGTGACAGCTAATAATGAGAATTTTCTGTGCAGAACAAAATGAATTCCCTCTACAGGAGTAGCGAGTGAGGCTAGCTGACTTCACAGTGTCTGTATCCCCGCACAGCTTTGGTGTTCCCTACTCACTGCGATGAGCCAACTTTACAGAAGTCATATTCTCTAGTAGACTTCACAAATTTGAGGATTTTCCAGGTTCTGGGGACATGTCCCTCTTGAATGTCAAGAGCCTACTCCCTCTGCTATTTTGAATAGGTAAGACTTGCATGAATCCTCTCAAGCTGAAAATATATTCACATTTTGGCAAAAGAAAGACATGTATGAAATTCTTCGATGTCAAATTTATCATAACATGTAGCAATGGAATTTTCATCCAGTAAATTAGTTCTCAGTGATAAAAAAGAAACGTGTTTCCTTAAGGCACTGGTTTAAGGGAGGTAGAAGGAAAAGTCATACATACATTTGTGGGTGGTCCTTTTGCATTGTCTCCAACTTGACCCAAGATATTGAACGTTAAATCATGGCAATTTACCAGGAAACGTTTATTGCACTTTTCCTCAAATGGCTTTATATCAGGTTCAATTCCTGAAAAGTCCAACCTCTACAAAACAGATAGTATGAATCATTTCCAAAAAATATATATATAGGATTCATATTAATATAGATCTATAAGTAAAAATTGCAGAATCCAACAGTTCTCTCTGTCCGTTCTTCATTTGAACCCTTATTTTTTCATTCAACAAGCCTTTATAGAGCTCTTACATTAAGGTTCAAACACTGATAGAGAAATCCTGAAGGGAGATGATTAAACTCTGATCGAAGGCAATAGGAAAGTCACAAGTCTATACCATGGCCTACAAAGCCCTATATATATGACATGACTCCCTACCTCCCCTCACTCGTCTGACCTCATCTCCACTGTTCTTGCCTTTTCCCCCTACTCTCTGCTCCAGTCACACCGGCCTCCTTAGTTATTTCTCCAGCACACTATGTACACTCCCACCTCAGGGCCTTTGCACTTGCTGTTCTGTCAGGCATCCTCTTCCCTTAGATAGATGCCTGGCTTACTCTTTCATTTCATTGAAGTCTCTCATCAACTGGCATTTCCACAGAGAAACCTTCCTTAATTCCCTATATAAAACTACACACTCTCTGACAGACTATACTCTCCTTCCTTGATTTTGTTTTCTAACATTACTTTTTTATATTTACTTAGTTGTTTATTGTTTGTCTTTCCTACAAAATGTATGTTCCAGGATGGTAGGAATTTTGTTTCTTTTATGAGCTGTGGAAGAGGCAAAATCGACATGAATGGATACGGGAAGCATCAAGAATAACCCAATGGTCTCTAACTTGAAAGATTCAGTCGATTGTGATGTTACAAACTTAGCTGTAAAATAAAAATGAATAGCAGATATGGGGAGAATGCGAGTAGAGATGATGAGTTCAGTTTGGGACGTGTTGAGTTTCCCGTGACGTTAGTAAGTGGTTGGAAAAATAGGAGAGGTCTGGGTTGGAGAGCTGGATTTGGGAGTCAGTGGTAACTAGGGTGACAAGGAGGATAAGGCTGGAGCCCTGGGGACCACCTACATTTAAATGATGAACAGAGGGAGAGGCGTCTGCTTAGGAAACTGATAAACACTGAGCTCAGTTTCTAACAGAGCTGGGGGATGTACCCTGGCTGCCACAGAGACATATTTTTAAAAATTATTGGTATTTCAAAATAAAAAAAAATGTTTAAAAAAAGATATTAGGAGTCAAGGAATTCCTCTCAGCAGGGGAGGAATCTGTCCCTCCTCAAAGAAACTCATAGAATCCTCCTCCTCAGCTCACACGGCTCAGGCAATCAAAGTTCATCTTCTGTTCATTCTGAATGTCTGAACAGACATTCTGTTCATAAATGGGAGGAAAAGTATAGATTGTGGGACAACTGACTATACTTTCATTAAGACCAGAGACATGGCAGATGGGAAATGATTGGGTGAATCTGAGCAGAATATACTGCCAATATGGAAAACTCAAGCCAAGAAACACAAGAAATTTTCTCAATTGCCTAAGTAATTCAAGCCAAAACAGGTATTGTGCCTGAAGAGTCTTAGATAATTATAGCCATTCTGACCTAGCCTGTATCACCGACAAAATCCTCCTTAAAAGGTCCTGAAGTATAATATGTGTACCTGAGAGCACGATTTTTCCCCCGAGTCTATTTATCTACAAAAGGAATACCAATGCGTGGGACTAGACAGCTCCCTCTTGAACACTTATCTCTCTGTGGAGCCAGCGGAGGCAAGTCATTGCCATGGAGATCAATTCTAATTTCCGCCCATTTATCTGCTCTCCTTTCTATCTTACTCAGACAGTGGAATGCGAAGAGAAACTGGACTGAACCACCCCAGCCCCCAAATCCTTTCCCTTCTGAGGCCTGCAAGTGCAAACGTTGGAACATATGGCCTTCTCCGGTAGTGCAAACTTGGAGCCATCCCCTTCAGTCAGTAGTGTTTCTTCATTCTCTAAGGTCAGTGGTAGAAAACATGTCTCTAAACACTGAACTGAGGCCAAAAGAGAAGGCTGATATTATGGGATGGCACTTCACCTAGAGAAGGTACTCAGTACATACAACATGAATTTCTGTGGTGAGACTGCCTTCCATAATCAACATTAAATTCTATTCTTCTCCTTAAAGTTTCATTGCAACTGTGAATTTCTCTCCACTGTAGCTCACTGTTAAACTCAAACATAAAATCAGTTCACTTCCATGACCACAAAAACACTACACCACAAATTTTTTTAAGATACTGGATAGAGTTTCAACCACAGTCAATTGGCTTCTTTGTATACAATGAAAGAGACTGACATGTCCAATTAGAGCCCAATCATCGGCGGGGCGGGGGAGGGGATCAAAGGCTCAGACACGCTTGGAACAAGTAAATTTCTGAATGAATATCTTAGAACTAACATTCCCCAGGCCTGCTATACTTTTTTTTTTAATCATATAACTTACACAAACAATATAAATACTGCTATGGAAAAAGAAGGAGATGAAACATTGAAAACAAATTTTCCCGAAATGATTTTATTTTCTTGTGTGGTATTTTTATTAAGGAAAAATTTCTGCATATAGACTATAAACTTCTCCCATTTCAAATTAAAAAAATTTTATTTATAAAACTGTATAAAGCAAAAAGAAAAAAGAAACAAAAACAAAATCAGTCTTCCCCAATTTTATCACATATTTTCACTGAGAAAAAAACTATAATGCTCCTATAATGCATACTTTTCTATTTCAAAAAAAGTCCCAAAGATTTTAATTAGAAATCTCACGTAGAAAAAGTGAAAAGAAAACCAAAAAAATTCATCTTCCCCCAAATAATTTAATTTTCTCGTGAAATATGTTCCATTAGGAAAAATATTTGTAATACTTGTATGTGGTAGAATTTTTCCATTTAAACAAATCAGTAATTTATTAGAAAATACCGTGGAATTAAACATTAACTGCATAAATCTTAGTACAAAAATTGCCTACCCAACTCTCAAGAAAGAGGTTAATACATACATACATACGCACATAAACCTGCACTTCCCTGAACCACTTTCCGTTTAAAGTGGGATTAAGCCAGATATGAAAATTATCCGGGTTCTACAGGCCTGAATCAGAAGCGGAAAATAAACCACATGTCTCAGATGACTTAGTGTTCTTGATACTGCAGATATTTGCTGCTAGTAGATCACAATTGTATTTAATGGGTTAAAAGAGCACTGAAACCATCTTTAAAGGTTATTTGATTTATCCATTTAGAGGAGTGAGATGAAGTGAAAAGAATATAGAGAACTGAGAAATAAAACGCATATTCAGTCCCAAACTATTTGTATATGTGACAGTCCTCGATGAAGTTGTTGTTAAGCTCCCTGTTCAAAGCGAACAAGACAAATGTAAAGCAATCGATATCGCCCAGTGGTGCCAAAATCAGTGATTTCAACATTTCATTTCATAAATGTTGTGTATCCAAATAAGCAACAATTATAGGATTATTTAAAGACATATATCGTTAATACCTGAACTTCCGAATCAAAAGAAAAGAGATTCTGTCTTCCATCTCCTCTACTGAGTTTGTTTAGCTGTTCAGTTTCTCTTCCATACTAAAAATTAAAAATATATATATATATGCATATGCACACCAAACATTACCTTATTTCCTTCAAAACAGTATTAAATACCAGTTAAATATATAGTTTGTGTGAAACTAGCAATCTGACACAGCTTCAAAAATATACCATCTTCCATTTCCATGTACTTAAGATGGATAAAGAATGCTTGCTTGGCAGACAGTCGCTGGCACTATGACCCACAATAAGCTATAGATCAGGTTCTTAGACTTTCTATGTGCCTCTCATAACACCAAGAATATTGTTCAACCCATAATAGTACAAAAAAAGGAATCCAAGACACTTTGGATGCAAAAGAGAAATAAACAAGAGAGAAAACACTATCTTTTACATATTCATGGCATTAGAAAAATGTAATATTATATACAATTCTGATTCCATCCCTTTAGGAAAAACATCATGGGCTGTACAGTCTGAAATGACAAAGACTCAGAGGGGATACATTAAAATCTACAAAATCATACAAAACCTAGATCAGGGGATCATGAGTGTATTCTTAAATTTTGGAAAATAGCTTTGAAGCTTAAGGGTAAACTTTAAAAAGAAAAAAGTAACGTCTAAACTTGTATAACTTAGTAGTCTGGGAAGAGGAATAAAGTAAAAATATAAGTAGGCTTGACAAGGATTTAAATGAATAAATGGGTCATAACCTTCTAATCTATTATAGGATAGGAGCCACAGAGTAAAATGCGTAACCTACTAAGATAGGTACGATAATCACCCTCTACCCTTTCAAAATTGGCTCACTTCAAACTCCAAAGAGCAGAGTAATTAACACAAATGATGTCTGTGCACTAAAATCTTTATCTGATGAAATTATTCATATACATATACATACATATTTACATATAGGGAGAAAATATGATTTCCATATGAAATTAACATATGCAAATCATTAGACTGAATATCATGTTCAATCTGCATCAATAGCCCCTTGAATGAAGAATATTTATTTTACGAATTACATACAGTAATTAAACTGAATAAGAAGTAGCAGACAAAATTAATAAAGTCACAAGAACCTAGAAGTACTTCCTGGCACCTAGGAAAAAAATACAAGATTTTCCAAACCGTTAGTTGGCACTTACAAGTTCAACTTTAAGAGTATAACTTCCTTTTACAATCTCTACCTGTTTCACTAATTTGCTATGGTTTTTAAGTTAGAAATGACAGTGCCAAATGGAATCCAGCATTAAAACTTTAATAGCTAATCCTGCATTGTCTCAGTTGAAGGCAAGCTTCCATAAGAAAGATGTACCTTCATCAGTTCCGGATGCATGCTCCTTTCCAAACTGGCCATGATGTTCTCGGCTTTTCCTTGGCTGCTAGTTTCATCATCTGCAAATTCATTAAAAGCAGATGTTCCAATGCAGACCATTACTAATCACCTAAGAGGAATATCCTAACTATCTCTCCCACCCCATCCTCTCCTACTAGATTTATTGCAAAGAATTTTGATTATGAAAGCATAGGGAAAACTTTAATGGACTTTTGAAAATCTGCCATGAATTCCCTATCCGTTTTAGTCTGGTTATATTTCATGCGTCAGAGTCCAGGCAGCATCAACTCTTAAAAAATTCTATCAACCTCCATAGTCACTTTTAATGAAGAAGTAGGTCAACCTTCAAGATTAAGAGTTCTATAGTCACCCTACGCAAAGGACATTCCCATGCATTAAAGACAAAGGCTTTACCTCAATAATGAATCATTTAAAAATTCTGACCTTGTGCTGTTTCTACCGTCTCCTTTTTCTCTTGCACTAAACTGTCAGTATTGATCTGAATAATCTTTTTCAAAGTTATCAACCATTCTTCCATTTCCTGCTCAGTTTCAGCAGCCAGATAATGGCTATACTTATCTAACATCTTGAGTTCAAAAGCATGACGGCGCATTTTGGGGCACTAGAGGAAAAAAAAAAGCATGTGTTCAGTTAATTTAGTTGCCGTTTTAATATTAGATTTCATTAGTTTATTTATTTTTACCTCAGCAGAGCATATATGTACGTCAACACTTTCATGAAAGAATTGCTTCTTTCAACAAGAATCAGAAACTCCAAGACAATGAATGACCATGTTAAACATCTTTTTTGTCCCCCTCAGTACTGGGCACAGTGGTATATGCACAAAGTTCGCATAACATACTACTTGTTGAGTGAGTATTATCATTTAAGGCCTTATGACACCCTTCACATTTAGATAATCAAACTAGCACCATAAAAATAAGTGAATGGCTTTGGTATTTCCACCCTGCTTCAAGTTTTCCTTGCATATTTATAGATTTTCAAAATCAGCACTTAAAAATAAGCTTAAATGTGACCTGAACTAAATCTGGGACTTGCTTTATATCACACCATAAAACCTAATATCGATACCTGATTCACTTTCCCATGCATAAGATGAAATGCATCATAGCAGCAGAAAAGAAGACTGTAGTTGGTTCACATTACATAGTGGCTCCCAGTAAAAAATATGGAAATGGCCTATGCTGAATACTAGCACACAAGGAAAATAAAAGCCTCCTGCTTTCCTCAAACATGATGACATATTCTTTTATATTACCACCTTCTCCATCATGAAAAAAGAAATGACACACTCCTCTCCCTCCCAAATACCTCAGCATTAATTTCAAGAAAGGCTCATGAATCAATAATTTTCCACTGCATGGTCATTATTCAAGAAGGAACTGGGAAAGCTCCTCCTTCTCATCTTCAAAGGATAGTAAAGGATGAAATTAAACTGCTGTAGCAAGTCATAAAGATTTATATATTTGAAAATATTTGGGAGGGGGAATCATAAATAGATGGGGAAAGCAGAGCCCGGGAACACTCTAAAGAAAGGTGAATCCAGACTAGAGCTAATTGGGAAAATCTGGGAATTGTATGTGCCTCTTTCTTCTAGTAGGATAAGAAAGCTATTACATATATTAAAAAAGAAGGCACCCTCTATTCACACAGATCTTTATGTTTTTAAAAGCATTTTTTCATTTGATCCTCATAACAATCTCGTTTGATAGAGTAAACAGACATTATTAATCCCACTTTAGAGTTTGGAAAATTAGGATTCAGGTAGGTAAGGGCATTTAACAGGCATCTCCTGCCTCCTAATCAGCCCAGTGCTGCTTCTGGTCGACCAGGCCACTCAGGCTCTATAGTAACGGCACCTATCTTTTGGTCAATCCAATTCCTACTTAGATCATCTCTCTACCCTCTGTTTCCCACCCCGTCTATGTCCAGGCTTCTTCAGTAATTCAAATCAGCAAACATTTATTAAGCCCCTACTGTGTGCACAACACTGCTAATTATTACAAGGGACAGAGACATGAATAAGACATGGTCCCTGTAATCCAAAACGGAGTGTGCAGAATTAACGACAAATTAGAGTATGATTCAGTTATATGATGGAGGAAAAAGTAAAGTGGTAGCACAGGAGAGGTGGAGCTTAATTCCACTTAGTGCACATGCCGGTGAGGAAAGAAACGGAAAACATTTCATGGTAGAAGTGTCATCTGAGCCAAGTCTTAAAAGATAACGTTCAAACAGGAACAGAAGGGAAAAGTATACGCCAAGCAAAGAAACAAACATAAGAAAGCCACATACATGTGAAACTCTGGGGCACTTAGCCTGGTGTGACTAGAGCACAGAATGTATGAGGGGATGGAGTTAGAAAGCAGGGTACAGGCAAATCACTGTGGGTCTGCAATGCCATGGGAAGAGCTTTAGCTATCACTCTGCAAGACGATAGATCAAGAGCCAAAAGGTTCTGAGTAGGCAAGTGAAGGTCCCCATCTATTTCTTAGGAAGAAGGACTGGAGCAGGACAACAAATCAGGAGGCAAGAAAGTGAGACTCTAGGCAAGAGAGGATAAAAGGGACAACCAGAGGAAGGGCAGAGAATGGAAAGAAGGTAGGAGATTCAAGAGGCACTCTTGACTCCAAAGGACTGGGTAAACACTTGAATACTGGCACAGAGCGAGAGTGGGGCACTCAAAAGGATGCTGAAGCTAATGAATGTTTTGGTGGATGGACATGCCATTAACCAAGACAAAAAAATGCTGAGGTTCTTAAGAGTTGATCAATACCCTCTTCAAGAAAGAGAAAGAAAGGTTACCTCTATAGCCCTACCTGAACAACGTCAATGCAGGCGTCCAAGTAGATGCAACCTTTTGATTCTTTTGAATTTTTCTCATCTTTATAGGAATTGAGAATATATGAACCATCAGGAAGTTGAGTTAAGTAAAAATATCGTCTCTTGAATACCTATAGGGGGAAAACCCAGCAATGATACATTTGTTACATATACATTGCATTTAAACAGCTTCTTTGAACTAAATATCTTGAAGAGCTTGCCACAGGCATTATATCCGGACAATCTTCAGACAACTCTGAAAAGCTATGAGGAATTATAATTATCTTCATGCTTTTAAGACGGAGAATTTGAAGTCAAGTGACTTACTCTCAGTTAATCAAATATCTAGAGAAGAAGAAGTTTTTTTGTTTTTTTGGGTTTTTTTTTTTGAGGAAGATCAGCCCTGTGCTAACATCTGTTGCCAATCTTCCTCTTTTTTCTCCCCAAAGCCCCAGTCCATAGTTGTGTATCATAGTTGTAGAGTTGTAGCTCTTCTATGTGAGACACCACCTCAGCATGGCTTGATAAGCGGTGAGTAGGTCCACGCCCAGGATCTGAACCAGCAAACCCCGGGCCGCTGAAGTGAAACACACGAACTTAACTGCTATGCCACCGGGCCAGCCGGAGAAGAAGAAGTTTTAACACTTTAAGTTTATAAAGCATTTTTTTATCTGAATCACTATCCATTTCATTATAGTATCCTTTTCCCATTTAATTGCAAACTATGATTAGATTCTTAAAATTTCATTCACATCACCACAAATCTAAGCATAAATATAGAAACATATATACATACACACACAGCCCTCTAGCATATATTTACATCTCACCTGTACATCTTGCTGCACTCATCTACGCTGTTCCAGTGTCCCTGTTTCTAAAGTCCAGCTTAGAATGCACTCACAGGCAAACACTGAGAGTCATGAGTTGCCTACCAGTTGTTGTTGAGTGCCCTGCATGCTGAGATTTGAGTCAATAGGTCCAATGGGATTGTGCCATCCGTTTGAAATTAGGGATTCACAACAGTTAAGGAATAACCTGTTGCTATAACTCACAGTGAAACCCACAGGAATAGGGAAAAGGAGGAAGACAGCTTGATTCATTCATGCAGCCCCTCTACTCTCCCCTAAAAAGAGTCTTGGCAGAGAAAGACAAATACCATATGATTTCACTCATATGTGGAAGATAAACAAACACATGGATAAGGAGAACAGACTGGTGGTTACCAGAGGGGAAGGGGTTGGGGGGGAGGGCAAAAGGGGTAAAGGGCCACATATGGTGATGGGTAAAAACTAGACTATTGGTGGTGAACACGATGCAGTCTATACAGAAACTGGAATATAATAATGTACACCTGAAACTTACACAATGTTATAAACCAATATGACATCAATAAAATAATTTTTTTTAAAGTCTTGGACCTGATGAAGGAGGTGAAAAAAGGGGATTCAGAACTCTTTCATGAATGTAAGCTTCTTTCAATAAGCCACAAACTGCAAGCTGTGTCAAGCATTTGTTATAGTAAAGTTCCCCAGGATGATGGATCTAAAATCATTTCAGGGTGGGAACGGCAAGAGAGACTAAGAAATAGAGTCTTGGTGATTATTCAGGAAACACATTCCTATGTATCTTGTCTTACTTGCAGAAGTTGGCTTTAAGATTTAAGCTTGCCATTTTCTTTTTTTTTTTTTTTTTTTTAAAGATTTTATTTATTTTATTTTTTCCCCCCAAAGCCCCAGTAGATAGTTGTATGTCATAGCTGCACATCCTTCTAGTTGCTGTATGTGGGACTCGGCCTCAGGATGGACGGAGAAGTGGTGCCTCGATGTGCACCCGGGATCCGAACCCGGGCCACCAGCATTGCAGCGCGCGCACTTAACCACCAAGCCACAGGGCCGGCCCTAAGCTTGCCATTTTCAATAACTCATCTGATTATCCAATATGATCTCTATTTCAAGAACTTTAATTATGGAAAGAGTATTATTTGGCAAGACTATTCTTGAAAACTACTTAACTTCTGGCAAAGTACCTGAAATATCAACAATTTATTTCTCCGTAGCATGAGTAAGCAAACTATAGAAACACGTTAGGGGGCATTTCTTTTTAGGAAAACCAGTAAAAAGAAATAATATGCTTGTAGTTATTTCTGACTTGTTTAAATATCACTGATTTTGGAATGAATGACGAAAATATATCGGTGTGAGGAACACCCTAACAGGTTAGACTGGTAAATGTTACAGCTTCCATTCCAGGGAGTGGCCGTGTGGGCTATGTGGCATCAAGGGAAAGGAGTCCAAGCAGAAAATATCACTTTGTTTTTCAATGCCAATCAAGTAAATGTTACTGCCTTAGGATACGAAGGTACAGAAAGTGTGTGTGTGTGTGTGTGTGTGTGTGTGTGTGTGTGTGATTTCATAATATGAGAATATATACATATTTCTCATATTTGACTCACCCACATTTAAGGTTACTGGAGCCATGATTGCAGAAATCTAGATTCATACACAAGGAAAATGTTGATCAGAATGGTGATATTATATATATATATCTTTGTTTATTTTCATGACAATGGTACATATCCATTATCAAAATTATGGGACCAGAAGTCCTAAATTACATACTGAGCTCATTTCAAATGAACAAAACAACACTTTTTAAAAGTTGTTATAATAATTATGTATGACAAAAATTAAAATACATTTTCCAGGCAAAAATTAACTGAAATGAAAAAATTACAACCAGATTAGAATCCGAACTATGATCAAATCTAAAACTCAAAGTCTATAGATTCAGTGGTACAGTCTGTCGACTCCACTTGCAGAGTCCACGGCCAGCAACAAAGAGAGGGACAGAGGAAGGGAAAAACAGAGCAAAACATTTGTAGCACAGAGTCAAATTATAGTCTGTGAAATTTTTTTCACATACAGCTGCCTCATCAAGCAAAGATGTTTTGTGGCAGCCGCCACTTCCAATATTAGCAAAGCACATCATTAGAATAGAGATGGAAAGGGATCTGAAATTACAGTAAATCACTTCCTGTAACACTGCAATTATGTCTAAATGTGACATGGAGGTAGGTAGCTCATGAATCTGGGGAGAGAGCAGATGCCTGAAAGTCAGACGATCTTGACTCTCATCCAGCACTCCTGCTCACCAGCAGTGAAATTCTCCTCAAGACTCTGATTCTCTCAGTTTCCTCTCTTGGAAAATGATAGGATCAGACAATATGATCTGTAAGATCATTTTTTTCATGATCTATAAATAATTTTATTGAAATTGAACAAATAACACAGCAGCCTTCCTAGGCTGGGTCGGGGGGAGGGGGCCAACCTCCCCCCAAGGGATTTCCTACAGGCTAGAAGCTCACAGCTTGTACAGTAAGAAATTTTTTTAAAAAGACATTTCTACAGAAATGAGACTCTGCCCCAACAACAGATCTATAAGATCTCTAAGATGTCTTCTCATTCTAACACACTATGATATATGTTGGGTTTCAACTTCTAGGAAGCTGTTAAGGTACCTGTCAAAGAGGAAAGGAGTATCCGAAATCTCTTATATGGAACCAAAAGGAAAATCAGAAACACGACTTCCCTGACATTTTTAAAATTCCCAAGATGTTGCTATTTAGGGTACAGGTCTACATTGTTTTCTCCATTTCAAAAAGAAGACAGCTATTAAAATAATGACTATATAGAACAGTGGTAATTACTCTATATCATACCTTTCATCTGAAGGCCTCAAGTCCTTTGTAACCAATAGCTAATTCTTGTAATATCATGTGGGGATAAGCATCATTATCCACATTTTACCTAACAGCAAACTGAGAGACCAAGGGCTCACTCAAGTCACACAGGCAAGTCAATAGTACAACTAGAATCAGAATCCTATGACAGTGACAAACAAAGAGAATCTTGCCCAAACCTTCCACTGTCTTCCCATCAAGAGAGAATAATACGCCAAATCCTCACCATAGCCTGGGGTGATGTACATGATCTAGCCTCGAATTACTTCTCTTGGACTTTATGTCTAATTATCCTGCTTCGGCTACACTGGATGACCTGCTGGTCCTCAAACACCCCAAGCAAGCTCCTTCAGGCCTTTGCACTTTCTGTTCCCTTGGCCTGGACTCCTCTTCCCCCACATACCCACATAGTTCACTCTCTTACCTCTTTGGTCTTTGCTTGAATCTTACCTCCTCTGAGAGGCCTTCTATGACCACCTGCCCTCATCATAGCACCCTATTTTATCTTCTTCATAGAACGATCACTACCCAAATATATCTTATTCATCTGTTTATTTATTTGCTGTCTGTCTCTTTTAGACTGCTAAAGTCCATGTGTCATCGGCTGCTATATCCCCAGTACCTCTAACAGCGTCTGGACTCAATAAAATTGTGTAAAATAAATGATGAATGAATGAATAATTCATTCTCCAGTGCAGATTCTCCAGTGGTTTCATCCAATAGAATGGTGTTTCTCTGTAACACCCATATTCTTCTTCCTCTTCCTCACCTTTATCATTTTTCCTAGATGGTGAACACAGCTGAAAATTCTCCACCTTACTCAGTGAGAAGCATGGATCCTGATGAGTGGCCCACTCAGACCACCCAGAAGAATAAAACAGAGAGGAAGCCAAAAGAGACAGTTCTCTGGAATCAGGTCTTGCCAAGTCTTCTGAAAGCCCTGAGCTGTCTGGATGACAACCTTTTGAACATTTACCACATGACCCTTTCTGGAGCAGGAACAAAGGCCCTTTGTCACTCAGTTGAATCAAAGATGGAAGGCAGGAAAGTTTGAGCACCTAGTATCCTCAAATTAGGAGAGCCTTTTATCATTTTTATATAACAAATCTCAAGAGTGTTTACCTATGTGTGTTACCTACAGTGTAATTATTTACTGCTCAATTACATGAACCAGGAGCCCTGAGAAAGGATGCTCTAAAGGCTTCGGCAAAGTAGGTGGGCTAGAAACAATGCAGAAATGGGGTGCGGGACACTTACTTGACTCTCAGATAGAATAGAAAAGAAGAGGCAGCAAGGAAAAGGAGAAAGCAGGAGAGCAAGAGACATACTGGGTCTCAGAGCTGTTCTAACGAAAGATGAAAGAAACAATGGGGAAGAAAACCCCATGACTTATCACGAAACTGACTTGTAGTTAATTACACCAGAATGTCAGGAACGTCATCCTGCTGAAGAACCCCTACCAGTAGGTTGGCAACCTAATACATCACTCATAGCTCTCCACCATATCATTTTACAGTCCTACCAAGTTTTAATATATCACATAGGTCTACCCTCTGGGAAACTGGTTAAAAAATCAAATAGCTTTTCTTAAATAATTCCACCATATCTGGGCACTAAAGATTTAACTATTTAGTTTGAAGCCAAGTCTAGTAGGAGAGGTCTACAATCCACCCTTCTCATTAGACAAATTATTTTATCAGCTGTATTTTAGCACGGCATGGCCCTGCTCAAATCTTCAATGACCCTCAATTATCCACACGGTAAGGCTCACATGCCTGTTCCAGCATTCAAGGCACTCCCACAATCCTACTACGAATATAAAATAATGACAATTGCTGACATCTGTGGCGTGCTTACTACGTTACAGTCTCTAAGTGCTTTCCTCATATTACATCGTTTAATCCTCATAATGACCTTGTGTGGTAATCACTATTATCAGCTCTACGTTACAGAGGAGAAACTGAGGCACAGGCAGATACCAAAGGACCAAACCAACTTTATCTCCCATGACTACCCAACTTCACTTAACACTGGTGCCCTGTACATATTGCCTGCCACGCTCACCTCCTTTCCGCTTCCCTTCCTTTGAGGCTCCATCTCCTTCAAGAAGCCTTCTCTGACCCCAGATCACAGTGATCTGGACTCATATAGAACTTGGTCTCTGTACCACCTTTAAACAACATATTATTTGTATTGTGTGTCTCATCTCCCCAAATAGGTTTTAAATTCTACCTGTTATACTTCTCTCTACCCTCTGCAGCGCTAACACCTTGTACTAAGAAGGTAATCAATATATATTTGGTGATGAATTCATTGATTCCTAATAGTGTCTGGCACATAAGAATCCCCCAATAAATGGTTTTAAACTGTCACCAATGAATGAGGGAAAAGAAAACATAAAAAACAAATTAGTGAGAAATCTCTTACCCATAAAATGAGCGTAATCCTTTTGTTAGCTGTGAGAGACTGTCTGGTAGACTTGAGAATACAATGCACTAACAGATCAAAAAGAAAAGATTTTCTCTTCCTTTTGTTCCAACAAACACAGTGACTTTGGCCTCGCAGCAATTATTTTAACACCATAAGTGCTTTCTTAGGTAAAATCCTCTTTTGATTTGTTGTTCTCCCACTGCAGAAGGGAAGAAAACCCTCCCGTAACAGTCAAAGAATAAGCGAGGGCTTTCAGGCTCTGGATATATAACAAATGGTTCTCTTTTGTGAAAAAGAAAAAAAAAGGGCACCAGAAGTGAGTCATTCATCAAGCAGTTGAACTTGCAACCCCGATAACATACCAAGACACTTCAACGTTTAATTGCTGAGAATGGGGAGGAGGGAGCTGGAGGAATGTGAACAAATTGAGCCAAGAGGATGCATAAAGGTGGGTGTCCCCGGGGTTGGCCAAGAATCTGCAACAGATTTTTTTTTTTAAATGAAAAACCACCCTCGAGATCAGATTCTTCCTTATTCCATATATCATTATATCCCTTAGGAAAAATAGTTCTAAATACCAGGGGAAGGTCATGTCCAATATCATAGCTATCTAGTCCACATTAAATTCCTTCACTGATATGGAATCAGTTGAAAAAAGCAGATGCCTCTAGCAGCTACTTGAGAAAGAGAGAATGTAAATGAACAGGTTTCCGTTAGGATTGGAGTTTCTGTCCAAGGGATCATTTATTCTCTATGATATCTTAAACTTCTCTCCAAAACGTTTCCAGGAATTGAAGAGTGGCAATGGGGTGTGTTCTCATTAACTAGAAAGTAAAAATTGAGGAAATTAATCACCTATGACAAGGCTTGTCTTGTTTTAACATGAACACCAAGAACAAAGCAAATTATAAGCCCTGAGTAAAATGGTCACTGTGCCCAGACAACCAAGAGAGCTTTCGCAAGAGACGCATGATGCCAGCATCCTCCTCAGTGAAAAGAAGTGCTTGGGCACTGAGAACTGGGACTTGTGAAGAGATGCACATCATTAGCAGCTCTCCTGGAGCCTGAGTTCCTCAGGGCTAGTTTCTCAGCCAATAACAGGGATGCTCAGCAAGTACTTCTGGGAAAATAACAACAATTGCAGAAAATGGTGCAGACTGTATCTTAACAACTGACCACAACTGACGGAAAGGTGTATACTGGAGAAACGCAAATTTTTATTCCATGTATACGGGGTCTTATAATCTTCCAATATGAAGAACTCAGCTTAGTTCCTTCACCAGCCCCTTTTCCCTAGAGCCCATCACTATTGACTTGAATTTTCTTGCAAAACTGTCTGGCAGCTAGCTAGGGAGGTGTAACTTTCTAAAGCAGCCCATATACGAATGACCTTGGCCACATCATTCATATTGCATTATAGGTTGTGTGACTGCTTTCTCAAAACACTTTATAAAGTCTGTCTTCTGATACCCTTTTATCGACTGGACTTTGCTGAATCTTTTCTAACTGTCTTGCCTTCATCTTTTTCTTTCCACCTTTCCTCATGATTCTATTTCTCCCTTTCTTACTATCAGATTCCCTTATTTCTGGCAGTAAAAATGTCCAGGAAAAGGACTCGGGCTTGTTTATAAAAATAGTTTACAGTCGTTGTGCATAATTTCAAACTTTCCAAAGCACTGATTCTACATGATCTTTAAAATCCAGAAATTTTTAAATGAATAAAAACCCTTAAACTTACACCTCACTGTAAAAGGCACCAAGCTGCCCTGCTTTAATCCTTGTCAACCCCAGAGGGATCTGCAGGCCAATGTCAAGCCACAGCGCATCAAAGAGGCACACAGAAAATAGGAGGGAAGATGCACGGCTCCTGCAGGCTGTTATTTGCCAGTGAGTCATGATTAATACCCACATCCTTCTGCTGTAGCTTCCTGGTTAGTCTGCTGTGAGTTTGCAGGGGCTATCAAAGCTTGAATTTGCCAATAGAACACTGGTTCTTTGCTCTCAGCTCTGCTTGAGAGCTCTGGCCCTGTGGTGCTCATTGCTAAAGCTACCAAAGGGTCTCACCACTGTGGGCTGGAGGTCCTAGCAGGCAGAGGACTCCAGATGCACTGCCACCAGTATCGGGAGAATGACTCAGATAATGGCACACCCGAATCATCTTGCCGTTTGCTTATGAAACTCATTAATATTCTTCACTTCAAAGACTAACAAAGTAGAAACAAATATATAGAAGTTTTACTTTCAGAATGTCTCATAAACTCTGTCTGCCCTTTGCCTCAGTTCTTCTGTCTCTGCCTCTCCCAACTCTCCAAGAGCTGGGCCAGCTGCTCACCCGCCTTTAGGTTTAGCCTCTCTCCTACGCCTGAGCCAATCCAGGCCTGAAGCAGGAAGAACAGGTATGATCCTCCACTCTGTAACAGGGCACCTAAGGGGACAAGCGTGAGTTCAAACAAAATTGCTACCCATGCCCAATCCTCCACCTGCCTGCTCCATACACTCACATGCCCTCTACTGATATACAGTCATGCGCTGCATAATGACGTTTTGGTCAAGGATGGACCACATATACGACGGTGGTCCCATAAGATTAGTACCATAGAGCCTAGGTGTGTAGTAGGCTATACCACCTAGGTCTGTGTAAGTACAGTCTATGATGTTCACACAATGAGGAAATCGCCTAACGACGTGTTTCTCAGAATGTATCCCCATCGTTAAGCGACACCTGACTGTACAAAGAGAGCACAATAAACATTGCAAGTTTTAACGATGCTGAAATAAATAATAGTTAAAACAATTCTTATAGGAAAAAAATATCTTGGCAAAATCCCTCAGACACTTTTAACTGAATCTGGCTGAACTTTCCTCTCATGCCCATTCTAGCCGTGATAAACCCTGAAATACAATACCACTGCTGTGGCTTAGGATGTGAAACCAGAAGAATATAGGCTATCTATTCAGCTCCCAGAAATCCAAAATGGAGATCCATAATCCATAATGGAGACAAGCTGGGATAAATGAAATCCACAACCAGAAACAATTCCCAAATCTCATTATGGACTTTATATTTCAAATTACTCCCTATTCATTTTTTTAAAGAGCTGTGTAGCACATATGACCAATTTGGTTTAGTCTTCTTTTCCTTCCTTTGCTTACTGTTTGAGAGGTTTTAAAAAGAAATAAGTATTTTTATGGTATGTGAATTTTATCTCGCTAAAAAAAGTGGCCAAAATATGAACAGCTGTGGATAAATACAGACAAAAGCAAAGAGCCTAGCTCAGCAGCAGCAGAGCAATAACAATTAGCTGGAGCCAAGCAGCAGCTGTCCCCTTCAGCCAGGCCGTGTGGTCACCAGGTTGCCTCAGACCCACCACCCACTTCATGAATTTATGGTTCCTGCCTGGCCCCTGTAACGGTGGAGTTTGCAACCTCGGGGATAGATAATATACAGCTAAACAATCAATCTTTGACTAACTTGGTTGAGTTAGTTTTCTATTGCCATCGTAACAAATTACCACAAACTTAGTGGCTTAAAACAACACAAATGTATTCTCTCACAGTTCTATAGGTTAAAAGTCGGACATGGGTCTCACTGGGCTAAGATCAATGTTGTAGCAGAGCTGCTTTCCTTTCTGCGGTTTCTAGGGGAGAATCCATTTCCTTGCCTTTTCTAGCTTCCAGAGGCTGCCCACATTTCTTGGCCCGTGGCTCCATCTTCAAAACCAGCAACACAGCATGGCTCTCCGACCCTGCTTCTGTCCTCACATCTCTTTCCCTAACTCTCCTCTTCAGCCTCTCCCTTCCACTTATAAGGCCCTTGTGATTACACTGGGCCCACCTGGATAACTCAGGATACTCTGCTTTGCCACCTAAGGGCACAGTTACAGGTTCCAGGGATTAGGACACAGACATGTTTGCGGGGGGCCATTATTCTGCCTACAACATCATCCAATCTGTAGTTCATGAACTATGAAAGAAAATGTAAAGCATGCACTTTTTACAGGCAACTATATTTTGATTTATAACACATGGGCTCCTAAAAAAGTTACATGTAAAGCAAATTATAATTTAAAGGCATTAGAGAAACTCACTATTGAAAGGAATCCTGTGGTGAATTGTTTTTTAAAGATATTAACTCCCAAATGTCTTCTTTTATGAATCCAGATTTCCATACATTATTTTTACTTAATGTTGGGCTAACGCTTAAGTATGGATAAAACATTTTAATATTTTGAGAATGTTAGGGGAAGGGAGTGGAGTCAAAAATCATAGAAACATTTTCTGACAATGTGCACAGAATCACAACCTTCACACACGCATTTCTGAACCCAATAACTCTGATAGGAGATATATTATAACAAAGCCTTGAGTCTCACTCAGCCAGAGAGTACCAATAGTGTGTCGGTTAAGAGCACAGGCTCAGGCATCAGCCTACCTAGGTTCAAATCCACCTCTGAAAATTTGGAGCTGTGTGACCTGGGGTGAATCACTGAATTTCTTTGTGCCTCACTTTCCACATCTGTAAACTAAGAATAATAATAGTACCTATACCAAAGGGCTGCCATGAGGATTAAATGAGATACAGAATACAAAATACTCAGTATGGTGCCTGGCACATATTAAGTCCTCAATAAATGGATTCTCTTGGGCCAGCCTCAGTGGCCTAGTGGTTAAGTTTGGTGGGCTCCACTTCAGCGGCCCAGGTTCAGTTCCCAGGCGCAGACCTACGTCACTTGTCTGTCAGTGGCCATGCTGTGTGGTGGCTCACATACAAAAAAAGAGGAAGATTGGCAACAAATGTTAGCTCAGGGCAAATCTTCCTCAGGAGAAAAAAAAAAAAGGATTCTCTTATCATCACCACGTGCTGAGGCCCCTGGTTAGGTGCAGGAGACATATGGGAAGCATCCTACCACTTGGATTCCTTCTTTTCAGGGCTTGAAAATGAAAGTGAGAATAGGACATGACCACTAAATGGAAAGCAGCAGGCAAAATATTAAATTAAGATAAAATTTGAGTCTTCCCTTGGTAGACACCCATGGTTTCTGCTTGCAGGCTCTGTGAAAGATAGAATGACCTTCAATACTTAATGGAAGTGTGAATCACCCTCAGCAAGCCACATGATCTTATATTGAATATCTGAAAGAACAGTTATATTTGCTATCAGAGAATAATTTGTTTTTCTGCTCAGATTTTTCAAGTAGCTGATTGGTTTTACCTTTGGATTTTAATGACTCTTCATAGCCTCCCGAACAAAAGCCAACCTCATGTCCCAGGCATTCAAGGCCCTGCACAATTTTATCCCTCTCTCTGTTTCCACCTTTATCTCGCACAAACCCTGTACACAAACTCACTACTCTGGCCAAACTACAAAACTCTCTAGTTCTGATAGCACTAAGGTACCGCTTTGTACAGTACTTAATTTGGTATGTTTCTTATCTAGTCCGGAGGCTATTGGAGGCCAGAGACCCCATCTTAGATATCCACATATTTTCCCACAGTAACCAACATGTAATAAGTACCTAATTAATATTTGCTAAATAAATGGATTACCCTATCCTTCTATCCATTACATTCATGTCCACATAGGAACTTCTGATGCCCTTTTGTTTCAAAGCTATTTACTTCATTCAACTGACAGCCACCTTTTTAAATTTCCTGATTCAGAAGATAATAATCACATTTCTTTAAAAAGTTGCACTTCTAAATTTATCCTGAGGTTTCAGATTTTTAAAATTCCATACATCTGTGAGAATCCTCTCATTAGAGATTTTTTTTGCTAGGGTTCATTATAAAAAATTTTTTTAAAAGAAATGTTGTCTCCAGACATGCTACTCAGGACAACATCCTTAAAATGATGAAATAATATAATAAGTACTTCTTACCTTCATGGTAACTGTGATGGTGCTATTTACATTTGCTTTATGCAACCAGCCTTGTTTTATCACACCACCCTTCTGAGAACATAAAGAAGATGAATCCTGAAATAGAGCGAAAATCATCAGTGAAACAGCCGCCAGCCATCTAATCAAACATTTGAGGGGCACAAACTAGGCCCTGCCGCATTTTCTAATTAAAGCATAAAGTTCCCCCACCACCGCAAAGATGCCTGATTAAACTTGAAATTGTCAACTATAGAATGAAAGGCTCTGTGCTGTGCACACCATAGGCACTCAATATTTACTGAATCGTACGGGCTGTCTTCTGGGAAAGTCTTCTGCATCATGTAAACACTCAAACTGCACCTCAGAATGTCACAGACATCCGGGCCATCTGTCCCAAGAGGGCTCTATCAGGCAGGAGAGTGCAGATGAATTACTACACCACATGCCCAGTGCGGGAAAAGCCGCTCCACAGACATGTTTCTCAGGTGGGAAAACATGTTTATATACAAATCACAGCCCATTTCACTTGATTTTTCCTAAACTCCATTCAGAAACGCAACAACTTAAAACAAAATTTTCTAAACACTCATTAGTTTGAAAGCTGGCCACAGATGATTCAAAAACAATTCTTTCCCTCATCTTTTCTCAAGGAAATCTCTCAGCAGAAGTGACCTCGAAGAAACCAGTGCAGTTGCCTCCATTCTTACCTCATCTTTCTCACAGTCCTCATCAATCTCAAATACATGATTGGGAATCTTTTCTGGTCTCAGAGATTTGCTGAAAATGCAAGAGAATTATCTTAGACACTGAACAGAACAGACAAAAAAAACAAAAGCAAGATGAGTAGGCTTCTTTCTTTCACAACCAAGAAAACGCCGAAACATAAGGAGGAGAAATTCTTTTCTCCTTTCCAAACTCAGATTCTCCCCTCTGACTAAACTGACATTACCTTTTCTATAAGGACTCCCACAAGTGCAGCAAAAACATAACTAAGTCCAAATACTTAGGGAGGGCAGCAATTGCCAAGGAATATGTGCCCGAGCTGTTAGTGGGGACAGAGCCTTATCTGTCCCCAGGTCAAAAAACAACATAGTGTAATTCTGGCTCTTCCATCTGTTTGCTGTATGACCTTGAACTGGTCGTCTTAGGACTCAGTTTTAAAGGTTATCTTTAGGGGCCGGCCCCGTGGCTTAGCGGTTAAATGCGCGAGCTCCGCTGCTGGCGACCCGGGTTCAGATCCCGGGCGCACACTGACGCGCTGCTTCTCCCGCCATGCTGAGGCCGCGTCCCACACACAGCAACTAGAAGGATGTGCAGCTGTGACATACAACTATCTACTGGGGCTTTGGGGGAAAAAATAAATAAAATAAAAATTTAAAAATTTAAAAAAAAAAGGTTATCTTTAGAACTTGCTTTTCTCCTCTGGGAAAGTACTTCGAAAACTATAAAAGGCTACACAAAGTCTTATTTCTCCAAAACATTTCCTATATAATATGCTGTGAGGTTAGTAGTATCATGGATGAGAAAAGTGAGGGCTCAAACAGACTGAGTGACGGGCCCAAGGTCATCCAGCTAGTAAGTGGCAGAAATAAGATTTGAACCCCAACAGTCCGGCTCCTGGGTCAGTGTCCTCACAGCAACTGAAAGAGATGCACTGTCGTCAAGGGATGTCATGAAACTGAACGAAATATCTTCTAGCTTTTTCATCGACACCATTGGAAAACGCTCACTCCATTATCCAGAATCAAATAAAGATGATTTCATGGTCAATATAGATGAACCAAAGCCAAAAAGTGAACTCATACATTTTGGAAAAAATTTCAACGAGCAAAGTTAAAACATATTCAATTACCCAAAATACATTTACCAAACATGCTGGCTGTTTCAGGCTTTGCTTTATTATAAATTATAATTGAGAGGTTTCACAAATGGGGCTGGCCCGGTGGCATAGTGGATAAGTTCACACGTTCCACTTTGGCGGCCTGGGGTTTGCATGTCCAGATCCTGGGTGTGGACCTACTCACCGCTCATCAAGCCATGCTGAGGCAGCGTCCACATAGAACAACTAGAATGACCTACAACTAGGATATACAACTATGTACTGGGGCTTTGGGGAGAAAAAAGGAAAAGAGGAAGATTGGCAACCGATGTTAGCTCAGGGCCATTCTTCCCTAAAAAAAAAAACTTAAAAAAAAAGTTTCACAAATGGTTAAAAAAAGGTAAAATGTTTAATAACTCTCCTCTTGAAAGTTTCCCTTGAATTCTAAACTTACCACGGCAACATTCGAAAGTCCCCAGAGAAGTCTTCATACTTGTAGTTTACCACGTGCCAATCTGTGCTATAGGTTTTAATACACTGAAAGAAAATAGGAATCTTTAATTTGAAATGTAGGAAAAAGTACATATATACCCACTTCTTAAAAGTCTGGCAATAAGCTGACAGACTTTTAAAAATCACTTGGGAAATGTTGGTACTGGAATCTTCCTTTGGGGATTAACTGTATCTTCCTAAACCAACTGGCAGTAATAAATCTCAATTTATATGCTCTCTTGAACACTCTGATTCCAAGTCCAAAGAGTATTCAAATCCAAAAAAAGACTAAGAACACATGCTACTTGTGAAAAAGTATTTAAGCTGTATCCTCTATATCACATCATATAGACATGTTATATAGGTCAGTTAAGTTATAATAATTTTATTTTCCATTTACACTAAAGGAAGAATATTTTAAATATATGCTGAATGTCCTTCTGTGGCCTTTAAGCCTCTTACCTCTTTGACAAACAAACTCTGGGCCCTTTTCTCACCATCTTCTGGTACAGTGGACTGCACTGTTCTGCGTTGACGACTTATCACTGAGATCTAGAAGACAAAGAACATTCTTGCTATAAGAACTGGCTTGGAAAATGCAGTTTTTTTCTTCAAAGAAGAGCTTGTGAACTCACAGATATATCTTCCATTGGAAACATAAGTAGGTCTCTGAGGGGGTCACTGTAAATCTGGGTTTTTCTTTGGGTGATAACATTCTCATAGTCCAAGGGCTCGACAACTTTGGTCTTTTCCTTAATAAAAGACAAAAAGAAAGTTAATGTGGTCCAACTCACAAGAGATAAGCTCTTCTCTATGTGCTAAAGATACATTATTTTACAAAAGAAGGGATTATTGATGACACTAAGCACTTAGACACTTTTACAAGGGAAATATTCTCCATAACTAGACACACACACCAAACACATACCTACACACACAGACCTCTGTGCTAAAGACAAAAGTTCTGGAGAGATAGCACTGTACTCTGCTTATCCGGGTGCCTTCCAAAAATCTATTGAATTTAAGGTAAAACAAAAAATGACATATATGGAAGCCTGTCAGTTGATATTTACCAAATATGTGCTATTCACTGGGAACTGAAGGAGAGAAAAGTATCAACATTCATGCGCCTACTCTGTACCCAGGCATGCTCTCCAAAGGATGTATCAAGTTCTGGCATAGCTGGGGCAAGCACGGGTACTGGAGATGCTTGATCCAGTGGACAGGGCATGAAAGGGGGAGGTTCCAGGTGGCAAAGTCAGTGGATCCCTGTCGGACTTCCAGGAGACCTGGCCATTGATGGTAGGGCCCCAGCCTGAGGCTAAGGTTACAAGGAGCAGGGTCAGTGACTCTGAGAAATCCAGGATATGATTTATTAATAAGAGTAATAATAGTTTGCATTTACTGAGCCCTTTCTATATGCCAGGCACCAGGCCAAGTGCTTTCTCTACATTTTCTCATGTAATACTCATAACAACCCTACAAAATAGGCTTAATCTTTGTCCCCATTTTACAGATGAAGAAACCCTGGACTCAGTTCAGGTTAAGAAACTTGCCTACCTTCAGAGCTGGAATTCCAACCTGGGTCTGAGATTACAAAGGCTCTGTTCTTTCTACCTCATGCAGCCCTTCCTCCCCTCAGAAATACACAAAGATACTAACGTGCAAGGTACTGAACCTGGAATAGGATCCCATCACCTACCTTCCTATCATCTTTTCCTTCACTGAACTTACCATGATCTGATATACTATCGATTCTACCTCTCTGCCTATTTAAGGGCAAGGATTTCCCTTTATTTGTTCACTGCTATAACCCCAGCACCTAGAACAGTACCTGGCACATGGCAGATATCCAATCATTAATTGCTGAATGAACTTTGAGATATTCAGATTCAACCAGAGGTATGTCTCAACACACTATTCGAGACCAAGTTGGGTATATATTAGTGATTTCTAATAATAATGTTTTACTTCAATCAAATTAAATTATTCTTCTTAAATATTTTATTAGAAAAACTCTATAAAGAAAACTTGAATTTAAGATATATTAATATCATAATAGATGGATTTAAGATATGTTGAAACTTTGTATCATACTGGAAGAGGGATTATATTTATATTTGTGTACACAGTATTTGAGGCAGTCTCCAGTATACTGTAGTCACACAATCTTTTGAGAACAGTTTTTATATACAGTTCACAATAGGTCACAGCTATATCGCAGTTCCATATCTGAGGGGCATCTCAGAGTTTCCTCTATAAGATTACTTAGAAAGATTAGAGTAAACCACTCTAACCAATGAGAATCAGTGTTCAACAAGTCTGAAAGATCCTAACAAAAACAGTATAGAGGGTCCTCAAGAAATTAAAAATAGAACTACTATATGATCTAGCAATCCCACTGCCGATTATCCAAAGGAAACAAAATCAGTTTCTTGAAGAGATATCTGCACCACAATGTTCACTGCAGCATTATTCACAATAGTCAACATCCGGAAACAACCTAAGTGTCCCTCAACAGATGAAGGGGCAAAGAACATGTGGTATACATACATACAATGGAATGTTATTCTGCCATGAGAAAGAAGGAAATCCTGCCATTTGCAACAACACGGATGGACCTGGAGGGCATTATGCTAAGCGAACTATGCTAGACAGGGACAAATACTGTATAGTATCACTTGTATGTGAAATCTAAAAAAAAAAAAAAAGGTAGAATGGTGGTTGCCAGGGGCAAGAGGATGGGGGAAAATGGGGAAATGTTGGTCAAAGGGTACAAACTTTGAGTTATAAGATGAGTAAGTTCTGAGGATCTAATGGACAGCTTGGGGAGTATAGTCAATGGCGCTTTATTGTATACTCGAAATTTGCTAAGAGTAGATCTTAAGCATTCTCACCAAAAAAAAAAAAAAAGTAACTATGTGATGTGATAGATGTGTTAACTAACTTGATTGTGGTAGTCATTTCACAATGTATACATGTATTAAATCATCATATTGTACATTTTAAATATATACACTTTTATCTTTCAATTATACCTCGATAAATCTGGGGGGAAAAGGATCCTAACAAAGGTATACTTCAAGTCTTAAAGTTGGATTTGTAGACCCATGAGATCAAATCAAGTAGATCATCCCTATCATGTCTGTGAATACTCGTGCAAAATGAGTTGAAACAGAGGAAAAATTTCTATTTGGGAACTCAAGAGATTTCTGATAGGAGAAAGTGATCTCCTTATCCGATATCTACCATGTTTTCATGGCCCCAAGTGAAAGAAAACTGTGACTGCAGCTTCCAGCTCTAACACTCAGAGTCTGGGATCAATTTCTCAGAGAAGTTAAATGAACAAAGCCCCATCGAAGAAGGCAGGCCTTAGACACTGAAAATAATTTCAAAGTCTTGCTTTGGGTGCCAACTATCCTCCCAATACAGATTGCAAAAACAATCCTCAAATCTCAATGTTTAACCTGTTGAATTAGCATGTTAACCTCCCTATACAATAATTTCACCAGTACACACTCCAAGTAACTTTGAAAAAGAAAAAAAACTTCCTTCAGTTATCTAATGTAGTTGTCGAATATGGAAAAGCATATGTCAAAATGAATCACTTGTTTAAATGTATAGTATATGCCTCCTAAAAATGAAACTTACAGCTCCCCATGTGTTTTGAAGGCCATATATGCATGTTATAGAAAACAAGGTTTCACTTTTCATTTAAAACTGATTAAACTAAGTGTTCTGAGTCTTCACTCCTACTTCCTTTGTCAGAGGTAGTTTGATTGTAGAAGTTGGGGGGGCTACTCTGGGTCCTATAAATCTTCCTCCAATAGAAGATCTAGGCCTGTGAATCAGGCTTCATCTCCATAAGAAGAAAAAGAGGAGGGGCTGGGCCTCTCCCCGAACCCCTCGGCTGCCTCCAACCCACATTTTTGTCTCCACCCCTCTCCCAGGCATTAAAAGCACAATTCAAACTGGAAGTGGAGGAGAGAGGCTACAGTAGGAGTCAGCCTCAAAGAACCACAGCCCACATTTCCCTTCCACTACGATTCCGGTATAACTCTGTTGGCATCAGAGACAAGGAAAACCTTTGACTTTTAGAATGATCATGATTTAACGGTGGCTCTGCCCTGCAGTCTAGAACATACCCCTTATCTAACTCTCCTATTCAGCTTTATCATTTTATTTGTAGACTTAAAGAGTTACCCTAAATAAAGCTTCTATCACACACAAAAAGGTTCTTTCTCTCAGGTTTGTAATTTTTCCTTCCTGCCAGTTTGTGCACTGATTGGCCTGAAAAGATCCTTTTTCATAACTCAAGAAAACTGTCATAATAAACGGTTCTTGATAAACTTTCAAATAATAGCAAGGTCCCGCTGTGTACTTCTCTCCGTTCTGTAGCAGTGTTCAGTAAAAGGCAACAGCATTTACACAGTCTAGAGAGAGGCAAGCATATGTTTCAGTCTTCTTTTCCTAAGTAGTGACAGGAAAACCGTCAACCTAAATTTGGAACCTTCTCGGTTTTCACCCTAAAGAAAAAAAAAATGGTTTGCCTTTGCTCTCGTTCACTGATCCCTGAGCTCTCTGGAAATAACTTGCTAGTAATATTATTAGTATTCTTTCGTTGTTTCACTTGAAGATCACTTTGCAGTCTTAAGAAACACTTTGAGGGGCTGGCCCGGTGGCACAAGCGGTTGAGTGCGCACGCTCCACTGCAGCGGCCCGGGGTTCGCCGGTTCGGATCCCGGGCGTGCACTGACGCACCGCTTGGCAAGCCATGCTGTGGCGGCGTCCTATATAAAGTGGAGGAAGATGGGCATGGATGTTAGCCCAGGGCCAGTCTTCCTCAGCAAAAAAAAAAAAAAAAAAAGAGGAGGATTGGCAGATGTTAGCACAGGGTTGATCTCCTTACAAAAAAAAAGAAAAGAAAAGAAACACTTTCATATACATACTGCCTGTTTCTTACCAAAACCTGTCAAGTAGACAAGGAAAATACCACCATTTCAACTTTATACATGAAGAAACTGGCTCAGAGGCTTAAGATCAGCTGTCTACATCTAGTAGCAGAACCAGGATTCAAAGCCAGGTCTTCCAACTCCTGATCCTTTTTCTTTGCTTAGCAGTATTTGCCAAACTCAACTTCTTCACATACAATCTTTGAGATCTGGGGCACATCTTATGCACTATCATATACTTCATATTTTTCTTCAAATCAAATCTCTTCTTCATTGAAATACATTTATTGAAACCGTAAGCTTTATATCACCCCCATAAAGGAAAATAACTCAGTATTTCCTTAATCTCTAGTAAAATAAAATTTTTAAATGTCAATCTTTGTACCACGGTTTGGGACGCAGTGCATTCTTCCAGGCTTACTCAGGCCACTAAGGACCACATCTAAATGGACTTCCATGTGTGAACCCTGAAACTGTGCAGAAATGCACGATTCTACAAATTGAAATAACTTTCTGACTTCTGACATAGAGTGAAAGGACAGAGATTGAAAAAAGAAACTCATCAGTACAGATTCCGTTACAGTCTGCTTCTTGCTCCAAAGACAGGAAACAACAGACCCCAACTAGGAGTCACTAACAGCATCATATACTCAGACCTTACGGTTTTGTGGTGGTCTCCGCACATCCACTGTACAGGATCTTTCATCATCTTAACTATATATGTATAAATATAAAAACAAGCTTATAATCCTAAAACAAACATGTAAATATATATATACATATGCATGTATATATTCAATCATCCAATCATGCATGTATTTAAAAGCACACATTACTAGCAAGCCTATTTATGCTATTATTAGAAACCTAACCATATAATTTCAATTTCATTTAAAAAGCAGTAATAATCACATAATATTTCTCTGTCAACAATGCAGGCTGGGTTACTTCTGCTTAGATCTTATACCAAAGGTCATTAGTTTACTGGTAAATCTTCTACTTTAGAAACCAGTTCCCCTTAAGAATTCTAAGAATGTCTCTTCTGCAAGTCTAAAGTGAACACTGCTTGCACAGAATCCCTTCTATAGCACACTGGGAGGGAGAGCAGAAGCAGGCAGAAAGCTTAGCAGCGGGGCCCAGGGCCAATTCAAAAATCTCCCTGCACTACCATCGCTCCCTGCCCATTCTCCAAGCTAAGTTTCCGTGCAACAGGAAGCATGGCAACAACTCGTTTGAAAGAGAGAATAATTTAGCCCAAAAGTTAGAAGTTCATTTTTGCAGTATTGCAATCAGACTGCAGTTTCAATTGCATCTCAACATATTTTTATTGAAAATAGCAACAATCTTAGGAAAGAAGTAACACTCAAAAAGAGGAGGTTACTCAATGAGTCTCTCCTTCCCATCATTCCTCCACCTCCCTCCCTTGGGAATTTCTCCAGACCCCGCCCCCCCCGCCCCGCCCCGGCATTCAGCTCCCCTTTTGTTTCAAACATTTTGTAGCAGAGTTTGGAGTGCTTTCTCCACAGAGAATGTCTTAAAATAACACTTTGCACTCCAAATGGTCACTGGGGGCATGCAATTTCCGGCAATGCAGAAAGCGAGTTTGGTGTAGAGCACATTTATCAAGTCCCTACTAAGGTCCAGGCCCTGTGCTAGCCCCTGGCAATGCAGAGATGAAAAAGAACCAGACCCTGCCCTTGAGAAGCTCACGGTCTAGTGGGGGAGGTGGATAAACCCCAGACGTTCAAGTTGTAACTTAAAGCCCCACTTGGCTTTGGTGCATCTGTCATACCCTCTGATAGCCACATCTTCTTCCAACAGAGCAACTGCACAAGTGTTTATGCGCTAAAGTGTGCGAGCCCATCTATTCACACTTATATCAATCAGAAGAATTTCCCTGTATGGGTAGATGTAGTCTCTGATCATTTCATCTTATCTTCTTTTGTTGATAAATTCTGTAAGATCAGAGACTAGGTAACTGTCGAGAGTGGTGCATGAGCATGAGGAGCAGCAAAATTGTGCTGTGACTAAGAGAAGTAAGAAACATCACCTCTGTAGACTAGAGATTTCTAGAGGCGGACCTTACAGGGCACGGCAACACAGGGACCATAACTGTAAGGGACTTTTTCATAATGTTCAAATAAAGAGTATTCGACTTTGGTATGACCTTGTCTTTTTTAAATCATATGATTACCTTTTACTAGCTCATTTCTTTCCCTCTTTCCCAATAGGAACTCCAAGTACTGAAGAAGCTTTGAGCTAATATAATCTGGTGATGATGCAAGGGGAGGCAAGGCTATCTTTTCAGTTAGTACAACCCAACTTGGCAAAATAGACATGAACATATTTCAACAAAGATTGTTTTTCAGGACAAATGTTGGCACAGAAACCCAGATACAAATTGCATTCAAGACACTGACTTTTCTTCAAGCAAACAACTAAGGGGAAAAAAATCATACTTTTCATGAGACCATTGGGTCACGCTTCTTCCTTCTCCACACCTTGGCTCGTGTTATTCCTGTGACAGCCCAGCCTCTAACCTCTCTCACCTATCGCTCTTATTGTCTTTCCCAACCACTGTGGCCTTTACTCATATATAGCACAAAGCTGCTTTGTGGGTGGTTTCCTTGTTAGTCTCCTTAGCATGATCATAAACACTTGGAGGAAGAAACTGCCTTGTACTTTCTCTGCCACTTACATTTATATCCATTATCTCACTTAATTCTTTCCAAAACCCTGCAAGGGAGGTTCTTTCATTATGCCCATTTTACAGAAGAGGAAATTGAGGCTCAGGCAGGTCCAGTGTCACACATTAGTGAGACAGAATTCAAACCTCTAACTGATGGACTCCAGAACCAGTGCTCTTAACCATGATAAACCTATGTGCACTGAAGTTAACAAGGACAAAACATTTCCCCACCCTCGTTCCTACCATGTTTCATTTCCTTGCACACACTTTGCATTTTAGGATTTGCTAATGCTTACTCAAACTAAGGTATCATTTTTACCAAAGGGAGATCTTGCCTTCTCATCCCCTGATGATGCCCAGCATGACTGGCTTAGAGAGCTTGTAATGTAATTGGATAAGGAGTTTTGCATTTCTAAGCTGTTGCTTCCAATTTAGCATTTGCCATCAATGAGAGGGATTAGCACCTTAGGTCTTTTACTTTGGGGAAAGGAGTTGGCAGATTGAACTTCAAGTGGGTAAGAATCAAATTACAAAAAAACAACGGTAAGATATTGTCAAGGGACCGTGTCTAATTCATCTCGGTATCCTCCACAGAACCTAGAAGAGAGCCGTGAGAACTACAAAGCCAGAAGCTTTTGTGGTTCGTGAGGGATAACCAGCTGAATAATACAGAGACTGACCTTACATGTATGCTTTCCAAGCGCAAATGGCAGCACACAAGGCGAGAGGGACAAGCCATTGCTAACTCTTTCAGAATTAACTGTCAGATCCCAGCTTTAATTTAGGAACCATTTACTGTTCTAAGTATCAGCAAAATGGGATTTTAAAGGTATTTAAATCTAACATAGAAACACTGAGGAAAAATAAAACATTTTTTTTTCCTCTTTACAGTTTTCACACAGGAAAGAAATCTTTTTAAATGCCAAATTACTTCCCTTTTCCAATTCTATTTTAGCTGGCTTTATAAACTCAAGAACTATTTTTAAAAACCTACTAAAAATTTACATTATTTTTTTAAATCACGAAATAAACAAGTCTGTATACATACTATATGATTAATTCAAACTCAGTTAACAAGTGTTTTTCATTACAGCAAACTCAAATATTATGCAAATAATCTAGATTATCTACAAATGAATAAATAGAATTTCAATGACCTCCTCTATACCCCAAAACTTCATTTTAACCACTAATTATAACCTTACTCAATATGCTAGCTGACAGGTAGGAAAACTGATTTGAATTCAATCACTCCTGACTTTTTGCGCTCACTTTGTGCTAATAAGCATTTAAATGACTCAAAGATAAGACAAAAAGAGCTAAAAATGAAAAGGCTTGAATAAATTAAGAGAATGGCAAAAGACCTTTTTAAAACTAAAAGAACATTGTTTCTATTCTTTAGCAAACCATTATTGACAAAAAGAAAAAAAATGCACCTTGGTTATACATAATGGCTTTCTTTCTAACAAAGAATTTAACAAGTTCACATAGACATACAAAATTTTTTCAGATAATTCATTCATGTAAGGAGAAATTAGATTGTACTCATTTTGTGCCCATCAACTAATTTATAACCTGCCTTGGATCTTGGTGCCCACTGTAAACTTGCAATAAAAAAAAAGAAATCTCACTGACTTTTTCCTGAATTCTATAAACAGAACCATAACACACCTTGCATTCTTAAGCAGGACAAAATGTAAATTAAAGTGCACTGATGCTCTAGAGGTATGTGGATTTATCCAGCTAAACTATGTATGTTCAGGGGCAACATAAAAGCCTAAAGGTCCTGTTTGTGTCACTTGAACACAGCGATACAAAAGCTCAGTAATCTATAAAACAGCCGCACATCATTTTCCACACTGGATCTCACCATCAGTCTACTCATCCCATTCATTTGCTCCTGATAATGGAGTAAAGAAAATTGATGGGCCCCATTTTGAAAATCAACCTTGACAGGGGCAAAACTGTACCTTTCTACAAACATTTTCATCTTCCATAATCAGTCATATTGGATCTATCCATTGATTGGGATTCTCTCTGCCTTTTTTGAACCTACCAGTATTTTCAGTCTATTCCCACTTCACGAGATAATATATTCTAAAAGCTATTTAAAGTAAATAAAGTGGTCGCTCCTTTGACTGTTCTTAAGGTTACCTCTTGAAAATGTCAGGAGATGCCCCACTTCTTGGTATAATATTTCAGCACATGGTGATGGGATCCATGTCTACCCATGTACCCGCTTGTGATTACACAGGCGCAACTTCTTGAGCTAGGTTCAGTCTTCTGGTGAGGTGAGGCAGGAGTCTATAGATGGTTGCCAAAGCCCTCCTGATCACGCTCCACATTTCACTGTCCTATTGGCCCTGACACATCCTGGACAGACTGTCCTTAGTGTCTAGTCCACAGTCACTCTCATGTTGCTTTAGCCGAGCGTAATCAAGCTCAGAACCTACTCTCCTATTAATAAGTTTCAATTATTTCCCCAGCTCTTGTTCATCCAGAAACTCATCTCTCACTTTCCTGTCCATATTACCCAGCTTTATGGGATCTCCCTGTGGTACAGCTCCCATAGCTTGGCCTCTCTTTACTCTTAGGAAAGGATGTTAAATCAGACCAGCATCCCTTGGTAACCATCCCTTGGCTATTGAGCTTTTTAATACATCTTCCTCTTAAAATGAGATGCCTGCCCTATCAATAATCTTTGGTTCCTTCTGTAAGGATCTTTAAGCCAGTTCCCTCCCTATGACAAACTCTCCATCACCAGAGATACCATTTGAAAGAAGAGTCTTAGGGGTTGACCCCCATAAAAGGTCTTTTGAATGTCTTAATAACCTTGAGGTGATAAAACTTTTCTAAAATTGATTGTGGTAATGGTTGTACATATCTGTGAATATACTAAAAACCACTGAAATATACACTTTAAATGGGTTACTTGTATGGTATGTGAATTATATCTCAACAAAGCTACTAAGAAAACTAAAAGAGAAAAGATAAAACTTACCCGGTTTTACTTCCTTATATCTAAAAAATCCACCCAGTATTTAGTAAGAGATGAGTTCCCAGTACAAAAACCATGTTGCTCCTCACTAGAATGGTTAGGTATCAATATCTGAGGATCCTACACTTTAGCCATGGATTCCACTGACCGGTCTGGTGCAAAAGTGAGGCTTGCTGCCATGTCATTCCTTGAGGGCCCTTCTGGAGATTTTATAAACAGAAATACAAAACACACAGCTTAGTTCCACACAGTCACTGAGCATCGACCATGTGCCAGGCACGGGTTACAAAGCTGAGAAAACAAGGATGGGCAAGATATAGGCCTTGCCCTTCACAAACTCATGGGCTTGAGGGAAAGACAGACCCCTAAACAGGAAGTTACAATACGATGGGGCCAGGACAGAGGACAGAGAAGCAGAGATTAACTCCTCTGATGAAGGAGGCTCAGAGAGGAGATAGCAGGTACGCTGAGCCTTGAAGGACTGAATAGAAATGCCCACGGCAGGCAAGGTGAATAAAGGCATCACAGGCAAAGAAGCAAGCATAAGTAATCACGTGGTGGCATAAAAGCCACCATGTGTTCAGCAAGTCTGGGGACATACAGAACAGGGAGAAAGGGCCGACATGAGCTGGAAAGGCACGTCAATGGAGGGCCACGTATGCCAAGGCATGAGTTTGGACTGTTTCCTAGTGTAGGCGATGGGGAGCCAGCAGAGGTTTCTAAGCAGGGGAATGACATGACCAGATGTTTTACTCATATTTATGCACTGAAAGCCAGGAGGTCAGCGCTAATGGAAATTAATCCATAAAATGACAGCATAGGCTGAAAATTTGCCCCATTGTCTACATTTTCCAAGAGCAATACACTGAATTATGGAAAACTACTCATTAGAGTTGGATACAAAACTATTGAGGAAAATAAAGTGAGAGCTCTGTTTATGTGAAGAGCCTTTCTTTAAAAGAGAAAGGGAAAAAAAATGCTCGCATCTTCCTTACGTGATAGAGATTAAATTAGCCTGAACATTTCATTTTGAAAAGAACAGCTGCCAATCCGCACTTAATTTGTTCCCAACACCTTTTCAATGGCTAATTTAATCCAAAATGGTTAAACTTTCAATGAAACATAAGTTGGATCACAGTAGTCCTCTGTTTAAACCACTTCAATGGCTCACCATGGCCTGTAGAAAAAAGCTCAAACTGTTTAGCAAGGCTTCTAAGATCCTTTGTGATCTGGCCTCCACCCTCAGCCTCCAGCCCAGCCCTCCAACCGTGGTGGGCAGATATCCTAACAGGGCACGTTATCCCACCTTTGGTGATCCTGATCCCTCTGCCTAGTTCTTCCCTCAACCCCACCCCAAGATTCCAAGAAGCTACCCAACCTATTTAGGTACAAATGGCCACTCCCTCCTACCTGGTACTTCCCACTCCTCAAACCCAGAGCTAGGACCTATACTTCCTTCCCCACCCCAGTGCCTGTCCATTTCCTTTTCTGTCTCTCCCCTCACTAGAATGAAACCTCTGTGACTGCAGAGTCTTTGTCTTACTCACTGCTCTGTTCTCAGCTCCCCCAAACTATATCTTGAATGAGTGAGCAAACTACAAATCCACTGTCAATATCTTTCTAACCCTCCGCATTAAGATTTTCTGCTTCTTGCAATTTTTCAAGATAACCGCAATCTACAAAATACTCACTGAAATACATACATCCAGGTGGCTGTCCAAAGGACCCCTGCTATTGAACACTTTAATAACATGCATCATCACCCATTAATTGCTCTTTTGGTAAATTCACAATGTCATACATGAAACTCTCATAAAATCAGGCACACCTACACGAAGAAATGTAAAGTGTCAGGAGGTAGAAAATCATGTTGGTTGCGCATTTGAATTAGCCTGAGAGAAAGTTAATGACTCAAGCAAATCTCCATTTGTGCTGGTAACCGTTTTCCCCGTTGCCAAACTTCCTCCTAAACAAATTCTCTCTCTCCATCCCCACCACGTGCTGAATGTGCCAACAGGTACATTTTCTTGCTTCGCCCTCTAAAAGTAATCAAAAGTGCATGTGTGTCACACATGTCCAGAAGCACTAGCAGAAAGCACTCCCCCCACACCCTTATCTAAGCATCCCCATTTTGCAATGCTAACCCTCATTCCCTGCAAATGCCGCTGTGACACCTTAGACTTAGAACGACCCTGTCTCTACCTATAGCACGTGACTAAACCACCGTCATAACGACAAAGTGTCTCTCCTTCTCCCCAGTACATTCTTCAACTAGACTAACATAACCCTTGCCCATTCTCTGAATATAGCAGCACGTTGCTGTCTTGCTCTCATTTGCAATTCAACCCGGACCCCATGGCCAATAGCCCTCTCACTAACCCCCTGTCATTCTGAACCACATTCTGAATCCACAGCCACTCCCCAGCCCTGGATCAAACCCCCTGCTTGTTTTTCTTTGCTGCCGCTGGAAAAAGTCCTGACTGGGTGCTCTGGGGCTTCATTTACACAGATACAAAGCCTAGGCTCAGCTGGGCTCCCCCATCCGCAAGGCTGTTACTTACTCCTTATTAGTTCCCTGTGCAGTGGCCTATAGAACAAGACACTTGAGGTTTCACAAATGGAAAATCCCCTCTCTTACAATGGCGTCCTCATTGATTTGCACAGTCTGATGCAAGGGCCACGTTACTGAATCAAACGCCTCCACACTGATGTTAACAATACACATATAACTCTACATCCTTCCACATTTATTTGGCAGCCAACCTCTGCCACTTTTTCCATTCCTAAAGTGGTTCCTAATGTGGGGTCTTTAGTGATCCTTGGACGGGCTACATGGGACATGAAACTCTGAAATTATATGGAAAATGCTGTATGTACATCTTTCTAGGAAAAGGCTCCAGAGCTTTCCAGAATCTCAAAGAAGTGTGTGACCCAAGAAAGGTTAATATCTACTGCCTTACTAGCTTCATATAAATAGGTTGCATTATTTTTATATAAAATTTATCGATTTGTATAACTATAAAAGCAATACATGTTCATTGAAGAATTCCCCCCCGCCAAAGCCCCAGTATATAGTTGTATGTCATAGCTGCACATCCTTCTAGTTGCTGTATGTGGGACGTGGCCTCAGCATGGCCAGAGAAGCAGTGTGTCGGTGCGCACCCGGGATCCGAACCCCGGGCCGCCAGCAGCGGAGCGTGCGCATTTAACCGCTAAGCCACGGAGCCGGCCCACTGAAGAATTTTTAATCCAAAAATATCAAGAAGGAAATAAAAGTCACTTAGAATCCCACCATCCATAGATGACCACTGTTACCATTTTGATGTTCCTCCATCTCTTTTCTATTTTTTTTCTTCAAAATTAGATTCATACTGTTGATTTCTGGTAGTTACAGTGTGCAAATAATACAAGAGAAACTTCAGGATATAAAGAATTTGGGACTAGTGTTCAAAAATCTGTTTGATTTCTAAGACACATCCACCAATGAATTTCCTGAGCGCCTGCTCTGTGCGTGGCATACTACTCCAACAGTAGAACAGGTAAATACTTATCCAAGTTCTCACACAAGGGGTTAAAAATTCTAGGGATTTTCAACAGGCGATGTGAAGCCCCAGCCTAAGATAGAGAAGCTTCTAGCTTAAAATGACTGGACCTATATCAGCTGGATAAAAAGAAAAGACAGATGGCAACAATGATGTAATTATAGACTTAGAGAAATGCAATTAAACCATTAGAAGTCAGGTTTTTCTTTAAATGATAGTTTTCCTTTATTACCAAAATGCAGACTCTCATCTAATGAAAAAAATACATACATGATAAAAATAAATACATATGAGATGGGACTACATAGTAAGGGCCCTGGTCATCTCACATGACTTATACACTCATTCTGAGAGAAACTCTCTGTGTTTTGAGCAATGACATTAGGGAGTGACTGTGTGGGCTCCTATGGTGGTGAGCATCCAAAGCACAGCACTTGTTTGCATGTGGAATCCCTCTGTGTTTAAGGAGGAAGATGAGTGTAATTACTTCACCGCCGCTGCTTACATATTTCACAATCAAGATAATTCTGGCAAAACAGGATTACTGCTTCTCTGTTTTAAGTATATATAGGCAGAGGGTTTCTTGCCATTTAAGTCTACTCTCTTCAATCCAATTTTCATCCCACATTTAAATAACATCCCATTTTCATGCGGGAAAGCAAATAAATTTCGTTCCAGAATTCAAGGCAGAGCCCTGTGAAATGCTTAAGAGCTTTCTGTGTCAGTCGCCCCATCCCTTGCTAAACGGTTGAAGCTTCCGCTCTTCTCTCTGACCATTGGAGGTTTCTCTGAGAAGGCAATCCAGGCCTAGTCCAGCGAGAGCTTCCCGAACCGGGGGATGCACTGGCATCTAGTGTCGAAGCCAGAGCCGCTGGCCAGGTCACATGCTTGCCCTGAGAGCAGCGGCTTTTTGGCTGTAAGGGAGGTGGTCCTCAGGCAAACAGGTGGAGGCAGCCCCCTGCAAAGCCCCAGCATCTTTCTCTTCCTTAGGGACCCCTGGTCAGAGCTCCTTGCAGAAGGCCCTGGGGGCAGTCGGTGGACAGAACAGCTGAGAGCGGGTGCAAGAGATAAGAGCCCTCACCTTTTCTAGGTATAACAAGGACCCGAATGGACAACTAAATGTGATGCTGCTCCAGGGCTCAGTGTGTAGCATGAGCATGACCAAAGACTTTAAAGCACTTTTATACACCGTTCAGAAAACTAGCTGGAAGCCACACCTGCTGACCCTAGGTGCCTGTGCACTTCCCAGCGGCTGCTCCCACGATGTGGTCACGGCCTGAGAACCACGGCGCTGCTGAGGGAAGGCTCTGCAACAGAAGGCCCACCATGGCAGCGACGTTTTTCACAACTCAGAGGCCTTTTTTATTTCCTTTCTGTTTGTGGATTGCTTAAGGTGCCAAAATTTCACCAGGGAACAAGCAGGCACTATTTTACCACCTATACAGGAAGTGGTAGAAAGTGACTGTCATTTTTACTGACAAGGGTAGAGTAGCTGAAAGCAAATATAGTCAAATGAAAACATTAATGATTCATGTACTCTGAGTGGTGGAATCATGGGTGATTCTTTCTTCTTTTTCCCTTGCTGTTTTTCCCCAAATTTTTCTAGCACAAACAAGTATTGCTGTTATAATCCAAAAACAAATAATCAAATTTATTTTGGTTTTTTTTTACTATGGTAAAATACACATAACACAAAATTTACCATTTTAACCATTTTTAAGCACACACTTTGGTGGCATTAAGTACATTTACAAGGTTCTACAACCATCACCACTACCCATTTCCAAAAGTTTTCATCATCCCATACAGAAATTCTGTACCCATTAAACACTAACTTCCCCTTCCCACCTCCCCCCAGCCCCTGGAAACCTCTAATCTACTTTCTGTCTCTATGAATTTGCCTATTCTAAGAACCTCATATAAGTAGAATCATGCAATATTTGTTCTTTTGTGCCTCGCTTATTTCACTTTAACATGATGTTTTCAAGGCTCATTCATGTTGTAGCATGTGTCAGAATTTCATTCCTTTTAAAGGCTGAGTCATATTCCATTGCACATATGTACCACGCTTTATTGATCTGCTGATGGACATTTGGGTTGTTTCCACCTTTTGGCTACTGGGAGTAATGCTGATATGAACACTGGTGTGCAAGTATCTGTTTGAGTCCCAGCTTTCAGTTCTTTTGGGTATATACCTAGGGGTGGAATTGCTGCATGATAGGATAATTCAATATCTAGCTTTTTGAGGAACTGCCAAGCTGTTTTCCACAGTGGCTTCACCATTTTACATTCCCACCAGCAATGCACAAGGGTTCCAATTTCTCCACATCTTCTCCAACACTTGTTATTTTCCATTTTTTCTGATGACAGCCATTCTAATGGGTGTGAAGAGGTATCTCACTGTGGTTTCGATTTGCATTTCCCTAATGATTAGTGACATTGAGCATCTTTTTATGTGCTTATTGGCCATTTGCATATCTTTGGAGAAATGTCTATTCAAGTTCTTTACCCATTGTTAAATCAGGTCGTCTATTTTTTTGTTGTTGAGTTGGAGGAGTTCTTCATATATTCTAGATATTAATCCTTTATCAGATATGTGTTTTGCAAATATTTCCTCCCATTCCATGGGATGCCTTTTCTTTCTTTTGATAGTGTCTTCTGATACACAAAAGGTTTTAATCTACTTTTTTTTTAAAGGTGCAGGTAAAATTTTTAGGGGGCAGGCAGACAGCCTAAAGTATAGCTGGGGAAGGGGATCCTTATACCTCTTTTTTGACTTCTCTTCCATGGGTAAAGGAACAAGAACTGAGGTAGGAGAGCCAATGGGGTGGGGACAGGGGATCTCATAGACTTTTAAGCTTCCCCAGTTCTACCAGGCAAACATTTCATAAGCTACACCCTCCTTTCTCTGGCTGGTTCTTGACACACTCCAACTTCCAAACTTCTCACATGGAAGATAAACAAGCAGATTTGTTACTACCGAATGGAGTGGAACATTTAAGTCATACCCCTGTGAAAAGTGATACCCAAGTTCAGTTTCATCATGAAGAATCAAAATCTCCAGAAGTGATTCCCTGTGTTTGTAAATTGCAAGCATTGCCTTTTTTGTGTCTCGGCCCTTTGCTTTTGTCTTCACATCCCTCCCTGCCACCTCTCCCTCTCTCTCTTCCTCCCCCCGCTCCCCTTCAACAATCCCCCCAGCAAAATGGGGCTTCTAAACAACTATTTGTCACGTGGGAATTCATTTTCCAAGTATTATTGAAGTATAATTAATTTCCAAAGGCAATAAGAAGCAGCAGCACATAGTTTTCTTCTAGGAATGGCCCTGGAACCATACTCAAATGCCTTGAAATGGCTGTGCCTCGGCAGCTTATATGAATAAATTAGCTCTAAATTTCAGGACTACTGTGTGCCTGAACCGTTGAATATCCTTAGACTAAAGGTTAGAATCTCTCTCTCCAGGAAGGGCCCAGTTCCTCTTCTAGGGATCACTTGATTAGGCCAGGCCCACCCAGGATAATCTCACTTTTGATTAACTCAAAGTCCATTTATTAGTAACCTAATTAGGGAAGTGATATTTCATAATATTCACAGGTCCCACTCACATTCAAGGGGAGGGGATTATACAGGGTGAGCAGACTGGGGGCAGGAATCTTAAGGGGCATCTTAGGATTCTGCCTACCGCACTGACTATGTCACTCACTTGGGCAAATGGCCTAACCTCGCTTAGTCTCAGTTTTCCCATTGATAAAATGTAAGCATGATAGTATTTTCTACCTCGTAGGATTATTGCGAGAATTCAATGAGATCACACATGTAAGGCATTTAGCACAGCACCTGGTGCAGGCCCTGTAAAGGGATAATTCCTGCTCTAGGAAGTAAGCATTTGCTATCAAAGGGATTCTCAATTATAGGTCACTGATCTGACAAGCCATTTTTTCATAAGTAGACTAATATCTGAAACTTTTCCCTTCACTAGGAAACACACCTCAAACCCTAGGGCAGCGGAGCGCATGAACTGAGTACCGCACATGCATTCATTGAGCAAAGAATCAAATTACAAGGGTATCTGTAGGAATGCCTTCACTCAGACATTCCACAACTGGCTTAGAAATCTCAGTGGCAAATAACCTTTATTTTTAGGGAATCATTTTTTGTACTTAAATCATTAGGGAAAAGAAAAAACACCTCAACTCCTTTAGCACATGCTCACATGCTCCACCGTCAAAGCCCTTTCGTTATGGGGACAGGGAGAGTGAAAGAGAAGGTAAGAAGGGAGGAAGAAAAGTAGCTCTTCTCTACCACAATTTTAACATTTATTGAAGGCTTGCTAAGCACTAAACGCCTTACATGTGTGATCTCGTTGAATTCTCGCAATAATCCTACGAGGTAGAAAATGCTATCATGCTCACATTTTATCAATGGGAAAACTGAGACTAAGCAAGGTTAGGCAACTTGACCAAGTGAGTGACATAGTCAGTGCAGTAGGCAGAATCCTAAGATGCTCCTTAAGATTCCTACTCCCAGTCGGCTTGCCCTGTATAATCCCCTCCCCCTTGAATGTGAGTGGGACCTGTGAAGATTATGAGAAGATTATCACTTACCTGATTAGGTTACTAATAAATTGACTACGAGTTAATCAAAAGTGAGATTATCCTGGGTGGGCCTGGCCTAATCAGGTGATCCCTAGAGGAGGGACTGGGACCTTCCTGGAGAGAGATATTCACCTGCTGGCTTTGAAAAGGTACACTGCCATGTTATGAGAGGCCCACATGGCTAGGACCTGAGGATGTCCTCTAGGAGCTGACAGCCATTCCCAGCTGACAGCCAGCAAGAAAACGGGATGATCAGTCCTACAACCACAAGGAACCGAATTGCCAACTTGAAGGAGCTGGGAAAAGGGCCCTGAGCCTCCAGATGAGAACACAGTCCTGCCAACATCTGTGAAACCCTGAGCAGAGACTCCAACTGAGCCCTGCCCCTACTTCTGACCCAGAGAAATAAGAAGTGTGTGTTATTTTAAACTGCTAAATTTGTGGTTATTTGCTATGCAGCAATAGAAAACTAATACAGTCAGGATTCAAAGCCAGGGCTGTTTAACTCAGGCATGCACCTCTTAACCACTACAGTAGTTTCTGTAGCAGTTTCACCAATTCCTAACTATTTTTAACTCTTCAAAAAGAGTAGAGATGTAAATTTCTATTGAATAGTAATGGTTATGATCTTTTCCTTTTCTGATGCAGCTTTTAAGATTTAGAAATGTTTTTATCACATTCTAATACAGAAGCCCATTTACTGATTAGAAATCTGGGGAGGAGAATACACATCCAACTGAAAACTGCTCAAATATAATGTGATAATAGGTAAGTTGTAAAAAAAATAAGTAGGATGAAAAACATAAGATTTTATTTACCAAAAACACCACGTTAAAGCAGTCTTGGCTTTTGCAAGGGCTCCAGGCTGTCCTACTTACAAATATTTTCCTTTTGACTATTGCATGATCTGCAAGATCTGTCATCTGGTGCCTCCAAGTGATGACAACACGTTACCTCTTTCAAGAGGGCCCAACTAAAAATTCACTGAATAGGAGGAGCCAGGGAATGCTGGAGTGAAATAAATCAATTTAAAGAGAATCTCAAAAAATCAAACACTGTGGTTGCTTCTTGGAGGGCATCAGTCAACAACTCATGTTTCACGTTCTTTCACACACAGACACACACAAACTATACACAGAGGCAAATTAGATGAATAATAGCTAACACTTACTTAGCCGATGCCAAGTGTGAACAAGGGATAATCCCATTTGGGCCTCACACTTACCTTATGAAGTAGGTATTATTATCACCATCACTCCCATTTTATAGACAAAGAAACTGAGACTTAGAAAGGTTAAGTCACTTTCCCAACATTCCACAACCAAAAAAGTGGCATTTCAACCCAGATGCGGACACCAGAGCTGACATTCTCACTCTGCTGCTGCTCTCCAATTAGATATTTCTTCCATCCTTCATAGTACCTAGCAACGTGCCTTCACATAGGAATGTTCCATAAATGTTTGCTGATAACGATAAAAGAATGAGGCCGACACCTGAGGAACTAGGTGAGGCTTCCAGACTATTCATCATTGTGAGAAGACGGGAGGCATGGAGAGGGCACAAGTTGATATGGGATAAGGAGGCAGGTGGAAGGCAGCCCGCCACTTACGTGGGTGGCAGTCTAAAAGTAAGTGAACAGAACCATACTACTTAGAACTCCAAATGTATGTTGACTAACCATATACAGAAAGATTTGATTCTGGCCCTAAGATCATAAAAAGAAAAAAGAAAACTAACCCAGTTTTCCAGTTTATTTCTTCCTTTTGGAAGCTTCTGCTACACATCTGGAAGTGATTTTCTAACACACTAGTTCCAATGAGTCATCTACAATAGTAAGCAATGATTCCATAGGGTGAACCCTGATCATATTTTTCCATTAAGTGGCATTCACTGAGGTCAATGAAAGGCAAGGGCTGACCCAGACTTGGAGAACCTCACCCTCCACAGCCCCATTTCACATCATCAAGAACATGGGTTTTAAGAGGTACAGGAATGCAATCTATCTCCCAGCACTAATGCAAGACTTGTTCTAATACACTTAGTTTCCTTTCACTGGTCATGTGCAGAAGATGGATCCAAGGGCTGCTTGAGGCGGGAAGCAACCCTAATTAAAGCTGGCAGAAGAAACATTATGGGGTCATGTCTAAACATAAATGAAATGCAGAGGGTCGGGGGGGTAGGCTCCCTGGACAAAAGAATAAGATAACCTATGGTACACAGAGTACAGCCAGAGCTCAAGATGCTTAATGCCGCCAGCAAGAATTTCCCCAAGGAATATTCTAGAAAGGATTGCCAATCCACCCCTTGCCCTTTCACACACATCCTAATATAGTGACTCCAACCATCAGCTTTTAACTCATATCATATTGGTTTCCTAATATTTAAAACCTCTAGTATTGATGTTCAGAAGTATAATTTAAGACCATTTCCCAGTGTCTTCTGGCACTTGGATTTCTTTCAGGTTACGATGCAGGAATGAGTCATGTTCTTTCAGAGACTAAGGAGCCACTTACAAAGGCTATTTTAAATCTTTCAGGTGACAAGGGTATTATTTAGTTCCCCCAGAAACAATAATTGACTAAATGGTTTCCTCAAGGCTGAAGGAGTTAACACAACTTCCCAGAGCGATTCTTCTCTCCCAGGCGCCGAAACAATCTGATTTTAAATGGCACAGGAGTTATAAAAACCTAAAGCATTAAATCCTACCTTACAAAATATATAAATTAGTGGGTGGTCATTTGCATTACAAAAGGATTCTCTGCTTTGCCAAAGGATTCCAATCAAGTTTATTCAAAAATGAGATTCTCCTAATGTATGCTAAATTATTTGATTTGCACACGGGCTTCATTGAGCAAACACAGCTGTACCAAAGCCTGAATTTGACTAGCAGGTACCTCTTCACCTTGATTTCGGTGGTTCATACACCCATTTCATCAGCACGGTGCATTGCCTCCAGGGTCATACAGTGAGGAGTCGACCTGAAAATTTCTGACTCATAATCCCCCACTCTGACAATAAAATTGCTTTGCTTTTACCTAGCACTTTTCATCCAAAGCCTTCAAAGTGTTCAATCCACATTTGCTCTCTTTTATAATTATGCCAAACAAGTTGGCAAGAGAGCTCGGAATGCAACCTTCCAAACTACCAGGGATGGGAAAAAAAATTAGGACCATTGACAGGGAGAAAAATTAAAGGTCCACATAAGCAAAAAAGAACTACATTTAAATTTATTTTTCACACACAAAAAAATATCTCATGCATCTTACTTTTCTAAAACTATTTTTTCGAGCAGTTTTAGGTTCAAAGCAAAATTGAGCAGAAAGTACAGAGAGTTCAGTTCCCATCTACCCCCTGCCCACACACAAGCACAGACTCTCCCACCATCAACATCCCCCACCAGAATGGTACGTTTGTTACAACCTATGAACCTACATTGATACATCATAATCACCCAAAGTTCATAGTTCACAGTAGCGCTCACTCTTGGTGTTGTACATTCTGTGCATTTTGACAAGTGCAAAATGACATGTATCCACCATTATAGTATCAGACAGAGTAGCGTCACTGCCCTAAAAATCCTCTGTGTCCTGCCTATCTATGCCTCCCTCCCCTCTACGTTTTAAACTATGAAGAGGAAATATTCAAAACTCAGTTTAAATACAAGTCAATTTTTATATATTAGTTTTATATTATGATCAGGGTGGGGGCTGGAAAGAAAAGGAGTAAGAAATGTAGTGCGGAGAAGACGGAAAGGAGAACAGAAGCAACAAAAAAGAAATGAACTCAAGGATGTGCATGCTGACGGGAAAAAAAGGCACACGCTACAGAGGGAAGGAGAGACCCCGTTTACCAAGATGTGCACCATAATCTAGTTATCTTAAATGTCAGAGGCAAGACCTTCCATTTCAAAGCTCCTAATTCATCAGGAATTCTCCCACCCATTTGTTTTTAAATCCACAAGAAATCGAAGATTATTTTTAAATAAAAGAACAAAGATACAGCATGTTCAAAATCAGGAAAATTGTGACCAGAAATCCTCGCAATATCAATGCATATCACCTATTAATTAGCTTTATTTGAAATTTAAGTCCCTCTAGTAATTAATATCGTTAATGGCAGCAAACGATGACTACAGTATTAACAACCTGAGACACATTTCACATGCAAGAAAGACAACAGCAATTTTAATTCACATTTCAGAAAATTCAGGGTAGGCATTTCTGCCTCTCAAAAATTGTAAAGGTAATATGAAATATTATATAGATATATGTAGACATACAGGCATATATATCGTGTGTGTGAGTGTATATACATATAATATATACCCTTTGAAAACTCACTTCACTGAGATCAAAATTTGGGGAATACTGAAGCAGATAGGAATGGAAAGCAAATGGGAATTGAAGTCTCTAATTTCTAGACCATCCTAATTTTATTGATTCAGCCGAGAGTGTGAGATGTGCAAAGCCATGGGCAAGGAGCTGCAGGATTACAGGTGAAACTCTCTTTTTTTTTTTTTTTAATAATTTTATTTATTTGTTTTTTTCCCCCAAAGCCCCAGTAGATAGTTGTATGTCATAGCTGCACATCCTTCTAGTTGCTGTATGTGGGACACGGCCTCAGCATGGCCGGAGAAGCGGTGCGTCAGTGCACGCCCGGGATCCGAACCCGGGCTGCCAGCAGTGGAGCGCGTGCACTTAACCACTAAGCCATGGGGCCGGCCCTTTTTTTTTTAATAATTTTATTTATTTGTTTTTTCAGGTGAAACTCTCTTAATGATAACAGCACCATGCTAATTACTATATAGACACTATATGTCACATATGTATTTTTTTATATATGTCACATAAATATAGCAAGTCTGAAAAGTATGGAACTTGAATTCTACTTTTTCGGATGATAAAAATAACATATGCTCAATGTAAAATAAATGAATAAGCATGTCAAAAACCAAAAAATATAAAGCAAGAATAAAATGTACTCTTAATCCCACCATCCAAAGATATGCACTATTAATATTATATATACACACACACATTATAAACACACACACACTCTCTTTGAGAATGTTTTCTTTGAATATAACAATACTAACAGCTAACATATATTCAGTGCTTCCTATGCTCCAGGTATTGTTCTTTATTTTTTTTTTATTTTTGTGAGGAGGATCAGCCCTGAGCTAACATCCATGCCAATCCTCCTCTTTTTTTTTTTTTTTTTGCTGAGGAAGACTGGCCCTGAGCTAACATCTGTGCCAATCTTCCTCCACTTTATGTGGGATGCTGCCACAGCATGGCCTGACAAGCGGTGCATCAGTGCATGTCCGGGATCCGAACCCGGGCTGCCAGCAGCAGAGCACATGCACTTAACTGCTACACCACGGGGCCTGCCCCACCAGGCACTGTTCTAAGTGTTTTATTGTATTATTTTACTCAATCCTTACAATAACTCTGTGAGGTCAGTAGTATCATTATCTCCATTTTACAGATGAGGAAACTGAGGCACAGAGTGATTAACTAAATTCACATATCACATATGCATCATTTTACAAAAATACGATCATACTTTGCATGCTGCTTAATAACCTAAATGTTTTTTTCATGTCAATAATACACATAGATGTCATTTTAATGGATGCTTGGTTTTCTGGTATACGGATGTTCATTTGCCTGATGCTTTACTTTCAAACATTTAGGTTGTTTAAATTTGGGGTTTGTTTGTTTGTTTTGCTATTATAAACAACTCTGCAAGGCCCATTGAGGTTGATATTACTATTTCCATTTTGCAAATGAGTACAAGGAGGTTCCACAAAGTTAAATAACCTACCCAAGGCAACACAGATTGTCGGTGGAATTGCTGGGCCCTTCTGGCACTATGACTACTACGCATTAGCTCTTTCCACTCTCCTGCCAGCTCCTAAGGCCTTTACATTCTAAGGATTGAGAGAAGTTGTTATGAGGCAGAATGAAATCAGTCCTCTCTAAAACTGAAGAACTAGCGTGATAGGATGAAAAATACCCCCCCGCAAAGATATGCCCCCATCCTAATCCCTGGAACCTGCAAATGTTGCCTTATAGCAAAAGGGTTTTTACACACGTGATTGAGTCAAGGGTCTTGAGATGAGGAAATCATCCTGGATTATTGGTGTGAGCCCTAAATGCCATTGTAACCTCGGGCCCTCCAGGACCAGTTCAACTGACCCATCTTATCAACAGAGTAATTGGAATGGTTTTTCAGGATCTGAGACTCCTTGTCCAGTTCAGGCCAGGTGAGACCATCAACCCATCAACTGGGCCTGTGCAAATGCCCGATAAGTGACCTTTTTGACTTCAAAGAATTGAAAACTCCACCCTCAGAACATGGTACCACCACCATTTTGTGAACATGCATCCTATGAAGAGCCATGAAGCTTGACTACGCTTGTGCAGATCATCAATTACCTCACTTCTCCTTACCTCCAATCATCTATCTCCACACTTCACACTGCCCTGCCCTTCATCCCATAAATTGTGCCCTATGCCCTGAATTAGGGAGACAGATCCGAGGGCACACCCCCCCATTTCCTTGCAGATTGATCTAGCAATAAAGCTGTTTTCTTTTCCCAAAAGTTGATGCCGTAATAAGTGGCATTTTTTACGCACATCAGGTAGGAGAACCTCAATTTTGTGTGGTAACACCATCGCAAATGACCTTAAAAGAAAGAGGGAGGGCCAGCCCAGTGGTGTAGCGGTTAAGTTCACGCACTCTGCTTTGGTGGCCCGGGGTTCGTGGGTTTGGATCCTGGGCGCGGACCCACACATCGCTCATCAAGCCATGCTGTGGCAGCGTCCCATATACAAATTAGAGGAAGGTTGACACAGATGTTAGCTCAGGGACAGTCTCCCTCAAGCAAAAAAAAAAAAACAAAGAGGAAGATTGGCAACAGATGTCAGCTCAGGGCCAAGCTTCCTCACAAAAAAAAAAACAAGAAAGAAAAAGAAAGAGGCAAAGAGAGTTTTCACACAACTGAAGAGGAGAGGGCAATATGACCACAGAGGCAGAGACTGGAGTGATGCAGCCACAAGCCAAGGAATGCTGTCAGCTACCAGAGCTGTGGGAGGCAAGGAACAGGTCCTTCCCGAAATTCTCCAGAGGGAATGTGGCCCAGCGATACTGATTTCAGACTTCTGGCCTCCAGAACTATAAGAGAGTAAATTTGTTGTTTTAAGCCTAGTTTGTGGTAATTTGTTAAGGTATCCATAGGAAACCAACACAACTAGTCAGAGGCTATAAGCCTGCAGAAGGAGCAATTTGCTCCAAATGGGGTCAGAGGGGATGGCCATTTGACCTAAGCCCTGCAGGACAGATAGGATTCCCTTTAGCAGGGAAAGGGTTGGAAGGACATTCCAGGAAGGAGTCAGCACGGAGGCATGGAGGTGAAAAAGTGTTTGGGGAACAGCAATGGTCTGGCATGGCTAGCATACAGACCACAGGAAGGGATGTAGTGGGAGAAGAGAATTCAAAGGTGGGACAGGCCTTACGGGTGGACAGGAAGGGGCATGAAGGCCCGCTAGGAAATCTGGGTGCTTATTTACAGTAATGTGGAGCCAATACACATAGAGTTGGTATTTTTATGGGTTTGAGGATTTTGTGATTTTTCCCTCATCCTCTTCTCCTGAGAGACAGCAGAATGGTGGTTAGTTTCTAGCTATTTCAAAATGATAACTTTTTTGCTTACTGTCAAGATTGTCTCCACTCTGACTTGTTACAACCCTAGGGACATATGGACAAAATCCTGCCTAAATGATTTCTCCAGGGAGGGGGCAAGAAATATGACGGTGGGGTAGACCCACTCAATTCTACCTGGTGTCAACTGGGAGGATGGTCCTGCTCCCCAGGAAACTTGCTGAAATGTACGTGGTTGCTCTGAAATGTGGGCAGTCTCTGCCAAATAATTACCCCCACAAAACAAAATCCTCCATTAAATTGAGCTACAGGAACTTTGTCTCTCACGCAGAGGGTTTCACTGTTGAAATGTCTACTAAGCCAAAGGCCACTCTTTCCCAATTAAACCCAATAGAAAAAACAAAGTGATGTAAACTGGGCTCTGTAGTTGTCATTACATCAATTCTTAATCTCTTCATTCTTATTCTGTAATTTTACAGATAGAACATCCACTTCTTTTAGTTGGAACTAAAGCCAAAGCTTGGACATTTTAGGGGACAACCTTGCCAGATGTGTAGCTCCACGACATTCCCTTGGCATCCAGGCCATTGGCCATCCAGAAAAGGCACCCAGCCATCACTAGCTCAGGCCTTTGGAATTTTCCATCCTTGGCTAAAGAAAAGGTTAAAAAATAAACACAGTGATGGCTCTGTCCCATGGAGAACACTTTTTGGGCAAACACTGAGGAGACAGAGAAGGAAGAGGCGAGGACAAGATGAGATGGGGAGAGTGGGAGTGTGCCCACAGTAGAATGAATTTCCCCAGAGCACAGTGGAAAGAGAAGCAAAGGGGCTGGCTATGGGAGAGCTATGGTCGGGGGGGTTGGACCAGGCAGCCAGAGGGACAGAAGCTTTTCCTGGAAGGTGGCAGTGCAGAGAGCTGAACACCAGGAACAGCAGTTGAGGAAAATCAGAATGAAGGGAGAGCAGTTGGGGGTAGCAGCAGAGGAAAGGGGAAGGAAGCAGCTTAGTAGGGAGAGGACATAGTCAGTAAGAGGAAGCAGGCCCCAGTGGGGGCCACTCTCAGAGAAAGTCTCAAGGGCTCAGAGGGGCAGCCTCCATTGCTACCATTCCCATCCAGCAGGGTTTGCTGCCTTGAGAAATATGGGTCTGGAATAGATGTGAGCTGTTGCCCCTCTTCTACCTGAGAATGGAGGAAATGAGGGCAGGCCAAGCTGGCACATGAGTCCTTCCACCCTTAACTCTCAAAAGAAATCTGGCCTCTAGAGGTTTCTGTTGGTCACAAGTCTCTGACCTCCATCTAAGTTGGAGAATTGGGTTCCAACCATCATATCCAGTGGAGAAATGCATACGAGGATTCTCTGCATTCCTTAACTAATTGATTTGGGTCTTGAATTATGCAAGTTGACACTGTGCACTGCCTCCATCCTCCAAATACAAGTCTACTCATCCCTTTGGTCCCAGACAAAACTGTTCCATTTACCTAGTACAATTCTAAATAGCTTGATTTCTTCCTGTCTGAATCTAAAAATATATTGCTACCCTCTTTAAACATTGTTAATATTTTAATCTCTGGTCTCTTGGTCTATTATAATACAAAAAACCCCTTCCTTCCATCTTAACGTTTTTTTATCCTTCAGTTTCCTCAGATTAAGTCCTTGTCTTGCCCTCCCCCATTCTATACACTCCCTAACCTTGCCCTAAGTAGATTTAATCCATTAAAAAGAAATCAGTGGAAATAGATTCTCTGCTTCTCTTGAATTCAAGCAACAGTTCTAAAAGCATTTCCCTTAGGATTTTAGCAAGAACCTAAGGAAAGTATCTATCTTTTCCCTCAGCTAAGGCAGCTATCTTCTACAGCTCAGCACGCCTTTCTCTCGCTCTCTAGCTCACTCTCCAACAACACACTTGCCTTCTAGTTCCTTCTGGTATATACCTCAGTCCCAGATGTTCCACAGTTTCAAGGTGTCGACTCTGTCACGAAGCTCATTGATCAAATGCATACTACCCATAAACCATGAAGTTCAGATAAGGGCCAGTAAAATAGGAAGAACCCGAAACAGAAAGTAGTAAATCAGTAAAATAAAAGGAAATAAAATAAGCCAGGTTAAAAGGAAAGAGCCTGTAATTTGGGGAAAATGAACATCAGTTTCTAAAGAAAATTTAAATAGGACTACAGTTAATATCCTTTCACATTTTATAGATTAGTAGAGATTAGCAGTATATAAATACACTAGAAAAATTTTAAGATAACTCCACTGAAAACATTTGAATTTTTTGAGATGGCTTATAAAGAGAATTGGAACTGTTTTCCAATCGAGGGAGAAATAAAGGAAAAAAGGAACAGGAAAAAGTGAAGATGGTTAATATATATTTTGTTTGTACAGATTTTTAAACAAAATCTCGGGGTTTTCCAACCTTTTCCATAATGATTTTCTGTGCATTACAGCCAGGTCAGTTATCCAAAGGCCTAAAAAAGATAGGCCTGCCCTTGGAGAAATATAGCCATGGCCAATTAGAATGGATGTACAAATAGAACATGCAATCCACATCTATGATAGAGTGCTTCTTTGGGGCAGTCAAGCTCTCTGCCATCAGATCATCGTGGATATTACACCGGCCAGTGTGAGGAGGGCTGGTGCAAATGTGACCAGCCAGGAAGCTTTTGTGGTGTGTGTCTCTAAGATGGCAGTGACTGGATTTGGTGAAGAGAGGAAGTTTCAATTTATCTCTCAGTTAAAATCATCATGAAGCCAGAAGGAATTAGACAGATTTTCCAGTCCTTCTCTCTGCTTCTCCAATCATGTGTTTTAGAAACCCACTTCTGGCAAAGGGTCCTGCAATCACCTTGGAAATGAAGGAGGGCCAGGCCTGGTCTAACTTGACCTTCAGGATGGGCGAAGTGTCTCTCATGCAGGACACATGAGAGGTGTCTTGGGGCTTGTCAGCCAAAGAGTTATTCTCTGTGATGTGAAACCATCCCTTTCTCTTTTAAACACACATGTACACACACCCCTACCTCTTTACTCTTTTCTTTAGCTGAGGGTGGAAAATTCCATAGGCCTGAGCTGGCTAAGTGCCTGCCAAGTGTCTGGCCAGCTTGTATCCTGAAACACCTCAAGTCTGAAAGCAGTGCCCACTTACAAGAACTCCAGACTGAGGGAGTTTTGTGTGGGAAAAAGTTTTTTAATTATGAGAATTTAAGAAATATCCAAATTGAAATTGCAGACTACAAACCTCTCTTGCTTTCTTTCAGTCAAAACGCTCAAAAGGGATTGTGCTTCCTCATTCTAAATCTGTGAAGACTTCGGCACCTGGCTCACAGTTTTCCAGTCGCTCACTCTCCAGCACGATGTCAGTATGCACGTTGGGAACCCATCTGAGCCCAGGATTCCCCATTCCTCCACCTCCAGCGATGCCTGTGCAGCAGGCAGATAACGGCTTCCCAAAGATGTCTACATCTTAGTTCCTGGAACCTGTGACCATGTTACTTTACGTGGCAAAGGGGAGTTTGCAGATGTTAGATTAATGACTTTGAGATGGGGAGATTATTGGATTTTCCAGGCGAGACCAATGTAATCATAGGGGTGCTTCTAAGTGAAGGAGGGAGGCTAGAGAGTCAGAATCAGAGGAGATGCGATGAAAGAAGAATGTCAGAGTGACACAACGTAAGGCTCGGCCAGCCATTGCTGGCTTGAAGACAGAGGAAGGGGCCATGAGTCAAGGAACGCAGGCAGCCTCTAGAAGCTGGGAAAGGCAAGGTAATGGATTCTCCCCTAGAGCTCCTGGAGTGAGTGAGGCCTTGCTGACACCTCGGCGGACTTCTGACCTCCAGAATGGTGAGATAATGAATCTGTCGTGTTTTGAGACACTAAGTTTATGGCAATTTGTTACAGTAGCCACAGGAAACTAACAGGCCATGCATCTAGTCCAACCCTCAGCAGGGCCAGTGTCTGGGCCTCCTCATCCCAGGCACTCTGCCTCCTCTTGAGTTCTTTAAGCAGACCCTCGCCCCTTCAGGGCACAGTCCCACTGTGCTGAGTTCAACCTGTTCTGTGGTCATGGTGAGGGCAGGGCAGCCCTCCTCAGGGCCAGCAGCAAGACCTCACTCCTGGAGGAACTGGACAATTGGCCAGAAAACCAAGGCAGGAGGTTAGATACTGGGTAGGGGGTCAAGACAAGGACACAGTGACTAGGACAGTGACATGAGGGAGTAAGGAAGAAGATAAAATCTAGTGACAAGAAATGGATTTTAAAAACTGGGCAGAACCAGCAGCCTATAGGACTTGAGGCCCAGAACCTGAGCTCTGAGTTCGAGAGTCCTCTGACGTCCCCTGCTTAGGCCCAGGCTGGTCTCTGAGCCTGCGGTGGTGCTGAGCCGGCAGTGGGCAGCAGTGGGCAGCACTGGGCATCGGGAGTAGTTCCAGCTACATGCGGAGACAGGAGGGAGGGAGGGAGGCAAGGAGGGGGAGCTGGGCTTCAATTACAGAACTGAAGAGAGAAGCCTTCCAGAATTCTCTTCTGGCTCTCCTGGTGAGAATTCTGCCAGACCGTTTCATTTCGAAGGGCAGACAGAGGCAAAGTTCCTCTACAAGCAGTCAAGTCAGTCAGTCGTATGGAGGGGCACTTCTCCCCGGGGTCAGGTTAGCAGGGAGATCCTTCTTTGCTCCACACTCTGCTGGACAGAAGGAGAACTATTGGCCCCTATGAGCTTTTAAATTACAATTTAGTTCAATATTTGCAAGTTAATTCAGAGCCCTCCTGGATTTCAGTTATTTCTTGGTGGTAAGTTAGGCACCTTAGAAGGTGGTGTTCCCTCCTTCAGGTCTCTAGGAAACCATCTAATGCACTGGAGCATTAGGAACTTGTTAACCTATGAAAATAAACTGGTTATGCCAACAGCACTCTTGCACTCACACCACGAACACTCACAACAGGTCCTGCAAGGGCTAAAGCTGGCAGTTTCTCAAGTGGGAAAACTAAACTACTAATATAAAAGGCACGCAGAGAAATATATATGTTGTTATTTTTGGACAGCACTAACCCGCTTGAAAAAAAAATCATAAAAACAGTTCCATGAAAACGATCCCAGGTACCTCTGCAGAGCCAGTGTTCTGGAGACTTTTTTCCATATAGCTATTGAAATAGCAAAGAAAGGAAGAGCGGCCAATTGCAAACAGTTCTCCAAATCCTTAGGCTTACTTTGGCAAGGAAGAATCTATACTGATCTTGCCCACATTTCTCAATAACAACCCCACCCCTCTTTTTTTTTTGTCCACACCTCCTACTTTCCCACTAAAGAGACCTAAGCTTGTTCAGAAATAAACACTGTTTCCCAATAGAAGGAGATCACCACCAAAACCACACAAAAAGAGCTTCCTCCACCTGATTTAGTGTGGAATCTGGCCCAGGAGCTAGTGCTTCTTTACCTAATTACTCCAGAGGAATCGAGACACCTGGAGTTCACTACCTATTCTGTCATTTAGTGAATCTGGATGACCCACAGCCTGCCTCACTTGAAACCATGCCTGTTTCCCCACTTACAAAAGAGAGGTGACGACAATGCGCTATGTGTTTAATAGTGACCTCTGAGAACATGTGAGGTCATAGGCACAAGAGCATTTTTAACTCTTCATAAGATCGGAGCTATGAAAATACAAGATCTTGTCATCGTCTAAATAACATTTTATAGAAATGCAGTCCCCAGCCTCCTGACACACTTCGCTGAAACACTTCAAATAAAGATGTTCTGTCTCAGAGGCTTGGAAGAACACTTGACTCCCTAGTTAAATCTCACCCAGTAAAAGGTTTCAGCCGTTAGGAAAAGCAACATGATGGGAAAGCTGAAGTATCATTAGATCTTCAAACATTTCTCAGCAGCTTGAAACATATAATCTGACATAAGCTGTCAGGAAAGGCAAAAATACAACTTCCTGTCAACAATAAACTCAATGGGCAATAAAAAGAAGGTGGAGAAGAATTCCAGGAAATCATTAATAGCAAATTTAGGCATGAATGTGTGAGGCTGTGCATATACAATAGGTAAACCACGTGTGGCTGGAACACATGGCATATTTTCCACGGTATCAACAACGCTGGAAACCCATACACACTATTCGTAACAGAATTTATCCTGCTACCACAAAACCAGAATAGCCGAACATAAAACTACATTAATTTCGTAGGAGACCTTTAAGCTTTAAAATTTTTCCACCAAAATACATGTTCCCAAAATAGATCTTTAAAAAGGCATTTGAGGGGCTGGCCCTGTGGCATGGTGGTTGAGTTCAGTGTACTTCAATTCGGTGGCCCATGGCCCAGGTTTGTGGGTTCAGATCCCAGGCACAGACCTACACCACTCGTCAGCCATGCTGTGGCGGTGACCCACATATAAAATAGAGGAAGATTGGCACAGATGTTAGCTAAGGGCTAATCCTTCCTCAGCAAAAAAAAAAAAAAAAGGCATTTGAGTTTCAATATTCACTTAATTTTTTAAAGTGAAGATTAATGAGCAAAAGGGATGTCAATAAAGTTCTGAGAAGGAAAGAGTGTTGAAGTTCTAGTCTTCCATACAGAGCCCAATTCTCCTCTAGCCATCCCTTTGCCATCAACCTCACTAAACACACCGTCATAAAGGTGAATGCTTCTGCCAAAAGCCATGCATGAAAGTTCCCAGACTGGAGGACCTTCTCCCAGGGCATGGGACAGGGTGTTCCTCCCCACTCCAGGACTAGCCTTCCTACTCATTCATCAGACTAGTCTGAAGGCGAGAACTGCCAAAGACCCAGAGTCCTAGCTCACATTCACTGGGCTCTTCAATATGACCAAGTCCAACTGGGAATGGATACTACCAAGAACCTAATGGAGAGAGGTCTGCCAGCTTATTCTTCCAGGATGGGTGTGACTCTTGGCTCAGCCACGTAGCTCACCCTTTGGGCATGATTTGGAGCAAGGAAATAAAAAAGCAAGGGTACCTGCTTCCCTTCTGCCAGTTTACTTTTGAACCTCTGTTGGCTTGTAACACATACACAAAAGACTTCTTTTGCCCACCATAAAGCCCGGGAATAGTAACAAGAAGCTTTTCATGTGGCAAGCCCCGCTCTAAGTGCTTCTCATGCAACAACTCCTTTAAGCCTTTCAACAAGCCTACGAGATGGTTATCAAGGCACAGAAGGTTAAATAACTGTCCCACGGTCACCCAGAGTAGCTGAGCTGAACTTTGAACCTGGGTTGTGTGCTTCCAGAGCCCACTTGTAACCACTCTGCTCTAACAAGCAGAAGCTTCCAGGCAATGGAGCTAATGAGACTGTCCCTTTGCCCCAGTTACTGCTCTGGCAGCCTCCAAGGTAGGGTCCTGCAAGAATCAAAAAGGCATCTGGCTCTAGATTGATATAAGCAACAGGCCAATGTTACCCATGCACCCCTGTGCCCTCCTGACAAAAGCTAAAGGAAACCAAGAGATCTAAATCCCAAAGAGATATGTACATGAAATTACCATAGGATTTACAGAAAAGGGGAAACAGCTCTAGCTCCTTCTCCCTCCTGTGGTTTCTGGCCTTCCCTTCTGTGTTAAAAAAAAAAAAACAATAATTTTTCAACATGCCTTACTGAAGATTCTGTATGTCAGAAGAAAGCAAAACCAGGTAGGTGAATGATTCCTCTGAACTGAATTCCAACAAACAAGCAAGGGGGGTTCCTGAGGTGGAGCACTGGGAATTTGGGAAGGTAGCAAGCACTTCTTGCAGTCCACAGAGGTCAAGTAAAGGAATGCCGGGGCCAGGCTGGTGGCCTAGTGGTTAAGTTCAGTGCGCTCCGCTTTGGCGGCCAGGGTTCAGTTCCTGGGTGGGGACCTACACCACTCGTCGGTGCCCATGCTGTGGTGGCAACCCATATACAAAAGAGAGGAAGACTGGCACGAATGTTAGCTCAGGGTGACTCTTCCTCAAGCAAAAAGAGGAAGATTGGCAACAGATGTTAGCCCGGGGCCAATCTTCCTCAGGAAAAAAAAAGAAAAAAAAACCCTTCTTTATTAAACATACATAAAAAAGGTAAAGGAACGCCAAGGTGAGTTACACATGTATGCTATATACGAATTTCTCAGAGTGTTAGATGCTACCATTTACTTTCCCAACTCCCATAAAAAAAGGGGGGCTCTGTAGTCAAATAAATGTGGGAAATGCCGTAGAGATTAACTTTTCATCAGCAAAAGCCTATTTAGCATTGTTGAACCCAGAAAGGACCCGACTCTTGAAAAAAACGTTAAGGATCACAAAAAAAGAGCATGGGGGGAGAGGGCACAGAGATGATGCAAGTAACATAACATAGAAGGCAGAACCACTAGCCTCCTGCTGTTCTTCTAGGTTCCCCATTTCAGTTATTTGCAAACATCTAATCTCCCTTCCTGGCTTGTGAGTCCCTTCAGGGCAGGAAACATCCTATTCAGCCTCTTCAGGCACCTGGGAAAGGAGGCTGCTCAGCTCAAAGCCTGGGAGGGGGAGCGGCCCAGGGGGTGACCTAACTTCCCATCACCGTTCTAACTGGAAGTCTGGGGCTGGCCTCCAGACCATTCCTCCCCACCCTGCCTCTTACTTCCCTAATCACCCCCAAAGGTGCAAACCTCTTCAATTAGCTAATCTCGCCTACAATCTCATCTCTGTCCGCTCAACCCTGCCTCTTCCTCCCCTTCCTGATCCCACTTGGAACACTTTCTTCTCTGCCCTCAAGAACCCTAGTCTTTTGCCAAAACACAAGCCTACATGCTCAGCCTTTCCCTAGAATGTTCTCTCTGCTGCCTTGCTTAACTGAAACCTGGCTTTGCCCTGACAACCCTCTCAAGTAGAGGTTGCTCATTTTTTTTTTCCCTTCCCCTATCAGCTTATCCTCCTGTTTACCCAAGCTGAGACACCTCAGCTCATCTTGACTCCACCTCCTCCCTTCTCTCTCTCTCTTCCTCCCACTTCCTTCCCCCCTTCTCCTCCCTCTTCAAGAATCACCAAATCCTGTTGCTTTTATCACTGAAATGCCTCTTAAATCTTCCCCCTTATCTCCATTCTCACTGCCTCAGTTAAAGCCTTGGTTCTCTCTCTCTGGAACTATACAACTGTAGTCACCTGGCCCAGTCACCCAATACCCAGTCCTCCTACGTATTGTTGCCATTCCAGGCACTGTGTGAGGCACTGGGAATAGAGATGAATACACAGCCCCTGACTTCTTGGCTCATATCCAGAACAAGTAAGAAACATTGCCCCCACTCCACTGTATTCTGTGATAGATTCTTCTAGAATACTTTTTTTACCAGATTTTTTTTAACCTTTATAATCACTTAAACATCAGATGGTTTCTATATATTACCTTCTTTAATCCTCACAAGAACCCCACAAGGTAGGTACAACAATTTACCCCCATTTCACAGATGAGGAAAATGAGATCTGGTTACTTGCCTCAGTTCACAATGCAAGCAGGTAACAGAGGTCAGATTCGAGCCCAGGTCTGACTCTTGGGCCTGTGTTCTGCCTCCCACATTTTAAGTACAACATTGAAACCTTGGAAAAGAGCCCAAACAGGATGATCACGATAGTGAAGAATCCTGAAACCAAGTCATGTGAGGAACGAAGGAAAGAAATGAAGGCTCTTTGGCTTTGTGAAGAGTGAATTTAGGGGCCAGCCTGGTGGCGTAGCGGTTAAGTTTGCACGTTCTGCTTCGGCGCCCTGGGGTTCGCCAGTTAGGATCCTGGGTGTGGACCTACTCACCGCCCATCAAGCCATGCTGAGGCAGCATCCCACATAGAAGAGCTACAACTCTACAACTATGATACACAACTATGTACTGGGGCTTTGAGGAGAAAAGAGGAAGATTAGCAACAGATGTTAGTGCAGGGCCAATCTCCCTCAAAAAAAAAAAAAGAGTGAATTTAAAAGTGACATGGTGGCTGTCTCCAAATATTTGAAGGGTTGTCATGTGAAAGAGGAAGCAAAAATATTCTCTGTGGCTCCAAACGGCAGACCTAGGCCTAGCCCATGGTGGAACTTACAGAGAGTAAATTTCAGCTCAAGAACCTTTTCTAACATAGCCCTCTAATAGGCAGGGAGTGTTTAAAGAGAAGCTAAATAATCATTTGTCAGGGGTACGTGTAGGGGACTTTCCTGACTTGAGTGGGCAAGCAGTCTAGATCAGCGTTTCTGTCCACATCAGAATCACCTTGGGTAGTTTTTAAAAATACAGATGCCTGGCCCCACCCCAGACCTATCGAAACAGAATCTTTGGGGTGGAGACCGTTATTGCAAGAATTACAAACAAGGAAATAAGTCTGTAAGAAGGTTCACTCAAATCCTCAAAAGAAGAAACACAAATGGCTCATCAACATATGAAAAACTGTTCAACTTCAAGAGTCATCAAAGAAATGCAAATTAGAACAGTGATGTACCAGTTATCTCCTATCAGATTGCAAAGATTAAAAACTACTAATAACCAGTGCTGGCATGGGAGAGGGGAAATGAACACTTGCATATTCTGCTGGTGCAGCAGAGCAAATGCAGCAACTTGCTGCAGAGCAATTTAACAGTACGTTTAAGAGGAATTCTGAATACTAAAAATGTGTCTGTTTGAACAAGCAATTCCAATGCTAGAAATATATCCTAAAGGGACAATCTAGCAAGTTTGAAAATGCCTGCTCAAAGATGTTCATTCAATTAATGTTTATACCAGCACTGTCCAAAAGAACTTTCTGCAATGATGGAAATGTTCTCTATCTGTGTTGTCCTGTGTGGTAGCCACTAGCCACATGTGGCTAATTGAGCACTTGAACTGTGGCAAGTACAATGTAGAAGCTGATTTTATTTTTAATTAATTTAAATTTAAATGTAAACGGACAGCTTATGTTTATAACACCACAAAATTAGAAATTATCAAAATATCAAACAATAAAGGATGATTACCTCTGGTGCACCCATAGTGGAATTTTTGGCAGTCCCTAAACATGATTATGTAGATTTATATTTATTGACGTGAAGAAAAGTTCATAAGATATCGATAAGTGAAAAAATTATTTAAAAGTTTGTATATCTTTTCAATCCATGTGTTCATATATACATACACACAGAGAGACAGAGAGAAGGGTTTCGACATATATACATTAGAATATTAACAGAGCTCCCTCTGAGTAATGAGACAGTGATTATTCTTTTTCTGTTTTTCTAACTTTTCTACAATAAACATGCATTTATTATATAAAAAAGCAATCAACACTTCAAAAAGAAGGCTTACTGATGATTAGAATAGGAAAAGAATCAGGCCAGCCCTGGTGGCCTAGTGGTTAAGTTCAGCGTGCTAGGCTTCAGCAGCCCAGGTTCGGTTCCTGGGCCCAGACCTACACTGCTCTGTTAGCAGCCATGCTGTGCTGGTGGCCCACATACTAAAAAATAGAGAAAGATTGGCACAGATGTTAGCTCAGGGCGAATCTTCTTCAGCAAAAATAATAATAATAATCCAGAGAATTTGTTTAATATGTTTGTCTTAAAAAACAAATTCTACTATTTGGTGCTTCCAAGACGGTTCACAGCAAACTCTGCACCAGGCTTTGGGACAGCTCCTCCGGGAGTGGCTTGCCCTGGGCCCTCCTAAGCTGGAGAAGCCCACAGGAGTAGTGAGCCGATTTCATGTCTAGGTGCCAACACTCCCATGAACACTCCTGACTCGAAGTTCATTCAGAGCCAAGCCAAGTCTCTGAACTGGAAACGCCTGCTCAAGAAGCCTGTTGAAACTGGCTTTATTCCACGGGGTATGTTGTTTTGTCCTATATTAAGTACTTTCCACTAACTCCCCTGGGAAGAGGGAGCAGGGGAGCTGATTCTTTTTCAAGCCTTCCCTAAATGCAAACCTAAGGAACATTCCACACAAAGGTAAGTTGTGTGTGGTGGGAGGGGGGAGTCAATAGCTGCAGCCGCTTTTCTGCCATTCTCAGTTTGGGGAGAGTTTTTCTCTACTGGAGTTACTGTATGAAGTCTGGCCAGCGCCAGCCAGGGGACGCTGCATGCATCACCCTGCCTCAAGGGGCTACAAACTGTAACATCTAGCAACTCTTTCCTGATCCTTTGGCGCACAAGGAATTGACGGTAAGTTCAGCGGCAAGCAAACAGTATTTAAACACCTACCAGGCGACTTTCCCAGGCTGACACAAGCACTCCTCTTAAGGGCAGACAGAATACAAGTATATCAACTGCCTTTGTTTCCCCTGAGGCACAAATAGCTAAATCCCAAATTATAACAAAAACAGCGTTATGAAAACACTTCTCAGTTAATCACATACACTCGCGTTATAATATTCTTCCCCAAGCCCCTCTTGAGAAATGTCTGCCAGTGGTTAATTCTGCAATTATCCCTTTCCCTGAGTTAAAACTGACCTTCACAAAAACGCCGAACTTATAGGAAAATGCAGCAATGAAACAGTCTCTCTTTCTGTCTGCTTCATGATGCGGTTAATAGATTCGTGGAAGCACTAAGAACTGAATGAAGATTTGAATACACAACTACATGCTATATATAGCCCAGGCCTTCGGAATTTTTCAAACAGTGAGCAAAACTGTATGACGTTAGCAACATGTCAACAAGGGTATAATTGTAAAAAAAAAAAAAAACCACCTAAACAGGAAATACTGTATATCTGCTGTGCATTTGTACAGCTTGGTGGATTTTCCAAGTTCTAGTGAGAGATACAGCAGAGGAGAGAGCTTGGTCTTCTCGAGAAATGGCTCCGTAATGAAGTCCTATGGATATGTGACTCCATATTGAAGCCCTAACGTCAGTGTCATTGGTTTATAGCAGCAAGTGTCAATCCTACCTCAGCTGTCCCTAATAAACACTTTGGGGCTTAAATCAGACAGAATCAGAAGTTATGGCGGCAGCAGCTGCCACACGTTCCCCTCACTCTCCAGCCACCCATGGCTTTGCTAACTCTGGTTAACAGCTCTTTGTGTCAGAAAAGCAGGGCCCAAGAAACAGAGCCATTTAGGAGAATCCACTCCATTTAAGACTTTCCTTATTTCTTTTTTTTTTTAAAGATTTTATTTATTTTTTCCCCCCAAAGCCCCAGTAGATGGTTGTATGTCATAGCTGCACATCCTTCTAGTTGCTGTATGTGGGACGCGGCCTCAGCATGGCCGGAGAAGCGGTGCGTCGGTGAGCGCCCGGGATCCGAACCCAGGCCGCCAGCAGCGGAGCACGCGCACTTAACCACTAAGCCACGGGGCAGGCCCTAGACTTTCCTTATTTCTGAATTGACTGAACTGCTTAAAAATAGCATTCACTAAGGTGCTATGAATGATCTAAAATTCATTAGGTACATCATCTGGGTGTTCTATTGACAAACACATACACACAAACCCAACCCAGGCTGGAACTAATGAAAACAAATGAAGAAAGTCATCCACATTCACTTCTAATTATAGGGTGTCTAGCATTGTGTCTTGCACGTAGTAGGGGTTCAAGAGATATTGGTTTAGATTCCTAGAATCTGTTCTCCCCCACCCCCAAAATCTCAACGGGGATCACATACCAGACTAGTAAATAAATATCATTCCTGTGCCCTGCCTGGTAAAACTCCGGGGCCCAGGTCCCAAGTAAGCTAGGCTGGCAGCATCTCCCAGAAGAGTCTCCTACCACTAAGTTTTTCCAGCTTTGCCAGAGCCAATGGTTAGGAAGGGGCAGCTGCACCTGTGCCACACAAAATTCTTTTTAAAACCTAAAATCCTGGGCCCGCCCCGTGGCTTAGCGGTTAAGTGCACGTGCTCCGCTGCTGGCGGCCTGGGTTCGGATCCCGGGCGCGCACCGACGCACCGCTTCTCCGGCCATGCTGAGTCCGCGTCCCACATACAGCAACTAGAAGGATGTGCAACTATGACATACAACTATCTACTGGGGCTTTGGGGGGAAAATAAATAAATAAATAAAATTGTAATAGGCACCCTGCCCCCTTCTCCTTCCTGACTCTCTAAAAAAAAAAAAAAAAAACCTAAAATCCTGGGCAAGCACACTAACGTTAACTTTTTGCTGCTGAGGGTGTCAGGTCACATGCTGGTCAAATCCCAGTGAAGGTTTGCAGAGTCCCATTTATTCTCTTGAGACCATCTGTCCACTTCACAGGCTCCTTTCACACGACGTGGTAAAGGGCCAGCCACCTCTGCTCTAGCAAGGCTTTCTTTCTTCCTGAATTTAGGAAAGCATTTCCTGTGCTAGGCAGATTGAATCACTTGTTAACAATCATACAAGATGAGAGCCCTGGTATAAACGCCCTGCATACAGCTTGCCTTCCTTTCTTAACTGGCTGTGACGACAATGGAGGTTCCAATCTGACCCCAACAGGACCTCATTCTAAAATCAGTGAAACACACAATAAGCTGGGTCCATTAAAACAACATTAAAGGTCTGGGTTTAGCTCTGCTAAACAGCAGGATCAAACTTTCAAGGGTCCAGCCATAATCGAGAGATTTCTTTAAAGTCACTTGGCTTTGCACAGTTGTAGCTATTAGGGATCAGATCTTTATCTCAAAGGTACATATTTTACCTTTGATCCTCCTCCAGAACTCCCACTAATGTCAACTTTCTCCACTGTTGGGATCAGGGCCCTGGCCTCCCTTTAATGTTGGTTTTATCGCAGATTCTACAAGATCAACAGAAAAATTACAAGGAAAAGCTGTGAAGTTCCCTTCCGATGATAAGTTGTTTTAACAAAAAGAGCCCACTTTTACAAGTGGTGAAATTTAAACACAGCAGACGACACGCTGTAAGGTGGAGGGAGAGGAGAGAGACAAAAACGAACAAAAAACCAAAGTAACAAAACAAGCACTAATTAACCAGTCTGATTGCTTCTTTAGGGTTTGCTCGCTAGTCCAGGAAATTGGCAACGAGTGTCTTGCAAACAGGAGAAGGGGCAAGTGCCCGTTAGCACCCATCCGCATCCCTCCTGAGTCAGACAATCCGGATGAGGCTGAGGGTGCGACGGGAGGCCTCCCAGGCGGTCAGCGCGCTTTCAAATCCCCATCCCCCAGCCCTGAGCGGTGGGGCTCTGACCCCAGGTCCTCCATCCCTGGACTGGCACACACCATCTTCCCCCAAACCTTTACGGCCCCATCTCCTTGCCTCTGGAGCGCTCTCGGGTTCTAGGGGACACCCTTGCCCTGCGGCAGACCCCGCGCCCACTGGCCCCGGAACCTCGCTGTTTCCAATCCCCTCCCTCCGCCGCAGCAGCTGCAGCAGCACCCCTTCCACACACCCATCACCACCCTCTCTCCCCAGTAGCAGGAGGAAGTCGCTCTGCTTCCTCTGTTCTCACCGCCCGCCGGAGCTAGGGCGCCCGGGGCTTTTTGGGTGGGGTTCTTTTTTGTGTACACGGTGCGTGTGTGCGCGCGCGAGTGTGTATGTGCAAAACGCACATCGCATCCTTCCGCCTAGGCTGCCTCAGGTGCCTGCAGGAGGGAATCAGGATCTCGTGGCGTCCTGGTCCCCGGCTCTTTGTGCCGGGGCTAGGGCAGCGCGAGGTCCGCTCCCTAGCTCACCCCCCCGGCCCGGGCCCCGCTTCGGAGCCCCCGCCTCCCGCGCAGCCGTCCCCAGCCCCCGATAGCCTGTCGGCGGCCAGCCGGGCGCACGCCCCCGCCGCGCCGGGCAGCCGCAGCGCTGTCAGCGGGCGCCTGGGACTCGGACCCCGGCAAGCGGCGGCCGGTGCGAAAACTTACTGAAGCCGAGAAAGAGCGCGCGGCACACCGGGTGGCCGCCGCGAGCGCCGTCCCGGTCCCGGCCCCCGCGCGCGCGAAGCCACCCCGTCGCTCTCGCCCGGAGCGCGTCCCCCGGGACGCCCCGTCCCCCGGCCACTCACCAGCACCAAGGAGCCCCGCACGGCCTCCGACACGCTCTGCCGGAGCTCAGCCGCCGTGCCGGGCTTGCTGAGCCGCTTGGTGAATTTGCGCACTTCGGCCATGGCAGCGACGGACAGGGCTCGCGGGCGTGCTCACTGCCCTGGGCCGGGGCGGCCGCGGCCGCTGCTGCTCCGTCTGTTTACACGCCGGCCGGCCGGCCACATCGCAGCTCGGCGGCGGCGCGGCTCCCGCTGCTCCTCCCTCCCTCCGCCGCCCCTCCCTCGTTCCCTCCTTCCCTCCTTGGCTCGCTCGCTCGCTCGCTCGCTGTCCTGCCCCACGGGCGGCAGCCGCGGCCACTCCCTCCCCTTGAGAGCCCGAGCTCTGCTCGCGACCAGCCCCAGAAGGAGGGTGTGTCTGGCGAGGAAGAGGGGTGGAGGGGGAGGGAGAAGTGGAGGGGGGGCGAGGGTCACGAGGGAAGAGGGGGTAAGTGGCAACCGCTCGGGCTCCGCCCGCAGCTGATGTTGCTGGTGCAGTCGCATCCGGGAGGGGAGATCTGGCTGCTTCATTTTTCGCGGGGGGGGGGGGACGAAATGTCTCCAAGTGTGGGGCGTGCTCCACTCCACCCCAGTGCTCCTTTCCTGCCCCAGAGGCTGCTGTGGCCGCAGGAGGGCTGGGGAACTCTCGCCTCCCCCACCCCGCAGGCCCCCGGGGCCGAGGCGGCGAAGGGCTGGGAAACAACGTGGAGCGGCCGCCTATTGTGTGCTCCGCCGGGGAGGGGTCGCGCTGATGTCGGAGGAGAGAGAGCGGCTTTCTGGCCGGAGTGGCTCGCCTGGTCCTGTCCTCTCACACCGTTTTCTTACCCAGTCGGTCCTCCTCACGGGGGCAACCCCGGGAGGGAGCAGTCTTCGGGGAGTGGAAACTTTCCGTGGCAGAACCCACTCCCCATCCCCACCAGGGCGAGGGAGAGCTGGGCGGCGGGGGCTGAGCCTATGGCAGGTTGTCTAGTTCAGCAGTGACTGTGCACTGGGGGTGGGGTGGGGGTGGTATTGGGAAGGCCATTGCCTGGAGTCTGGAGGACTTAGCGGTCTTTGAGAAGCTTTTACGTGTGCCCTATCACCTCTCCATTTCCTACTTCTTTCTTTATCCTCTTCACCTTCTAAGAAATTGTTTTCCAAGAAGCAAAGAACATCTTCTAACTAGATGTAAAACAAACATGCTTAAGACAGAAATAAGGCTGGGAATCTTGAAGTACTAGTGACCTTCTAAAACCTCGGCAAGTGCACAGTGAGAGGCTCCGCTGGTGGCAGCAATTTTCTGTCTGGTTACCTCATTTCTTGTGAGTTTGGAAATGGCCAATAATTTCTGGGGAACCATGCAGCCCTTCTAGGAAAGTTCCTACCACTGCCATAGGGCACTTTCCCCACTTTTCTCAACTGCAAACATCAAGCAGTCACACCTACATGTAGGACGTTGTTATGAAAACAAGGGCATGGTTGATGGTTTCTGTGAACCCAGAAAAGGCCAGGTCTCTTAGCAGCAAGTCTATATCAGCAGTCATCACATTAGTCCCAGTAAAGCACAGATAGAGGGTCCAAGAGGGCTTGGGACCTGGAAGTCCTGTAAAGGTAGAGGCCTTGTATCACCAATCTTGGCTTTGCAAGGTGGGTGTGTATATAAAGTGTGTTAATTGCTGAATGTAGGTGAATCAGCACGAATTCATGCATGTGAATCAGCATGAGAATTCAAGAATGCCTGTCTGGCCCACATTGTTGGTTACCTCCACAAGAGCCATAACACTTTTTCCTTGCTAAGAGAGCTCAGGTTTGCTTTGGGTATAGGGCAGAGCCATAGGGCTTAGGGAAGGCAGGCCCAGCTCCAGGTGATGAATTATGACTGGTTAAAAAAATCACGATAATCTCGCTCTTCTTTACTAGAGGAATCATCTCAACTCCCATTCAGTTTGGGCCAACGGAATATAAAAGAGAGCTGTGGGAGGAGGGCTCCTGAGGAAGTGTTTCCACCTTGATAAAAAGAGATGGGCAGAGAGACCTCTGCCCCCTCTTCTTTCTGAGAGGGGTGTTTGATGTGTCTGCCCTTGGCAGCCATTTTGCAACCATGAGGGAAGGCAAAGATCATCACAGATAAAGCCAATCCAGAATCTGGACAGCATTGAACTGTTGAACCAACCCTAGTACTGCCTACCTCTGAGTTCCTTTGTGTGTGATAAAAGTAAACCCTTTTGGTTTATGTGACTTTCAGTTGAATATTCTGTTACTTTCAGCCCAAAGCATCCTTACTATTACACTCTATTGTAGCCACTGAAAGTACACAGAGTTGAACAAGACAGACAGGGTCCATCTTCTGGTGGAGCTTACATCCTAGTGCAAACAAATGAACATGTTAATTTCAGAAAGAGATAAATACTATGCAGAGAATTAAGGTGATATGATGGTAACTGGAGTTGCAGACCTAATCTAGAATAGATGGTCAAGGAGGGCCTCTTGGAGGAGATGAAAACTGAGCTGAGTCTTGCCGGAAAAGAAGCAGCCAGCAGAGAGCAGGAGGTAGAGCACTCCAGGCAGAAGGAATGCCAGGTCCAAAGGCCTGGAGAAGGGAGCCGACTTAGTGTGTTCAGAGCCAGAAAAAAGGCCAGTGTGGCTAGAGCATAGAAGGAAGAAGAGTGGTGTGAGATGGAGTCGGAGAAGTAGGCCATTTCTGCAGAACCTCGTGAGCCATCAGAAGCATATATGACACTGATGGTGTACAAACACCATCTGGTCATTGTGCAGGCTCCACGCTCATTCCTGAGACTATAGGTTTCACTTTTTCGCTTTAGGGCTTCTGTTTAATTACACAAACATTGAGCATTGTGCTATGCCATGAGGGCAGATGCAGGATGAATTAAAGACACTGTCCATTCCCTTCAGGAAAAAAATGAAAGTCTAGTAGAGAATGTATTTATGATACGAGGTAGTATGTGACAAGGACCATACTTGAGGTAAAGAGGCAGGGTAGATCGCATCCGAGTAGGGTCTGTGGAAGGTTTCCTGAAGGAGGGGGTGTCTGAGCTGGCCTTTGAAGATGAGTAGGATTTGGGCATGACTACACTCACAGAGTAAAGGGAAATTGTAGGGGCAATCCCACAGCTTCCAATAGGGCATTTTATTGGGGGATTTCTTTTCCACATTTGTTAAATATCTTTGATTGCATCACAAATTTGCCTGCCAGTTTAACACTATCCTAATTAAACCTGAGATTCGAGTATCAGAAATGCCATTGAGCCCTTTAACCTAGAAATTCCACTTCTATGAATCACTGCCAAATAGAACCTCTTACAAGTGAACCGAGATGCCTGCATGAAGATGCTCATTGTATCCGTGTTTGTAATAGCAAAGTATTAGAAACAAAGTATCCATCCATAATGGACTGCTTTATCCTCAATCCCTAGAACAGTGCCTGGCACATAGTAGGTACTCAAAAAATATTTGTTGAGTGAATGAATGAATAAATGGACATACATGGTTCATTCATACCAAGGAATTCTCTACAGCTATTTTTTTTTTTTTTTAAAGATTTTATTTATTTTATTTTTTCCCCCCAAAGCCCCAGTAGATAGTTGTATGTCATAGCTGCACATCCTTCTAGTTGCTGTATGTGGGACTCGGCCTCAGGATGAACGGAGAAGTGGTGCCTCGATGCGCACCCGGGATCCGAACCCGGGCCACCAGCATCGCAGCGCGCGCACTTAACCACCAAGCCACAGGGCCGGCCCAGCTATTTTTTTTTAATTTTTATTTATTTATTTTTCCCCCAAAGCCCCAGTAGATAGTTGTATGTCATAGCTGCACATCCTACTAGTTGCTGTGTGTGGGACGCGGCTTCAGCATGTCAGGAGAAGCATGCGTCGGTGCGTGCCCGGGATCCGAACCCGGGCCACCAGTAGCCGAGCGCACGCACTTAACCGCTAAGCCACGGGGCTGGCCTCTACAGCTATTTAAAAAGAATGAGGTATATATGTATGTACTTAGATGGAAAAAGCTCCAAAAGATATTGCTAAAAAGCAAGTTGCAGAACAATCTTATTTGTGAAAACAATAATATATGCGCATGTGTATCTATGTCCCTATACGTGAGCTAACAGTGGGCTCATGGATGGGAAGTGGGAGTGGGGAGCAAGGCGACTTGCACATTTGATCATCTAAATGCTGCAGACTCTCAAATTTATGTTTCCTTCCTCAGCCACCAGATTTATAGATCCAGTTCATCATCCCCACTTGGATGGGCAGTAGGTGTCTCAAATGAAGTATGCCCCAAACCTAATTCCTATTCTTTCTCCACAAATCTGTTCCTTCTGTAGTTTCCTCTGTCTCAGTATATGACAGTTCTTTGCTAGTTGCTCAGGCCAAAAACCTCTTTCATTTCTTACACACCCCATGTCCAATCCAACAGCAAATCCTGTTCCCTCTGCCTTCAAAATACATCCAAGATCCAGCCACTTCTCACCGTCTCTACCAACATGTACCACCCTAGTCCCAGCCACCAGCATATCTTGCCTATTTCAGTGGCCTCTCGCCTGACCCCCTTACTTTCCCCCTTGCCTTCCTACAGTCTATTTGTAACATACTAGCCAGTGATTCTAATCACCCCCCTTGCCCAATTTTTGCTTAGAGTAGCCTACAAGATCCAATGTATTAGTATCTCTTGCCATGAGACAAATTACCCCCAAATTTAGCAGCTTAAAACACCACACATTTATTATCTCACAGTTTCCGTGGATCTGGAATCTGAGCGTAGCTTAGCGGGGTCCTCCAGATCAGGGTCTCTCACTGGGCTGCAATCAAGGTGCAGGGCCAGGATCTCTCAGAAAGCTATGATCAGGGTGCCGGTTGAGGCCTCACTCATCTCAAGGTTCAGCTGGGCCAGGATCTGCTGCTAAGCTTACTCAGTGGTTGTTGGCAGGACCTGGATCCTCACAGGTTGCTGGACTGAGGGCCTCAGTTCCCTACTGGCTGTTAGCCATAGGCTGCCCTCAGTTCCTTGCCACATGGGCTTCTCCATAGGGCAAGCCGTAACATGGGAGCTGGCTTCATCAAAGTGGGCAAACGAGAGAGTGAGAGACTACCAGCAAGTGGAAGCCACAGTCTTTAAGAACATAATCTTGGAAGTGACATCCCCTCAGTTTTGCTGGATTCTATTCATTACATCCAGCCCGCAATCAAGAGGATGAGTTATACAAGGGCATTAACAGGAGGAGGCGGGGATCATTGGGGCCCATGTCAGAAGCTGCCTATCACAATCTCCAGGACCTGTCCCACCACATCTCTTTTCCCATACCTCTCTGCTCTCATCTCCTGTTGATCTTCCCCCTTGCACTCTGTGCTGGAGCCACACAAGCCTCCTTGTGGTTTCTTGAAATGTCAGGCATCGTCCATCATCAGGGCCCCTTCGCTTACTGTTCCTTCTACCTGGAAGGCTGTTCCCCACATGGCTTCATTGCTTACTCCCTCAACTCCTTTAGGTCATGCCCAATGTCAGCCTCTCGGTTAAGCTTTCCTTGACCTCCCTGTTTAAAATGGTAATCCTCCTACCATCTCATATCTAACTTACCCTTCTTTATTTCTTTCCAAAGCACTTACCACCATTTGGTGTACTATATATATATGTTTACATTATCTTGTTTATCATCTGTCTTCCACACTAAAATTTAAGTTCCATGAGGGCAGGACATTTTGTCTGCTTTGTTCACTGTTTTTCCAATGCTTCGAGCAGCACTATCCAACAGAGATACAATGCTACAATGCAAGCCAACAGGTACTTTGTGTGTGTGTGTGTGTGTGTGTGAGGAAGATCAGCCCTGAGCTAACATCCATGCTAATCCTCCTCTTTTTGCTGAGGAAGACTGGCTCTGAGCTAACATCTATTGCCAATCCTCCTCCTTTTTTTTTTTCCCCCAAAGCCCCACTAGATAGTTGTATGTCATAGTTGCACATCCTTCTAGTTGCTGTATGTGGGACGCGGCCTCAGCATGGCCGGAGAAGCGGTGCGTGAGTGCGCGCCCGGGATCCGAACCCGGGCCGCCAGTAGCCCAGCGCGCGCACTTAACTGCTAAGCCACGGGGCCGGCCCCAGGTACTTTTAAATTTACTAGTAGCCGCGTTAAAATTCAGTAAAAAGAAACGGGTGAAATTAATTTTAACTGTATATTTTCTTTGACCCAATATATCCAAAATACTGTCATTTCAACATACAATCAATATAAAAATTATTAATGAGATTCTTTTACTTTCTTTTTTTCATAGTAAGTCTTCGAAATCCAGAGTGTATTTCACCCTTATATTGTTCAGATGCTAAATTTTCATAAGAAATCCATGGTCTGTATTTAGATTTCATAACATTAGTTGAAAGAGTAGATTCACATATCCAACTTGTTAAAAAGTTTTCCGATATCTGTATCACATATCAGTTTTTATATTTAAAAATAAATTAATTAAAATTAAATAAAATTACAAATTCAATTCCTCAGTCGCAAAAGCCACATTTCATGTGCTCAATAGCCATATGTGGCTAGTGGCTACTAAATTGGACAGGGCGGGCCTGGAACAGTGCCCAGCACATAAGGGTCACTCAAGAATTAATTAAAATATATAAATTTATCATATGAGGCTTTTCCAAAGAGAATATGTTCACAGTTACTTGGATAAGATAAATATAAAGCAAAACAAAAGCAATCGTGATGCCATGCCCACTTCTCTGTGTTGTCGAGGCCTTTATAACAAGCAAACTGTAACTGTGGAGAGCTGTATAGTCTCCAAAGCACATTTATATCCATTATCTCTTTCAATCCTCAAAATAATCTCGAGAGGTAGGTAGAGCCAAGAGTATTTTTCCCATTTTACAGATGAAGAAACTGAGAAAGACAAGTCACATGGTATTTGGCAGAGCCAGAAATAGAACCCAGGTCTTCTAGTTCTCTTTCCAACACACCACATAGTGTCAAGTAACCTGAAGGCCCTGGGAAAAACTCCATCTCACTTGATCTGATTATGGATCCATCATCCATGAATTTATAGTGATAGCGTCAGATTGGATACAATAATATGTGTAATATATGAGTATTTGAAAAAGCGACAGCCCTATTGCAATTATAAGACATTTTTAATAATATAAACCATATTGAATATATATTAACAGCCTATTTCACCACTTGGAATAATGAGAGGTTTCTTAGTCCCCAGACAAAGCCACAAACTTCACTCTCTTTTTTTACTTTTTCTAAATTCACCTCCTTTAAAGAGTGTAATAAAAATGCTCTACCCATAAATGTTTGTGGATTTAAGGATGACCCTTTTCCCTGCAGGAAGCTAATGATATGCCTCTGAAAATGCGAATGCAAGGGTCTTAAGCATTTCAAGTGTTGTAGAAAGCATTAGGTGTTACTTTGTACTGTAAGTGTATATTCCTGAATGGGAAACTCAAAGGAGACCCAGTGGTCCAGGGGGGAAAGATGAGGACTTGGTGCTGGGCGAGTTGAGTGGAAGCTCTTTCTGGGGCAGCATTGAAAAGAGCAAAGGAGGACTTTCAGGAGCCTTGAGGGACAGATCACTTGTGTCCAGAAACTTGCAGGGACTAGGATCGGAGCAGGAGCAAGGACAGGGAGGGCAGACACTTGGAGTTGGAGCAGGCTTTAGAAATCACCTGGTGACTAAATTCTAGTTCAAACTGCTTCCTTGTACAGGAGGCAAGACTGGATTTAATTCAGACACAGGAAAACAAACCACCTAGGGGACGGAGCCATGTCAGAGGCCAGAGAAGCACCCAGCCTGACACCTAGTAGGTGTGCAATCACCATTTACTGAATAAAAAGGACCTTATTTCTACTGATGTCAAAAAGAGGGCCTAATGGTAACCAACGCAACCAAAACTGGTGGGCACACTAAGGGGGCGGGAGGGGAGTGAAAGATTATTGGGCTCCTACTATGTGCCAGGCGCTATGCTGACGTCCGTTATCTGACCACCCTGGAGAACTAACAGGAGCACAACAACCCAAATGGTCAGGGTCTATGAGAAGGTTTATAATCACCATGAGCAGACTAGCATTGTGGGGAAGCACTAGGGTACAAGAGTCTTACTGAACTGGCTTCAAATCCTGGTTCCCATTCTAACAGAGTAAACATGAGCAGATCATTTTCCCCATCTGCAAAATGAGAATAATAATTAGTACCTGGCTTACATGTTTGTGGAAATTCAATGAAGTAAAGCGCCTGGCACACAGTAAGCACTCAGATAAGCATTAGCTGTCTGTGGCAGATGGCATTTCCTGAAGATGGCCGCAACAGTGTCTCCCGTTCCACGTGCTCTTCTTACAATGTGATTTTACACTTCTGCCTTCAAGACAAGACCAACTACATAATGTGCTTGGCCCAGTGTGAAGGGCAAATGTAGGACTTCTTGCTTCAAATGTATTAAGAATTTTAAGACAATGACAGGAGAACATTAAACCAAGTGTGGGTCCCTTCTGAGTGTGGAGCCCTGTGCGACTGCACAGGTTGCACACGCATGAGGCTGGGGGTTTATGTTGCCTCTCCTGGAACCTGGGTGGGCTTGTAACTATGGCAGAGTGACACAATGTGACTTCTGAGGCTAGGTCATAAAAAGGGATACATTGTCTAGCTAGTTCTTTGGGATATCTGTTTGGAGCCCTGAGCTGCCATTGTAAGCAGTCTGTGTTGAGGCCACCCTGCAGTGAGGAGACCCAGACTAGCCCATGTGGAGAGGCCACATGGAGAGGCCCTGAGACTATATGAAGTGAGAAGAATGCCTGGTCAGCCCCCTTCTGCTTCAGCACCCCTGCAATTCCAGCTCCAATCACCATCTGACCACAATAACATGTGAGACTCCAAGCCAGAACCATCCAGCTTAGCTCTTCCTGAAATTCCTGAACCACAGAAACCATGAAAGATAATAAAATAAATGTTGTTCTTCTAAGCCACTAAGTTTTGGGGTGATCTGTTATGTAGCAATTGACAACTGGAACAATATTATTAAAACAGGGAAAAGACAACAGCCAGTGCCAAGAATGGAAGATTATACTGTTTGTGCTTGCTTTCACCTGTCACCTGTGGTGGCAGTGGTGGGATTCAGGCTGTAATTGGTATATCAGAGTGAAAGGAACTGTGTCTGAATGCGTGAAACTTGTTTGGATCCTGTTTCAATCAAACCAGCTTTAAGAAAATTTTGAGACAATAGGAAATATTTGAATATGGACTGGGTATTAAATGATATTAAGGAATAGTTGTTAATTTTGTTAGATATGACCATGGCATGATGGTTATGTTAAAAAACAGTCTTTATAGATTTGAGATGCAAACTAAAGTACTTACAAATGAAATGACATAGTGTCTAGGATTTGCTTTCAAATACTACAGAAAGTGCCAAGACCATTCAATGGAGAAAAAATAGTCTCTAAACCAAACGGTGCTGGAACAACCAGATTTCCACATGCAAAAGAATGAAGTTGGACCCCTACCTCACTCCATATATAAGAATTAACTCAAAATAGGTCAGTGATCTAATTATAAGAGCTAAAACTATAAAACTCTTAGAAGAAAACATAGGGGTATATCTTTATGACTTCAGATTTGGCAATGGATTCTTAGATTCAACACCAAAACCACAAGTGCCAAAAGAAAAAATAGATAAATTGGTCTTCATCAAAATTAAAAACTTTTGTGCATCAAAATACATTATCAAGAAGATGGAGGGGCCGGCCTGGTGGCGCAAGCGGTTAAAAGTGCGTGCACTCTGCTGCGCCAGGGGTTTGCTGGTTCAGATCCCGGGCGTGCACCGATGCACCACTTGTTAAGCCATGCTGTGGCGGCGTCCCATATAGAGTGGAGGAAGATGGGCACGGATGTTAGCCCAGGGCCAGTTTTCCTCAGCAAAAGAGAGGAGGATTGGCATTGGATGTTAGCTCAGGGCTGGTCCTCCTCACAAAAAAAAAAAAAAAGAAGATGGAGACACAACCCACAGAATGGGAAAAATATTTGCAAATTGTATATCCAATAAGAGTTCACTATCCAGAATAAATAAAGAACTCTTATAACTCAATAAGAAAAAAGCAAACAACCCCATTTTAAAATGGGCAAAGGGCTTGAATAGACATTTCTCCCAAGACATACAAATGGCCAACTATCACATGAAAAGATGCTCAACATCATTAGTCATTAAAGAAATGCAAATCAAAACCACAATGAGATACCACTTCCCACCCACTAGGATGCCTATAATCGAGAGGAAGAAAGAGAGAGAGAGAAGGAAAGAAAGAAAGAAGGAAAGAAAATAAGAAGTGTTGGCCAGGATGTGCAGAAATTGGAGTCCTCATACATTGCTGGTGGGAATGTAAAATGGTGCAGCTGCCATGGAAAACACATTTTGGCGGTTCCTCAAAAAGTTAAACATAGAATTACCATATGATCAAGCAATTCCAATCCTAGGTATATATCCAAGAGAAATGAAAGCATATGTCCATACAGAAACTTGTACGTGAATGTTTATAACAGCATTATTCATAATAACCAAAAGGTGGAAACAACCCAAATGTCTATCAGTAAATGAATGGGTAAACAAATTGTGGTATAGCCATATAATAAAATATTTTCAGCCATAAAAAGGAATGACTTACCGATACATGTTACAACTTGGATGAACCTTGAAAACATTATGCTAAGTGAAAGAAACCAGACATAAAAGGTCACATATTCTATGATTCTTTTCATATGAAATACCCAGGAAAGGCAAATCCATAGAGACAGAAAGCAGATTAGTGGTTGCCAGGGGTTGGCAGAGGGGGAAATGGGGAGTGATTACTTAATGGATATGGGGTGTTCTTCTGGGATGATGAAAAAGTTTTGAAACTAGAGAGAGGTAGTGGCTGTACAGCATTTTGAATGTACTAAATTGTACATTTTAAATAGATTAACTGTAGAGTGTTATTAAACCTTAAAAAAGAAAGAAATCCTGTCATGCTACAACGTGGATGAACCTTGAGGACATTATGCTGAGTGAAATAAGCCAGCCACAAAAGGACAAATCCTGTATGATTCCACTTACATGAGCTATCTAGAGTGGTCAAAATTATGGGAACAGAAATAGAATGGTGTTTGCCAGGGGCTGCGGGGAGGGGGAAATGGGGAGTTGTTCAATTGGTATAGTTTCAGTTTTGCTAGATAAAAAAGTTCTAGAAATCTGCTACAAAAATGTGAATATAGTTAACATTACTGATCAGTACACTTAAAAATAGTTGAGGGTAAATTTTATATTATGTGTTTTTTATCACAATTAATTTTTTAATTTTAAAAGAATGGTTAACGGTATGTTATATGAATTTCAGCTCGATAAAAAATACTGCAGCAAGAAAAAATGGGGGTGGGGGTGATGGCAGATGAAACAAGATTAGCAAAAAGCCGATAATTGTTGAAGCTGGGTGTGGCTATATAAGGATTCATTGCACTATTCTTTCTGCTTTTGTGTCTGTTGTATATAAGATTTTCCATAATGAAAAGAGAAAAGTTGTGCTTGTAAAACTATAGCAGTATAATACATATTGCCTGTTTTCAGCAATTTCCTTCCTCGAAAAGTCTAAAGTTAATCACACCCTGATAAACTGCTTCTGTGTGCTGGTTTGGCATGGATAAGGTGGCAAAAAAAGACTGCCGAGGAAGCCAGAAAGTGTTTGGAACGATGGTGTCTAAGGGAACACATTCATATGGTTGTTCTTGTTATGTGATAACCTGTCTTTCAAAATGGTGTGCTGTGCCCAACAAGTGCTGTAAGTCCATAAAAGATCATCAGGAGAATGACAATGTGATAGTCGGGGGATTGATGTTTAGGCAGCATTTACCAACTGAACATCATACTGAAATATACCGTCCGCCCCAGTGATTCCAGTTACTGTGACATTCGGAATTACGTATTAAACATATGCACCATGAGGGCTGCCACACTGAGCAATTCTAGGGAACGCCGATCACATCCTAGACGATGTGAATGGCCCCCCACCAGAGATGTGCAGGGAGTCTGTTCAGTGGTATGCAAGTGGCCCTGTGCTATATGAACCCACTCTCCTCACTCCCCAGGGTATTTTGGTTGAAAGAAAAGTTATAAACAAACAAACAAATAAACAAAATAAGCAAAAACCAGAGTCTTATGGTGCTCAAACCGAGTCTGAATCTAACAAAGTTGGAATAATTACAAGTGAATATAAACAATTAGAGCCTTTTATTTCTAAAAACTCAGGAGCTGAGTTATCTAGAATGAAATGATTTCTGAAATAAAGAGTACCTAAATGTTGTAAAACAGGATATTTGTGTTCCTCCGTTTGCTCCAATCAATCTATTCTAAATGGTTTCTTCATATTAAGTTGCAATTAAAACAAAATATAGTGGTGGTTACATGGATATACATCTATATGTATAATGAGTGTGCTTTATTATTTACAATTATAGCTCAATAAAGTTGAATGTGTATGTGTATATATACAATATATATATTTATATACTAGAAAAGCATTTATATAAATACAAATATTTACATATATAAATATATATATATATTTGTGTGTGTGTGTCAATGTTGGCATGCCAGAAGGCTTAATCTTTGGACCTCTTCTCTGGCCACTCCTCTTGTTCCCTTGATGATCTTATCCAGTGTTCATGGCTTTATATACCATCTGTACCAGTGCTGTCCAATAGAAATATGTTGTGAGCCACATAGACTATTTTAAATCTTCTAGTAGCCACATGCAAAAAGTAAAAAGAAACAGGTGAAATTAATTTTAATGTATTTTCTTTAACCCAATATCTCTGCAATATAATTTCAACGTGTGATCAATATAAAATAATTATTAATAAGACTTTTCACTTTCTTTTTTCTGTATTAAGTCTTTGAAATCCAGTGTGTATTTTATCCTTACAGCACATCTCAATTCAGACTAGCCACGTTTCAAGTGTTTAATAGCCACATGTGGCTAGTGGCTACTGCATTAGACAGCACAGATCTATATGTTGACAACTTCCAGATTTACTCCAGCTCAGGTCTCTTCCCTGAACTGCAGACTTGTACATCCAAGTGCCTACTCAAGCGCCCACCTGGATTTAGTATAGACATCTCAAACTTAATATGTCCAACATGAGGCTTCTCATCATCTTCCCCCAAAAACATTTCAAAGGCTTATACATCTCAGTTAATGGCAACTCCATGTTTCCAGTTGTTCAAGCCCCAAACCTTGGAGCCATCCTAGACTCCTCTCTTTCTCTCCCACCCTACATGCCGTACATCAACAAATCCTGGTGGCTCTACCTTCAAAATATAAGACCATTTCTCACCACCTCCAATGCCAATACCCTGGTCCAAAGCACCATCATCTTCTACTAGGTAATGCATCAGCCTCCCAAATGGTTTCCTTGCTTGCAGCCTTGGCCCCTTCAGTTTGTTCACAACACAGCAGCCAGGGTGATCCTGTTAAAATGCAAGTCAGATCATAGCAATCTGCTCAGAACCGTCCGCTAGCTCCTCATTTCACTCAGCAAAAGCCAAAGTCCTTACAGTGGTTCGTGCCCTCCGGCGACCTCTCTGCCCTCCTCTATTCTCCCCCTGGTGCACTGGCACCATGCCCACCAGCTTCCTTGCTGTTTCTCAAACACGCCAGGCAGGCTGCAGCCTCAAGGCATTTGCACTTGCCAGCTTTTCTGTCTGGAATGCTGTGACCCCAGACATCTACGTGGCCCCCTCTCTCCCCTTCTTCCAGCCTTTGCTCAAATGCCACCTTCTCAGTGTGGCCTTCCCTAAACACCCCATTTAAAATTGCAGCCCAGCCCCAGCCCCCCTATTTTTTTCTCTTCTCTGTTTTATTTTCTCCCCAAAGCACTTATTACCTATGTGTGTTGTTTAGTGTTTGTCTCTCCCCGATAGAGTATAAACTATGTGTGAGCAGCGCTCTGTCTGTTTTCTTCATTGCTATACCCACAGCACCTAGAACAGTGCTTGGCATGCAGTAGGCACTCAATAAATATCTGTTTAATGACTGAATGATATAAAATCCCTACTCAGCACAATTGTTCATAATGTGAAGAAATACGATAAAAAGACACAAAAGCACTGCACTCATTTTTAAACATTGCTTTTTGTGTGTGTGTGAGGAAGATTGGCCCTGAGCTAATGTCTGTTGCTTATCCTCCTCTTTTTGCTTGAGGAAGATTGTTGCTGAGCTAACATCCATGCCAATCTTCCTCTATTTTGTATGTGGGACGCTGCTGCAGCATGGCTTGATGAGCAGTACATAGGTCCTCACCAGGATCCAAACCCATGAACCCTGGGCCGCCAAGGCGGAGCGCGCAAACTTAACCATTATGCCGCTGGGCCAGCCCCAAACCTTGCTTTTTATATGTCACATTTTATAACAAAACTTAAAAACATAAGTTATATGAGCTTAATATACTTTGTTCTTAATAAAATAAAAATAATTTAATCTAAATATGTTATCATAGGTATTTTGGTGTCTCATAAAATTTGTAAAGCATGTGAATCAAATCATAATTTTTTCTTGCAGCATTTAATTTGCCAGTAAAACGTTTTGGTTGCTTAGTTGTCTACTTGAATTCAAATGAGCATTATATCCTGAGCTTCTGGTGGAATTCCAGCCACACGTGATAATTTGAAGAGTGTCCTTTGGTCAAATACACGTGGGAAATGCTGTTTGGTCTATTATCCTGTGGAAACGACTCCATCTCCTTGGCCCTTTACTTAATTTTCTGGGCTTCCTCCAGCTCAGTGACTTCATGTGGTCACTTGCTCTTCTCCTGGTTTGTGAATATGAGAGAGCCCGAATCTTTCCATATCAAGCCTTTGCCATTGTATTGCTTTGCTGCTAGTAGTTAGAGAGCAATTTTTCCCTCTTAGAGGATTTATTTTTTGTATCTAATCCTTAATGGCTGTTGACTTGGGCTTCATATTTCTCCTGAAATGGCTGAAAATGTCCGCAGAGTCGGTGTATTTTTGACTTCTTGTCCCCCTCACAGTACTCCATGTGAACAACTTTCTGAGAATTTCTTTTTCTGCAATTGTAACTGGTAGTCCATTTGAAATTTTGGCTCTGGGATTATCCTAAATGTTAAATTCTTTCTTCATATCCTCTTTACACAAGCTGAAAATTTGAACAGACATATAATATATACGTATAATTATGTATATACCATATTTGTTCACTGTGATAGATTTTGAATAATCTGTTAATTAATATCATGAATGATTAAAATATATTCCATTATATATACATATTGCTATGGTCTGAATGTTTGTGTCCCCCAAAATTCATATGTTGAAATCCTAATACCCAATGTGATGTTATTAGAAGGTGGGGTCTTTGGGAGGTTATTAGGTCATGAGGGTGGAGCCCTCATGAATGGAAATTGTGTTCTTATAAAAGAGAGCCCGCAGAGATCCCTAGCCCCTTCTGCCTGCCATGCGAGGATACAATGAGAAGCCTACGACCTGGAAGAGGGCCCTCACCTGACCGACCATGCTGGCATGCTGATCTTGGACTTCCGGCCTCCAGGACTGTAAGAAATAAATTTCTATTGTATATAAGCCACCCAGTCTCTGGTATTTTGTTAGAGCAGCCTGAACGGACTAAGACACACATATATATAAATATGCATATATTCATATACACATGTGTATGTCTGAATATATATATATATGTAAAGTCTGTGTATATACTTCCCTTGCAAGTTTTTCAACTTTTACTACATATATATGTATCTATTAACCATATATAGTATCTCTCCTCCCTTTCATTGCCCATCTTCTAAAATGAATGGGCCACACTGCTTCCCCTTCCTTTGCCGCTCACTCATTCTGTAGCTGCCTGCCACCTGGACTCATCACTGCGTGACGCAATCTTCTCACCAGAAAGTCATCACCGTATTCAACAACCTTTCCTCAGTCCTCATTACCTGACTCCGCATTGTTCCTCATGCCCTGGCTCTTGAATCTCTTCTCCATTAAACGCTCTTATCGCCTGGCTCCTGTGATGTGATGGCAGAGTGGGGCTCAGGAAAATGGCCTGCTTTGCCATTCCCTCTTAGCAGGCTAGTTTCTTGTCCCAAACTCCAGCTTCACACATCCTAATGTGCATTTCTAGCTGGATGCTCTGCTGTTTCCTTAAGATGAACACGTCAGAAACATAGCTCCTTATCTTCTAGAAAGCCAGCTTCCCTAGCTTCTCTTTTTCTGTCAATGACATCATCACCAGAAATGAAACCTGAGTCATCTTTGACTCCTTTCTTAACTTCACACCCACACTCTATCAGTCACCCAGTCTTGTTGATTTTTTAAAAACGTTATGAATTTATGAAATATTTCAAACACATAGAAAGAAGCAGAGAATTAACACCTATTTAACCACCATTCAGACATGCCAAATCTTAATATTTTGCCCTATGGGCTTCAGAGTTTTTCTTTTTAATTTTTTTCCCAGTTTTATTAAGATATAATTGGGATACATCTCTGTATAAGTATAAGGTATACCGCATAATGACTTGACATACATATATTGCAAAACGATTACCACAACAAGTTTAGGTAACATCCATTTCCTCATATAGTTCCAAAAAAATTTCAGTTTTTCGAGAAATAAAACATTATTAATACATTTGAAATTTCCTCTGTACCTTTCCTCAATCGTATTCCCCACTGCCTTAGAGGTAACCACTATCTAAAGTCTGCGTGTAACTTCCCATGGAAGGTTTTTATACTTTTACTACATATGCATTTTTGTGTGTGTGAGGAAGATCAGCCCTGAGCTAACATCCATGCTAATCCTCCTCTTTTTGCTGAGGAAGACCAGCTCTGAGCTAACATCTATTGCCAATCCTCCTCCTTTTTTCCCCCAAAGCCCCAGTAGATAGTTGTATGTCATAGTTGCACATCCTTCTAGTTGCTGTATGAGGGATGTGGCCTCAGCATGGCCAGAGAAGCGGTGCATCGTTGCGTGCCCGGGATCCAAACCTGGGCCGCCAGTAGCAGAGTGCGTGCACTTAACGGCAAAGCCACGGGCCGGCCCTACATATGCATTTATCTATAAACAATATGTAATTTTGTTTTGTGTATTTTAAATTTTTATATAAATGGTATATTGTACACATCTTCCTACAGTTTACTTTTGTAATTCAACATAACGATTTTGAGTGTTATCCACATTAACACATGTGTATCTACTTCATTCCTTTGAACTGCTATATACTATTCCATTGTGAATATACTACGATTTGTTTTCCCATTCTCCTATTGACTTGTAGGTTATTTCCAATTTTTCACCATCACAGATGGTACTAGAATGAACATTCTTGTACATTGTCCCTTGTGAACCTATGTAAGAGTTTCTCTGGAGTTTGTATAGGCAAGCCCATTCTCACCTTTCCCATAAACTAGCAAATTGTTCTTCAAAGTGGTGAGACAGAGTTGTACAAGCAATTTGTGAAAATTCTCGTTTCTCCTCATCCTCATGATTATTTGTTGTTATCAGACTTTCTTCTAAAAAGCATTGACATTCTACTTTCTATTTAAATATTTGATTATCCTGGGATTTTCTTTTGTGCATGATGTGTGGTAGGGATGTAATATTATCAATCTCTTTCAATCTGGACAACCAATTGTTCCAGCACCATTAAATAAACAGTCTATCCTCTCTCCTCTTATTTGTAAAGTCACCTCTCTCTTATACCAAGTTTCCATATGTGGGTGAGTCTGTTCTGGCTTTTCTCTTCCATTCCACTGAACCTCTTATTTATCTCTGTGCCAATACCACAATGTCTTCATTGCTATATCTTTATAATAAGTCATCATATCTGGTAAGGAAAATCCTCTCATATTGTTCTTCTTCAAAATGTGTTAGTTATTGGCATTTTTCTCTTCCATGTGAATTAGAAGATCAACTCATCAAATTTCACACCCCAAAAAAACCTGTGGGGATTTTTATTGGAATTGTATTGAATTAATAGATCAATTGGGGGAGAACTGATCTCTTTGTGATATTGAGTCTTCCCATCACTGAGCATGGTATACCTCTCTCTTTAGTAATATCATCTTATAATTTTCACCAGAAAGGTTTTACATATATTTTGTTAAATTTACTTAATAAAAAGCTGGTTATTTAATAGCTTTTGTCCTACTGTGAGTATGATCTTTTTTTCTATTTTATTTTTTGATTAGTCATTCTTAGTATATTGAACCCTACTGAATTTTTGACGTTGATCTTGTATCCAGCAATCTTGCTGAATTCTCTTATGGGTTCTAATAGTTTGTGGATTATCTTAGATTTTCTCCATAGACAATCATATCATCTGCAAGTAACAACAGCTTTGTTTCTTCCTTTCCAATTCTTATACTTCTTCTGTTTCTTTCTTGTTGCATTGGCTAGACTCTCCAGTACAACGTTGAATAGTAGACACAATTTCTGTATTAATGAGAATTCTTCTAAAGTATTATTAACATTAAGGATGACATCTGCTGTAAGTTTTTTTGGTAAATACCCTTTATAAATTTAAAGATAGTCCCTTCTATTCCAAGCTTGCTAAAGTTTTTATCATGAATGAGTGATGAATTTTATCAGGTACTTCCCTCCCCTCCCCAGACCTATTGATATAATCACATATTTTTTCATCTTAATCCATTAAGTTGTGATTTACATTGAATGATTGTCTGATGTTGAACTATTCTTACACCCCTGGAATAATTTGGTTCTTTCTACAAGATGTACAACATCCATTCCTTTCTTTCCATCTCCCCTGTCACCACTCTATTTTTTAGTCCTTGCTGACAACATTGACTGCACATTGCCTTCGGTTAAGTCTTTCCCAAAGACTGTTTTTATCATGTCCTTCTTCTTTAAAACCCTCATAGCCTCCCCCATTATCCAGAGAATAAAGTCAAAATGACTTTACCTGACCCCCAAATATCTTTCAAATCATTTACATCATTTTCTAACTCCTTTCCAGTTGGGCTGATTTTACACATTATCTCCCATATATGCCTTTCCTGTTCCCGTATCTATGCCTTGCCTCACAGGAAGCACAGCATTTTTGATCCAGAGGAGACATTGTAGATTTTTTAGTTCAATCCCTTCATTTTTCTAAAAACAATGGGAAACCACTGAGGAGCTTTAAGCCGAAGAGTAATGTAATCCACTTTAATGTTTTTCTAAGATTACTATGGCTGCTTTATGAAGAATGGATTGTAGGGGCCAAGAATGGAAGCAAGAAGACCAGTTAGGAGGCAATTATGTAGCTCAGGTGAGGGATGATGATAGCTTGGACTAGAGTGATAGCAGTAAAGATGAAAATATGCAGACAAGTTTGAGATATATATATATATCTAGCACTTACAGGACCTGTTGAATAATGGATGTCAGGACTAGGTAGGAAGGAAGAACCAAGGATGGCTTCCAGATTTGGGGCTTTAAAACTTGTCTGGATGGTTGTGCCATTTATTGATATGGGAAAGACTAGTGGAGATTGCAGAGGACTTTAGAGAAAGAATCAAGAGTTAAATTTTGGACATGTTGAGTTTGAGATGCTTATGAGAGAGCCACGTGAAATTCTCTAACCCTGCCTTTGGAGTCCCTGGACTGGCCTCTCTCCACGAATGTACTATAGAGTACCCAATGATCGAGAAAGGAAGCTTCTCTTCCCTCCTATTAGACATATAAATCAGCATTGGCCGTGCCTACTGATCTTGTCTATTCCCATAATCCCCTGCTGAAGCAAGTTGCTCTAGGCTATTCTTTAACAGTAGCTACTGATTGGACCAAAAATGGGCACTTATCCAATGACGTCAGTCCGTAGACTGGCTGGCAACATCTGAGTTGGCTTGTGGTGATAGTCTCCACCCACTATGAGTGTTAGTAATTAACCTAGTCAAATAGAGTCTCTCCTTCTGGAATCAAATACTTGGTATCAGAAGAAAAGAGATATAAAGAGGAGATAGCATCAGAGTCTTGTTGACAAAGTGCTAAACTGAAGATCCATAATTCTTTTAGCTGAAAGTGACAATGTCCCTAAATCTTCCATCAGGGAAGAAAAGGACATAGGGCAGAAATTACCTTATGGAGAGAAAATAATTTTAAGCCTCTATAAATGCCTCTATAAATATTTAAGCAGTAGCTATGAAATTGGCATATGGAAAAACTACTGTATACGTGATTGGAAAGAAAATTTTCCACTTGATTTTTTAAAAATCAAGATCACACGTTAATTTTTCAAAAAATATCTTTCTTTAAAAATTTAAGGGCCAGCCCGGTGGCATAGTGGTTAAGTTCATGCGCTCCGCCTCGGTGGTCCAAGGTTTGCAGGTTTGGATCCCGGGTGCAGACCTAAGCACTGCTTGTCAAGCCATGCTGTGGCAGGTGTCCTACATATAAAGTAGAGGAAGATGGGCACAGATGTTAGCCAGGGCCAATATTCCTCAGCAAAAAGAGGAGGATTGGCAACAGATGTTAGCTCGGGGCTAATCTTCCTCACCAAAAAAAAAAAAAATTTAAACATTGTTGCTTCACAAGAACTTATATACAAATATCTCAGTCACAACATTATTCATAAAAATTTTGTAGAATAATATTATCTAGAAAAATTGGAAATAAACCTACATGTTGAATATAAGTATTAAATCTGTTATAGTATAGCCATTTAAAAATTGTGGTTTCTTTAATGATTTGAAAAAATGCTAATATTAATTTTTTTAAGTGAGATTAAAAAAACTGTAGATATAGTATTATCTACAGTTAGTAGATAATAAAAATTAGCATATTATCCTAATTTTGTATGTGTGAATATATACTCCTTTCGGCCATAGTCCCTAGAAGATGCTAGTGGTAGAAGGTCAGGCATTGTTGCCCTATCCCCTGGGCATATCTTCCTTCTCCTCTAAGCAAAAAGGCTCCTTTTGACAAGAATCTCTGAAAATGCAACACTTATTTCTACCTCAGGGCCTTTGTACTGCTGCTTCTTGCTTCTTGGAATGCTCCCTCACTTCATTTATTTTATTTTATTTTATTTTTAATTTACCTTTTTTAAAAATTAATTTATTTTTATTGAGATATAATTGATATATAACATTGTTTAAATTTAAAGTGTACAACATATTGATTCGCTACATTGATATATTGCAATATGATTACCACCATAGTCAGCTAACACCTCTATTGTGTCACATAATTATCATTTCTTTTTTGTAGTGAGAACAGTAAAGATCTAGTCTCTTAGCAACTTTGAAGTTTATAATACAGTATTGTTGGCTATAATCACTATGCTGTGCATTAACTCTCCAGGACTTATTTATCTACTGGTTGCCAGTTTGTACCCATAGATGACATCTCCCCAATTCTCCCACCCCCAGCCCTTGATAAGCACCATTCTACTCTCTGTTTTTACAAGTTCGACTTTTTTAGATTCCATATATAAGTGATATCATACAACATTTTTTTTCTCTGTGTGACTTATCTCACTTCGCATAATGCCCTCAAGTTTCATCCATGTTGCAAATAGCAGAATTTCCTTCTTCCTCGTGGCTGAATAATATTCCACCATATATATACAGTACAGCTTCTTTATCCAGCCATCTATTGACAGACACTTAGGTTGTTTCCATATCTTGGCCATTGTGAATAATGATGCAATGAACATAGGGGTGCCGATATCTCTTCGATATCCTGTTTCCATTTCCTTTGGATATATACCCAGAAGTGGGGATCATATGGTAGTTTTTTTTTTTAAAGATTTTATTTATTCAGTTTTTTCCCCCCAAAGCCCCAGTAGATAGTTGTATGTCATAGGTTCACATCCTTCTAGTTGCTGTACGTGGGACTCGGCCTCACGTTGGACGGAGAAGTGGTGCCTCGGGGCGCTCCCGGGATCCGAACCCGGGCCGCCAGCATCAGAGCGCGCGCACTTAACCGCTAAGCCATGGAGCCGGCCCAAAGTCCTGCTTTTTTTATGCTGGTGACAGTGCAGGGTGGTGAGTTTTTTTATAGTGAGGTTCAAGGCCACCATATATATACAACTTTAGGACTTGCCATTTACATAGACTATGATATATTTTTTATCAAGCTTGTTCTGTGACCTGGTTTGGGGCATTGTTTCTGGCAGTTTAGCTTTGATTATCTAGTCCTCTCAACAATTCTGTGAAAGACTCAATATTCTTCAATAAACTCCTTTTCTGCTTTACCTTCCAGAGTCAGCTTCTGTTGCTTGCAACTAAGAACCCTGGTGGATAGACAGTATGTATCAAGAGCCTTAAAAACGTGCATATCCTTTGAATCCCCATTCTAAGACACTTACGTAAGTGCAGTCTATAATGTGGACAAAAGTTTGTGCACAAAAGTGTTCATCCAAGTGTTATTTAGAAAACTGAAAAATTGGAAAAAATCTAAACCTCTGACATTAAGAGAATGGTTGAGTAAATTATGGCAATCTAGATATCAGGATACTCTACAATCATTAAACAGAATCATTAAAGGAATATTTAAGGACATAGGAAAATGCCATAATAGTAAACGACAAAATAAAGATAAAAATTTAAATATGTATTATGATCTCTGTTACAGAGAAAAAAAAGAAAGAAAGGGCTGGAAAAAAAAAAAGCTGGAAGAAAATACGCCAAAATGGAGCTGTTCTGGGTCATCAGCTTATTTTTTTCCTGCCTTTTTATACTTTTCAATTTGTTACATAATGAATGAGAATTACTCTTGTAATCATAAAAAGCAGTCTCTCCTCTAATCCTATTAGACAACCTATACCCCACCAGGCAGACACATTTCCATTGTGCAAAGAGACTGGGTGATCTCTGTAGGCTGGGGATCCCAGAGGCATGGGATTTTAGAGACAGCTCAAGTTAGGCCATGGGGGCAGAACAGCAAAAGAGCTCACTGCTTCTTTCAATACCATTCACAACAGAGCTCCTGGAGAAATACCCCAAACCTCTTGGAGTATTGTCTCACATTCCTTGATTTTGATTTTTTGGTTTTCACTTGCTTAAGAGCCCGTCAACTCCCTTCTGGCATCCCTTTTGGGAATCCCTTCTGTATAAGGTGGCAAAGTCTAGCCAGGCAGATCTAAATATTATAACGTGGTTAACAGCTTCAGCACAAGGATAAAAACCTGTTTCTCAAACAGAGGTAAATGAGCCTAGGAAAGGGTAGGGTAGGATGGAGAAGGAGTCATATGTAAAGCAACAAGGTGCATTTTCCTGGAGTGTCCATTTTACTAGGCGACGAGTGATTTTAAATGGAATTTTTATATTACAACAAACTTGGATATATTATGGAGTAAAAAGCAAAATTTGCATGGATTTGTAAGGTAAAATCCAAGACTTCAATGAAATATTATGCTTACAGCATTCATACGCCTCTGCTTTAGGATATTTCTGTGGAAAAATGTGGGAAGTACAGAAGGGCGTACCTTTGCTTCTCTGTCAGGTAGGCATTCGATTTCTCCCTGTATCTGAACTAGGTTCTTCACAGAACATCTCTGTCTGACAGCACAGAGAGCCCCTGGAGGGTTAACTGAAAATAAGGCCCATTTTATTGAACAACTAAGATTTACTCAACATGACTAAGTAAATGGGCAGTAATGATTTCTTTTTTCCCTTCGAGGCTTGTGTAAGGAGTTTTTCTCCTTGGTCTAATGGTGTATGTCCTGGAGTTTTTGTGCAAGACTGGATAACGTGTTATCTCTAACTTTCGATATATGCCATAAATCAAGTGTCACCAGAGGGACCTTTCTTATCAAGGCTTTGCAGATACACTCTGTGATTGCAGAATCAGACCTAAATTTCAGCTTGTAGGTTTCTCTTCTAGAATCTCTTAAACAAGCCTTTGTCCTTTTGTAATATTTTCTTCCAAACCCTAACAGTGACCTCTCCTCTCTGAAGTGATTGCAGGGCATTTCTGACTACAGAGTGAAACACTCTGAGATTCTTTTTTTTTTTTTTTGTGAGGAAGATCAGCCCTGAGCTAACATCTGATGCCAATCCTCCTCTTTTTGCTGAGGAAGACCGGCTCTGAGCTAACATCTATTGCCAATCCTCCTCTTTTTTAATTTTTTCTTGAGGAAGACTGGCCCTGAGCTAACATCCGTGCCCATCTTCCTCTACTTTATATGGGACGCCGCCACAGCATGACTCAACAAGCGGTGCATCGGTGCGCGCCCGGGATCCGAACCGGAGAACCCCGGGCCGCTGCAGCAGAGCACACACACTTAACTGCTTGCGCCACCTGGCCGGCCCCACACACTGAGATTCTAGAACGAGAGGTGGGTCATGTAACACTCTAATAGAACACACAGAGATCCATTTATTTATCCATTAATTCAACAATATTAAGCACCTACTATGTACTAGGCACTGTCCTAGATGCTGGGGATTCAATGATGAGCCAAACCTGACACCATCTGGGCCCTCAAGGAGCTCTTATCCAGTGCAAGAGATAGGTCTTAATTAAATAAGGCACAAATGAATGAATAAATATAATCATAATAACATAAACAGGCCTTCACAGCCACCTCAACTCTGCTCTGGTGTATGGACAAGAGTGTCTGGAATGTTGGATTTTTATTCTCTTCTCTACCCTTTTTTTTTTTTTGAGGAAGATTGGCCCTTCTCTAACATCTGTTGCCAATCTTCCTCTTTTTTCATTTTTCTCCCCAAAGCCCCAGTATATAGTTGTGTATCATAGTTGTAGAGTTGTAGCTCTTCTATATGGGATGCCACCTCAGCGTGGCTTGATGAGCGGTGAGTAGGTCTCTGCCCTGGATCTGAGCCGGTGAACCCTGGGCCGCTGAAGCGGAAGGCGCAAACTTAACCACTATGCCACCAGGCCAGCCCCTCTCATCTCTACCTTTTCCCTACAATAGAATTATACATCTGCACCCTTTGCCATGCAACTTTGCAGTACATCCCACCCAGTAGAGTAGGTGGAGTATATTTCCCTATTCCATTGACGTTGGGCTTGGTTATGTGACCTATTTTGACCAATGATTCCATTTGGCCCATATTCATGGGCCAAAATGATAGTGTATCAGTTCTGAGCAGAGGCTTTAAGAGGCATCTTGTATTTTTGCTTCTTTCTTGTACTCCTGCCATCCACTAAAAGATGAGCTTGCTACAAGTAGCTGCTCTTCTTTGGTGTGGGTCCTGGATGGAGGGGTAGACCTGAACTCAAGCCTAAGAAGCCAGGCTAACTGAGCCTAGTAGACCCACAGCCAGCCTACAGAACCACAAGCAAGAGAGCCAGATTTGTTGTTGTTAAATATCTGAGATTTGAGGTTGTTACTGCAGCAGCAGCTCACAGTCCATCAGTTTATGAATATTTACTGAGTACGTACTGTATGCTGGCACTGGGCTAGGGGCTGGGATTAAGTGGTTAGCAAAACTAGACACCGTTCTCATGAAAATCACAGACTATCTCTTACTTTTGTTTGGCTGACATATTTTTTTTTCCCATTATTTCTTTTTATTCCTCCTTAAAGTGGGGCCAGCACTAAGAAAATGCCTGAGATCTCAATGTTGTTTGGTCTGGTCTTGAGTTTCCACCTCTTGAGTTTCCAGCGAACCCCCCAATTTTTTAGGCTCTTTGGGGCTCCTAGAATGGAGATCTTACTATCACATTTTCATTTCTAATGGCATGGAAAATCTGTCTCCCTTGGGAAAAAATGGGTTTCCTTGCCAGTATCCAGGAATTGACAGATTGGAAACTACTTATATTTTAAAATTCAGTCTTAAGTTATGAAAAACTTTCCAGTAATGTAGTGCCTTTAAGATGTTTCATAGATGCAAGCAGAGCATGCATTGTGGCCTGCCTGTTTTCTGTCTGATCACAAGCATGCAAGGTAGAGGCCTTACCACTTCTGTTCTATGAGGAGAGATTCGTCATTCCCAAAGCTTTGATAGAATTGACAGGGCCTCTGCTCAAAAGTTACAAACTGGGCTGGCCCCGTGGCGTAGTGGTTAAATCTAGCATGTTCCACTTTGGCAGCCTGGGTTCACGGGTTCGGATCCCAGGTGTGGACCTACACCACTCATCAAGCCATGCTGTGGCGGCAATCCACGTTCAAAATAGAGGAAGATTGGCACAGATGTTAGCTCAGAGCAAATCTTCCTCACCAAAAAAAAAAAAAAAAGTTACAAACTTCTTCAAAAGTTACAGCAAAGGATACCAAAAGTGTTAATTACATCATCTTATTTAATCCTCCCAACACTCCTAAGGCATAAGTCTTCATTAAAAACATTACTGAGCATCTACCATGTGCCAGACATTATTCCGGATGGTTGGGAATATATCATTAAACAAAATAGACAAAGATCTCTGCCCTGTGGGCAGTGAAGAAAGACAGAAAAGACACTATCACAATGTTAAATAAATTAATTAAATAATATTTTAGAATATCAAAATTACTACTTAAAAAGAAAAGAAAGTATGACTAAGTACTATTATCTTCTTTGGAAATGGGGTATTAGTATCAGACCTGGGTGCAAATCTCAACTTTGCCACTTAATAACTAGGTGATCTTGGACAAGTTACTTAATTTCTCTGAGCCTCAGTTTCCTCATCTATACAGCTGGGATAAAACCTCTCTTGAAGTATACAGATAATGCAGGTAAGATGCTTACCACAGGGCCTGGCCCATGGTCAGTGCTCAATGATTGGTAACTGCGTCTGCTGTGAAGTCATATATGTTGCCTGTGGTCATAGAGATCTAAGGGGCATGGTCTGGATTTGCAACCACATCTTTTATTTTATTTTTTTGCTTGAGGAAGATTCGCCCTGACCAAACATCTGTTGCCAATCTTCCTCTTTTTGCTCGAGGAAGATTCGCTCTGAACTAACACCTGTGCCAATCTTCCTCTATTTTTTATGCGGGTTGCTGCCACAGCATGGCTGCCGATGAGTGGTGTAGGTCTGCACCTGGGATCTGAACCAGCAAACCTGGGCCGCCGAAATTCAGAAATAATTTCAAAATTACAGAAAAGTTGTAAGAATAAGAATGGTGCAGATAATACCTATTATTACTATTATAGCTCATTTGCACATGCTCTCTCTCTCTGTATACATATTGATATTTTTTTCTGAATCATTTGAGAATAAGTTACATAATTTATGATCCATTGCCCCTAAATACTTCAGTGTACATTTCATAAGAATAGGAATATTCTTGGGGCCGGCCCCGTGGCTTGGTGGTTAAGTGAGCGCGCTCCGATGCTGGTGGCCCGGGTTCGGATCCCGGGCGCGCACCGAGGCACCACTTCTCCGTCCATCCTGAGGCCGAGTCCCACATACAGCAACTAGAAGGATGTGCAGCTGTGACATACAACTATCTACTGGGGCTTTGGGGGGAAAAAATAAATAAATAAAATCTTAAAAAAAAAAAAAAAAAAAGAATAGGAATATTCTTTTACATGACCATAGGAAAGTTATTAACTTCAGTAAATTCAATATTGACACAATAATTTTATGTAATCTACTGTCATATTCCAGTTTTGTCAATTGACCCAATAATGTCCTTCACAGCATTCTCCCCCCTCCCATGCAGGATCCAGTCTAGGATCAAGTATGTATTTAACTGTCATGTCTCTTTAATCTTCTTTAACCTGGAAACATTTCCACAGACTTTCTTTGTCTTTTATGACATTGACATTTTTGAAGAATGCAGTCCTCATCCCCCTCTTTTTTTTCCCAACAGAACATTCCTTATTTGGGGTTTGTTTGATGTTTCCTTGTGATTAGATTCAGGTGATGCATCTTCATCTGGAGTACTACATAGGTGATGCTGGATCTTTCTCAGGGTCTCACATCTGAAGGCACATGGCCTCCATCTGTGCCTCACTGGTGATGTTAATTTTGATCACTATGTCAAGGTGTTGTCCATTTTCTTCACTGTATAGTTATTCTTTTTACTATGAAATTAACAGGCAATCTGTCGGGTAATACTTTAAGATCATGAAAATATCCTACTCCAAATCAAAAGCCATTGATGATTCTTGTCTGAACCGATATTTAACATGATGGTTGCAAAATGCTGATTTCCAAATCAAGCACTTCCTTCACCTTCACCAGTTGCACTTTACTGCCAACAAGATCCCTCCCTTCTCCTCCATTTTATTTATTTAGTTATTTATGTTTATTATTGGTATGGACTTATGGCTTTCTACTTTTTCAATGTTTCATAATTAATTACTGTACTTACCTATTTTGGTTCTCAATTTGTCACAGATTTGGCCTATGGCCCCATCAAGCTGGTTCCTGTCCTTGTGACATACCCCCGTCATTTATCTTGAGTACTTCCTTAATTCCTGATATAACAATAAGTTCTAGGATCATCTTGTGCCTACCTTGCCCAGCCTTGAAATCAGCCATTTCTCCAAGGAGCTCTGTGCAATAAGATCTTTTGACTCCAACTTGCAGCTCTTTCTATCACACCACAGCTGGGGTAGCCCCGCAAACCCCAAGGCTACATTTGTGGGATTTTTATGGAAAAGTGCATCTCTGGGGTACAGGATAATTTCTAGGGAGTAGTGGGAAACAAAGTTGATTAGAAAGTTGTCCAGAGAGCTAGAATTTTTTCTGTGGTAAGCAAATGGAAATCAATGAAGGTTCCTGATCAAAATTCTCGATTGGAAATCCCAGTAAAAAGAACGAAAAGGGGTGGGCTTGAAGACTGATTTAATAAAGATTGAATTTCTTAGCTGGGAACAGACAGTCTGGACAAGACAAATATATATACTTGATTTCCTTAGATTGAATAAAAAGAAAATTATGTAAAACACCTCTCTCATAATTTCTTTGTGTAATATAGGAGCACAATAGCTAAGACAAATAAAACAAACAGAAATTGCAATTTCTTTTTTGTCCTTGTAACATCAATTTCTTCTGCCAACTGTTTTTTTTTTTTTGGTCAGGACTGACTACAAATACAAGGAACCCTTTTGAGTCTCATCTCCTTTCTCTGGCTACCCTCTAGTGGAGGGGAACTGAAATTATACAATGGCCTATAAACAGAGAGCTGAAGGGAAAATAAAAACCAACAAGGTGAATTAGGTGGTGAGATCACATGTTAGAGCTGGAAGAACTTGAAATATCTTTGTGTCCAATCCCTTATTTTGCAGATAGGGAAACTGAGGCCCAGGGAGGGGGGAAGCTACTTGCCCAAAGTCATAAAGCTAATGGCAGAGCCAGAACACATGCTGCTCCCTGGTATGCACCATTATTTTAAAGAAATGCTTGGAAACTTCTCTATTAAAAAACAGCCCATTTGAATGTAGAAGAATTGATTTAAATTTTGTAATACTTTGTAATCCAATATATTTTTTTCAGAACTTCATTTTTAGGAATGGAGGAGAGTCAGTAGATATTCCAAAATACCATACACACCACCCCATTCCCACTTTTCTTTTATTAAAATAACTTTATTAAGATATATTTCATATACCATAAGATTCATACCATAACACTTTGACAGCTGCCATCATTCCTTTCAAAAACACATGGATAAGCTTCTCTTTAACAGTCGAAAACTATATATCATTCCCTTTTCTCCTTGAATGTGTAGTTCTATTCCTTTTCTCCAAGATTTTTATCCTAATGTAATATATTTTTATTCTTGAAAGGGTTTATATTGATCGTCCTGTCATACTTCCTTGCAGCAAACATCAGATACACACGTTCAACTTGTATTTTTCATTTCCTGCGACCATAATGCTCTAAATCTTAAAACTTTTCTTCCGAATCGAGTTAGCCTTACAGTTATAGCACTACACACTCAACCAACATGAATATAACAATTTTAATCAATAATTAATAAACACGAGTAAATTTTTTTTTGAAATATAGCTTTAAATGAGGTGTATGGAGCCGTTTTCAATTAGTTCATATTTCTGTGGATGACTATTTCTTACTGCGAAAAGGAGACAGGGTTCAGTCTCAATTTTATTTCTATTTTTCTTTCCTTTTATAGATATAAGCATTGAGAAACCTTATTCACAAATTTAAGTAGATGAGAATTTTGTTATAAGCAATGCCACTCAATTCTTTGAATCCTTTCCAAGTATATAAAAAAATAGCAGTCATCTATTGTCAAAGTTATGTTTTTAATGGTTAGCTGAGAATTAGGTACTCCTTCAATTTTGTTGAGAGCAAAGAATTGGAAACCACTTGACTGGCAAGAAGATATGTTACCCCGTTATTGTACTCACTAATTTTCTCAGCCTCAACACCAGCATTTGGTTTGTCTCCATGGAGGTTTTTACATCCCGGGGCCATGCCCCATAGTAAGTTTTGCGGTGGATGAGAAGCATGATTTTCTTTTGTCTGTCAAGGGAGATACAGGTGATCTTGAAAGGGGAGGCAGGAAAGGAGATTCTGCAGATTGCCTCTTCCTCAGGCAGACGGATTTTAGGATATCTGAGAACATATGGAAGGGGAAGATCTGGAAAATGATGCCTTTAAAACTATGTGTGCCTATATATGCCTTGGAGTCTTCATGTACCCTTGGGGGTATGTGTACTTATCTTTAACTACAGCTGGTCCAATCCAGGGAGTTCTCAAATTTTAGTGCTTATCAGAATTGCTTGGTGAATTTGTAAATATGCAAATTCCAGGGCCCTGGTTCCCTGTGATTCTGATTCAGGAGGTCTGGGGTGGGGCCCAGGACTCTGCATTCTAAGCACACCTCCTCCCCTCCCCCCATCTGATGCAGGTTGTCTGTGCTTGACACTGAGGAAATCCTGGGCTAGAGTATAAGATGCAGAGGACAGTTGGCCTGTGGGCTGCAGGCATACACAAATACCCAACCACCTGTGGTCTTTTTTTCTTAGCTCAGGCTCTAGGGCAGGCCTCTGAATGAGGCTAGAGTAGCTGCCTAGTGGGTTCTATGTGGCCACACAGGCCCCAGAAGAGTGAACAAACCAATAACAATTCATGGATGTTGGTTACTGGCCAAATCCATCTCTATAAACAGCCCCACCTCCAGCCTCCCAACACCCTGCTGCTTCCTCACTGGGCAGACGGCAGGCTCTCTGAGATTGCTCATGTGCCATGATTAGTCCACAGGCCAAAGAAGAGTAGTGTGTTTTACAGGAAGGGTTGCAGGCAGTTGTGTGATGGTGCCAGCTTATAATACCAGTGAGAGGCGATCATTAAATGTGCAAGCCATTTGTTAAACAGTCATAATTAAAATTTAAATTACAAGATAAGTTATAATAAAGACAAGAGTAATAAATACTCAAAACTCATCACTTCCTAATTATTTTCCTACCTTTTACTATTATATATGATCTTGAGATCATTTACATCTATTGTATCTGTATGGTGGAAATACTATATAAAAGTGTACTGCTGCGTGTCTCTTCTCAAGTCCCCATTAGGTGATGTCACACTGGTAGCTTGAAATTGGCCACAGTGAGTATTCACACAATGGAAATGGCAAATGCTACCAATTGAGGTTTCTTTTGGAGAAGCGACTGTTAAACATTCACCAGCACATCCATCAATGGTTGTGTGGTGTAGGCCTTGGGCAAATCCACGGCCCTACTTGTCTGCCTCTGGGCCTTTAACCAAATGAGTTAGCTGCTTGAACTTCCATTCCCAGCTCAGGGATTTTTAAATTTGAGGGTGCAAAGCAATCTCCTAGATAGTTGTTAAAAATGGATTTCTGCCTCCCTCCCCCCAGAGATTCTGATTCAGTGTGACCCAGGAGTCTGCATGCTTAACAAGCTCTCAGGTGCTTCTGAGGAAGGGGGACCAACCAGACAGACCACAATTTGAGAGAAGTGAAGGGAGAGGACCTTGAAAAAGGAGAAACAAAATGGCCTGTTCTTGACATTAATGCATGAGAGTGAAAAGCTTTCATGTAATTGTTTATAAGCTTAAAAGAAATCCTTTCCCTAATGGAGAGGCATGAAAGCTTGGCTGACTGAATGCAGCCTCCAATGGCTTATGCCTTTGATTTAGTGAATGCCCATGTCAAGGCAAAAATCAAGCCAATGAAGTCACACATAATTTCCAATCTCTCTTCTATTACTTTAACCTTTTTCACATTGTGCTATGCACTGCAGCAGACTCAATTTAGATAGAACATTTGTAGAGCACCTCATACTTGCAACGCCCTGTGATCAACTTTCATATACATTCTATGGGTGAAGTCAATCCATAATAATCAACAATGAAGTGCAACATTCTTCTCTGTCTTCTGTATCTATTTCAACTTGATTCCCAGGGCTGCTTTTTTTTTTCTTTCAGTTGAGCAACAATTTATTCATCTGGCAATAAAAATTTCATTTGATTTAGGAATTTATTTTTCTGGATGCCTAAATGACCTCAACTCCACTGTGAATATTTAGAGCATTCCAGACCAGGAGCCTCACTCAATGTTAAATTCAGTGATGTCTTTGTTTATATCCCAATATCACTTTAACATGCATAGTAACTTTATTAGCTCAATACAATCTAAAACACATATTTGTGCATGTCTTTTCCCTGCTCAAACAGAATAAAACCCAGATTTTTTAGCCTGGCACTCAGAGGCCCTACAATCATGATTCATTGACCTCTCCAGCATATGCTCCACCATTTCCTGTTGATTCCCAGGGGATTTTAAGGCTTTCTGCCACCTTCCTCGCCCATTGCCACCCATGTCTGTCCCAGCTGTTGCAGCCTCTGAGTCTGTCTGCACTCCCCCCTCCATACTTAGGGCTTCGCCACTCCTGCCCTTGAACACACAGACCTTCATTAAGACCAAGAGTGCCTTTCTTTTCCAAAATGCATCTTCCAGAAGACTCTTCTGATTATAGATTCTGACTTACCAACGCACGATTCAATTTAGGTTCTCTTTGGCCATTATTTTAAAGTTAGGTTTTACTCATATTTAACATTTTTAGAAAACAGGTTCAGTTCTGGTTTGCACTGCTTTACTAAAGACTTTATTTTGTAAATAACAGGCTAGTTTCACTATGGTTCACTAAAATATGTGTGAGTTTTGTTTGGGGGTTCAGCAGATTAGTACAGTTCATTCCTGCTTTCTGGTTCCCTCTCTGTTTGGTGTGGGCCCAGGAGAGGCAAAGTACTGCCATCTGCTGCAATATTCCTCCCCTCCCCCCAACTAGGGATGGTGAAAATCTAAGGCCTTTTGTTCTCCCAGCAATTTTAAGTCATGCTTTTGGTCTTCTTATCCAGATAATGAATAATATGCACTGCAATATTTTAAATGTTGAGTACCACCTAGAAGAGACAATATTTACTGATTCAGCTGATGAATGTGTTTGGGGGAAAAAACATCAGGGAAAATGCTTCTCAATATACTGATTTGGGGCATGGTCAGTTGTAATTAGAAATTCTAGGGGTAGAACTCAGCCACTGATTGGGCCATTCTGGTGCCACAGGTCAGAAGTTATGATGTCAGCATGAATGTAAAGACATTAACAGCACAAAGCCTGACCTGTCCTGGCTGTTGCATAAGACGGGTGATGGGCTTAGCCTTGCTGAGGTTCCTAGTTGCCATGGGCCCAATACTGCCCGCCAGCCTCAGGAGCAGCTGAACTTACTGCAATGCAGCTCTCAGCGATGCTCTGATTTGGGACTCCTAGTGCGTGCCTCTGGTAGTTTTGGTTATTGTCGGGATTAGGCTGTGAGCCACCAATTTATTATCATCGACCTGGTCTAACATTCCATATACCAGAGGTAAGTAACCTTGGTATGGCTTCTAACAGTGACACAACTAGGAATACCCTAGGCATAAATGTGAGGTCCATGGAGTTTGTTTCGGGGTTTTCCTATCTCCCATATCTGCTTCCCTTTCTTCCTTCTTGGTACCTTCCAACATTTTTCCAATGCCCTATTTTTCTTTATACTTAACTATTAGCATATGCCAAGTGATAAGGAAAATTAACTGATACCAGCTTAACTAGCTATTCCTTCTCAGGGTGGAAAACCAACAAATGAAGCTATGGAAGTGTAATAAAGCCAGAGGAGTTGATACACCTGGGTGTGGTGGCCAGCCTTATAGACATGTAGGGAGAGGCGGCGAGCCCACTCTGTTACCCACCCCCCTTTCTTCTGCCAGTCAATTCTATTGCCAGGAATCCCATCTCTGGAAGCGAGCTCCCAGGCTTGACTTCCACAGACTTCACATGGCTACGACTTCGCTGGGGACATAATTTGTGAGTGCCTTGCATATCACAGGTCCTCTATAATATCTGTTGAGCAAATAAGAAAGTGAGTAAATCCTTAGCTGCACTGCCTCTGAAGGAATGCTGACAGGCACATGGAGCATTAGAGTTAGAAAGAATCTTAATCTAAATACCTCATTTTATTAGGCTCTCAGAGAATTACTTCTTTCCTGAAGTCACAAGGTGCCTAGAACCAAGATTACAATCTGTGGCTCCCAATTCCTGTGAAAAAGATTTTTACAATCTATGATACTGTTTGTCCTTAAGAGTTCATGCTGTATACTTTCATTTTAAGGATCTACCATTTTAAGTAAATAATTAGAAATTCTGACAAAAATATTTACCTCTACATCTCCAAGTGTTATTCATAATAAAATAGAGGTACAACCTGAATGTTTAAAGGATTGCTTAAATTGTGTCCATATGATGGAACATTTATGCACCATGAAAAAACATGAAAGCGGCCCATGATATGTAGCATATTATTCAAATTATCTTGTATAATTATATAAACTCTTTAAAAATTATATGCATAAAGTTAAATACACTAAGACATTAATACTGGTTATCTCTGAATTGCAGTATTATGGGTGACTATTTCTTATTTATACTTTTTGGTATATGTCAAGTTTTCTACAATGAGCAAGTATTAAAGTAAAATAAATAATATTTTAAATTAAAAGGGATTTCTCATGAATTTGTGTCATCTTATCGATCATATATGCCAGTCATTGAATCCTCTGTATGCCTAAGCCTTGCTACTAGTCCCAGCCAGCAATCAGCGTATATAACCCAACTCTGCTCCCCCAAACGCTGCTCCAAAGGTAATATTTTGCATGTAAATAATCCTTAAGTCATGGTTTCTCTATAGATTTTTCCCAAATCCTCCTAAGATTTAGGTTTCCCACAAAACTGGAAGTTGAATAAATGTGTAACTGATCCTCACACTGCTTATGCCCTTGCATTAATCAGAAGAGGCTTTATTAACAAGTTTTAATAGTGGGGAAAGCTTTCTATTAATGTGTTATGATTGTGACCTTTGAAGGAAAGGGCCATACTTTACCTTTCTATTCTTTACAGTACCTGGTATAGTAGAAACTCAGAAAATATGCAAAAAAAATGAGTGAAATCATAATTATAACTCCTTCATGAATTTCTGAGATCCGAAGCATATTATACATGGTTCAAGGCAATCCAGGTGATTCTCTGAAAATCATTTGCTTTGAAATTATTCCTATGTTGTTTTAGCCTCAACCACCTGCTTCAAACTTGGTTCTCAAAGACTTTTCAAATTCTGATAAGCTCTTCAGAAGCACATCAAAAATATTTTTTATTAGAGAACTAGGGTTAATTTTTCCATTAAATTCCAAAAAATTTTTGCAGAAATTGACAAGCTGATCCTAAAATTCGTATGGAAATGCAAGCAACTTAGAATAGCTGAAACAATTTTGAAAAGGAAGAACAAAGATGGAGGACTCATAGTTCCCAATTGCAAGTTATTACACAGGTGCAGTAATCAAGCACTGGCAAATGGATAGGCATATAGATCGATGGAATAGAATTGAGAGTCCAGAAACAGACCCTTACAGTTTGGTCAGGTGATTTTCAACAAGGATGGCAAGACAATTCAATAGAGAAAGAATAATGTTTTCAAGAAATGGTGCTGGAATAACTGGATACCCACATGCAAAAAAATAAAGTCGGACCACTTTCTTACACCATACATAAAAAATAACTCAAAATGGATCATAGACCTAAACGTAAGAGCTAAAACTATAAGACTCTTAGAAGAAAATTTAGGAGTAAATCTCTGTGACCTTGGATTAGGCAATGGTTTGTTAGATATGACACCAAAAGAAAAAATAGATACATAAAGATTAAAAAGATTTGTGCTTTAAAGAACACATCAAGAAAGTGAAAAGACAACTTATAGAATTGGAGAAAATATTTGCAAATCATCTATCTGATAAGGCATTTGTATTCAGAATATACAAAGTACTCTTACAACTCAATAACAAAAGGAAAAATAACCCAATGAGCAAAAGATTTGAATAGACATTTCTCCAAAGACATACAAATGGAGAGCAAGCACATGAAAAGATGCTCAACATCATTAGTGATTAGGGAAATGCAAATCAAAACCACAATGACAATGGACTTCACACCCACTAGGATGGCTATAATAAAAAAAAAGGGACAATAACAAGTGTTGATGAGGATGTGGAGAAATTGGAACCCTCATACATTGCTGGTGGAAATGCAAAATGGCGCAGCCGCTGTAGAAAACAGCTCAGCAGTTCCTAAAAAAGTTAAAAATAGAGTTACCATATGATCCAGCAATTCTATTCCTAGGTATGTACCCAAGAGAAATGAAAACAAATGTCCACATAAAAAAGTTGTGCACAAGTGTTCAGAACATCATTATTCATAATAGACAAAGATGGGAAACAACACAAATGTCCATCAACTGATGAATGGATAAACAAAATGTACAATGTACAACAAGGGTGAACCCTGAAAATACTAACCTAAGTGAAAGAAGCCAGGGACAAAAGGGAACATATTGTATGATTCTATTCATATGAAATGTCCAGACAGAAAGTAAATTAGTGTGGCTGGGGCTGGGACTGGGTGACAGGAAATGGGAAGTGGGAAGTGATTGCTCATGGGTATAGGGTTTCTTCTTGGGGTGACGAAAATGTTCTAAATTTGGTGGTGATGGTTGCACAACTAAGATCATTGAATTATACACTTTAAATGGGTGAATTCTATGGTATGTGAATTACATATCAAAAAAGATGTTTAAAAGGTTTTATACAGTGCATGTGAAGGAATGAGTTTGGATTTTAGACAAAGTATCTGTTTCATGTCTAAACATTATATATATATATACTTATAAGCCTTGACAGTCTATGCTGGCAATTTGTTTCATCTTTGGGCCTGTCTGGTTTAGATGTATTTCATGTATAACCTTAAACACAGGGCCCGAAAAAACACAGCCACAGGCTGAGTAATTAATTTTAGTATTTCCAATTTCCCTGTTTCCTGTTAATAGAGTTTTATCACTTTTTAGATTTATTTTAAATAAAATAACTTTTGGGGGCAGTGTTATGTACTGAATTGTGTTGCCTCAAAATTCACATGTTGAAGCCCTAACCCCCAGTACCTCAGAATGTGACTATTTGGAGATAGGGCCTTTAAAGAAGTGATTAAGTGAAAATGGGGCCTGAAAGCGGGGCTTAATCCAATCTAACTGGTGTCCTTAAATGAAAATGAGATTAGGACATACAGAGATACCAGGGGCACATGTGCACGGAGGAATGACCCTGTGTAGGGGCAGAAAGAGGGTGGCCATCTGCAAGCCAAGGAGAGAGGCCTCAGAAGAAACCAAACCTGCCAGCAACTTGATCTTGGACTTCTATTCTCCAGAACTGTGAGAAAATAAATTTCTGTTACTTAAGCCACCTAGTCTGCGGTATTTTGTTATGGCAGCCCTAGCAGACTAATACAGGCAGACTCGTTGCAACCAAGTTATGGGGCTGTCAGGCTAGTCTCTATAACGACCCACAGCATGAATCCCAATGACCAATATTCTCAACTGTTAGAGTGTCCTTTAGAATGGCTCTACCTCCATGTCTTTCATCAGGAGAAAAAATTAAGTTATTCATAACTAAATTAGAAATGACTTTTCTTTGAGAATGGACTTCGTATCTTCTAATGAATTACTAATTCCTTAAGATGTCAACAAATTTTGTATATTCTCAAATAAGTTTGCTTTGTTGATAACTGAGAATACTGCTTACATATAAGCAAGGGGAAATACCTGCTTGCATGTTGAATTAGAGAATTGGGTTTCTACTTAACCCAACATTTTATAAATGGTTTGGCATTAAAATAAGGGAAGACAACCTCTTTAATCACATAGAGTCTGGATGGAATCATCATTGTTGTCTGCTTCTCCATTAGGCTCCCTCAAGATCTTGACACAGACTAAGCACTTGACGTTTGTTGAAGGAATGAAACCTTAGTGCAGCAAGAGGACAGAACTGTAAAACTGCTTTAGGATAATGCTATGCCTTCTGAAAGCAAGGCAGGAGGCTGTCTACAAAAGACTGCCACTGCTTAGTTACTAAATAAGTATGGCTACGTACATCATCAAATCCCAACAGATTTTATTAGAAAGACAGATAATTCAAGTGAATCTAATATTAAGAAGGTAATGTGGGTGGGGAAAAAAGGACACTGACCTAAGTAATTTTGGAAAACGGTGTTTTGACTGGAAACTGACACCAAAGACAAAGGACTATACATAAAAACTGTACTCTAGTTGGTAAAGGTGTTTCTCATGGGGGTACAGGTTAGCAATTCTGAAACTGCTGAATATGTTATGTTGGGATTGAACAAATAAGTAAACAG